>NC_142888.1:91236666-91877083 GCF_051225735.1 Oryctolagus cuniculus
CACTCTCCCTGTAATTCCACCTTTCAAATAAAATATTAGTAATAAAAAAGTCAGTGAGCATGAGAAAGAACAATAAATCTAAAGGAAATTGAAGAAATAAATAAAGGCCACAAAAATTAGTTAGTGAATTACAAAAACAAAAAAGTACAGACTTGACAAGTAAACAAAAATGTGTTATTTGGGGGCTGTCACTGTGGCATAGTGGGTAAAGCTGCTGCCAACAGTACCAATATCTCACATGGGTACCCGTTCGAGTCTCAGCTGCTCTACTTCCAGTCCAGCTCTCTGCTGTGGCCTGGGAAAGCAGTAGAAGATGGCCCAAGTCCTTGGGCTCCTGCACCCACATAGGAGATCTGGAAGAGGCTCCTGGCTCCTGGCTTTGGATCAGTGCAGCTCCGGCCATTGCAACCATCTGGGGCGTGAACCAGCGAATGGAAGACCTCTCTCTCTCTTTATCTCTCTCTGCCTTTGACTCTCTGTAACTCTGCCTTTTAAATAAATAAATAAATCTTTAAAAAAAATATATTATTGGAATAAAAGAATTAAATAGACAAATAAACCTAATCGACAATACAAAGTGGTAAAAAACAAATATAAAATGTCATGCATGAGAAAAGGAGTATAACTATAGATATGAAGAATCTTTTTTTAAGATTTTATTTATTTTTATTTGAGAGAGGGAGACACAGAAAGGTCTTCCATCTGCTAGTTCACTCCCCAAATGGCAACGATGGCCAGAGCTGAGCACAATCTTAAGCCAGGAGCCAGGAGCTTCCTCCAGGTCTCCCACGCGGTTGCAGGGACCCAAGCACTTGGGCCACCTTTTACTGCTTTCCCAGGCCACAGTGCAGAGCTGGATTGGAAGTGGAGCAGCTGGGACTCGAACCGGTGCCCATATGGGATGCCGACACTGCAGGGGGCAGCTTTACCTGCTATGCCACAGCGCCAGCCCTGTATCATTTATTTTTAATAACTGTTTGACACTGTTTTTGAATATACTATAAAGGTGGCATCTCAAATCTGTGGGGAAAAGTTGGAAAATCAATAAATGGTCATGGACTACTGGGTAGCCATGGTGAAAAGAAAAAGTTGGGTCCATTATCTCACCCTGTAAACTAGGATAAATTAGAAATGGCTCAAAGATTTAAATGTATAAAAGGGAATCTATAAATGCACCCTAGAAAAGCAAAGAATTTCTTTATAATCTTAGAGTGCTGAAGCCCTTTTAGCTGTGAACATTTAGAAGCCATATAATAAAGGAATTGTTGAATTTGTGACTATATAAAAATAACTGTTCCCTTCATTACACCATGTACAGAAATGAACTATAAAACTCATAGAAGAAAATGTAGGAGATTTTAAATCTTTATGATTGTGGATTAGACAAAGCTTCTTAGATATGACATCAAAAGCCTAACACCTCCCCAAAATTATCAAAATTTTCTTAAAAAGATGTTGTGTTGCAGATATACTACTTAGAAGTAAAAAGACAACCCACAGAGTAAGAGAAAATATTTACACACCATTAATAAGGGACTGATATCCAAAACTAGATGCAAAAGACCTTATGTTATATAATCTAATTTATTGGAAATATCTAGAAAAGGCAAATCTATAGAAATAGGAACTAGCTTTGTAGTTATCTAGGGCTGGGAAGAAATAGAGTGTACTGTTCATGGGTACGTGGTATCTTCTTGGGCTAATGAAAGTGTTCCAAAACTGATTGTTGTGATAGTTGTACAATTTTCTGAATATGGTAACAACCACTGAACTATATAAACAGGTGAGCTGTATAGTACGTGGATTATATCTGAACAAAAATGTTGACAAAATCACTTAATTGTGCATGTTGAAAAGGATCCTAAGCAAAGACAGGTGACAACAAATTGGGGCGAGCTTTGCAGTTCATATCACAAATTGCTGGAAATTGATAAGCAAAAGGACTAGGGCTAGCAATGTGGCATTGTGGCCCAAGCCTCTGCCTACAGCGCCTGCATCCCATATGGGCGCCAGTTCAAGTCTTGGCTACTGCTCTTCCAATACAGCTCTCTGCTATGGCCTGGGAAAGCAGGGGAAGATGGCCCAAGTCCTTGGGTCCCTGCACCCACTTGGGAGACCCGGAGGAAGCTCTTAGATCTTGGGTTTGGATTGGTTCAGCCATGACCATTGTGGCCATTTGGGGAGTGAACCAGCAGATGGGAGACCTCTTTTCTGTATTTCCCTCTCTCTGTAACTCTACCTCTCAAATAAATAAATTAAATTTTTTTTGGTAAAGATTTATTTATTTATTTGAAAGAGTTACACAGAGAGGGAGAGGTGGAGAGAGAGGTCCTCCATCCGATGGTTCACTCCTTAATTGGCTGTAACGGCTGGTGCTGCACAGATTTCAAGTCAGGAGCCAGGAGCTTCTTCTGGGTCTCCCAGGTGCTTTCCCAGGCAATAGCAGAGAGCTGGATTGGAGGTGGGGCAGCGGGGTCTCGAACTGGTGCCCATATGGGATGCATGCACTTCAAGCCAGGGCATTAACCCATTGCGCCACAGTGCTGGCCCCAATAAATTAAGTCTTTAAAGAAAAAAAGACAACTGCCCAGTAGAAAAAAGAGCAGCGGATATGCAAAGTAAATGTGCTTATGAATCATGAAAGAATGCTATCTTCCCCCTAGTAATGGAAATCCAAGTTAGAAATACTCTATGTTGCTACTTTTTACTTCACAGATTGGCAAAAGTACAAAAGTTTGATAATGTGCTTTTGTCAGTAATATGGGGAAATGTGAATTCTAAAAAAATTCCTGGTATAGTCTTTTGAGATTTATTTTATTTATTTGAAAGGCACAGTTATAGAGAGAGATTAGAAATACAAAGAAAGAGATCTTCCATCCACCAGTTCACTCCTGAAACAGGTACAACAGCCAGGACTGGGCCAGGCCAAAGCCAGGAGCTCAGAACTCTATCTGGTCTCCTACATGGGTGGCAGGGACCTTCATACTTGGGTCATCTTCCACTACTTTCCCAAGTGCATTAGGAAGCTGGATGGGAAGTGAAATAGCTGGGACTTGAACTAGTGCTTTGATATGGGATGTTGGCATTGTAACCAGTAGTTTAACCCACTGTGCCGCAATGCCAGTCCCAAAATTACTGGTGCAAATTGAGTACTAGCGCATGTAAATGAGTACTAGTCCATGTAAATCCTTGTGGTGGTTTGCCATACAGATTAAAGTTATAAATGTATATACACCCTTTGGCCCTGTAATTCCATTCCTCAAACTTTATACTGTAGGTTAACAGTGGGGAACATCTGGCCTGGGGGCTGTGTATCATTTGGTGTGGTTCTGCCAAGGCAACTGCAGCCGGGACTGAAAATTCAGTGAATCTATACCACGATAATTTTTAAGTTGATAATTTTCTGTGGCCCATGAAATTATAAATATCCAAATGGCAGAATAAAGGTTCCCCACCTCTGATAGACTCTTATATATAGAAAATGACATATATGCAAAGTTATTTATTATAGTTCTTTAACAGGAAAAGATGCAATATCCTCAAAACTCATCAGTGAGGAATTGATTGAAACAACTGTGCTGTATCTATCTAACATTCCTTCTTTAACTAAAATATTTTAAAGAAACTACTTACAAAGGAATAAGGTTTATTGTGGCTCATGGTTTTGGAGGTTCACAGTCTAAGATCGGATGGCTGACAATGACAAGTGTGTGTACAGAGAAATGGTCACTTGGCGAGCTTGGAAGCAGAGTGAGATAGGGAGCAAGCTTGTTGATATAACGAGCACTCTCAAAAACTACCTTCTGGTAAGGAGCTTCCACTCTTAATCCATCGACTGTTAACATTAATCCATTAATCATTAACATAAGACTGTCGTGTTTAAAGGTCATTGTGCGGGTGGCAAATCATGTTCAAACTGTAGTACCATTCAACAGAACATCGTGTTGCTATTCAAAAAAAAAAAAAAAAGGTGATGTTCTCCATTCTCCATGTACTGATAAGGAAAGATCTCTAAGACATGTTATTTTTTATAACAGCTCTACTGAGATATGATTCATATATCAATTCACGTATTTAAATTGTACAATTTAATGAGTTTTGATATGTTCTCAGACTTGTGTAACTGTCTCTACTCTCTAATTCCAGGACATTTTCATTATCTCAAAACGAAACCCTGTATCACGTAGTCACTCCACATTTTTCCCCACCCCACTGTCCCTAGGCAACCAGTAATCTACTTTCTGACTCTCTAGATTTGCCTGTACTGGGTATTTCCTATAAATGGAGTCATAAGAATATGTGGTTGTTTGCATCCGTCTTTTTTTCACATAGAATCATATTTACAAGATTTATTCATGTTTTAGTATGTATCATTCATTCTTATGGTCATAGAAAGGAATAATACTTCATTGTGTGGGCATACCACATTTTATTGGGCCACTTGTCAGTTTGTGGGCATTTGGATTGTTTTCACTTCTGGCTGGTAAGAATAATGCTGCTGCATGACCACTCATGGGCAAGTTTTTGTGTGGACATACATATTCATTTTTGCTGGGCAGACGCCTCGGAGTGGATTTATTGGGTCTATGCTATTTTTACCTTTTAAGGAGCTACAAGTCTGTTTCCAAACTAACTGTACCAATTTATATTTCTAGCAACAGTGTATGAGTGTTCTAGTTTTTCCATACCCTCACCAAACCTTGTTATTATCTATTTGATTATAGTGCGTGAGAAGTGATAGCTCATTGTGGTTTTCATTTGTGTTTCCCCAGTGGCTAATGCTGTTTAGCATTTTTTTCATGTGCTTATTGGCCATTAAAAAAATCTTTGGAGAAATGTCTATTTCAATGCTTTGCTTATTTTTAGAAAAAAATTTTTTTAAAGATTTATTTATTTATCTGAAAGAGTTATAGATAGGCAGAAGCAGAGAGAGAGAGAGAGAGAGAAAGAGAGAGAGAGAGAGAGAGAGGGAGGAAGGGAGGTGTCTTTTATCCGCGGGTTCACTCTGCAGATGGCATCAACAGCCAGAGCTGGGCCGATACCAAGCCAGGAGCCAGGAGGTTCTTTGAGGTCTCCCACAAGGGTGCAAGGGCCCAAGGACTTGGACCATCTTCTGCTTTCCCAGGCCATAGCAGAGAGCTGGACTGGAAGTGGAGCAGTCAAGTCTTGCACTGGCACCCATATGGGATGCTGGCATTGCAGACAGCAGCTTTACCCGCTTTGCCACAGTGCTGGCCCACTTTTACCTATTTTTAATTCAGTTATCTGTTTCCTTTCTTGTCTGTTTAAAGATTTATTTATTTATTTGAAAGGCAGAGTTAGAGAGTGAGAGATCTTCCATCCACTGGTTCACTCCTCAAATGGTTACAGTGGTCAGGGCTGAGCCAGGCCAGAGCCAGAAGCTTCTTCCTGGTCTATGTGTGTACAGTTGGATTAGCAGGGAGATGGATTGAAAGCAGAGCAGCCAGGTCTTGAGCTGGTGCCCAAATTGTGGCTTGCCACTTCACCTGTTATAACATAATGCTGGCCCCCATTGGGTTGTATTACTGAGTTTTAAAAAAAATTGTTTATTTTGGGGCCGGCACTGTGGTGTAGAGGGTTAAGCATCTACCTGCAGTGGACGGCATCCCATATGGACTTCAGTTGAGTCCTGATTGCTTCACTTCTGATCCAGCAGGGAAAGCAGCAGCAGAGGGCCCATGCATGCACGTAAAGTTCCTGGCTCTTGGATTTGTCCTGCCCCAGCCCCGGCCATTGTAGCCATTTGGGGAGTGTAACCAGCTAATGGAAGTCCTCTCTCTCTTTATTTCCCCCTCCCCCTCTGTAACTCTGCCTTTCAAATAAATAAAAAATTAATCTTTAAAAAGTTTTGCTACCTTTCTCTCTGTCTCTCTCTCTCACTGTCCACTCTGCCTGTCAAAAAATAAAAAAATAAATAAAATAAAATAAAAAAGTTTTGCTTAGGGGCCAGCGCTGTGGCGTAGTGGATAAAGCCGCCTCTTGCAGTGCTGGCATCGCATATGGGCGCCGGTTCAAGTCCCGGCTGCTCCTCTTCCGATCCAGCTCTGCTATGGCCTGCTATGGCAGTAGAAGATGGCGCAAGTCCTTGGGCCCCTGCACCCATGTGGGAGACCAGGAAGAAGCTCCTGGCTCCTGGCTTCCAATTGGTGCAGCTCCGACCATTGTGTCCAATTGGGGAGTGAACCAGCAGATTGAGGACCTGTCTCTCTGCCCTTCCTTCTTTCCCTGTGTAACTCTGACTTTCAAATAAATGAACAAATCTTTAATAAAAATTTATAAACGTTTATTTCAAAATCCAGGGAGAGCATGTGAGCAAGTGCCTTTTTTTATATTTTAAGAGATTTTATTTATTTATTTGAAATGCAGAGTTACAGAGAGGCAGAGGGAGAGAGAGTGTTAGGTCTTCCATCTGCTGGTTCACTCCCCCAAAAGACTGCAACAGCCACAGCTGAACCTATCTGAAGCCAAGAGCCTGGAGGTTTTTCTGTGTCTCCTATGTGGGTGCAGGGGCCCAAGGACTTGGGTTATTTTGCACTGCTTTCTCAGGCCATAGCAGAGAGCTGGATCAAAAGAGGAGTAGCTGGGACTTGAACTGGTGCCCATACGGGATGCTGGGGCTACAGGCAGAGGCGTTACTTGGTATGCCACAGCGCTGGCCTGAGAGCACTCTCTTCTGTCAGCTGGATAATTAACTAGTGTGTGAAAATTTCACACTTTCTGTCTCATTCTGGGAACACAGAGATGAATGAATGAAAAGCAGTTTTTGTCTCATTTCTACCCTCAAAAAGATACTGCAGCAAGTAATATGGTGAAGAAACAAGTTACATTAGATACAATCAGTGCTGGCTAAGTGAGAAATAGAGGGCCTGTGGAGCACAAAGGCAGGGCTGACACTGTAGGCAGTTGTGCTCTTGTAGGCTCTTTTGTTTGTGGGAACTGATTTTATGATCTGTTTCTCCAGGCTGTGCTGTCCTCCAGACTCCGCTAAGAAGCTCCTCGGCGAACCTTTTGTCCTGAGACAAGCTGTACCCGTGGACTTGTTTCCCCACACCGCACACTGCGAGCTGGCCCTCCTCTGCACACGATGAGCAGCCTCCTGGAAGACTGCAGGCGATTTGCTAAGGCAGAAGTTTCAGAAACTTGCAGGTTTGGCTTATTGCTGCATGGCAGGCCCTGGGAGCATTCCCTAGGAAAGCCATCCTTGGCCTGTGAGCAGGAAGAACGTGGTTGGCCTCCTGTCTGAGGCAGGTTGAACCTTAGGTAGCAGGTTCTCTGGCACACCTGCCGGTTTTCCTTGTTTTCACTGCTCTCCACTCCTTGGCCCTGGATCTGGACTGTTCTGATTTTACTCCTGGGGTCTGTGCGTTTGCTCAGAGACTTGACTGTTTTTGGATGTTTTCAGACTTTAGAGTTCATGAAGTAGAACTAGAAACAAGTTTAGCTTTTTACAAAGCAGAAGAAGCTGTGAAGTGATTGCCACAGTGACTGAGTCCTCGTCAGCAGAGGTTCATTCCTTGGAGTTTTCTGTTTTGAGGCTTCTAGAATGCCTTTTGAGAAGATTATCCCTAGGAGCAGTAGTAGCGCTTAGCTCTCACCTATGGAAGGAGAAAGGAGATTTTCAAAGAAGGGACTGAATATGAATAATTGCACTTCGTAGTACGGAGACACAAAGCTCTAGAATCCTAGAATAGTATGTCTACAATAAAGTGGATATTGAGAACTGGTTATCTGAATATATTCAGTGTTCTCTGGTCTGTGATTTCTTCAGTTCTAGAATTCTTAGATACTTGCCTAACAAGACTTAGTTTTGAATTTTTTAGTGGCTAAGGACATTTAACTTAGTGAGCCTTCTCTAATTTACAAAATGATATCGGGTCAGCTAGTATTTAAAAACTTATTCATGTGACAGAAACAGACAATGTGAGTGCCCATCTGCTGGTTCACTCCCCAAACTCCCACAATAGCCGGGGCTGGACTGGGCTGTAGCTGGGAGCTGAGAACTCAATCCCAGTCTCTCCCATGGGGACCCAGGTGCTTGAGCCATCACTACTGCCTCTCAGGGAGGCTGGAGTCAGGAGTTAGAGCTGGGTGTTGAATCCAGGTACTCTGATGGGGGCCATGGGCATTTTAGCTAGTATCTTTTTTGTTTTAAAGACTTATTTACTTATGATTTGAAAGGCAGAGTTATAGAGGGGCAGAGGCAGAGATAGATCTTCCATCTGCAGGTTCACTCCCCAAATGGCCTCAATGGCTGGAGTTTCACTGATCCAAAGCCAGGAGCCAGGTGCTTCTTCTGGGTCTCCCACGTGGGTGCAGGGTCCCAGGCACTTGGCCATTGTCCAATGCTTTCCCAGGCCATAGCAGAGAGCTGGATTGGAAGTGGAGCAGCCAGGACTTGAACCGGTGCCCATATGGGATGCCTACACTGAAGGTGGCAGTTTTACCCACTAAGCCACAGCACTGGTCCCACTAGTATCTTAACTATTGACTGAGTGCCTTTCAGCTGGCTTTTTTTTTAAGATTTATTTATTTCTTTGAAAGGCAGAATTTACAGAGAAAAAGAGGTAGAGAGAGATCTTCCATCTGCTAGTTTACTCCCCAGATGGCTGCAATGTATAGAGCTGGGCTGTTCTGAAGCCAGGAATCAGTAGGTTCTTCCTGGTCTCCCTTCTGGGTACAGGGACCTCAGCTCTTGGGCCATCCTCAACTGCTTTCCCTGGCACATTAGCAGGGGCCGGGATTGGAAGTGGAGCAGCCAGGACTCGAAATGATGCCCATAGTGGATGCTGCTGCAGTATGGCAGCAGTCTTACCAACTCTGTCACACTACCTACCCCTCAACTAGCTTTTTTAACTCTTCTTACTTCTGAATATTTCTAGAGAAGGCTCCTCCTTAGAAAAAAACGGCTGTTAAAGCTACTGTATAATGTTTTGTATTATTCTTTTTAAAATTATTTATTTGAGAGGTAGATCTACAGAAAGTGACAGGGAGAGACAGAGAGAGAGGTCTTCCATCCACTGGTTCAGTCCCCAAATGGCCTCAACAGCTGGAGGTGGGCTGATCTGAAGCCAGGAGCCAGGAGCTTCTTCTGGGTCTTCCACATGGGTGCAGGGGCCCAAGCGCTTGGGGCATCTTTCACTGCTTTCTCAGGCCATAGCAGAGAGCTGGATTGGAAGAGGAGCAGCCGAGACTAGAACTGGTGTCCACATGGGATGCCGGTGCCGGAGGCGGATGATTAACCTGTGCCACAGTGTTGGCCCCTTGTATTCTTTTATGAGATGATCAGTCAGCTAGGGCAACAAGAGAACACCAGAGGGGGCCCAGAAAGCAAGCTGATAGCTCCTAAAGACAGGAGGCATGGCACACTGCACAGAGTCACACACTAGAGCCACCAGGGCAGTCAGGAGGCAGAAGACAGATGCAAGGGGAAGGTTTAGGCTACTGCCTTTATTAGGATTTCCTGGGGAAAGGCATGGCAGGGCAGGCTAGTTTGAATAATTGCTGTGAGCTCTAAGCTGCATGGGTGGTTCCTAGTTGTCTGGTTCCTGGCCCTGGGTGATTGAGAGGAGCATTGTCTCCTGGGTTTGAAGGGCTAGTTAGGGTAGGTGATGCTCTGAATTGGTCAGTTCGCATTTGAAAGGCACCTTCTGAGCACAGCCAGGAAGGTTTTATTAAGATGTCAAATAGGGACTGGTGCTGTAGCACTGTGGGGTAAGCCACCTCCTGCAGTGCTGAAATCACATTATGGGAGCCCTGGTTCAAGTCTCAGCTGCTGTGGCTCGCAATTCCAGCTTCTTGTTAATGCACACCCTGGGAAGGCAGTGGAAGGTGGCCCAAGTACTTGGGTACCCGCCCCACCACGTGGGAGACCCAGATTGAGTTCATGGCTCCTGACTTTGATATGTACACACATATATACATGCATATTATATACAGTATAATACCCATTAAAAAACTAGAAGGAAGTAATTTAAAATGATCAAACTGTTGGTTTATGGTAATCAGATGAGTTTTTTTCTGTTTGCTTATTAATTTTACGTAATGGGGTTATATTACTATCTATGTTTATGATGGAAGCATTTTAAAAAGCAACTCTATTTTTCCCCCTCCCTTGTTCCCCTATCTCAGTCAAAACCCAGAGTTCTCTTTACCATTCCCCTGTCCAGCTGCCCACAAGGTAGATTCTATCTTGCTATTTTCTAGACATGCCCAGTTCGACATGTCTAATGTTGAACGCTTCGCATCTTTCCCATAAGCCTGTCCTTCCTCCTCTGACTCTAATCTTAAATGAGTGCACCAATCTGCGCAGTCACCACAGCCAGGAGCCTGGAAATGATTTCTGAGTCTCCCTGTCCTACTGCTCCCATCCAATTTGTCACTGAATTGCCATCCCTGCGGGCCACCATCATCTCTCAGCAGATGATTTCCGCAAGAGCCGTCTCCCCGGCTGATGCCGCTTTCCCCTTGATTTGCACTCTACATCCACAGTGATTTTTCCCGAAATGCAGATCTCGTTGTGTTTCTCCATGGTTTAAAATCTGTCATTAGCTTCTTACTGCTTTTGAAATTAAGTCCCAAATGATTCATAAAGCTTGGAAGCCACTTCATAATCTGAGGCGTCCCATTTCTTTGTATACTTCAAATTCCTTTCCCTGAAAAGGACAAACGTCTTCCGTGCTGGTTCTTTTCACGTTTGGTTCCCTGCATTTGGATTGCTCTTTTCTCTACCACTTCTTGGCTAAATCTACTCATCTTTCTGGTTTTTAAATTTTTTTTTATTTTTTTCAAGACATTGATTTCTTATTTGAAAGGCAGAGTTTCAGAGAGAGAAAGAGACTGAGAGAGATCTTCCATCAGCTTCTTCACTCCCCAAATGACCACAAGTGTCCGGGACTGGACCAGGCTGAAGCCAAGGACCAGGAGCTTCTTCCTGGTCTCTCATGTGGGTGCAGGGGCCCATGGACCTGGGCCATCCTCCGCTGCTTTCCCAGGTGCATTAGCAGGGAGCCGGATTGGCAGAGGAGCAGCTGAGAGTCAAACCAGAGCCCGTGTGGAATGTCTGCATCACAGGCTGTGTCTTAACCTGCTGTGCCACAGTGCCGGCCCCATCTCTGTTTTTAGCTTAGATTTCCTCCCTCAATGAAGAGCTAATGAAGAAATAAAAATAGATTTGGCTATGGACAATCAGCATGTTGATAATTTTGTTAGTGCTTTATATCCTGTAAGATGATGCTAGAATCATGCTTCCTTTTTTGATTCTGAAAGTTTTCAAAAACATAAAAACAACGGGCTGGCACTGTGGCATAGTAGGTTAAGCCTCTGCCTATGGTGCTGGCATCCCATATGGGTGCTGTTTCATGTCCTGGCTGCTCTTCTTCCAATCCAGCTCTCTGCTATGGCCTCCTAGGAAAGCAGTGGAATTTGGCCCAAGTCACATATCCACATACCTGTTTTTTATTCAACAAATAACATTTTGCTGTATTTTTTTGTCTATGTGTGTATGTTTTTTAATAAACCAGTTGAAAGTTAAGTTGTGTACCTCAGCATATCTAAGCATAGATCATTTTTCTATATAACACTGACACCATAAACCCAGCTAAGAAAATGAATACCTCACCAGTCTTCACTAATATTATGTAATATGTAGTCCAGGGCTTCCAGAAGTACGGTCTTCAGACAACCTAATGTTCACAAGGGAGATAAGGAGCTTGCCCCAGAGTGTGTGTCACAGTAGCACACATCACACAGCCGCACACACACACACACGCACACACACAGATGGCAGCTGAATTAAACAGGGTGCTTAGTGATGTAGTTCATTTACATCTATGGACTGCCTTTGTGGCGTGGCTCTATTTTCAATTCCCACAGCTATTCCCAAAATGTCTTCTATAGCAGTTCACATGCTACATTCACTGGTTGTGTCTCTTTCATCTCTTTTAACATAGGACAGTCTCTTCCTCTTATGTTTTCAAGGCACTGACTTTTTGGAGCCCAGAGATCTGCCCCACAGGATGGATTTGTCTGATTGCAGGTGACCAACTCTTCTGGTTTGCTTGGGACATTTCCAGTTTGAGCACTGATCCTGCACCCAGGGCAACACGACAGTCCCTCGCACACCAGAGTGGTTCATTTACCCATGGCAGTGTTTAACTCCTTCTTCCTGCCCCTGACTTTCTGATAAACTGAAGTTGGGTGTAGTGGCATGATTTGCTTCAGATGAAAACACAGTTGACAAGAATACTTCTTAAGTGCTACTGTGTACTTTACGTCATAACCCATCAGGAAGGGCAAAATGTCAGTTATCCACTCTTAGGAAAGGTGATGGCCCTCAGAACTCTCCTTGCAATTTCCCCTTTGTAATTAACAAGGCATTTGTGGAGTGTTATTTTGATGTTGTGTGACTATCCTGTTTCCTAGCAACCTCTCATCTAAACTTTTAGCATCCATCCATTACTATTCCCTGATTCAGTGATTCTTTTCAAATTGTTAAAATTTATTTTCTAACTCATCAGTCAGTCCTTTAATTAGGGATTGCAAAGTAATGATTTCCTGATTCTGTCATTCAATCTGCGTTTATTAGCTGCCATTCTTCTGTAGTGGTAGTGGTGAACTTTGCCTTATCTGTAGGGTGTGAACTCCAGAAACTCAATTTTCTGAGCAAGAAGTTGAAGTAATAGTTATTTTCAGTGGTGGCAAAGGAGTGTTTTTTTATTCTTTAATGTCACTTGATTCAGTGTTTTTTCTTATTTGAATTCAGTGTTTTCCATTGTTCAGTTATTTTAGATGCTCAGATTTTCCCCAGTTTCGCAGGCAGGAGTCAGACTCGTTCCCATGTCTTTTACATACAGCTCTCTTAATCTTCAAGCACTTTCTTAGATTCTGGCACAGGATTCCGAGACTCACCCTACATTTTCCTTTCCCCAGTCCTGGAATCAGCCATATCCAATGAGCTCTGGTTTCTTTTAATGCAGAATGGTGTTTAGAAACCAAAATCTGGAAGTTGGGTGTTAGAAGCACAATCTATGAGTGTACTGTATTCTAGTCTATGAGCTACAAAACATTTGTATAGTGACCAACTGTCCTGATTTTCCTGAGGCTTGGAATTTTCCAGTGCTAATAACTGGGAACATCTTAGGCAAACTGGGACAAGTTGGTCACCCTAAATTGATCACATTGTTACTACACAGTAAAGATTGAGGAAGAATCATGGAAATTGGAGTCGGGATATGGAGATCAGTAGTAACTGAGGTAGCTGTAGATTCCCAGGATAGTTAAGAATTTCTATTTAAATGATCTCTTCTAGCTGTAAAATGTGTGTGTGGGTCTATGGCAGTGGATCACAAACTTGACATTAGTATCATCTGGAAAGCAATTAAAAAATGCCAATGCTTGGACCCCATACATTTTAATTTAATTGGTTTAGGGAAGTGCTCAGGCATCAGTATTTTTAATACCCCCCCAATGATTCTAATGTGCAGCCTAAGTGAAGAACCAGTGGCCTAGGTCAAGCTTTACCTACCCAAGTCTAGTTTTGGACCAGCAGCAGCAGCAAGGTGTAGCCCTGAGCCAAGCACTCAGGTGCTTCTTAGAAATCCAAATTTGCAGGGCTGGCATTGTGGTGTGGTGAGTTAAACTGCTGCCTGCAGCCACCAGCATCCTATATGGGTGCTGGCTCAAGTCCTAACTGCTTCAGTCCAGCTGGGAAAAGCAGCAGAAGAGGTACCAAGTACTTGATCCCCTGCACCACATGGGAGACATGGAAGAAGCTCCTGGCTCCTTGCTTTGGCCTGGCCCAGCCCTGGCTGATGCCACCCTTTGGGGAGTGAACCAGTAGATACAAGATCTCTGTCTCTCCCCCCCTCTCTCTGTAACTCTGCCTTTCAAATAAATAAATTAATTTTTAAAAACTCCAAGCGTACAGGCTCCATGCCATGTGAATTAGGAACATTGAGTGTAGGGCTCAGCAGTCTGCTTATCATGTCCTATAGGTGATTCTGATGCATATTCAAGTTTGGGAGCCACTGACTGCACGTTAGTTAGAACACTTGAGGACCTTTTTTTTTTTTAAGACTTATTTATTTGAGAGGCAGAGTTAGACAAGGGTGGGTGGTTGGAGAGAAAGAGTAGAGAGCTAGCTAGTTTATTGCCCAAATGGCTATGAGCTTCTTCCAGGTCTCCTATGCAAGTGCAGGAGCCCAAGGACTTGGGCCATGTTCTACTACTTTCCCAGGCCATAGCAGGGAGCAGGATCAAAAGTAGAGCAGCTGGGACTTGAACTGGTGCCCATATGGGATGCCGGTGCCATAGGCAGAGGCTTAACCTGCTATGCCACAGCACTAGCCCCCCCCCCCCCCCGCCCCAGGGCCTTTTAAAAGCAGGATCATGGGATTGTCTCCTCGGAGATTCTGATTTGATTTGTTGTGGGTGTGGCCCTGGCATCATCATATTCCAAGCTTTCCACATGACTCTGATAGAATTCCTGGGGTGAGAATTACTGTCTAGGGGTTTTTTTTTTTTAAGATTTATTTATTTATTTGAAAGAGTTACAGAGAGAGGTAGAGACAGACAGAGAGGTCTTCCATCCAGTGGTCCACTCCCAGATGGCCGCAAAGGCTGGAGCTGCGCCGATCCGAAACCAGGAGCCAGGAGCTTCTTCCAGGTCTGCCACGCGGATGCAGAGGCCCAAGGACTTGGGCCATCTTCTACTGCTTTCCCAGGCCACAGCAGAGAGATGGATCTGAAGAGGAGCAGCTGGGACTAGAACCGGTGCCCATATGGGATGCCAGCGCCTCAGGCCAGGGCGTTAATCTGCTGCGCCACAGCGCCAGCCCCTGTCTAGAATTTTCGTCTCCAAGCCCAGGAGTTGACATAATGAGTCAAAGCGCACACATTGAGTATTACATAGAAATTAACTAGCTAGGCAATACGTATGACATGTAGCTTGCTTTTCTACTTCCTCCTCGCCTGGACCTTCCCAGGTGTTTGGAGCGTTGATTTGCAGTCCTTTGCAAAGGTTTTCATCCTGGAAAGCACTTCCTTTCCCGCCACCCCTGCGGTTATTTTGGTGGGTGTGCTGAAAGTGGGGCTTGTCATACGTATTGCCGGAGCTGCCCTGATCCGAAGCCAGGAGCCAGGAGCCTCTTCAGGGTCTCCTATGTTGGTGCAGGAGCCGAAGGACCCGGGCCATCCTCCGCTACCTTCCTAGGCCACAGCAGAGAGCCATATTGGAAGTGGAGCAGCCGGGACTTGAAGCAGGGCCCATACAGGATGCCGGCACTGCAGGCGGTAGCCCCACCTGCTGCGCCACAGTGCCGGCTCCCGAATATCTGGATTTTTAAAAGATCCCCAAGGTGATTCAACTCTGTAGCCTGAGTTATGATCCTCATTAGGTCTCTGGCTCCAAACTTATCTGCACATTGAAATGCCCCAGGGATATTTGCATTCTCTGATTACCTTTACTTGTAACCAAGCCAAGAGATAGCTGAGAAGAAGAGAGAGTGATATTATACTTTGTTATTTCCTCCAATAGGCTGTAAGATTTGAGAAACTTAGGGCTATACCTTGGTTGCTGTTGTACCTCTCACACCTAGGAGTGTCTGACATGTGGCAGGTGCTCAGGGAGGCAATATAGTATCCTGGGCAAGAGGAGTGGCTTTGGGATCAGACGACCTGAGCTTGAATCCTGTCTCCATCACTTACATGCTGTGTGACATCAGGCAACTTATTCTCTCCAACACTTTGTCACCCTGTCCTCATAAAATAAGGGGAATGGTGGTACAGATGTTCGTTAACTTACATTGAGGTTAGGTCCTGATAAACCAATGGTAACTTGAAAATATCATAAGTCAAAAATGTGTTTGAGGGGTTGGTGTTTTGGTGCAGTGGGTTAAGCTGCCACCTACAATGCCAGCATCCTATATCAGAGCACTTGTTCAAGTCTCAGCTGCTCCCTTCTGGTCCCACTCCCTGCTAATGAAGGATGGTTCAAGTACTTGGGCTGCTACCACCTGGCTGGGAGACCCAGATAGATTCCTGGCTCCTGAGTCCTGCCCAGCCTAGTCCTAGCTGTTGTGGCCATTTGGGGAGTGAATCAGCAGATAAAAGCTATCTCTGTCACTCTGCCTTTCAAATAAATAAATAAATCTTTAAAAAATGTATCTGAAACACCTCACCTAGTGAACATCTTTGCTTGGAAACAGCACACCGTAGGGTCTTGGTTGTTCACCCTTATGATCACACGAATGACTGGCTAGTACCATGAGACAGAATCAGACTCCGTACTGCCAGCCCAGGAAAAGACCAAAATTCAGAATTCAGAGTACAGTTTCTGCTGAATGTATATCATTTTCACACTATATGAAGTCAAAAAATCCTGAGTCCCACCCTCGTTAGCTGGTACTTAATTTTATTTATTTATTTTTAAAGATTTATTTATTTGAGAAGTAGACTTACAGAGAGAGATTTTCCATCCCATGGTTCACTCCCCAAATGGCCGCAACAACCGTGGCTGGGCCAGGCTGAAGCCAAGAGCCAGGAGCTTCTTCTGGGTCTCCCATATGGGTGGCAGTTGGCTCCAAGTATTTGGGCCATATTCTGTTGCCTTCCCAGGGTCTTTCCTAAGGAGCTGGGTTGGAAGTGGAGCAGCTAGAACTTGCAGCAGCACTCCAATAAGGAATGCTGGCCTTGCAAATGGTAGCTTAACCTGCTGTGCTACAACACCAGCCCTGGTACTTAATTTTAGGCAAACAAAGCCAAACAGACATTGGAAAGAGTCCCTTCCCTGTTTGTGTGGGTGTTTCTCAGCATTTATGTTCTACTCCAGTGTTACAACTTCTAGTGAAAAGTTTAAATGCATTTCGAAGAAAAATGAAGCATAGAAAACAGGGAAGGCCAGCCCTCTTATTTTCTCACCCTCATAATATTGGTTGCTAAAAATAACGCACTTGTCAAATCCCTTTGTTCTCCTGTGAGTAGTGTAATGTCAGACATGTTTTCTGAAAATAGCTGTGACGAGATGTCATGGATCAAGGGCTTTGGTATAGAAGCGATGGAGTTCCCTTCAGGAGGAAAGAACTCAGGTTCGCTGATGGCTCAGAACACCTGCTAGCTTGCCCTTTTGACTTCCTCAGAGGAAACTTGGTTCTAGGGGTGGGTTTTTCAAAAAAGTAAGCAGACATAAGTGCTGTGTGGAATCCTGCATCAGATCCTAAGCAGAAAAAGGACATCAGTGGGAAAGGTAGTGAAGTCTGAATGATGTCTACAGTTTAGTGAGTAGCGTTATACTAATGTTAATGGGATAGTATTTTGCTTTCCACTTTTTTTTTTTTTTTGCAAGAACAGGAAGAGGAAGGGCAAGTGTCTCCTGGGAGTCTCTCAAGTGTATGAAGCTCACCTAGCATACTAGGGTAGTAAAAGTCCGGTGCAGTTTGAGTGACAGTTGGCTAGCTGTCTGCGTGTCCCCACTCCACTCTGCCAGGGAGGGGCTGAGAGAATGTCTCAGGTGACTTCCTTTGGGCCTGGCCAGCTCATCCTGCCAGGTTCCTCATGGAGGGCTGTGGGATGCAACTCTGTAGTACACGGTGCTCTCTTTTTGGCGATGACACAGGCACTGATTTCACGGGCTGTCTTCAGTATCTCCACAGCCTTGCTGTGCTCAGTAGCTTGCAAATGCACGTTATCCATAGCTAGTACTCGGTCGGCATCCTGAAGTCCTGCTTGACGTGCGTCGGAGTCAGGAATCACCTTGCAGATGAAGATGCCTGGCTGTGAGGCCTCTCCTCCTCGGATGTTAAATCCCAGCCCCACTCCAGGAGGCTTCCTCAGTGTGACGATTCGGGGCAGAAACTGGCTCAGCTCATTGTTGTAGCTGGGTGGTGTACTCTCTGGTGAGGTGACTCCATGCTGGGGGATTCTCATAGGCAGGCAGGAGAACCACTAGGTAGTCAGCATAAGGAATCTGGCTGTCCATCTTCAGTGAAGTCTGATGTCTGGGAAGCCAACAGGGTAGTTTTGACCAATGTGCCAGAGGTAGTTAAGTTGTTAGCATTAGAGGAGGCTGGGTGAAGGGTATATATAAACTCTACTCTATTTACAGTTCTTCAGTAAATCTCAAATCAGTTCAAAATGCCAATCAAAAAAACCCAAAGTATAGTATTTTCAAAACTAAACATACTGACTAAAAGCTAATTCTAGAAAAACTGTATTGGGGCTGACGCTGTAACATCCCAAGGAAAGCTACTGCTTGCAATCCCAGCATCCCATCTGGGTGCTGGTTCATGTCCCAGCTGCTTCACTTCTCATCCAGCTCCCTGCTAATGGCCTGGGAAAAGCAGTGGAAGATGATCCAAGGGCTTGGGCCCCTGCTACCCATGTAGGAGACCCAGATGAAGCTCTTGGTTCCTGTCTTTGGCCTGGCCCAGCATTGGCTTTTGTAGCCATCTGGGGAAGGAACCAGCAGACAGAAGATCTCTGGGTGTGTGTGTCTCTCTCTCTGACTCTGCCTTTCAAATAAATAAATATTTAGAAAAAAAAGAAAAGCCATGTCTAGGTAGGTGTTGAGGCCAGGGCTCAAGGGCAAGAATTTTACTTACCAAGACACCCAGATATGAAGGTGTGTTTGACTATGTAGTATCCATGACAAAGTGCTAAGAGGGGTAGCATGTAGGGATTCTTTTGCAGAGAAACTTCTAGCAACCTATCCAAAAAAAAAAAAAAAGTACCTTTCAGTGTAAGTGAGCCGAGTTCAAAACACAGCAGCCAGACTGACTTAAAGGACGTTGAAATCTGTTTTCCTAAACTAGTATGTTCATGTTGTTTGTTCAGCCTAGGGTTTGGAAGGAGCTTCTTCTCACTGTGGCATTAAACCTAGAATGGTAATTGGGTTCCAGTAGGGTGCCCAGAACACAAAGGGCAGGGAAACAGGACATTCTGGCCCAAGTTAAAGCAACAGCCTCCTCTGTGTCCTGTTCTCTAGTCCTGGTATCTGGTGATTTGTGGGGTTATGTCCTGTGGCAGCTAAAAGGCAGGTGCCTCTGTCACCTAGTATGAGCAGCATGGTAATTTAAAAAACATGTATTATTAAAACATGTTGGGAGGGATGTGCAATTTAAAAGCACTGTGCTGTTCTTTGTTCTCAGAAGTTCTTCAGCGATGCACCCTTTTTTGTGTGCTCTTCATAGTTGTGATCAGCAGGTGTGCCTGCTCCTTCTGCTTCTGCGGGTTTCACTTAACATTATTTCACATTCCCGTTTGCACCCACACAGTGCACATGATTGCCGTCTTTAATGGCTGTGTACCATTCCTTTGTATCGCCTGGCGTGCCAGTTCTTAGGACTGGGCTCATTGTCTCTGAGCAGACCTAAGGGCCTGCTGTCTCTTAGTACCAGGAGTCTATTTTAATTTCTGAAAATGGCGACTAGCATGGGCGTGGGATCGTGTGGGATTCCTGAGTCATCAGTGCACAGCTCAGTCTGAGTGCTTTGTTAACATGGCTTGGCTCACCACCACCCAGTGGCAGAACCTCCCGTTACTGCCTTGGATCTGAGCCAGGTACTTCCCAGGCTCAGAGGCAGAAGGATAAGCCTCCTGACTCTCACAGCCCTGACCCTGAGCCGCTGTTACCTGCATGCCCACAGCAGGAAGTGTCTGCTGCTTTCTCTCCACGCCTGGGATAAAACTGTCACCTGTCTTTCCCAACAGAGCTTGCCATAAGAGAAAGGCAACAGCAGTGGGAGAAGGGGTTATTGCAGCTGAAGAAATAAGGCTCAGGTCAGTGGTGCGAGAGCTGTAGCTCTAGGTGTATCTGGGAGAATGAAGTGAGGTGAGGGGACTGATGTGGGCCAGGCAAGCCGTCGGGATAAAAGGGCTAGAAGTTTCTGCAGTTTCCATCTCTAGCCCGGCATCCTAACTCTACTCCCCTTGCGTGCCAGTCCAGCACACCTACTTTCCAGGGACGCACCCAAGTGTCCCCCAGCACCATGAATATGCCCCGAGGAGCGTGTGTACACTGAGCTCCACGTGGAGACCCCACAAAATGTTGCCAGGGGTCATCATGTGTATTACACCCTGCCCAAACCCCATCCCATTTAAATATTAGATGAGGGCACCAGGCTATACCCCATAAAGGGGGTCCACTAAACCGAGGGAGCTCTCTCTGATTCCTCTGATTCCACTTTTCTCTTTCTGGCCCTCTCATGGTGAGTGTCTTTCCTCATGAGGTTACCCACATTGATGGCTGAAGGTGAACTCACCTTGACTTTGCAACAATCCTGCTGCCTTTAATACATTTTACCGAAGTCCTTGCTTTGAATTCTTTCCTCATGGGACAACAACCTGGAACAGGCACACCAGGAACGTGTATCCCAACAACAGGGACCATCTCAAGTTCTGGAATGTTGGGTGTCAGCTCTTGTTGTCTACAGTCCCTTCTGTCAGAAACCCAAGTTTTGGGAGCCAGGGTCGTGCAGCAGGTTAAGCCACTGCCTGTGGCACTGGCATCCTATAGGAGCACTGGTTCGAGTCCTGGCTGCTCGGTTTTCAATGCAGCTCCCTGCTAATATGCCTGGGAAACAACAGTAGGTGATGGCCCAAGTATTTGGAGTCCTGCTACCCACGTGGGAGACCCAGATTAAGCTTCTGCTCCTGGCTTCTGCCTGTCACAGCCTGGGGCATTGCAGCCATCTGGGCAGTGAACCTGCTGATGGAAGATGTCTCTGTCTCTGTCTATTTGTCTCTCTCTGTTTGTCTCTGACCCTCTTTCTCTCTCTCGCTCTGCTTTTTTTAAAAGATTTTTTAAAAAGATTTATTTATTTATTTGAAAGTCAGAGTATACAGAGAGAGAAGAGGCAGAGAGAGAGGTCTTCCATCTGGTGGTTTACTACCCAGTTGGCCACAACGGCCGGAGCTGTGCCAATTTGAAGCCAGGAGCCAGGAGCTTCTTCCGGGTCTCCCACGCGGGTGCAGGGGCCCAAGCACTTGGGCCATCCTCTACTGCTTTCCCAGGCCATAGCAGAGCTGGATCAGAAGTGGAGCAGCTGGGACTTGAACTGGCGCCCATATGGGATGTCAGCGCTTTAGGCCAGGGCATTAACCTGCTGCGCCACAGTGCCGGCCCCTAAAGATTTATTTATATATTTGGGCTGGCGCCGCAGCTCACTAGGCTAATCCTCCGCCTGCAGCGCCGGCACACCGGGTTCTAGTCCCAGCCGGGGCGCTGGATTCTATCCTGGTTGCCCCTCTTCCAGGCCAGCTCTCTGCTGTGGCCAGGGAGTGCAGTGGAGGATGGCCCAGGTGCTTGGGCCCTGCACCCCATGGGAGACCAGGAGAAGCACCTGGCTCCTGGCTTCGGATCAGTGCGGTGCACCAGCTGCAGCGCACTGGCTGAGGCAGCCATTGGAGGGTGAACCAATGGCAAAGGAAGACCTTTCTGTCTGTCTCTCTCTCTCACTGTCCACTCTACCTGTCAAATAAAAAAAGATTTATTTATATATTTGAAAGGCAGAGTTACAGCAAGGGAGAGGCAGAGGCAGAGGCAGAGAGACAGAGATCTTCCACCTGCTGATTCACTCCCCAAATGGCTGCAAAGGCCGGAGCTGGACCGAGCCAAAGCCAGGAACTAGGAGCTTCTTCTGGGTCTCCCACGCTGGTGCAGGGGCCCAAGGACTTGGGCCTCTGCTGTTTTCCCAGGCCACAGCAGAGAGCTGGATCGAAGTGGAACAACTGGGACTTGAAACAGCGCCCATATGGGATGCTGGCACTGTAGGCAGCAGCTTTACCCATTATGCCATAGTACTGGCCCCTCTTGCTCTAAATAAGTAAAGTAAATCTTAAAAAAAAAAAGAAATCTATGTTTTGATATTCCAATAAATGATTTACAGGGTTGAGCAACAAAAACTGGGAGTCCAGGCTTGGCCTCTATGCCAGCTATGGCCAATTACACGGTTAAAAATATTAGTTGGGAAGCTGACTGGTATCCTGTATGAGTGCCAGTTTGTGTCCCACCTGCTCCATTTTCGATCCAGATCCTTGCTAATGGTCTGGGAAAAACAACAGAAGATGGTCCAAGTGCCTGGGCCCCTGCCACTCTCGTGGGAAATCTGGATGGAGCTTCTGGCTCTTGCCTTCAGCCTGGCTCAGCTGTGGCTATTGTGGCCATCTGGAGAGTGAACTGGTGGATGGAAGACCTCTCTCTTTCTTTCTCTCCCTCTCTTTCTTTCTGTGTAACTCTGACTTGCAAGTAAATAAATCTTAAAAAAAAAAAAAAAAAACAACTAGTTGGCAGGCTTCTGAGAAGAATGATGTTGTGTTTGGTGCACTTGATTGTCACATCTGGCCAATAGCACCTGCCTTCATAGAGGTTATGGGAAGGAAGAGTGATGTTCAAAACACAGCTGAATTGGCCCAAGCATCCTGCACTCAAATCTCTGGGGGGTTTACTGAGGTTCTTCAGAAAGTTTGTGGATAATGTTTATTTTTTAATTTTTTAAATATTTAATTTGTTTATTTGAGAGGTAGAGTTACAGACAGTGAGAGGGAGAGACAGAGAGAAAGGTCCTCCCTCCATTGGTTCACTCTCCAAATGGCTGCAATGGCCGGAGCTGTGCCGATCCGAAGCCAGGAGCCAGGTGCCTCTTCCCTGTCTTCCACATGAGTGCAGGGGCCCAAGGACTTGGGCCATCTTCCACTGCCCTCCCAGCCACAGCAGAGAGCTTTATTGGAAGAGGAGCAGCTGGGACTAGAACCGGCATCCATATTGGATGCTGGTGCTGCAGGCAGAGCCTCATCCTATTGCGCCACTGTGCCGGCCCTACCACTGTTCTTTCTTATCCTTTATTGTGTGCTGACTATGTGACTGCCAGTTTCTCTGGGTTCAGACTAGTCAGCAGCCCTGCTGACGGTAATACTGGTAGGAAGAATCAACATGGACTGCTATACAAGAGAGGAAACCATTGAGAGCCTTACAGGGAATTTTTCTTTAAACTTGCTTTTTAAAATTTTATGTGTCTATGTATTTGAGAGGGGCAGAGAGAGAGAACTCCATGTACTGGTTCACTCCCAAATGCCTGCAATGGCGGGAGTTAGGAGGGAACTCTATCTAGTTCTCTCATGTGGAAGGCAGGAACCCAATTACTTGAGCCATCACTGCTGCCTC
This sequence comes from Oryctolagus cuniculus, assembly GCF_051225735.1. Lineage (NCBI taxonomy): Eukaryota > Metazoa > Chordata > Mammalia > Lagomorpha > Leporidae > Oryctolagus > Oryctolagus cuniculus. The sequence continues at coordinate 91,259,840 of NC_142888.1, forward strand.
CCAGGGTCTGCATTAACAGGAACTGGAAGAAGGAACTGGAGTTGGAAATTGAACCCAGGTACTCTGATATGGGATGTGGGAGATTTAACTGCTAGGCTAACTTCCCATTGCATAGTGAATTCTTGAAGGACAAAATAGGCAAGTACCCTGAGCCATGTGGGGCTTATTGAATGATGGGCAGGATCGTATGCTCAAAGTGCTTCTTTTTTTTTTTTTTTAACTTTTATTTAATGAATATAAATTTCCAAAGTACAGAATATTGATTACAATGGCTTCCCCCCCATAACGTCCCTCCAACCCGCAACCCTCCCCTTATCCACTCCCTCTCCCCTTCCATTCACATCAAGATTCATTTTCAATTCTCTTTATATACAGAAGATCAGTTTAGCATCCATTAAGTAAAGATTTCAACAGTTTGCTCCCACACAGAAACATAAAGTGAAAAATACTGTTTGAGTACTAGTTATAGCATTAAATCTCAATGTACAGCACACTAAGGACAAAGATCCTACATGAGGAGTAAGTGCACAGTGACTCCTGTTGTTGACTTAACAAATTGACACTCTTGTTTATGGCCTCAGTAATCACCCTAGGCTCTTGTCATGAGCTGCCAAGGCTATGGAAGCCCCCTGAGTTCACTGACTCTGATAATTTTTAGACAAGGCCATGGTCAAAGTGGAAGTTCTCTCCTCCCTTCAGAGAAAGGTACCTCCTTCTTTGATGACCCATTCTTTCCACTGGGATCTCACTCACGGAGATCTTTCATTTAGGTTTTTTTCTTCCCCCAGAGTGTCTTGGCTTTCCATGCCTGAAATACTCTCATGGGCATTTCAGCCGGATCCGCATGCCTTAAGGGCTGATTCTGAGGCCAGAGTGCTGTTAGGACATTTGCCATTCTATGGGTCTGCTGTGTATCTCACTTCCCATGTTGGATCATTCTCTCCCTTTTTGATTCTATCAGCTAGTATTTGCAGACACTATTCTTGTTTATGTGCTCCCTTTGGTTCTTAGTCCTATCATTATGATCAATTGTGAACAGAAATTGATCACTGGGACTAGTGAGTTGGCATTGGTACATGCCACCTTGATGGGATTGAATTCGAATCCCCTGGTATGTTTCTAACTCTACTGTCAAAGTGCTTCTGATAAGAGGTAGGCTCTGAACTTTCTGGAGGCAGGCTAAGACACAACTAAAGGGAGACCCCATGGCAGCTGCATGCTCTTTAAGAAAATTTTCCTGGGGCCAGCACGGTGGTGTAGCAGGTAAAGCTGCCGCCTGCAGTGCCGGCATCCCATATGGGTGCCGGATCGAGTCCTGGCTGCTCCACTTCTGATCTAGTTCTCTGCTATGGCCTGGGAAAGCAGTAGATGGTCCAAGTCCTTGGGCCCCTGCATCTGTATGGGAGACCTGGAAGAAGTTCCTGTCTCCTGGCTTTGGCTTGGCCCAGCTCCGGCGGTTGTAGCCATTTGAACCAGTGAATGGAAGACTTATTTCTCCCTCTCTGCCTCTACATTTCTGTAACTCTGCCTTTTAAATAAATAAATAAATCTTAACCAACCAAACAATAAAAGTAGCTTCAAATATGGCTTTAAGTCCACAGGGAGTCAGCATTTAAAAAAATTTAAAAAAGAAAAGTTTCCCTCTGTGCCAGATTGAGTCCTGGCTGTTCTGCTTCTGATCCAGCTCCCTGCTAAGGTGCCTGGGAAAGCAGTGGAAGATGACCTAAGTACTAAGGGCTCTGTAGCCACATGGGAGACCTGGATGGAGTTCCAGGCTCATGGCTTCAATCTGGCCCAGCCCTGGCCATTGCAGCCATTTGGGGAGTGAACCAGTGGATGAAGGGTTCTCCCTTTCTGTAATTCTGCCATTCATTGAAATAAATATTTTAAAAAAATTTTCCCCTTGGGCTCAAGACCTGCAGTGCCAGCATCCCATAAGGGTGCCAGTTCAATTCCGGCTGCTCTACTTCCAATCCAGCTCTCTGCTATGGCTTGCGAAAGTAGTGGAAGATGGCCCAAGTCCTTGGGCCCCTGCATCCGTATGGGAGACCTGGAGGAAGCTCCTGGCTCCTGACTTAGGACTGGCTTAGCTTCAACTGTTGTGGCCAATTGGGGAGTGAACCAGTGGATGGAAGACCTCTGTCTCTCTCTCTGTTTTTGCCTCTCTCTGTGTAACTCTGACTTATAAGTAAATAAATTAATCTTAAAAAAAAAAAACAAAGAGGAGGAGGTGAGAGGCAGTGGTTATAATTACCTTCAATTCTCTGTAGTCTCTGTACTTGAGAATCTAAGCCATTGCTCTTTGGGTTGTTCTCCCAGAAGTCGGAGACAGGTGTGGGGGAATAGCTCTGTAGTGACCTCTCCTAGCTTTTCCCTTCAGTCATCACAATAGCCAACATTTAATGCGCTACTAAAGCTGCGTTGGGCACGACGCTAAACACTGTTGTAGGGCTTATTCCCTTTAAACAGCAATCCTGTGAGGTAAGTCCTGTTCCTCCTGTCTACACCCAGCTTGATATGGGATTAGCAAAGTACATTAACAGGTTAGAACAACAAAAGGAAGATGCACTCAAAAAGTATTTTTCCTTTACCTGAATAAAGGTATATTGGCTGTGTTAGAGGGGAGAGGGAATTTTTTTTCTTTTTTAAAGATTCATTTATTTATTTGAAAGTCAAAGTTACAGAGACAGAGGAGAGAGAGAGAGAGGGATCCTCCATCCACTGGTTCATTCCTCAAATGGCTGGAAATAGGTATTGCTGGGCCATGTCAATGACTGGAGCCTGGAACTTTATCTGGGTCTCCTATGTGGGTGCCAAGGTTCCAAGCACCTAGGCCATCCTACACTGCTTTCCCAGATGCATTAGCAGAGAGTTGGATCAGAAGTGGAGCAGCCAGATCTTGAACCAGCACTCATGTGGGATGCTGGAAGTACAAGTAGCTTCTTAACCTGCTGTACCACAATGCTGAGCCTTTGGAGGGCAGATTCTTTAAATAGCATTCTCTGGTTGGTAGATTCTATGTGGGAAAGTTTGGTTGACACCCAGGGACACATACATTGCACAAGGGGAAGTGCACTGGTGTACTAAATAAAACTCAGTCCTGTTGGAGGTTGTTCTGCCTGAATTCTTTACCCTGCTCAGATTTCCATGCCCCCCCGCACCCCCCCCCCCCCCCCCCCCCCCCCGTGGCTGAGAAAGTTGTCTGTCTGTGGAAAGAGAAAGGAGGGTGCTGCAGTTCTCTTATGAACCTTGGCTTGCTGAATTGTGATCTTTCGTCTGATATAACTCTTGGGTAGACAGATTTCCTGAATCCCCATGTGAGGGTGACTACCAGTGAAGTTCTCCAGCCTCATTAGCAGGCAAATTGGAGGAAAGTGGATGGGCTGAGCAGCCACGGCAGACCCAGACAGGACACCGAGTCTTTGGACAGAGTGGAGTTCTGGCTTGGGCATGCGGGAGATCTGGGTTGTAGGAGCAGCTCTGCCAACGTTCTGCTGCAGCATGTCCGGCAAGTCTCTTCTCTGTACCCCAGGTTCCTGGGAGTCGGGCTAGGACAAGGGTGGGAACCTTTTCTCTGCCAGGGACCTTTTGGATATTTATTGCATCATTTGTGAGCCATAAAAAGATGATCAATTTAAAAATTAGCTTGCTAGAGGTTGATTGAATTTCAAGTCTCACATGCAGTTGCCTTGGCAGGACCTGGCCAAATGATGTTGTGGGCCTTCCCTAGCCCATGGGCCGATGTTTTCCATGCCTCCAGCTAGAGGCTCTGTAAGGTTCCTTCTAGCTTTGTGACTCATAAGCTGAGCCTGTCGGGATCCTGTCAAAGATCCCTAAGGTGCCTGTGGTGGCTGCTTTACAGATAAGAGCAAATGACGCAGTCTTAGGCAGTGTCAGACCTTTCAGATAGGGTTGAAAGATGGATCTGTCTGGGCAGTTTCTTTTCCTTTGCAGCAGTTATGGGTTAATTGGTTTTTAACTGCTTGATGAGATGGTATACAGGAGAACTAAAAGGTGGATCCTCATTTGAAAGCTAGTTCTGGGACAGGCATTTAACCTGGCTGTTAAGGCTGCTGATTGGGGCTGGCATTGTGGCCATCTGCAATGTCAGCATCCCATATGGGTGCTAGTTTGAGTCCCAGCTGTTCTACTGCCTTTTTTTTTTTTTTAACATTTATTTATTTATTTGAAAGGCAGAGTCGGAGAGAGAGAGAAAAAAAGAAAGTTTGTCCAAATGGCCACAACAGCCCGAGCTGGGCCGATCTGAAGCCAGGAGCTTCTTCCGGGTCTCCCACATGGGTTCTGGGACCCAAGCCTTTGGGCCATCTTCCACTGCTTCCCCAGGCTCATCAGCATCGAGCTGGATCGGAAGTGGAGCAGGCAGGACTTGGCTGGTTTATTCCCTAGATGGCCGCAAAGGCCAGAGTCGCACAGATCCGAAGCCAGGAGCCGGGAGCTTCCTCCAGGTGTCTCATGTGGGTGTAGGGGCCCAAGCATTTGGGCCATCTTCCACTGCTTTCCCAGGTACATCAGCAGGCAGCTCAATTGGAAGCGGAGCGGCTAGGACTTGGAATTGGCACCCATATGGGATGCCAGTGCTGTGGGTGGTGGCTTTGCCTGCTACGCCACAGTGTCGGCCCCTGCTCTACTTCTGATCCAGCTTCTTGCTAATTCACCTGAGAAAGCAGCAGAACATGCCCCAAGTGCTTGGGCCCCTGCCACCTACGTGGGAGACCCAATGAAGTTTCTGGCTCCTGGCTTCAGCCTGGTGCAGCCTTTTGGAGTGAACCAGAGGATGGAAGATCTCTGTCTCTGTCTCTGTAAATCTGCTTTTCAAATAAAGTAAATCTGAAAGAAAATACTGGTTAAACTGTCCATATCCCGGAACATTGGAGTCCCTAGGTTTGATTCCCAGCTCCTTAGATTCCTATTAAATGCAGGCCTTGGGAGGCAATGCTGATGGCTCAAGTAATTGGGTTTCTGCTACCCACATGGGAGACCTGGACTTTGTTCTGGTTTCCAGCTTCAGCTCTGGGTGATGCAAGCATTGGGGGAGTGAATCAGCAGATGGGAGCGTTCTCTTGCTTACTCATGCTCTTGCTGTCTCTCTGTTCCTCTCAAATAAATAATACACTTAGAAAAACAAGCTGAAACCAGTTCTGCCACCTCCTAATGGGTGCCTCGTGATGAACTATTTGACTTCTCTTAACATGAATTTTCTGCCTCTGTAAGATGGTGTAACAGAACCAACTTCATAGACTTGTGAGGGTGAAAGGCAATAATGTCAAGCGCTTTACCCAGCACCTGGCAGAATATCTGCTACCACTGTGGTATTGGTTGCCTCGTGATAGCAACATCATTCTCCTCACGTGGACATGGATACGCACTGGCCTTTTTTTCTGCATGGTTCAGAATTTCAGAGTCAGGATGCCCAACTGGTGCAATCTATGCAAATATTCCAAAATAAAAAAAAAAGTCTGAAATCAGAAACCCTTTGAGTCGCCAGCATTTTGAGTTAGAGATACTTATCCCCTGGTAAATACCTACCAGCATTGCCACTGCTGCCCTTGGGATAAAGAGGGGCTAAGGCATTGAGCCTCCTGCATTGTTTGCATACCTCCCCCAAGTGTTTCTACACATAGTAGTTGCTGTTCCCACAGAGGCAGCAAAGCAACTGTTGCCTGACTTCTGGGCCAGTTGCGGGGTTGGAGGTGAGACAGAAAAAGATTCGGTAGAGTATAATTGTCAGCAAAGAAGTTCCATTTATTTTTTACCAGCCATTTTACACTCAAGCACCTTAAAGTATAAAGATGTTACATCAGAAGCAATCCTGTCATTCTAAGGGTTCATTTTGGTTGGTCGCCCGTGGCAGGTGTGTTTGGGTATGAAGATGTTAAAGTCCCTTGCTCTTCTTTGCCAAGGTGGCCTACGTTCACAAATGGAAGCCACGAAACGTTTCTTGAGTGTCTTGGGGCGGGGAGTGGTGGGGGGTGCAGGATTGCTATGCTGGCTGGAATATAGAGATCTAGGAATAAGAATAGGTTCCAAGAAAGTGATCTTAGTGACTTGGAGAGAAGTATATCAAACAGAAAGGGAGAAGACTGAGTAGGTCCCGATGGTATTGGAAGTGAACTAATTTGCTGCGGGAGGAAAATTAGATGTTTCTTTTCATTTCCCTCCGTTCTTTTGTGGGCTGTTAAAAGCCTAGCAAGAGAAAGAAAAGAGCCAGTTACTGAAAGCAAGGCCAAATACCAGGTTTCCGGTCCTCCCAGACCACTTCAGGGTAGGAGGATAGCAGTCAGTTTCCAGGAGGTGCAGACTGCACCCTACAAAGGTGCCCCCCACCCCGTGCCCGGCGTCGTGCTCCCTCCCACTCCTGCTGTCTGCACTCCGCCCTGCGTTTCAGGAGGACTAACCACAGAGATCATAGGCTCCTCCGCGGTGACTTTCCAGGAGCCTCTCCCCTGTGTCCCGGGTACTCCTTTTCCTGTTTGCCATAGGTTGTGAGAAGATGCAAATGAAGACACTGCAGTGTTAGACGAAGATGCAGGGGTAGCTGCTGACACACAGAAAAGCATTTCCTTTTCTCTCCCACCAGATGCCTGCCCAGCTCATCCTCACCCCTTCCTCATCCCCACAGCAGTGCCTGTCTCCCCCTTGGTGGCCCTGGCCACATCTAGGACCGTCCATGGAGGTGTAACAACCCAAGGCTTCAGGTGCCATGCAGCTTTTTAAATAATACCTTTGTTATATTGTACTATCTGCTTATCATAAAAACAAAAATCTCTAATATAACAGAAATAGAAAAAAAGGGCATGTATTTTAGTGATATCTTCAGATATCTCTAACCATGTGTGCACATCATGCTACACACTAACTTGCTGTTTTTCCTAACAAAATGTTAGCTGTGGGAAACTTCCCCTGCCAGTAAATATGAGGGTACTTCAAAAAGTTCATGGAAAATGGAATTTAATAGATAACTTCTTTGGTACAAAAGGGTTTTGAAACCTAGGCATAGGCCGGCGCCGCGGCTCACTAGGCTAATCCTCTGCCTTGCGGCGCTGGCACACCGGGTTCTAGTCCCGGTCGGGGCGCCGGATTCTGTCCCGGTTGCCCCTCTTCCAGGCCAGCTCTCTGCTGTGGCCCAGGAAGGCAGTGGAGGATGGCCCAAGTCCTTAGGCCCTGCACCCCATGGGAGACCAGGAGAAGTACCTGGCTCCTGCCATCGGATCAGTGCGGTGCACCGGCCGCAGCGCGCCGGCCCTGGCGGCCATTGGAGGGTGAACCAACGGCAAAGGAAGACCTTTCTCTCTGTCTCTCTCTCTCTCTCACTGTCCACTCTGCCTGTCCAAAAAAAAAAAAAAAAAGGAAACCCAGGCATAGTTTTTTCTTAATAAGCATTTTCCAGGGCTGGCGCCGTGGCTCACTTGGCTAATCCTCCACCTGTGGTGCCAGCATCCCATATGGGCTCTGGGTTCTAGTCCTGGCTGCTCCTCTTCCAGTCCAGCTCCCTGCTGTGGCCCGGGAAGGCAGTGGAGGATGGCCCAAGTGCTTGGGCGCCTGTACCCGCATGGGAGACCAGGAGGAAGCACCTGGCTGCTGCCATCGGATCGGCGCAGCACGCTGGCCGTAGCAGCCATTTTGGGGGTGAACCAATGAAAGGAAGAGCTTTCTCTCTCTCTCTCTCTCTCTCTCTCTCTGTCTATAACTCTGTCAAATTAAAAAAAAAAAAAGCATTTTCTGCAGACTTTTTGAAGACCGCTTGCGGAGTCAACATTGACCTCCCTATCAGCTGAATAGTATTCTGCTGTGTGGCTGCATCAGCATCTATTTAGCCCTAGCCCGTTGTTGGATTTTGGGTTGTTTTCAGCTTTGAGTTGTTGTGTACAATGCTGTGATTGATCTCTTTGAGTGTGCATTTTTTTTGGTACTTGTTATTAAAAAATTATCTTTGGATACAGCTTAAGGAATTAGATTATTAGCTCAAAAGATATGTAAGTTTTTAGTTTTTGGTATATGTGGAGAGAGCTAGCCAATGTCCCCTCTATGATGGCTGTACCAATTTGTACTTCTGTCATTGGAAGTCCTAGCCCTTAAGACAACCCTATATCTATCCAAAGCTCTTGTGTCAGCCAGTGCCAGGGCTTCGTCCTGGGCTACCAGAAAGTGGTCCCCATGCACTGTGCCTGTACTTCTTGCACTTCTCTTCTCCTGAGCCACCACCAACTGTAGTGTGAGTGAATTTGTAAAAACTGTGAAGAAAGGTCTACCCATCTTTTCTTCTCTATAGTCTGCCCAGGATTACCTTCAAATAAGTCATCAGAAAGGCTTGGTGATGGAGTCTTTAAATCATCACTTGGACTGAAGTGGTGTTTGGTAGCATTCATAGTTCTTTTTCCCCCAGAGTATTCACCTTTCTCCATGGGTTCATCCAGAGCGAATGTTACTGAGATATTCTTCTTAGGTCTTAATCGGAAGCCTTCTTTCTGTAAAGTAAGGAGACAGGGCTAGCAAAGTCAGCTGCTGCACAGGTGTTCGGGGATTGGCCCCTGAACCATAACATGTAAAGGGCCATTTACCTGGAGGATTGGTTTGAGGGGCCTAGCTTCTGCCGAGTGTGGTAAGTGCTGTCGTTTTTCTTTGGATAACCCCACTCTGGTAGAGAAGCTGGAGAAGGACAAAGCGGCAGTAGAAAGAGATGCATTTCAGTCCTGTTTATCCAGTGCAGCTGCTCCCCCTCCCTTTGTGCAATGGGTGTGACGGTAGAGCAGGAGGACACTGAGACCTTTGACTACTTCTCAAGTCCTTGCTCACCTTCTGTTATCTTTTTTTTTTTTTTCAAATTTCTTTCTTTTCATTTTTATTTGGAACACAGAGAAACAGAGACAGAGACAGAGATCTGTTCTCTTCTTGTTCAGTCTCCAGATCCCACAATAGCCAGTGTTGGGCCAGGCTGAAGCCAGGAGCCTCGAACTCATTCTGAGTTTCCCACATGGGTGACGGGGACTCATGTGCTTGACCCATCACCTGCTGCCACTCCTTCCAGAGTGCACCTTGCCAGGAAACTGGAATCAGAAGCAGAGCTGGGGCCGGCGCTGCGGCTCACTAGGCTAATCCTCTGCCTTGCGGTGCCAGCACACCGGGTTCTAGTCCCGGTCAGGGCGCCGGATTCTGTCCCGGTTGCCCCTCTTCCAGGCCAGCTCTCTGCTGTGGCCCGGGAAGGCAGTGGAGGATGGCCCAAGTGCTTGGGCCCTGCACCCCATGGGAGACCAGGATAAGTACCTGGCTCCTGCCATCGGATCAGCGCGGTGCGCTGGCCGCAGAGTGCTGGCCGCGGCGGCCATTGGAGGGTGAACCAACGGCAAAGGAAGACCTTTCTCTGTCTCTCTCTCTCACTGTCCACTCTGCCTGTCAAAAAAAAAAAAAAAAAAGCAGAGCTGGGACTTGAACCAAGGTGTTTGGATATGGGATGCAGACATCCCAAGCAGTGTCTTAATTACTGCTTCCAACGCCTGTCCTCTCTTTTTCTCTTTTTCCTCATTCCTCATTATTGTGAGGACCAGAGGACTGGCAGCCGAGAATCTGGAGCAGCTCCATGACAACTGTCTAATGGGCTTTTTAAGGGGCTCCTGTTGCTTTTCTCTTCACCGTGGGGAATTAAGAGACTAGAGACCCTGCTTTGGAGAACCTCTAATGCTGACAGACTGGCTTTACTTTTATGCAAAGCATCCCACTGCCATGGCCACTGCAAGGGGGCAGGCATGGGGGTGTACCTAACACTCTGGGACGGTCTGTGGACACTGCCCTGGAGCAGTGGGACCCACTGACCTTGAGGGCCTTGCTCAGCGCTGCTGGGAATCTAGGTATGTCCCAGAACTACCTGGTCATGTCTAAGATCGAGCCCTGCTTGTGTTCTTATCAGTACACCTGCTAGAGGCAAGCCAGTACCTTTCTGATGAGCATCTATCTCCAGAGCGTCTAGTGCTCTTGGAGATAAGGATGCTTGATGTATGCGGCTGATGGGGAATACACCGCTCTTCGTTTTTGTCCCCCGTGGCAGCTAACAGCCAGCGCAGCCCTTCAATTATGGGCTGATGGCTCTTCCTTTGGAGATTTTTGATGACTGAACATGGCTCCTGTGGCACAGAAAGGGGGAGGAGGGGCAGACTTGAAATTTGAGGCCAGAGACCCTCAGCACTTACATCTAAGAAGGTAAATGAAAGACACAAAACTGTCCTCATCTGATAGAAGTGGTTTTCTTGGCTGTGTTACCTTGAAAAAGTCACTTACGAGGCTGTCGGCCTCAGCTTTCTTAGTCATCAAATGGGAGTATTCACATTTCCAACTTCAAAAAGCTAGTTTGAAGGCAGAAAGCAGTATCGGTGGCCACTAGTAATTTAGAAGTCACCACTGTGGGTGTGCTGAGAGACTTTGTCCCAAGCCGGAAACGGGGCTGACTGTGGGCTGGGCCAAGGACATTCTCAGCTGGGCGTTAGAGAGGAAGAGGGAAGGAACGGGTGGACACTTACCACCCGGCACAGGGACTTGGTCTCATTCACTAGCCTTTCCAGGAGCAGATTCTTTATGATATCGCAAGGCAAAAGGGCATCCTTCTTGTCTTGTTTGTTTGCCAGGCTAGAACAGGAAAGAGGAGGGGAAGGAGACGAAGAGTGAAACCAAAATACAGGCCAAGGATCAGAAGGGAGGGCGGGGTGAGAACCAATTCTGATCCAGCTGTTTCATATCCAGGAATCAGATAGAAGGAGATTTTTCTGCTCAGCTCAGAAAGGGGAAAAGAATAACCAAATAATTTGAATCCAAGGTAACCCCCAGGCCTCACTGCTCACTTCTGCTTCATTTTAGCAGAGTTGAAGTGGAATTGCCAAGTGGGATGTGAACAGACTTGGGAGTTGTGAACATCCTCTACCAACCTCTGTTCATGCTCTACTTGGGGTTGCTAATGAGGAATGCAAAAGGCAGAAAGGGAGTGATTGTATGTGTGGGAGGGGAAAGGATTGCCTGGCCCCTTGAATTATTACCCTGGAAGAAAGCACTGGTTATATAACTCCGGAGCAACCTGCTAAGGGAGCAGGCCATCAGGATCCAGTATTCAAAACAGGGGCTGTTGTCTGCCACCGTGGGGTTGCAAGGTCAGAGACTGCCGCCGGAAAAGGTGCAAAGCGAATTCAGAAGGCAGTCAGGCCTTGGGGTGGCAGTGGCGGAGTCAGATGTCACTTCCCATTTTCCTTCCAAATGACCTGTGTATGATTAGGTAACCTGTTTCCCCAGGGCCGTGTGTGTGAGAAAGGGGCTCCTGGGAAAACAGTCCCTGGAGCACTGGGCCATTCCAGCCCACTGAGTTGACAGCAATGGGAGGGCTCGCTGGGTGTGACAGAGGGACCACTCAGCGTGTCATCTCTCCTTCCAGTGCAAATTGGGAAGGGGAGTAGGGTACAAAAGCAGAAGCTTACAGTAAAATGGGTTTCCCTGCCACTCTTTTATCAGAGAGCAGACGGGTTAAGATGGTCTTCGCTTCCTGCATGCGTCCTAAGTCGCTGGAATCCAGGACAAAAACCAGCCCCTGTGCACGTGCATAGTAGTTTGGCCATGCTTCTCGGCCCTTCATGTCTCCACTTAGGTCGTAGATGGAAACTTCATACTCATCTAATAGGAGTGTAGTCAATTCTGACTTCAGACAGCTGCCAATCCTGCTTGGAAGTACTGTGCATAGGCCGAGAGAGGAGATGCAACCACAATGCAGAGACAGGGAGTTAGATCAGTGGAATGACTATTAGCCATGAAAAAGAATGAAAGCCTGATATTTGCAACAAATGGGATGGAATTAGGGGGTCATTATGCTGAATGAAATAAAGCAGACATCTCTCACATGTGGAAGTTAATACAGAGGGAGTAATAACAATGATTGGATGTTATATTACTTGGTGTCTATATATTTATAAATGTTTCACTGGATTATATCCCTTTGTTATGAATCTCATGTTGTATGTTTAAGGAAACCAGTGTGCGTGCATCTATACCTGATGCTGTTTACATGTGAAGGAAAGCCTGCTTGGCCTATGCTACCCTCTTTTGGCTCATTCACCTTTAGTGAATGCCTACTGCTCCCAGGAGAGGCGAATGCAGACCCCTTCTCATACGCTACCAGACCTATCTCCTCGCACTCTAACCTGAGTGGTGGCCACGTTGTCCCTGGTTTGCACCCAGTCTCGGCAGTTCCTTTGCCCACGCTGTTGCCAAGCTCTCTGTTGCCCTGAGCCTTCCCAAGATGCCATTCCCTCGCTAAAACACTCTTCTACTACTGTAGATCTCGTCTATTCAAGGAAGTTTTCCCTCCCACCACCATCCTCAGTCTGGATCCACCACTATCATAGCAGGCATCCCGGTCTTAGAGATTCTGTGGTTCGCTTCTGTGGGTTATAACCCACAATGAGACAGTCCCTTTCAATTCTATAGTCCTGATGTCTAGCACGGTGCTCAGGTACTGGGCACAGGTGCTCAGTAAATATTTATGAATGAATTTCATCAAGGGAAGAATGAACAGGAGTCCGTTTGCCTTCACCCTAAGACCCAGCTCGACTACCACTTTCTCTAACAAGCCTTCTCTGACCTGTGCAGCCTGCACCTCTCTCCCTTTCCCTGTCCCTACCCCCTCCCTGTCACCTCTCCCTGCCTGTCCCCTCTCCATCTCCCCTTCGCCGCCTCTCTCCCTCGCTGTCAGTCCCTCTCCACCCCTCATCCCCATCCTTCTCCCCTTCTCCCCTTCCTCCTTTCCCCCTCCCTTTCCCTTCCCTGTCTCTCACTCCTCTTCCCTCTCCTACATCTCTCCTTCTGTGTCCTTATCACCCCCTCCTTCCCTTTCCCCTTCTCCCCCTCGCCCCTTGTCTCCATCTCCCCTCACCCCATCTCCCTCTATCTCTGCCTCTTCTCTTTTCTTCCCTCCCTCCTGCTTGTCCCTTCTTGCCCTCCCCTCTTCCTCCCTTCCTCTATTCTGCCTCTCTCCTCACTCTCCCTCCCTCCCTTCTTCACTTCCCTTCTCCTTCTCTCCCCTTCCGTTCCCCCCTCCCCTTCTCCCCTCACTCTCCCTCTCCCTCCTTCACTTCCCCGCTCCTCTCCCCCTTCTCCCTTTCTTTTCCCCCTCTGTCCCTTCTTCATTCCCTCTCCTCTTCCTCTCCTTCCCCCCTTTCTATTGCCCTCTCTCCTCCTCCTGTCCCCCCATTTCCTTCTCCCTCTCCTCCTTTCCCCCTCTTTTGCTCTTCCCATCTCTCCTCCCCTTCTCTGTCTCCCTCCCTCACCCCATCTTTGTTTCCCTTTCCCCTACTGCTCTCCCCTTGCCCTTTTTCCTTCTCCCTCTCTCCTATTCCCCCTCCCCCCTTTCCCAGCCCTTCCCTCTTCCTCTCCCCATCTCCCCTACTCTCCCCTCCTCTCTCTCTCACCCCATCTTCCTCTCCTTCTCCTCCCTCTCTCCTCCATTCTTCTTTTCTCCCTCTCTGTTCTTCCTTTCCTCTCCCCACCCTCTTTCCCTCCTCTACCTCCCTCTCCCCGTCCCTTCCTTTGTCCCTTTCCCATTTCTTCCAGTCCTTCTCTTAGTCCCTCTCCCCTACTCCCCCCATTCCCTCCCTCCCTTTCCCATTCTCACCCCATCTTCCTCTCCTCCACCCCATCTTTCTCTTCTCCCCTCCCCCTCTCCTACTCCCCTCCCCTTCTCCCCTCTCTTCCTCCCTCCTTTCCCCTCCCCTGTCCCTCTCCCTCCCCATCTTTCTTTCCACTGTACCCCTCCCCCTCTCTCCCAATCCCTCCCTCTCTCTTCCCTCTTCACCCCATCTTCCTCTCCCCACCCCATCTTCCTCTTCCCCCTCCTTCCCTCTCTCCCCATCTCCTACTCCCCTCCCCTTCTCCCTTCTCTCTTCCTCTTGCTCCCTCCTTTCCCCTCCCCTGTCCCTCTCCCTCCCATCTTTCTTTCCCCTGTACCTCTCCCCCTCTCTCTTCCCTCCTCACCCCATCTTCCTCTCCCTCTAACTCTCTCCCTTCTTCACTCCCTTTCCCCTCCTCTTCTTCTCACCCTCTTTACCCTCCCCTCTCCCCTTCTCTTTCTCACTGTGTCCACTCCCCCTCTTCACCTCCGCCTCTCCATCTTTCTCCCTCTCTACCCCTTCCCTTCTGCCTCCTCCTCTTCCTCCTCCCCAGTTCCTTTTCCCCTTCCCCACTGGCCCCCTCCTTTCCCCTTCACCTACTCATTGCCTTCTTCACTCTTCTTTCCTCTCCCCCTCTTCCCCTCTCCCCTTCTATTATCTTTCTTCATCCCTCCATCTCACCATCTCTCGCCCTCTCCGCTACTGCCCCCTCCGCCTCCCTCCCCATCTTCCTCTCTCTCCCTCTGCTCCCCTTCCCCCTCCTCTTCCTCTTTCCCTCCCTCCTCTTCCAACTCCTTCTGCCTCCTTCCCTCACTCTCTTCCTCTCTGTTCTTCTCCCCTTCGCCCCTCCTCCACTCTGTCTTTTCCTCCCTCCTACACACACACACACACACACACACACACACACACACACACACAGTGTTTGACTGGTCCTTCACCTCTTTCCTGACCTGTCTTCTCGAGTAAAATACAAGCTCTGTGAGGGGGGAAGGTGCCTTGTGTTCAGTGCATGTTTCTGGGGCGGTTACTGTGGGCGAGGGCAGGAAGTCTTCCGCATATCTTTTGAAAGAAACTGCCCACTGCAGACACATTTCCCCTTTAAAGGCTAAGGCCCTGACATAAAATCCCCCAGGAAATTCCATACAGTGACTATCTGTATGCATTGCAGTCTGTTTAACTGACAGTTCTGGCCTAGGTCTCTGCACACGTTAGTAGCAAAATGCTTTTATAGATTCTTTACACCTAGCAGTGCCAAGATCAGAATCACTAACTTATTTGTAGTCTCCGTTCTACCTGTGATGTTTGCCATAGGATTGGCAAAATGAAAGTCTTTTGCTGAGAAGGTAGTAATATACTTTTAGCTTGTTGGAAATATGCGATTACACATCCATTTATGAGCATATATATGTATGTGGCATGTGTGTGTATCCATTATTATGTTTTAATGTGTCTTCATGCTACTCAGTGATCCTTTTAATTATAGTTCTCAGATAACATACAATTGTCTATCATAACTTTGTGATATTTGCTGTGTCTGTATTCGACCACTTAAAAATAATAAAGCAAAAAGGTTAAAACTCTAAAGATAGTCTTAAAAGCTTGTTGCCTGCATTGAGAGGAACTTCATATTATTTCTCCCTCTCAGAGCAAAACAACATTTTCCCTAGTGGCTTTTTTCTTTTTACTTGAAACCCTACCAATTCCTTCAGTAATGCAGTCTATTGTTGGTGAACCATGGATAGCACAAGTGGTTTTCCCAAACAAGTCACGGCTCTCTTCCTTCTTCCATTAACTTATAAATGCCCTGAGAACAGGTGCTGAGCCTCATTCAGCTCTGTATTCCTAGTGGAGTGCTGCATAAAGTAAAGCCTGGGAAAGGCTGTCTACTTTCAGTCACCCTTCATTCATATAGCATTGGAGGTTTTAGCCAGATCAGTTAGGCAAGAGGAAAAAAGAAAAGGCATACAAATAGGAAAGGAAGAAGTCAGGTCATTCCTGTTTGCAGATGTTCTGTAGATGAGAGAAACTGAAAGACTCCAAGAGATTATTTCAACTGATAAATTCGTAAAATTGCAACATGCAAAGTCAACACACACAAATCAGTACACGGATAACTCGCTGTGAATATTCATTCTACAAATACTTCTTGAGTACCTACCTGAAGATGCTAAAAGTACAGAAGCTGAAGGTTCACAGACGACAAGACCCATGGATTCTCAAGGGGCTTACAGTCTAGGGGATGGACCTGCAGTTGTGCAGTGCTGCGATAAGTTCATGTGAGAGGGATCGTGGAACAGAGTGGGAGCTGAGGAAGGAGACACTCTAGGGTAGCCTTTCCTGAGGTCAAGTTTGTGCTGTGATTTGCAGTGTCTGATTAAGCAGGTCGATGATGGAGGGGATGATCATAATGTGAGGTAGTGGGACAACAGGTCCAGAAAACAAGGCCGTGTGAAGTGAACAGTGTGATGGCAGAGCAGTTTGGGCTGTGTCAGAGGACATATGCAAAAATGTGACCGTGGCACTAGCAAGCACCACACGTTAACCAATGGTTCAGCCTGGTATCTCTCCCTTCGTGGCGGTATCTTTGACTCCTTGCCCATCCTAATTCTCTGGGAAGCAGGGAAACAGGATGGGAAATGAAGCTGGAGGCAGAGTCAGGACTCAAATCAGGGAGGGCCTGTGTGGGAGGCATTGAATAGTGCTGAGCAGGGCATTGCTATGATCAGATTGTTGTTAAGTCCTTCTGGTAACTGTGTGCACCAAATACTGGGGAGATAACTGGAGATGGCAGGGCCAGCCAGAAGGCTGTTGCTATAGCTGAAGTACTTTGCCGAGGGCTGCCAGGTTATGTAAAATTCAGTCATCATACCCATTCATTCATTCATTCATTCAATGAGCATCAATGGGGGAGCATCCCGTGCCAGACATGAGGCTAGCTTCTTTCATTAGCTGGCAGCTAACTGGGTCTTACTATACAGCAGTATGGTAGGTTCCCGAAATTCTCTGTGACTGCTCTTTGAAATGTCAGAGTAGTAAACGAGATCTTGTATTAAGCATGCACATGTTTGAACTGACAATATTCCTCAAGCCCCTACTCTATATAGTCTGTGTCACACAGAATTCCAAGTTATGAAACTTGTTTATCATTCCCACATTTGTGTCTCTTATCTAGACCGAACTGTGCTTTAGTTGAGTTCTGGAACTAGACACCATTTCAAACATGCCATCTTTCTTAATTGATTGCCATTCTTTACATGGTTGGAGCTCATTGGTGCTGACACTATGAGGACATGCAGTTAGGATAGCTTAGAAAGGGAGCAGGTGACATACGGTACGTAAGCAGGCTGATCACACCAGGGGATGGGAAGAGAGGGAGAGGGAGAGGGAGAAAGAGAGTGAACTCAGAGCTCTTTATCCTCAAAAAAGAAGGAAACTGAGGGTCCTGAAGCCAAGCTAGGAAAGAATGATTATTTCACTGGACCCTTGGGTCTATGGGAGACCTACACAAGTGTCTAACTCTCTTAGTTCCTTACATCGTTGGAAGGCTTGCACAAGGACAGTCTTGCCTGAGTTGTCCAAGCCGATGATAATGACAGTTACATTCCTGGAAATGGAAAAGAAAAATTAGCCAATGTCTTAAAAACATTGTTAGTTCCTTGGGTACACAAAGAATTGTGCTCTTTCTTAGTGTTTGGGGTTTTGCCTGTAGTAGTTCCACTGCTAAGGTGGCAGAGGGTGATCTGAGAACCCCTTCTCAAAGCCTTCAAGGATGCCTTTCTTCCCAAATTCACTTGCCATGTACAGTGGTCCATCTTGCCCTCCACCTTGCCCCTAATCTTGTGAACATAGATTATCACTTTCCCTTACCATAGGGGAGGTCTTCAACAAGTTCATGGGGAATGCATATTATGAAAAAACAATGCCTGCATTTAAATTTTTTTTTGCACCAAAATATACTCATCTTTTAATTCCATCTTTCCACAAACTTTTTTTTTTGACAGGCAGAGTGGACAGTGTGAGAGAGAGACAGAGAGAAAGGTCTTCCTTTGCCGTTGGTTCACCCTCCAATGGCCGCCACGGCCGGTGCACCGCGCTGATCCGATGGCAGGAGCCAGGTACTTATCCTGGTCTCCCATGGGGTGCAGGGCCCAAGCACTTGGGCCATCCTCCACTGCACTCCCTGGCCACAGCAGAGAGCTGGCCTGGAAGAGGGGCAACCGGGACAGGATCCGGCGCCCCGACCGGGACTAGAACCCGGTGTGCTGGCGCCACAAGGCGGAGGATTAGCCTAGTGAGCCGCAGCGCCGGCCTCCACAAACTTTTAAAAGTACTCTTGTAAATATCATGAAGATTTGTCCCTCGTGGGACTGTGGGCAGACGTATGGGAAGAAATGATGGAACTGATTTAAATAAATAATTCTTAGTATTACCTTCGTGTCTCTCCAGGTGTCTTTAGCCAAGCCCAGCAGGAGCTCAGTAGCCGGAACATAATTCAGCTTGGTTCTTAAATATGAAGGGAATAAAGCAAGCAGGAAATGAGTCCCGTTGCAGTGTTAATAACACAAACCCAAGTCAGCTTAATTACCCAGGTGCTGATGAACAGAACGCCCAGAACTGTTAGATTCCTTCTTTCTATCCAACTTTGTCTATAAATGTCACAGCAGGAGGGACTGGTTATCCTCAAGTCTAGTGACAAGTTTTGAAAGCGATGACCCAAGTAAAAATTTAGGCAAGCATTTCATGGTTCATCTGTGCTATAGCAAGTATTAAAACTTCATTCCTTTTTTATGGCTAAATGATATTCCATTGCTTAGATACTCCATATTTTATCTATCTGTTCATCAATTGATGGGAATTTAGTTTTTTACTTTTTAGCTCTTAAGAATAAGGGTGCTGTAACAATTGATGTATAGGTCTCTGGGTGGCTCTCTTTTCACTTTTCTGGGATACATTACCCAGGAGTGTAGCCACTGGGCCAGGATGAATCTATATTTAACCTCTGTAGGAACTACCAGACTGTTTTACGAACTCACCGTAAGACTCCACAGGCCTGCCAGCAGTGTAGGAGGTTTACCATTTCTCCACATCCTCACCTTTACTATTGGCTTTTTGTTTGTAGCTGGCCTAGTGGCTGCCAGGCTGTATCTTGTTTTCACTGACATCACCCTAATGACTCATTATGTTGTAATCCAGAGTTGGGGGAAGTCCTGGTTGGGTTAGCAGAGTGCTTAAACTGACACCTGCATGGGCTTTGCCTAGCTATGTGATCAGCACAGTTTATGTGGCTGCTGAATAATGGATAATTTATCAGAGTTCTCTAAAGTCATCCAGTCATTCACTGTTTTGTAGAGATTCACATTTTGTAGCATTTCTTACAGCTCAGCTTACTCCTTAGGAAATTACTTGGCTTCCATAAGCACCTCCTGGAGAATGGTGCTGGTTTAGGTCAGACAAAAGGGAAATTTTATTTGTGGCTTGTGATAAGAACCAGCCCCATTCTGGCTTTGCCCATGAAACTGATAAGACCTAAAGCCCCAAACACCAGAGCCTAAGTGTCTGGCTTCCATGGTAGCCATCTCCCTTTGAGGTGAGGCCAGGAAGGGCTTCATGTCTATTTCCTGATCATTGGCAGAGCTCCCTAGCTTGATCTCAGGCTCTCTAAACTTGTCAGTGTCACCAAGAAGGATCAAATATGCATCACACAAGTTCGTTCTTTAGAAGGAAGGGTAGGTGGATAACCAAGTGGGAAAATGATTGAACTAAGGATTACTAAGTGCCTTAGCCTCTTCTTGAACTTCATTTCCTAAAAGTAAGAATGATAAGCTGTGCTTTGTCATAGTATAATAAGCAGTACATGAGTTTATATATATAGTACTTACATGAACACTGGCACACAGAAAATTCTATATAAATATTTGTGAAATGAATAAAAAGTGACAGTGACTAAAGGTTCATTTAGTAATCAGCTGTAATCACACAAAGTTAGCCCTATCTTTGATTTGTAGTGCCTTTTCTGGAGTGAAATCACCTACATTAAACCTTCCACTTTCACATTTATCTGGATAATGAAGATGATATATTTTGCTTACCTTGAAGTAATGATTTATATGAGAAGAAGTTGGTTCTTTCTGGATGAAAGACATAAGCTGTGTAGCCTAATAAGAAAGTATATTGACCTTTCTAGCTTTCTTGCCAGATTAACACAGCTCACTGGCCACATATAAAGGATATGGCAATGTCCTAATAATGGCTGTCACAGTACTGGCATATCTATGGCAACCTCTGTCTGCTGCATAGCAACCAAACTGACATCTCCTTACCTTGTGTGATTATAGCTAATTACTAAATGAACTGTTAGTCATTCTAGTTTTTATTTAAAAATATTTATATAGAATTTACTGTGTGCCAGTAACACACACACACACACACACACACACTCACACACAAACTCATTTAATCCTTATTACATTATATATAACTGATTTAATCCTTATTACAATATGGTGAACTAGGGATTCTTATTCTTTTAAAAAATATTATTTGTTTGAAAGACAAGGTTACAGAGAAAGAGAAGGAGGAGAGAGAAGGAGGAGACCTTTTCCATTCTGGTTCACTCACAAAATGGCTATACCAGTTGGGGCTGGGCCAAGCCAAACCCAGGAGCCAAGAACTCCATTTGGGTCTCCCATGTGGGTGGCAGGGGTCTAAGTATTTAGGCCATCTTCCACTGCCTTCCCAGGCACTTCAGCAAGGAACTAGATCAGAAGTGGAATGGCTGAGACTCGATCCAGTGCTGAGATATTGGATGTGGCACCCCAAACAGCAACTTAACCACTATACCAAACTCCTATCCCCCCAATCTGATATTTTGATTCAAGTCTACACTGTGTATTGATCATCTCAATGTAATTAGCCTATCCATCACCTTAAACTTTTATCATTTCTTCATGGTGAATCCTTTAAAGTCCTCTCTTTCTGTCACCAACATCAGTTGCCTCCTCTAATCAGTTAAAGGCTTAAATCAAAGAGAGCGTCTGATGCTCCCCCAGGTAAAAGGATTCTGCCTGTGTGACTGTCTTTGATTAGGACATCAGATTTTTTCTTGCTGGGAGATTCGATCTAAAACATTGCTCTGCTCCTCCTGGATCTCTAGTCTGCTGACCTTTCAACTAGATGTGCTCTCTTGATTTTCAGGCTTTCATACTAGAACTGGAAGTCAGCCACCAGCTCTTCTAGGTCTCCAGCTTGCCATTTGACCCCCCACTCCTTGGGACTTGCCTGACTCCATCGGTACGTGAGCCAATTCCAGATAATAAACTCATATGTGTGTGTGTGTATTTCTGTCTCTGTCATCTCCGTCATAGATTCTGTTTATCTCTAGAAAACCCTGGTGAATACATGTGCTGTCTCTTACTTCCAATTTTGAATTGGATCCCAGCCTGGGCCTTTGGCTAGTGTGCTTGTGCGCGTTTGCCTGGAACAGACATGATGTCTGTTATACCTACCATACCCCAAACCCACAGCCTGTTTTCTTGTGACGTCTGAGCTAGGACAGCGTTTACATTCTTTGAGAGGGCTAACAAGAAAAAGAACGTGTGATAGAGACTGTATGTAGCCTCCTAAGCCAAAAATGTTTACTCTCTGGTCTTTTTGAGAAAAATGTTTCCAATCCCCATCCAGCGTCCTGGTTTGCATGATACGCTATACAAACACCTGTGTTCATCGCAATGAGGTGCTTTGCAGTGCTTTGAAAGGGTGGAGGCTGTTGTAAATATGTGAATTCATTGCATTTCCCCCAACTTTCCCCCAAGATGTAGCATCCATAGGGAGGTATCTGCAGCTGAGATCTTACAGGGTATCCCTTAAGGGAAATTAGCCACTTGATACCATGTTTGTCTGTCATACCCAGAAATGAGTTAGGTAGAGGAAACATTTTGTGCCCCTTTCCCCCATCTTGCTTTAATTATTGGCTTATTTTGAGTATGACTCTAAATTCACATTGTTTGCTTAGATACTGATTGAGAAGTAGGAAGGCAAAATTTAGACTGAAAAAGATGAATGAGGAAATGTGCTTGAGCCATGCCCCACACTGATTCGACCTCTTGCAAGCTCACATGTTGGTAATAATTGGGATTATGTACGTGTGACTGCATGGCCAGCCTTAGATTGGCTGACATTACCATTGCAGAAGAGTAGGCTTTTGATGAGATCGGATCTAACGAGGTGTGTATAGATGCTATTTTGTGATACTGTTTATCATCTTTAGATAGAAGTGGAATTAGTGAAGAGTGACCATAAGAGTCAAATGTTCTGTGTCATCAGGATTAATTCCCGCCTTTTCAACTTTGAAATACTAGTACAAGGAAGCTCACTGCCTCTCTCCCAATGGGTCCGGTTTTGTCCTAGGACAGTTGGTTGCAGGATCACATACTGATCTGACCCTGCTATGACACATTCCTCTCAACCCAATCTGAGTTGTCTGTTAGGTTTCTTTGCTAACCCTCTGAAAAGAAAACCAATACTTTTTTTTGTACCTTTTTTCAAATTATTTTATTTCACTGTCTTATAGTTATCACCAACCTTGTGGCACTGCCTCTCATAGTACTGCTGGAACTCTCATGTATGTGTCTTTTCATTTTATTGATCAATTCTTTTGAGATTTGTTGATGGTTTATTTTCTATTTCATTATGTATTTTTATGGAATGATTATATTTATGCAAAATCACATAAAATTACTTTTTTAAAAGATTTATTTATTTGAAAGTCAGAGTTACACAGAGAAAGAAGGAGAGGCAGAGGCAGAAGCAGAAGCAGAGAGGGAGAGAGAGAAAGAGAGAGGTCTTCCATCTGCTGGTTCACTCCCCAATTGGCCTCTATGGTTGGAGCTGCGAAGATCTGAAGCCAGGAGCCAGGAGCTTCTGCCGGGTCTCCCATGTAGGTGTAGGGGCCCAAGGACTTGGGCCATTCTACTGCTTTCTCAGGCTATAGTAGAGAGCTGGATTGGAAGTGGAGCATCCGGGACTCGAACTGGTGCCCATATGGGATACCGGCACTGCGGGTGGCGGCTTTACCCGCTACGCCACAGCGCCAGCTTGAAAATTAACTCTTCCAATCTATAAAATATATATTTGTGTGTATACGCACATGTGTATATATGTGTCTTTTTTTTTGTCTGTATGGGCATGGGCATGGGCATGCTACATTTATTTCTTTAAAAAAATTTTGGCCGGCGCCGCGGCTCACTAGGCTAATCCTCCGCCTGCGGTGCCGGCATCCCAGGTTCTAGTCCCGGTTGGGGCGCCGAATTCTGTCCCGGTTACTCCTCTTCCAGGCCAGCTCTCTGCTGTGGCCCGGGAAGGCAGTGGAGGATGGTCCAAGTGCTTGGGCCCTGCACCTGCATGAGAGACAAGGAGGAAGCACCTGGCTCCTGGCTTCGGATCGGCGCAGTGCGCCGGCCACAGCACGCCAGCTGTGGCGGCCATTTGGAGGGTGAACCAATGGAAGGAAGACCTTTCTCTCTGTCTCTCTCTCACTGTCTAACTCTGCCTGTCCAAAAAAAATTTTTTTTAAGATTTATTTATTTTACTTGAAAGAGTTAAACAGAGAGAGGAGAGGCAGAGAGAGAGAGGTCTTTCATCTGCTGGTTCCCTCCCCAATTGGCCTCAACTGCCGGAGCTGTGTCAATCCGAAGCCAGGAGCCAGGAGCTTCTTCCAGGTCTCCCACATGGGTGCAGGGGCCCAAGCACTTGGGCCTTCTTCTACTGCTTTCCCAGGCCGTAGCAGAGAGCTGGATCGGAAGTGGAACTGCTGGGTCTTGAACTGGTGCCCAGATGGGATGCCGGCACTGCAGGCGGCGGCTTTACCCTCTGTGCCACAGTGCCGGCCCCATTTTTTTTTAAGATTTAAAATTTTTATTAATATAGAGTGAACAGATTTCATGTATTTCATAGGTTCAATTCTTTGAACATAACCATTCTTCCCTCTGTATCTTAACTCCTTCCCTCAATCCCCCTCCTTCCTTCCTTCATTTTTTTCTTTAATTTTTGCAAAAACATAATTTCAGTCCATTCTGTATTCACAGACTTAATGCATCACCACTAACCATCATACTCAACAGGTGAAAAGTAGGAAGACCACAGTTGCACGGGAGTATAAACAAGGGCTAAAAACATCAATCAAATTATAAGATGTAAATTTCGTTCCTACCAATTTTTTTTTTTTTGGAATTCTATATTAACTACTACATATAAGAGAAAACATATGCTGTTTGCTTTTGGGGACTGGCTTATTTCACTAAGCATAATGGCTTCCTGTTGAGGATGTTACATTTCTTACCGTAGAGTGGCAGAGGTGAGAAAGCAAAGGAGGTGGTGAGGAAGATTGTGATTTTCTTTGTATTTCTACTGGTCCTTTGGAACCACTGTGAACTTTGGATTGTTAAGAAATGTTTATAGGGGCTGGCGCTGTAGTGTAGTGGGTAAAGCCACCACCTGCAGTGCTGGCATCCTTTATGGGCACCAGTTTGAGACCCGGCTTTCTCCACTTCTGATCCAGCTCTCTGCTATGGCCTGAGAAAGCAATAGAAGGTGGTCTGACTCCTTGGGCCCTGCCACCCACGTGGGAGACCTGGAGGAAGCTCCTACCTTCTGGCTTTGTATTGGTGCAGCTCTGGCCATTGTGGCCAATTGGGGAATGAACCAGCAGATGGAAGATCTCTTTCTCTCTCTCTCTGCCTCTGCCTCTCTGTAACTCTGCTTTCCAAATAAATAAATCTTTAAAAAAAAAGTCATTAAAAACATCTTAAAATATATTAAAAAAAAGAGAAATTAGAAACTATCCGTGTCATTCATGTCTGTGGTCCCCCCACCCCGCAAGTTCCCACAACCTCTTCCCTGCACTCCTGCCGTGACCTCATTGCCCTTCCATTGTTGTCCGATGCAGATATTCTCACACATAATAGGAAAGTAGTATTTTCAAATCCAAATCAGAACATGGCACTCTCCTGGTTTAAAAACCCTCAGTGTTTCTCTGAATGGAGAAGAAAACTTCCACTTTGCTTATGGCCCTGTCTAAATACCAACAGAGTTTCTGGACTCAAGTGGCTTCCATAGCCTTCGCAGCTCATGACAAGAGCCTCGAGTGATGACTGACGTCATAAACAAGAGTGTCAATTGTTAAATCAACAACAGGAGTCACTGTGCACTTACTCCCCATGTAGGACCTCTGTCCTTAATGAGGTGTACTATGAGATTTGACTGCAAAACTTGTTCTCAAACAGTACTTTATACTTTGTGTGTCTGTGTGGGTGCAAACTGTTAAATCCCTACTTGGTATAGATTTGATCTTCTGTGTATAAAGATAATTGAAAATGAATCTTATGAAGAATGGGATGGGAGAGGGAGTAGGAGATGGGACAGGAGTGGGGATGGGAGGGGGGTATGGGGGGAAGAACCACTATATTCCTAAAGCTGTAACTATGAAATTTGCATTTATTAAATAAAGCTTTCTTTAAAAAATATACTTCAAGGCCTTTTCTGACACTTTGAATCAAATCTGATGTTTTTTCTAATTCCAAAAATCCCAGGGTGATGTCCAGCTCCTCTCTTTGTTTTAGTCGATATATCCCATGCAGCTGGGATATCAGCCACTGTATTCTTACTTCATGGACTCCATATGTCCTGCTCTCTCTCCCCTATATATATATATATATATATATATATATATACACACACACACACACACACACACACACACACACACATACACACACATATATATAAATAAAATCTCAAGACCTCTGACTTGATCATTTCAGTTCTCCTGTCTTCAAGCTTGTGGATTCTTTCTTATGCCTCCTGTCTCCTGTGGGCTCCTTCTACTGAAGTACAGAGTTTCAGTTTGTAGACTTTCTAGTGTTTCTGTGTGTTTCCTTTCCATAATTTCTGTTTATTGATATCATCTATTCGTCTATCATTTTCCTGGCTTCTTTTAGGTTTTTGAGCTCATTTAATTGGTTGATTTAAAATCTTGTCTAGTAAGTCCAATGTTTGGGCTTCCTTAGGGATAGTTTCCAGCAGTTTTTTTTTTTTTTTAATGGACCATACTGTTCTTGTTTCTTTGTATACTTCGTGATTTTTTCAACTGAAAACTGGATACTTAAATATTATAATTAGTAATTTATTTTATTGTTGAGAGTTCTAGTCATCTGTTTAATGACTTTTCCAGACTATTTTTGCAAAAACTATGTTTTTTGTTGTATGTTGTTATTGAAATCTTTGTCATTTTAACTCGTATTAGGCTACTATTTTGACTGATATTGCACTGAATATCAGGAACTAAAACAAAGGAACAAACAAGAACACACCTCTGCCAGTTTTTGCAGGTTGACTCTGTTCTGGGTCACTCCTTTAACCCTTACTCAAGCTCTTTCCAACTCTGCTTTAGTCTTTGTTTCCTGTTGGTATTGAACCTGGAGATGAGCCTGAGGCGAAAGCTTTGGGTCTTCTCGGATCCTTCTTGAGCATGCCGCCTCCCCAGATATATGCTTGACTGTGTGCATTTCCAAGCATACATGGGCCTTACGAGGGCCCTACTTTCTTTTTTTTTTTTTTTTTTTTTTGGTTTCTAATTATCCTTTTTTTTTTTAACTTTTATTTAATGAATATAAATTTCCAAAGTACGACTTATGGATTACAATGGCTTCCCCCCCATACCGTGCCTCCCACCCACAACCCTCCCCTTTCCCACTCCCTCTCCCCTTCCATTCACATCAAGATTCATTTTCGATTATCTTAATATAAAGAAGATCAGCTTAGTATACATTAAGTAAGGATTTCAACAGTTTGCTCCCACACAGAAACATAAAGTGAAAAATAATAGATGATTTTTTTAAATGATGATGAAATCAGATCAGACCTATTGTCATGTTTAATCCCAGTGAGAGTCAAGTTGGGAATTGATTTTTTTTTTACAGAAGATCAGTTTAGTATGCATTAAGTAAAGATTTAAAGTTTGCACCCCCATAGAAACACAAAGTGAAATAAACTGTTTGAGTACTCGTTATAGCATTAAATCTCAATGTACAGCACATTAAGGACAGAGATCCTACATGAGGAGTAAGTGCACAGTGACTCCTGTTGTTGACTTTACAAATTGACACTCCTGTCTATGGCATCAGTAATCTCCCTAGGCTCCAGTCATGAGTTTCCAAGGCTATGGAAGCCCTCTGGGTTCTCCAACTCTTATCTTGTTTAGACAAGGTCATAGTCAAAGTGGAGGTTCTCTCCTCCCTTCAGAGAAAGGTACCTCCTTCTTTGAAGACCTGTTCTTTCCACTGGGATCTCACTCACAGAGATCTTTTTGCCAGAGTGTCTTGGCTTTCCATGCCTGAAATACTCTCATGGGCATTTCAGCCAGATCCGAATGCCTTTAGGGCTGATTCTGAGGCCAGAGTGCTATTTAGGACATCTGCCATTCTATGAGTCTGCTGAGTATCTCGCTTCCCATGTTGGATCACTCTCCCCTTTATTTATTCTATCGGTTAGTGTTAGCAGGTACTAGACTTGTTTGTGTGCTCCCTTTGACTCTTAGTCCTTTCATTATGATCAATTGTGAACTGAAATTGATCACTTGGACTAGTGAGATGGCATTGGTACATGCCACCTTGATGGGATTGAATTGGAATCCCCTGGTATGTTTCTAACTCTACCATTTGGGGCAAGTCAGCTTGAGCATGTCCCAAATTATACCTCTCTTCCCTCTCTTATTCCCACTCTTATGTTTAACAGGGATCACATTTCAGTTAATTTTCAACACTTAAGAATAACTATGTGATAATTACAGAATTAAACCAGTCATATTAAGTAGAACAGACAAAAAAAAATACAAAGAGGGATAATGTATTAAGTTGTTCATTAACAGTCAGGGCTGTGCTGATCAAGTCACCGTTTTTCATAGTGTCCATTTCACTTCAGGAGGTTTCCTTTTTGGTGTTCAGTCAGTTGTCACCGATCAGGGAGAACATATGGTATTTGTCCCTTTGGGACTGGCTTACTTCACTCAGCATGATGTGTTCCAGATTCCTCCATTTTGTTGCAAATGACTGGATTTCGTTGTTTCTTACTGCGGTATAGTATTCTAAAGAATACATATCCCATAATTTCTTTATCCAGTCTACCGTTGATGGGCATTTAGGTTGGTTCCAGGTCTTGGCTATTGTGAATTGTGCTGCGATAAACATTAGGGTGCAGACCGCTTTTTTGTTTGCCAATTTAAACTCCTTTGGGTAAATTCCAAGGAGTGGGATGGCTGGGTCGAACGGTAGGGTTATCTTCAGGTTTCTGAGGAATCTCCAGACTGACTTCCATAGTGGCTTGACCAGTTTGCATTCCCACCAACAGTGGGTTAGTGTCCCTTTTTCCCCACATCCTCGCCAGCATCTGTTATTGGTAGATTTCTGTATGTGAGCCATTCTAACCGGGGTGAGGTGAAACCTCATTGTGGTTTTGATTTGCATTTCCCTGATTGCTAATGACCTTGAACATTTTTTCATGTGCCTGTTGGCCATTTGGATTTCCTCTTTTGAAAAATGTCTATTGAGGTCCTTGGCCCATCTCTTGAGTGGGTTGTTTGTTTTGTTGTTGTGGAGTTTCTTGATCTCTTTGTAGATTCTGGTTATTAACCCTTTATCAGTTGCATAGTTTGCAAATATTTTTTCCCATTCTGTCGGTTGTCTCTTCACTCTCCTGACTGTTTCTTTTGCAGTACAGAAACTTCTCAATTTGATGCAATCCCAATAGTTGATTTTGGCTTTGACTGCCTGTGCCTCCCGGGTCTTTTCCAGAAATTCTTTGCCTGTGCCAATATCTTGAAGGGTTTCTCCAATGTTCTCTAATAACTTCATGGTATCAGGACGTAGATTTAGGTCTTTAATCCACGTTGAGTGGATTTTTGTGTAAGGTGTAAGGTAGGGGTCTTGCTTCATGCTTCTGCACGTGGAAATCCAGTTTTCCCAGCACCATTTATTGAATAGACTGTCCTTGCTCCAGGAATTGGTTTTAGATCCTTGGTCAAATATAAGTTGGCTGTAGATGTTTGGGTTGATTTCTGGTGTTTCAATTCTGTTCCATTGGTCTATCCATCTGTTTCTGTACCAGTACCATGCTGTTTTGATTACAACTGCCCTGTAGTATGTCCTGAAATCTGGTATTGTGATGCCTCCGGCTTTGTTTTTGTTGTACAAGATTGCTTTAGCTATTCGAGGTCTCTTGTGCCTCCATATGAATTTCAGCATCATTTTTTCTAGATCTGCGAAGAATGTCTTTGGTATCTTGATTGGGATTGCATTGAATCTATAAATTGCTTTTGGGAGAATGGACATTTTGATGATGTTGATTCTTCCAATCCATGAGCATGGAAGATTTTTCCATTTCTTGGTATCCTCTTCTATTTCTTTCTTTAAGATTTTGTAATTCTCATCGTGGAGATCTTTAACATCCTTGGTTAAGTTTATTCCAAGGTATTTGATTGTTTTTGTAGCTATTGTGAATGGGATTGATCTTAGCAGTTCTTTCTCAGTCATGGCATTGCTTGTGTATACAAAGGCTGTTGATTTTTGTGCATTGATTTTATATCCTGCCACTTTGCCAAACTCCTCTATGAGTTCCAATAGTCTCTTAGTAGAGTTCTTTGGATCCTCTAAGTAAAGAATCATATCGTCTGCAAAGAGGGATAGTTTGACTTCTTCCTTCTCAATTTATATTCCTTTGATTTCTTTTTCTTGTCTGATGGCTCTGGCTAAAACTTCCAGAACTATGTTAAATAGCAGTGGTGAGAGTGGGCATCCCTGCCTGGTGCCAGATTTCAGTGGAAATGCTTCCAGCTTTTCCCCATTCAATAGGATGCTGGCTGTGGGTTTTTTATAAATTGCTTTGATTATATTGAGGAATGTTCCTTCTATACCCAATTTGCTTAGAGTTTTCATCATGAAAGGGTGTTGAATTTTATCAAATGCTTTCTCTGCATCAATTGAGATAATCATATGGTTTTTCTTTTGCAGTCTGTTAATGTGGTGAATCACATTGATTGATTTGCGAATGTTGAATCATCCCTGCATACCAGGGATGAATCCCACTTGGTCTGGGTGGATGATTTTCCTGATGTGTTGTTGTATTCTATTGGCCAGAATTTTATTCAGGATTTTTGCGTCTATGTTCATCAGGGATATTGGTCTGTAATTCTCTTTCAGTGCTGCATCTTTCTCTGGCTTAGGGATTAAGGTGATGCTGGCTTCATAGAAAGAATTTGGGAGGATTCCCTCTTTTTCGATTGTTCTGAATAGTTTGAGAAGAAATGGGATTAGTTCTTCTTAGGGCCCTACTTTCTGAAGAAACTTTCTCTGCAGTTCTTCCTCCCACACTGGAAGTGGTACATTATGTGGTGCAACCACAGTCTTTGCTCCAAGCATCTGTGGGGTTTTTTGGTTTGCCTTAGACTCGTGTCAATCAGTGCCCCTTCATGCTCCACACAGTTTAGAACGGACCCAGGTGAAAATGTGAATAAGGTCCTTGCTGCTGTCTAGAACAAGACAGAGTACAGGCAGCCAGCACTGAGCCATTAAAGGAGTGGAACAAAGACAACTGAAAATGCCCCAAAACTCTCCGCTCATTTTAAACTTTTTTTTTCCTGTTTTAGGATTTACTTGGCTGAGTAATCGTGTTTGCAGAGTTCTGACAGCGTTGCTTCCGACGTTGCTTGTCAACGTCACTGTGGAGGTATGGAGTTTGGAAACAGCAGCTCTGCCATTCTGCTGGTGTTGCTGCCTTACATACTGCAACACTGTGCTCTTCGGACAAAAAAAGTAAAGTTTTAATAACTTTTTTTTAATTCACTTGAAAGGGAGGGTGACAGGACAACAGAGACAGAAATAGAGAACAGAAGAGACAGAGAGAGAAGGAGAGACAGACCAGGGCGAACACTGTGGCATAGCGAGTAAAGTTACCACCTGCAGTGCCGGCATCCCATATGGGCTCTGGTTCGAGTCCCAGCTGCTCCACTTCTAATCCAGATCCCATCTTATGGCCTGGGAAAAGCAGCAGAAGATGGTACAAGTGTTTGGGCCCCTGTACCCACATGGGAGACCTAGATCTGGCTCCTGGCTCCTGGCTTTGGTCTAGCCTAGTGCTATCCATTGCAGCCATCTGGGGAGTGAGGCAGCAGATGGAGGACCCCTCTCTCTCTCCCTTGTCTCTCCCTCTCTCTAACTCTGACTTTCAAAATAAATAAATTTTTACAAAAAAGAAACTGACAGAGAGAGATGGAGAGAGACAAATGAACAGAAAGACTGATGAACAAGAGAGAGAAGACAGAGAGAGAGGCAGAAATGCACACACACACAGAGAGAGAGAGAGAGAGACCAAGACAGAGGCTAAGAGAAAGATGGACAAACCAAGTAAGAGAGATACACACAGAGCAGAGAAAGATGTAGATGAACAAAAATATAGAGAGACAGATGGACAGAGATATAGACAGAGAAACAGAAAGACACAGAGAGGAAGATACAGAGGAAGATGGAGATATACACAGAAGGATATATATATATATATATGCAGAGAAATCGACAGCGAAAGAGACAAATGGACTGAGAGATAAACAGAGAAGACAGACAAATTCAGTGAGACAGCAAGAGACATATGGACAGAGAGATTGAAAGGGACACAGACATGCAGAGAAGACACAGATACACAGAGAGAGTAGGACAGATAGAGCAACAGACACAGATGGACAAGGAGATCGAGTGAGACAGACATGGAGAGACAGAAAAAAGGGAGAGCCTGGTGGGAATATAGGGAGACAGTCACAGATTGAGACAAAGTAAGAGGGAGTCAGGCAAAAAAGAAACAGTTGGCCTGACAGCCAGAGAGAGAACATGACACCAAGAGACAGTGAAAGTGACAGAGATAGGCAGAGACACTGAGAGGTAGAAAGAGTAACAGATAAAGATATAGCAAGAGGGACAAACTAGGAGACAGGCAGAGAGACGTGGGCAGAGAGATAGGGAGAGAGACAGACGGAATGACAGGTATGTAGAGAAACAGGCAGAGACGGACAGTTACAGGCAGAGTGACAGAAAAAGAGACTGATAGAGACAGAGGCAGAAAGACAGATCAAGAGAGACAGACATGCAGAAAGAAAAACAGACAGAAAAAGACAGAAAATAGGTGACAGACACAGAGAGACAAACAGAAAGAGAGAGGGATAGAGATAGACTAACAGAGGCAAACAGCCACGCAAAGGGAGAGAGGCAGGCAGAGGGAGAGATGGATAGAATGACGGATGGAAAGACAAATAGCAAGGGAGACAGTGAGTGGCAAGCAGGTGGACAGAGACACAAAGAGACAGATAGAGGAAATACAGACTGAGAGACACACATCCAGAGATAGTGAGCCAGGCAGACAGAGCCAGGCAGAGTGACAGAGCCAGAGAGAGGCAGTCACAGGGACAGAGTGAGAGCAAAACAGATGGAGAGTGACAGACACACTGACAGAAACACTGAAAGACAGCGAGACAGAGACACAGAGAGTGACAGACCAACAGAGAGACAAATAGAATGAAAGAGACTGTAGACACAGCCATAGTAAGACAGTGATAGATGGCGAGAGAGAGAGAGTAATAGAGACAGATATAGTGAGAAACAGATACTCAGAGGGAGACATTGAGAGACAAACACATAGACAAGTGGAGAGAGACAGGGAAAGGGATAGGCAGCGTGACTGACAGATGGAGAGACTGATTCACGTTGAGGCAGGCAGACACAGAAACAGAGAGACAGGCAAACTGAGAGATGAACAGAGGGACAGATCCAGATAGAGATGGACAGGCAGGGAGAAAGACAGATACACACATAGTCCGAGACAGAGACATGGACAGAGAACAAGAAAGACCGATGGAAAAAGACAGATCGAGAGTGACTGGATAAGACAGACTGACAGGCAGAAGGACGGACTGTGAGACAGGCAGACAGATTGAAATAGACCAACAGGCAGGCAGAAAGGGAAAGACAGAAATAGACCAGCGGGTAGACTGATAGAGACAGACTGACAGATATAGAGAGAAAGACAGAGAGAGGGACACAGGTATATGGAGAAACATGGACAGAGAGACACAGGGAGACAGAAAGAGAAAGAGATTGATTGAAAGTAACAAATACAGAGAAGACATGACAACAGAAACAAAGGGAGGGAAAGATGGAGAGGCAGGTGTACAAAGACAGAGACATAAATACAGACAACAGACTGACCAACAGAGAGGGACAGGGTGACACTTTGACAGAGATAGATAAACAGACACAGACGGAAAGACCAACAAACAGAGAAAGATGAACAGGGAGATAACAGGAAAGAGATAGGGAGACAGAGATAGACTGTGAGACAAATAGAGAAACAAGGAGACAGATGAACAGAGTGATAGAGACAGTAAGTAACACACAGAGTGACAGAGAGAAACATAAACAGTGACAGAGTGACATAAACAGAAAAGACACAGAGACAGACAAGCAGAGAGAGCCAGATGGAAAGAGATTCAGAAAGAAACAGAAGGACTAGAGAGTGACCATGAGAAACAGAGCAAGCAGAGACAGTGTGACAGAGACATGGTGTGAGTGACAGACATAGGGAGAACACCAGACAGTGGCAGAGACAGAGAATCGGAGTGACAGAAACAGACAAAAAGAACAACAGAAAAGAGACTGGCAGAAAGAGATGGATGGAGAGAGATACAGAGAGGGACAGCCAGAGAGACAGCACCTGCTGGCAGCCAGACACACAGAGAGAGGGACAGACTAGCAGACAGAAGGACATAGACACAGATCTAGAGAGAAACACAGAGTGGCAGGCAAAGAGAAAGACAAAAGAGGGTGAGAGAGATACAGAGAAGAGAGACAGATACAGATAAAGTGCCTGACAAAGATACAGAGAGAGAGAGATGGACAGAGACAAACAGATACACACAAAGAGACAGAGATAGAGAAAGAGGAAGAGGGATAGACAGAGAAAGACAAGAAGATGAAGAAGAAGACAGACACAGAAAATGAGAGAAACAGAAGACAGAGAAACAGGGTTATAGACAGAAAGGGAGATAGACACAGAGAGAGGGAGGGAGAGACAGACTTAACAGAGAAATGGACAGACTGAAGGAGAGAAGAACAGAGACACATGAGCAGAGTGACAGATGCAGAGAAAGAGGGGGAAAGACACAGACAAATGGACATTGACATAGGCAAACAGACAACAGTGACAGGGACAGGGTCAGTGAGACAGATGGAGAGTGACAGGAAGATGGACAGAGACAGATACACGCACTTTGTGTATTTCTCACCCTGGTAGACAGACAGGGAGACCAATAAAAAGAGACAGAAGAGCAAGAGAGTGAAAGACACAGTGAGAGAGATGGAGAGAGAGAAAGACATAGAGCAAGAGACTGGCGGTGAGAGAGTGACAGAGACACACAGAAAAAGAGGCAGAGAGGGAAAGGGACAGACTGACAGATGAAGAGATAGAGGCAAACAAATAGAAATACAGATAAACTGACAGAAACACACAGAAACAGAGGGCCCGAGGTACATATAGACAGTGACAAATGTACAGAGACAGGAAGACAGAGTGGGGCAGAGGGAAAGGCAGACAAAGAAAGACAGACATGGACAGGGAACGAGACAAAAATAGAGTGAGAGCAAGACAGATGGAGAGTGACAAACAAGATGTGAGACATGTGACTGACAAAGAGAGACAGACACCAATAGACAGGGAGACAGACAGAGTGAAATAGGTAGAGAAAGAGACCAATAGATAGACTGGCAGAGATAGAGACAGAAAAGACAGATACAGACTCCCAGAGAAAGGGACGGAGTTAGAGAGACAGATGGACAGAGAGACAAAGGGAACCGGGAAAGGAGAGACACACAAATACAGAGAAGACATACAGAGACAGATGGACAGAGAGACTAACAGAGCAAATGAGACAGCCTAAGGAAGAGACAGAGAAACTGACAGAGAGAGAGAGAGAGTGAGAGTGACAGAGACAGAGAAAGAAAAATAGTGAGGCAGAGATACAGTGACACAGACGTATGGAGCTAGAGATAAGGAGGGAGAGACAGGCACACTGACAGAGATGCAGGAGGAGAAAGACACGCTGAGAGATATAGACTGGGAGATAGATGAACAGATACACAGATAGACAAATAGACTGATAGAGACAAGGAGAGAGACACATACGGACAGAGAGAGCGAGACAGATGGATTGACAGGTAGACAGATGGCGAGTGACAGAGACAGACTAGACAGAGAGAATGGTAGAGACAGATTGAGAATGCAAGACAGAGACAGGAGATACAGGCAGAGATAGGCACAGAGACAGACAGACTGAGAGACACAGACAGACCAACAGACATACTCCCAGGCAGACAGGGAGACGGACACACAGGTAGACACAAAGACAGACACGGGAGAGATGGACAGAGAGACAGGAAAAGTAGAGAAACTGAGTGATACACTAAGAGACAGAGAGTCAGACCGATAAAACTACAGACATATAGACGGAAAGGGATTGAAACAGATGGATAGAAAGATATAAAGACAGGCCGGCGCCGCGGCTCACTAGGCTAATCCTCCGCCTTGCGGTGCCGGCACACTGGGTTCTAGTCCCCATCGGGGCGCCGGATTCTGTCCCGGTTGCCCCTCTTCCAGGCCAGCTCTCTGCTGTGGCCAGGGAGTGCAGTGGAGGATGGCCCAAGTACTTGGGCCCTGCACCCTATGGGAGACCAGGATAAGTACCTGGCTCCTGCCACCGGATCAGCGCGGTGTGCTGGCCGCAGCGCGCCGGCCGCGGCGGCCATTGGAGGGTGAACCAACGGCAAAAGAAGACCTTTCTGTCTGTCTCTCTCTCTCACTGTCCACTCTGCCTGTCAAAAACAAAAAAAAAAAAAAAGAAAGATATAAAGACAGAGACAGATAGATGGAGAGTGGCAGAGACATGGAAACAGACTGAGTGACAGATTGACAGACTGCTGGATGGACAGAGAGACTGAAAGAGACAAATCCTGAGACAGGTTGACAAAGACACAGAGAAAGAAATAGACACAGAGGCTGATAGATAAACAGAGACAGACAGAAACACGCAGAGACTTAGTGACAGAGAAAACAGAGACAGAGCCAAAGAGACAGACATATAGCCCAAGAGAGAGAGAGAGAGAAAATAAGACAGGCAGGCAGACTAATTGAAAGAAAAATACAAAGAGAGAGAGAGAGAGAGAGAGAGACAGAGAACAGGAAAATGGGCAGACAGACAGCTGGACAGAAAGCAACAGAGACAGATGGAGAGATACAGAGGGAAACAGAAAGAGACAGAATGATAGTAGCAGAGATAGGAAGATAAAGAAACAGATGAACAGAGAGACTGAGTTAGAGACACAGAGACAGATACACATAGAGACAGAGAAACAGAAATATAGAGAGGGGGAACACAGAGAGAAAGAGAAGCAGAGAAAAGTATAGAAAGTGAAACAGACCAAGGGAGAGAGCAGTATAGACACACAGACCAGGAGATAACAGAGACCGATGAACAGACATACAGTGAAACAGGCACAGAAAGACAACCAGATTGTCAGCCAGAGAGAAATAGACATACAGAGAGACTGAGAAAGACAAATGGGCAGAGAGAGACAGAGATAGACACAGAGAGAAGAGAGGCCTACTGAGAGACAGAAAAACAAAGAAAGGAACACTGAGAGGTAGACACAGACAGACATATGGACAGACAGCAAGAGAGATGGACAGACACAGAGAGAGACAGATTGAGAGATTGACAAAGAGACATGGGGACAGTGAGAGATAGACATAATGGATGGAGAAAGAGATATACTGAATGACAGGCAGACTTCAGAGAGATATATAGAGAAGCAGAAGGGCAGAGAGACAGAGACAGACAGATGGATAGAGATCTAAGGTACTGAAAGGCAGATATCCAGAGAGAGACAGACAGGATCAGAGAGATGGATAGACTGAGAGGCAAACAGATAGGTGGAGAGACAGACATAGACAGAGACTAAGACACATGGTCAGAGGCAGATGGAGAGCGACAGACACAGAGAAACAGACCAACAGATGGAGGACAGAGAGGGAGACCAACACAGAAAGAAAGAGACCAAAATGCAGACAGAAAAAGAGAGAGATGGAGAGAAAGAGAGAAGCAGATAGAGGCAGAGACAGAACGAATGAAAAGCAGAGAGAGTGAGAGAGTAAGAAACAGAGACAGAAATAAATGGACTGACAAGGACAGACATAGATGGACAGAGAGAGACAGACAGTGACAGCAACAGAGACAGTTGCACAGAGAGACAGAGACAGTAAGCAACAGAGATGCAGACTGAGACAAATTAATAGAGAGCAACAGAGTGACATGCAAAAATAGACAATGAGATAGAGACATAGACAGGAAGAGACACAGATTAACAGAGTGAGATAGAGACAGACACACAGACACAGAGATGTAGACAGGAAGAGAAAGATAGAGATAGATAACAGACATACAGAGACAGTGAAAGAGAGACAGATACAGATTAACAGAGAGATGGACATAGAGAGACTGAGGGAAACATAAATGAACAGAGAAAGAGATACAGAGAATGACTGATAGAGGCAGACAAAAAGAGAGGTAGGTGGAGAGAAAATGACAGAAACACAGAAACAGAGACAGTGTCAGAGACAAACACAAAGAGACCAGTAGAGCAGCAGACGGAGAGACAGGCCGAGAGGGAGAGACAGAGAAACAGAAGAAAATGTTGAGAAAAAACAGAGACCAGCGGACCAAAAGAGTGAGATAACCAGACAGATGGATGGAAAGTGACACAGAGAGAGAGAGAGAAATGAAAACAGGGAAACAGAGGGAAAGACGACCAAAAGTCAGAGACAGGGCCAGCGCCATGGCTCACTTGGCTAATCCTCCACCTGCGGCGCCGGCATCCCATCTGGGCGCCGGGTTCTAGTCCCGGCTGCTCCTCTTGCAGTCCAGCTCTCTGATGTAGCCTGGGAATGCAGTGGAGGATGGCCCAAGTGCTTGGGCTCTGCACCCACATGGGAGACCAGGAGAAGCACCTGGCTTCGGATCAGCATAGTTCCGGCCGTAGTGACCATTTGGGGAGTGAACCAACGGAAGGAAGACCCTTTTCTTTGTCTCTCTCTCTCACTGTCTAACTCTATCTGTCAAAAAAAAGTCAAAGACAGACAATTAGACACAGAGAGAGAGAGAGATGGACCGAAAGATACAGATAGCAGAGATAGCCAGAGATATAGAGAGAGACTGACAGATGGACAGAAAGAGTATGACAGACAGATTGACAGAGACAGAACAGCAGGCAGGGAGAGAGAGAAACAGGCACACTTGGATGGACAGAGAATGAGATAGGTAGAAGGAAAGACAGACTGACAGACAAAGAGACCAAGAAACAGAGAGACAGATGGACAAGGCAGATGAAGAGATAGAGATAGACCCAGAGAGAGGTGGACAAACAGAATCAGACATACCTACAGACAGACAGAGAGGCAAAAGGGACAAACAGACTGGTAGAGAGAGACAGAGACAGACATCAATGAAAGCAACACAGTGACAGAGGGAGAGAGACAGATACACAAAAGAGACACAGAGAGGGACACAGCAAGAGAGGCCGACAGAAGAAGATACAGGCAGAGAGACAGAGACACACTAGACAAAGAGAGTGACAGACAAAGAGGAGCAAAGTGAGAGACAGGAGTTAGAGACAGAGCCACAGACATACAGACACAGAGACAGAAAGGCAAAGTGGCAGATAAGACACACAGAGAAATGAAGATGGAAACAGAGTGAGCCACACATGTAGAGATACAGACTGACAGAGAAAGAACAAGATAGAGGAAGACAGAGAGAGACAGAGGAAGACAGTAACACACAAAGAAGACTGAGATAGATAGGGAGAAACAGAGAGACTGAGAAACAAGGAAAGACAGACCAAGAGAAAGAGATGGACAGGGAGACAGACACACCAACAGCAGACAAATGAGTAGAGATAAACAGGAATACCAGTGGACAGACACTGAAACAGAGAGATAGGGGAGACCATCAGACAGACGTGAGAGAAAAACAGAGACAGAAGGAGAGTGACAGGGAAACACAGAGACAGAAAGAAATAGACTGACAGAAAGGAGAGACAGATACAAACACAGAGAGGCAGGTAGAGAAAGACAGATGGGAAGACAGAGATAATGAGAGAAACAGAGCAAGAAGCAGAAAGACAGAAACAAACAGTGAAAGTGACAGGGGAGAAACAGAGACAGACCAATGGACAGAGTGAGAGGCAGATATAAAGAAAAACAGGGACATATTGGGAGAGATAGATCAGACTGACAGAGATAGAAACAAAGAGATTGACAAGCAGAGAGAAATGGACAGAAACAGACAGAAAGAGGCAGTCAGACAAACATACAAACATGGACAGATATGGACATAGACAGATGGATGGATAAAAGAGTCAGACAGAGCAAGAGTCAGAGAGTGACAGAGACCAACACAGAAAGAAAGACTGAAAGAGACAGACAGCCAAGAGATAGACAAAGATATATGCACACACACAGAAAGATGGCCACAGAGACAGACATACAAGCAAAGAGAGACGTACATAAAGGCAGTCAGACATATGGACATAGAGATAGCAAAACAGGCAGAGAGACAGGCAGACTGATGTATATAGACAGAGAGAAAGATGCACAGAGTGAGGGAGCAACAGATACACAGGCATAGAGTCAGATGGTGAGAGATAAAGAGACAGAATAGTGACAGAGTGACTGAGAATGAGAGAGAAAGACTAACAGAGCAATGGACAGGCAGAGAAAGAGAAAGTGAATGAGAGACAGGCACACAGAGAGAGAGGGAAAGACATGGATAGAGAGAGAAACAAGTTGAGAGAGGTAGATACACAGGTGGACAGATGAACAAAGAAAGGGAGACAGAGAGATGGACAAAGATACAGCAAGAGAGAGCGCAATAGAATGAGATAACAGAGTGAGTTAGAGACAAATGGTGAGAGAGATCAAACTGACAAACAGACCGACAGGCAGACAGAGAGAGACTGACTGAGAGAAAGACAAACAGAGGAAGGGGAGAGAAAGCAAGAAATAAATGAATGGATAGGGAGTCAGACAGAAACACCAAAAGTCAGAGAGAGGACAAAAAGCCAGAGACAGACATGACCGAGACAAACAGGCCAGCATAGAGAGTGAGACAGAGTGACAGAAAGACAGTGAGGGGGAG
The DNA here is from genome assembly GCF_051225735.1 of Oryctolagus cuniculus. Classification (NCBI taxonomy): domain Eukaryota; kingdom Metazoa; phylum Chordata; class Mammalia; order Lagomorpha; family Leporidae; genus Oryctolagus; species Oryctolagus cuniculus. The sequence goes on from NC_142888.1 coordinate 91,299,827, forward strand.
ACAGAAACACAGAGACAGACAAACAGACTAAGACATGGCCAGATTGACAGATTGAGAGTGACAGAGGTGGACAGAAAGAGAGCAAAAGGGACAATCAGAGACAGACTGACAGAGACAGATACAGAGAGAAAAACCCAGAGATGGACTCACACATTGTGACGGAGAGAGATGAGGGAGGGAGACAGAGACAGAGAGATGGACAGAAAGACCAACAGGCAGACAGGTGAGATTGGCAGAATCAGAACAATTGAGTTAGAAATAGACTGAGAGGCAGACAGAGGCAGAGAAAGAGACAGATGGACAGAGAGACACGTAGTAAGACAGAATGACAAACAAATGGAGAGTGACAGGCAGAAATAGACCAACAGCAGAGAGACAGTAAGAGAGATACCGACACATAGATACAGAGTGTTAGATACTGAGAAAGAGACTAACAGGCAGGCTCATGGAGACAGGAATGTCAAGACAGAAGGAGGACAGAGACAGAGATAGTCACAGAGAGACGGATGGACAGACAGTAATGACAGAGACAGAGAACCGACAGGGTGATAGAGACGGTGAAAAAGAGACAGAAAGAGGCATGTAGGGAGAGACAATGACACAAAAATAGAGGCAGATAGAGTGAAGGAGAGGGAAGGAGACAGAACAAGACAGACAAATTGAGAAACTCACAGGGAGAGAAAGACCAAGAGGTGAACAGACAGATGGACCCAGAGATACAGACAGACTTACATAGAGACATAGACAAGGAGTCAAACAGATGGAGATTGACAGACTGACAGAAATGGACTGATAAGCAGAGACAGAGTGAGGGAGATAGAACAAGAGAGAGACAGAAAAAGACAGACAAATAGAGTGATGGAGAAAGAGACTGAGAGAACAGAGAGTGAGATAGATACCCACAGAAAGAGCTGCAGACAGTAAGATAGAGACAGACTGACAGACACAGAAACAGAGAGACAGCCAAGAAGATGGAGACAGACAGACATAGTGACAAAGAAAGAAGACTGACAAAGAATCAGACACACTGAATGGCAGACAGGCGGAAAGAAACATAAAATATATATAAAATGTTTATATAAATAAATATATATGGGGTACAGACACAGAGAAAGAGACGGGAAGGTAGAGATAGACAGAATGGGTCAGAACAACAAGTAGACAAAGACTAAATAGATAAAAAAAAAAGCAGGACAGACAGAGGGAGTCAGACAGAGAGAGATAGAGAGGCCTAAAGAGAGAGAGAGAGAGACTGATGGACCAACAGACTGATATTGAGAGCAACGGGCAGACAGACTGAAATAGAGAAAGACAGAGGGACAGAGAGGCAAACAGATGGATGGACAGAGACAGAATAAGACAGGCGGAGAGAGGGAAACATAGGGACAGAGAGACAGCAAGAAATATAGCATTACAGAGAGATAGGATAGACAGAAAAGGGAGTCAGAGAAAGACACCGAGACAGAATCAGACGTGGCAACAGGTAGACTACATAAAGAGAGAGACACACACAGAGACAGAGAGAGGAAGAGAGAGCAAGAGCGACAGGACAGGCCAATAGAGACACAGAGAGAGAGAATGACAGATAAAGAGAAAAATACAGAAGGTCAGAGAGAGAGAGAGAAGGAGAGCCAGACAATCAGAGGATCAGACAGCAATAGGCAGGCAAGCAGACAGAAAGACAATAGAGGGAGAGACAGACAGGGAGACACACAGACGGAGAATCAGACAGTCCAACAGGCAAAAAGACAGAAAGTGAAAGTCATAGAGACAGACATACACAGAGGGAGAGAAAAGCAGGCAGAATGAGACAGAGAGGGAGAGAGAAGCAGAGACAGAGAGAGGTACACAGACAGATGGACAGTGTCAGAGAGACACAAAGACCAATGGAGAATGACCAGGAGAAAGAGACACAGACAGAGGTAGACAGGCAGATAGAGACACAGAGAGAGAAACAGTGAGAGTGAGTGACAGATGGAGAGGGAGAGAGACAGAGAGGGAAAGAGAAACATTCTGAGAGACAAAAACATAGATGGACAGAGAGACAAACAGAAAATAGACGAACAGGCGGACAGACAGAGGGAAGCAGGGGCAGACTGACAGACAGAGACCGAATGAGTCAAGAAGAAAGAGACTTAGAGACATATAGCATAAGAGAGACAGAATGAGACACTGACAGCCAGGCAGAAAGGAGAGAGACGAACAGGGAGAGAGAGACAGACAGACATAGTAATAGAGATCAACAGGCAGACAGAAAGGGAAACACATTTACAGACAGACAAAACAGGCAGACAGGAAGAGAGAATGAGACAGGAAGACAGACAAAAGAAGGAGAGAGACAGAGACAGACAGAAAAAGAATCAAACACATTGACAGGCAGACAGAAAGAGAGGGGCTGGCATTGTGGCGCAGTGGGTTAAAGCCCTGGCCTAAAGTGCCGGCATCCCATATGGGCGCTGGTTCTAGTCCTGGCTTCCCCCTCTTCTGATCCAGCTCTCTGCTATGGCCTGGGAAAGCAGTGGAGGATGGCTCAAGTCCTTGGGCCCTTGCACCCACGTGGCAGACCTGGAAGAAGCTCCTGGCTCCTGGCTTCAGATCGGCGCAGCTCTGGCCATTGGGGCCATCTGAGGAATGAACCTGCGGATGGAAGACCTCTCTCTCTGTCTCTGCCTCTTTCTGTAACTCTGTCTTTCAAATAAATAAAATAAATCTTTAAAAAAAAAGAGAGAGCAAGGGAAAAAGACATACACAGACACACAGACTGTGAGAGAGACAAAAGCAGACAATCAGAAAGACTGACAGGGTGAGACAGAATAAGAGACAGAGCATGCACAGGAGAGAATGAGACAGACTGACAGATTAAAAAAAAAGAGTGATAAAGACAGAGAGAGGTACAGAGAGACAGGGAGACAGAATGACATACAGACAGACCCAAACCAAGAATCAGACACACCAACAGGCAGGCAGACATGCAGAGAGACAGAAAGGCCTACTCAGAGAAAGCACACAAGAAAGAGAGAGGTAGAGAGGAAAAGAGAGAAAAACAGATTGTGGAAGACATAGAGATATAGACAAAAACAGAGAGACAGAGGCAAAGACAGAGAAATAGACATAGACAAACAGTGAGCAAGACAGGGAGACAGCGTCCAAAAGAGACAGAGATACAGATATACAGAGACAAACACACTACAGACAGAAGTGAACAGAGAGGCTGATTGACAGAACTAGACAGGCAGAGAGAGACACAGACAGATATATAGAGACAGACAGATCAACTGAGAGAGAGGCAGAGACAGACCAAGAGAGCAAATGAACAAGAAACAGGGAAAGAGAGAGAGATAAAGAAAGAGACACAGAGACAAAAATAGAGGCAGAGAGAGCAACATACAGAAACAGAAAGAAACAGCAACAGGTAGACGGATACAGAGAGATACATACACACAAAGAGACAGACCAAGACAGATGTGCAAACGGTGACAGAGATACAGACAGACTGATAGATGGACAGAGATAAATTGACAGAAAGGAGAGCGTTAGACAGATTGACAGACAGATATATAGAAAGACAGACCCAGAGACCAGCAGAGAGAAACAGACTGACAGGCAGACAGAAAGACAGGCAGAGAAACAGTGAGAGTGACAGAGAGACAATAATAGAGCAAGAGACTGACAGAGACAGGAGTAAATGGGGAACAGATAGATACAAACTGAGAGATGGACAGACACACAGAGACACAAATTGATGGACAGAGAGACAGGTGGACAGTGAGACAGACAGACTGCTGAGAGAATCAGACTGAAAGGCAGACAGACAAAATGACAGGTACGCAGACAGAGACAGGGAGAAGGAAATGGAAAGACAGACCAAGAGATGGAGAGAGACTGATAAAGAGACAGAGTTGAGAGAGACAGATAAAGAACAGACAGCAAGAGACATGCAGAGAGAGAGAGATGGACAGAGATGCAGATGGATAGGTAGAATCAGACACACAGAGTGACAGGCAAGCAGACAGACAAAAAGAGAGAGACAGGCAGACAGAGACAGACACAGATACACAGAGAATGAGACTGCTGGCAGATAGAGACAGACAGTGATAGAGGCACAGAGGGAAACAGAGAGAGGTGGATGGAGACAGAGATGGACAGAAGGACAAGGACAGAGACACAGGAGTATTCAGACATACAGACACAGAGAGTGCAAGAGACAGAGACTGTCTTCCATAGTGGCTTTACCAGTTTGCATTTCCAGCAACAGTGGATTAGTGTGCCTTTTCCCCCACATCCTCGCCAGCATCTGTTTGTTGATTTCTGTATGAGGGCCATTCTAATCAGTATGAGGTGAAACCACATTGTGGTTTTCATTTGCATTTCCCTGATGGCTAGTGATCTTGAATATTTTTTCATGTGTCTATTGGCTGTTTGGATTTCCTCTTTTGAAAAATATCTGTTTAGGTCCTTGGCCCATTTCTTAAATGGGTTGTTTTGTTGTGGTAGAGTTTCTTGATCTCTTTTTAGATTCTGGTTATTAATCCTTTATCAGTTGCATAGTTTGCAAATATTTTCTCCCATTCTGTTGGTTGCCTCTTCACTTTCCTGACTGTTTCTTTTGCAGTGCAGAAACTTCTCAATTTTATGTAATCCCAGTCAGTTGTTAATTTTGGCTTTGATTGCCTGTGCCTATATCTTGCAGGGTTTCTCTGATGTTCTCTAATAATTTGATGGTGTTGGATCGTAGATTTAGATCTTTAATCCATGTTGAGTGGATTTTTGTATAAGGTGTAAGGTCTTGCTTCATGCTTCTGCACATGGAAATCCATTTTTCCCAGCACCATTTGTTGAATAGACTGTCCTTGCTCCTGGAATTGGTTTTAGATCCTTGATCAAATATAAGTTGGCTGTAGATGTTTGGATTGATTTCTGGTGTTTTTATTCTGTTCTATTGGTCTATCCATCTGTTTTTTTACCAGTACCAGGCGGTTTTGATTATAACTGCCCTGTAGTATGTCTTGAAGTCTGGTATTGTGATGCCTCCGGCTCTGTTTTTGTTGTATAAGATTGCTTTAGCTATTCGAGGTCTCTTGTGCCTCCATATGAATTTCAGCATCATTTTTTTCCAGATCTGAAAAGAATGTCTTTGGTATTTTGATTGGTATCGCATTGAATCTGTAAATTACTTTTGGAAAAATGGACAGTTTGATGATATTCTTCCAATCCATGAACATAGAAAATTTTTCCATTTTTTTTTTGTATCCTCTTCTATTTCTTTTTTTGAAGTTTTGTAATTTTCATCAGAGAGGGTGGAGATATGATCTCCTCTGTTGTAATCATACCCTCGCTTCCTTTTCCAAGGTGATCAGTGCCCAGGGTTAGCCCACAGTGGGTGCAGCCCTCAAACCGCACCACCACATGAACTGCACAAAGGACCTGTGCAGTCCTCAGTATGAGCATGGGTCCCTCTGCAGTGGCCCATCCCAGGCAGTCGGGGAGCAACGAGCCTCTGGTGCCAGACACAGTGGTTGCCCAGAGACCGAGCTACACCCTGTGCCCTGTCATGCAGTCAGAGTTATAGTCACAGAGTTCAAGACTCCCACAGTCACAGGGTGCAGGCGATTTGCTCCGACCCACTAGCCTGTCCCGTCCATGGAAAGCACAGAAACGTTCCAAAGCCAGCTGCCTGTGGGTGCTCCGCCTTGGCAGTTTGAGTCCTGGAGCCTGTGATAGGTTGAGAAAATGGGGGCACCTCACAATGCTAAATGGGTTCCCAGCCCCCTGTCTATCCTCCCAGCCAGACTCAAAGTCAGTCGGGAATGCAGCTTTTTCCCTCTGGTAAAATCCCCTGGTCAAATGGGTGCACGAGAGCCACTGCAGTCTCTACTTGTGTCAAAACGGCACCTTCTCCCTGCCGGTTGCCAGGCGCCCTTGGTGGGGGATGGATTGGAAGAAACGTGATTTCCTTTTGCTGGATTAGCTGGGTACACTGCGCCGCAGCTAGGGCCCCAGGCTGGACTCAAAGGCAGTATGGTCTGCAAGGCTCTCCCTCGGTGGCATGGGCTTCCAGTCTGCTCTCCCCTCACTCTCCTAAGCTGACATCTCCTCCAGTTCCTGGCTGCGGGGCTCAAGTGTTGTTTCTCTGCTTGTTGCGCGTCCACACCTTCCTTGCTGCTCCATCGCATCTCTTCCTTCTGTAGAATTTCCACGGCACGCTTCTCTCCGACTCTCCCAGGAATGCACTTCCTCTGCTTTTCGTCTGATATTTTCCCCTCGTCTAAGGCAGCACATCTATTTCCTATTGGAATTCCCTTTGCTCGTTTTTCTTCCCTACTCTGAGCCATAAGCAAGCACTGATTTTTCGGTTTCTGTGAAATGCCTCTTCTGAACATTCCATATATATGGAATAATCAGATAGCTAGACTTTTGTGATAGGCTTCTTTCACATAGCATGTTTTGAAGATGAATCTATGTTGTAACATGTTTCTTAAATGTTTTAAAAGATTTATTTATTTATTTGAAAGAGTTACACAGGGAAAGGAGAGGCAGAGAGAGAGAGAGAGAGAGAGAGAGAGAGAGAGGTCTTCCATCAGCTGGTTCACTCCCCAGGTGGTTGCAATGACCGGAGCTGCACCAGTCTGAATCCAGGAACCAGGAGCTTCCTTCGAGTGCATGCGGTGCACGCGGGTGCAGGGGCCCAAGCACTTGGGCCATCTTCTGCTGCTTTCCCAGGCCATAGTGGAAAGCTGGATCGGAAGTGGAGCACCTGGGACTCGAACCGGCACCCATATGGGATGCTGGCACTGCAGGTGGTGGTTGCTTTACCCACTATGCCACAGTGCCAGCCCTTGTAGCATTCTTAATGATAAAATTAAAGTGATGGATTAATGTTTGCAGATGTTTAGTGACATGGAAGGCGATGAGAGGATTGTGACTATAAAGGGATAGCATAAAAGATCTATGTAGTTGAAAAAAGTTTTTTATTTTTATTTTGATGGTGGTTACACAAATCTATACAAGCAACAAAATTGCATAGAACTTTGGAAAAACTGTATATTCAGCTGCAAAACAATGCAGTTGAACTCCTGCTTTACACCACATATAAAAATTAATTCAGAACATATGAAAGATCCAAGCATAAGAGAAGAAATTATAAAACTCTTAGAAGAAACAGAGAGAAAAAAAAGAACAAAAAAACCAGGAACAAATCTTCATGAACTTAGATTGGGCAGTGGTTTCTTAGATGTGAGACAAAAAACACAAACAACAAAAGAAAAAAATGTGGAGGGATGACATTGTGACACAGTAGGTTAAGGGCACTGCAGGTGGCGGCTTTACCTGCTGTGCCACAGCACTGACCCCATGTCATTTTTATTTATTTATTTGTTTAAGATTTATTTATTTATTTGAAAGTCAGAGTTACACAGAGAGAAGGAAAGGCAGAGAGAGAGAGAGAGAGAGAGAGAGAGAGAGAGGTCTTCCATCCACTGGTCCACTCCCCAGATGGCCACAACGGCTGGAGCTGCACCAATCTTAATCCAGGAGCTTCTTCCGGGTCTCCCACGTGGGTCCAGGGGCCCAAGGATCTGGGCCATCTTCTACTGCTTTCCCAGGCCATAGCAGAGAGCTGGATTGGAAGTGAAGCAGCCAGGACTTGAACCGGCGCCCATATGGGATGCTGGCACCGCAGGCAGTGGCCTTACCCACCACGCCATGGCTCCAGCCTTGTCATTTTTATTTTTAAGACTATTGAGGAGCTGGTGCTGTGGCATAGTATTGAACCAGCTTTGTATCCCTGAAATAAATCCTAACTCATTGTGATATATTATTATTTTATATGATGCTAAATTCTCTTTATTTTATTTATTTATTTATTTATTTGAGAGGAGGAAGGGGCAAGAAGGAGAGAGCACTCCATCTTCTGGTTCACACCCCAAGTACCCACATTGACCAGGGCCAGGCCAAGCTGAAGCCAGGAGCCAGAAACCCCTTCTGGGTCTCCCATGTGGGTTGTAGGTGCCCAAGTACTTGAGTGATCACCTGCTGTCTTCCCATGGTGCATTAGCAGAAAATTGGAGTTAAGAGAAGAGCTAGACTCAAACCCAGGCACTCCAATATGGAATGCAGGCATTGCAACCTGTGGTGTAGGCTAGGTAAGACACCTGCCCCAAGTCACTGGATTATATTTGTTAATGTTTTGTTTAGGATTTCTGTATCAATGTAAATGAGTACATTGTTCCATAAGGTTTCTCTTTTTTGTACTGAATTTGTCTGATTTTCATTTCAGGATAATACCAGCTTCATAAAATCAGTTGGCATTCCCATCTCTTTTCTGGAAGAGAGTGTGTAGCATTGATGATGTTTAGATGTTTGGTAGGATTCTTTAGTGAAACCATCTGGATCTGGAGGTTTCTCTTCCTAGGAGTTTAATGTCCTTAATAGTTACAGAGCCATTCAAATTATCTATTTCATGTTGAATTAGTAGGGATAGTTCTGTTTTTGAGAAATTGGCATATTTCTTTTATTTTTTCAAAGATTTTATTTATTTGATAGGTAGAGTTACAGAGAGAGAGAGGGAGAGACAGAGAGAAGGTTTCCATCCACTGGTTCCCTCTGTAAAATGGCTGCCACGGCTGGAGCTGGGCTGATCTGAAGCCAGGAGCTTCTTTTGGGTCTTATGCAGGGTTCCAAGCACTTGGGCTATTTTCTGTTTTCTCAGGCCATAGCAGAGAGCTGCATCAGAAATGGAGCAGCTGGGACTCCCACCCGCACCTATATGGGATGCCAGCACCACTGGCAGAGGCTTAGCTTACTGCGCCACAGCACCAGCTCCAGGTATATTTCTTTTTAAAAAGTTATTTATTTATTCATCTATTTATTTGATGGGTAGAGATACAGAGAAAGGAAGAGACAGAGAGAAAGGGAGCTTCCCTCTGCTGCTTCACTCCCAGAATGCCCACAATAGCTAGATTAGGCCAAGCCAAAGCCAAGAGCCTGGAACTCATCTTTGTCTTCCACTTAGATGGTAGGGAACCAAGTTCTTCATATATCATCCAGTGCCTCCAGGTTAACAGGATGATGGATTAGAAGGTGGAGGCAAGACTTGATCCCAAGCTCATGGGTATGGGATATGGGATGGGAGGGGGGTCTCCCAATCAATGGCTTAACCCACGGTGCCACAACATGCATCCCAGAAATTGGTCTATTTCAAATTATCAAATCTGTCAATACAGAGTTGTTTATAAGTATTTATTATTCTCTGTTGCGTTTTGTTTTGTTTTAAAGATTTATTTATTTATTTGAGAGTCAGAGCTACACAGAGAGACGAGAGGCATAGAGAGAGAGAGAGAGAGGTCTTCCATCCGATGGTTCACTCCCCAGATGGCTACAATGGCCGGAGCTGAGCCGATCCGAAGCCAGGAGTCAGGAACTTCTTCTGGGTCTCCCACACGGGTGCAGGGGCCCAAGGACTTGGGCCATCTTTTACTGCTTTCCCAGGCCATAGCAGAGAGCTGGATGGGAAGTAGAGCAGCCGGGTTTTGAACCGGTGCCCATATGGCCAGGGCGTTAACCCGCTGCGCCACAGCACCAGCCCAGGTTTTTTTCTTTTTTTTAAGTTATTTATGTATTTTGAAAGAATTACAGAGAGAGGGGCTGGCGTTGTGACGCAGTAGGTTAGTCTTCCACCTGTGGCACTGGCATCCCATATGGGCACTGGTTCTAGTCCCAGTTGCTCCTCTTCTCATCCAGCTCTCTGCTGTGGCCTGGGAAGGCAGTGGAAAATGGCCCAAGCGCTTGGACCCCTGCACCCAGAAGAAGATCCTTGCTCCTGGCTTCGGATCATCTCAACTCCAGCCATTGCAGAAATTTGGGGAGTGAACCAGCGGATGGATGACCTTTCTCTCTGTCTCTCCCTCTCACTGTCTGTAACTCTACCTCTCAAATAAATAAGTAAAATCTTGAAAAAAAAATTACAGATTACAGAGAGAGAGAGAGAGGAGAGATCATCCATCCACTGGTTTACTCCCCAGAAGGATGCAATGGTGGGCGCTGAGCCATGCCAAAGCCAGGAGCCAGTTGCTTCATCTTGGTCTCCCACATGGGTGCAGGGGCCCAAGCACTTGGGCCATCTGCTGCTGCTTTTCCCAGGCCATTAGCAGGGAACTAGATAGGAAATGGAGCAACTGGGACATGAACTAGTGCCTATTTGGGATGCTGATGCCACAATGCCAGCCTCTCTTTTGGTCTTTTACAAGGTACATTATAATTTTTAAAATATATGTTTATTTTCATTTTATTTGAAGTGCAGAGACCAAGATCTTCATCCACTGGTGTACTCCCTAAATCCCTGGAATAGCCAGGGCTGGGCCAGGCGAAAGTCAGGAGCCTGAAACTCCATCCAGGTGTTCCATGTGGGTGGCAGTGACCCAAGTGCTTGAGCCATCACCTGTTGCTTTCTAGGCATATTTTACTTTGATGTTTGACTAGAGTAGGCTGTGTATTATCAGAATGACTTTCTGGTCTGCTAGGCCACCCTTTCCCCAGCCACTTAACTAAAAGGAACAAAAAGGAACAAGTATTTCCTGGGTCTCGACATTTTTTTTTAACAGTTTCAGGATGCAGGCTTCTTCTGCACCCTATATGGAATGTGTGAGAGACAAAAAGAAAGCCCCAGACTACTCAGCCCTGCAGTGTTGTTTAATTCCTAAGATCCTTAGACAATCTACCGTGTCATTTTCACCCTCCACACTTTTGTTATGACATCAAGGTGTTATTTTTTCTTTTAAAATTTTTTGACAGGCAGAGTTAGACAGCGTGAGAGAGAGAGAGAGACAGAGAGAAAGGTCTTCCTTCCATTGGTTCACCCCCCAAATGGCCGCTACGGCCCACGCCATGCCGATCTGAAGCCAGGAGCCAGGTGCTTCCTCCTGTTCTCCCATGTGGGTGCAGGGCCCAAGCACTTGGGCCATCCTCCCCTGCATCCCCGGGCCACAGCAGAGAGCTGGACTGGAAGAGGAGCAACCGGGACAGAATCTGGCATCCTGACTGGGACTAGAACCTGGTGTGCTGGTGCCGCAGGCAGAGGATTAGCCAAGTGAGCCATGGCACTGGCTTTTCTTTTAAATTTTAAGAGGGAGGATTAGTGAGAAATAGGTCATTGATTCTTAATTTTTTAATATTTCCTTCTACTTTTTTTAAAAAAAGATTGATTTCAAAGGCAGAGAAATTGACAGAAAGTGAGGGAGACACACACACACAGAATAAGAGAATATTTTCCATGCCCTAGTTCATTCCCCAAATGGCTGCAACTGCTGGTTCTGGGTCAGGCTAAATCCAGGAGCCAGGAACTCCCACATGGCAGTCAGGGGCCCAAGCACTTGGGCCATCTTCCTCTGCTTTCCCACACACATTAGCAGAGAGCTGGATCAGAGGTGGAGCAGCTGGAACTGGAACCCGTGCTCATATGTGATGCTGGCATTGCAAAAGGTGGCTTAACCTGCTGTGCCACGGGTTCTTCTTTCTTTAGATACACTTTCTGTTATTCATGTGATTTCTTGAGTTTCCTGCTTGTTCATGTATTGCTTGTTGGAATACTTCATGTGTTATTGTTGAAATATATTGGAATAAATATGTGCATGCAATGCTATGCCTTTTTTATGAGTACCACTTTAGTTGTGTATCATGGGTTTTGATGGGTGCCGATTTCCTTGCTGATCATCTCTGAACAGTTTATAATTTCTGTTTTGATTCTCTATTTAACTCAAGGGTTATTTAGAAGAGTGTTTTTGGAAATGCCAAGTGGCTAGATGGGAGGCGGAGCTGTCCTTTGAGCCCGCATATTTCCACATAATACCAAGCAGTTGCTCAGGGAGCTGTGCGTCTTCAAAGAACCTCTCATGGGAAATGAGATTGGGAATTGGGGTCCCTGCTTTCCTTTCCCTACTTTCATTCTTCAGCTGTTTATTGTATTATTGTATACTTACTATATGCAGTAAGATGTTTGATATTAACCAGGAGAAAAAGAAAGTAGAAACCTAGTTCCTGCCTTCAGGAAACATAGTATCTGGTTGATGTGATGATATGTTTGTACAAACCAGCACAATAGCAATATCTGTCAGTAGTGACTACATTATGGGCACTGGGCATTCAGGGACAAGGGGAATAAGTGTAGACTAAAGTAGTTGCGGGGAAGAGCTCTTGGAGGAGAGGAAGGTATTTGGGTTAGATTTTTAAAAAAGATTTATTTATTGGGGCCGGTGCTGTGGCGTAGTGGGTAAAGCTGCTGTCTGCAGCACTGGCATCCCATATGGGCGCCGGTTCGAGCCCCGGCTGCTCCACTTCCCATCTAGGTCTCTGCTGTGGCCTAGGGCAGCAGTGGAAAATGGCCCAAGTCCTTGGGCCCCTGCACCCATGTAGAAGACCCGGCAGAAGCTCCTGACTCCTGGCTTCGGTTCGGCACAGCTCCAGCCATTGCAGCCAACTGGGGAGTGAACCAGCAGATGGAAGACCTCTCTCTCTCTGCCTCTCCTCTGTGTAACTCTGACTTTTAAAATAAATAAATAAATCTTTTTTTGAAAGTCAGAGTTAGGGAGAGGGAAAGAGCGAATGAGCTTCCATCCACTGGGTCACGCCCCAGATGACCATAACAGCCAGCGCTGGGCCAGGCTGAAGCCAGGAGCTCTGTCCAGGTCTCCCACATGAGTGGTAGGGGCCCAAGCACTCAGACCGTCTCCTGCTGCCTTTCAGAGGCCGTTACCAGGAAGCTGGATCAGAAGTGAAGCAGCTGGAACTCTAACTAGCACCCGTATGGATGCCAGCGTCACAGGCGGCAGCTTTATGCACCATGCTGCAATGTTGGCCCCATGAGTTGGATCTTAACAGATAATAGGACTTAAAAATATACAGAGAGGAAATGGAAGGCTCTTGCAGGAGCCAGAAGATTGGCATAGGCAAAGGCTACTATGGCTGGAAACGGGAAAGTTGAGTTGTGGTGGGAGAGGACAAGGCATCAATTTTAGTTTTGTTGGGTTTTGGATGATTATAGAATATCCTAGTGGAAGATATCCTGGAAATTATTGATCCTCATTTAGTGATAAACTAGTTCAGTTTAGCTTTGTCCAAAACAGTAGTTCATTCTGTCTTGTTTCGGTTGGGTATATGTGTCATAGGCAGTATTCCAGGTAGCTTCTTCCTACCCCTCCTGATCTACAATGTACTGGTTTATACCGTGCTCTATGCCCTAGGAGGCTAATCTGGATGAACTACATCAATAAGTCCCTTTCCCTTCCTGGCTTCCGGTAGGGTTTGAGCAGTGGAGTTCCATGGTGTGTCATCAAAGGGGAGGAAGAGACCGAGGTCAGGGTGTTTATTCTTGGCTTCCTCCTTGCAGGATTGCCTGAGGCTAGATACTGTCCCTTAATTAAAGGTCATGGCTCCTCTTTTTTGTTTAAAGATTAATTTATTTATTTGAAAGTCAGGGTTACACAGAGAGAGGTCTTCCATCTGATGGTTCACTCCCCAGTTGGCCAGAGCTGCACCGATCTAAAGCCAGGAGCTTCTTCCGGGTCTCCCACGTGGGAGCAGGGGCCCAAGCACTTGGGCCATCTTCTGCTGCTTTCCCAGGCCATAGCAGAGAGCTGGATGGGAAGTGGAGCAGCCAGGTCTCGAACTGGCGCCCATGTGGGATGCTGGTGCTTCAGGCCAGGGCGTTAACCCACTGCACCACAGCGCTCCTCTTAAGGGAACTCTGTATTCCACATTTTCCTTTTTAAAAAATCTGGCATCTGTTCCTCCTGTCATCCTTTTGGGTGTAGGGAATGGTAAGAGCCCAAGGAACTGCACTGTCTCTCCCTCTTGGGTCCTCACCCCCTGCCCACACCTTTTCACTAATTATGCTAATTTGAGGGCACCATCTGTTTCCTGCTGGGACCCGGAATGATACAGATGAGGTCTCAATTTTCAAGGAATTAGAATACAATGAAATAAGCCTAACAAAATAGGACTAAATGTGATTCAATCTGTTTCTCTCTGATTAATCTAGACTCTTGCAGTTTGTTCAGATAATCATTCTGAACTACATTCTTCAGAGAACCATCGATGTGGGGGAGTGTCAGTTCATGGAATATTAATAATAACTTGCATTCATTAATTACCTTTCCCATGCAATGTACTAAGCATTTTTTTTTAGATTTGATTTATTTATTAAACAAGTAGAGTTACAGAGAAAAGGAGAGACAGAGAGAAAGGTCTTCCATCCGCTGCTTAACTCCCCAAATGTCCACAATAGCTGGAGCTGGGCGGATCTGAAGCCAGGAGCCAGGAGCATTCTCCAAGTCTCCTATATGGGTTCAGGGGCCCAAGGACTTGGGCTATCCTCTATTGCTGTCCCAGGCCAAAGCAGAGAGCTGGATTGAAAGTCAAGCAGCTGGGACATGAACTGGTACCCATATGGGATGCTGGCACTGCAGGCAGAGGCTTAGCCTACTACACCACAGCACAGGCCCCCATCTAAGCATGTTTTTTATATTATATAATATTTCACTTAACCTCAGCAGCCCCATGAAGTAGGTAATTTTTAAAATCTATTTTGTGGCTGGCGCCGCGGCTCAATAGGTTAATCTTCCACCTTGCGGCGTCGGCACACTGGGTTCTAGTCCCGGTTGGGGCACCGGATTCTGTCCCGGTTGCCCCTCTTCCAGGCCAGCTGTCTGCTATGGCCCGGGAGTGCAGTGGAGGATGGCCCAAGTGCTTGGGCCCTGCACCCGCATGGGAGTCCAGGAGAAGTACCTGGCTCCTGGCTTCAGATCACCGCAGCAGCCATTGGGTGAACCAACGGTAAAGGAAGACCTTTCCCTCTCTCTCTCTCTCTCACTGTCCACTCTGCCTGTCAAAAAATAAATAAATAAAAAATAAAATCTATTTTGTGGCACTGGCACTGTGGCGTAGCAGGTAAAGCTGCTGTCTGCAGGGCCAGTATCCCATTTGGGTGCTGGTTCCAGTCCCAGCTCCTCTGCTTCTGATCCACCTGGGAAAGCAGTGGAGGATGGCCCAAGTGCCTGGGCCCCTGCCATCCACATGGGAGACCTGAAAGAAACTCCTAACTCCTGACTTTGGCCTGGCCTAGCTCAAGTTCTTACAACCATTTGGAGAGTGAAACAACAGATGGAAGAGTGCTCTCTCTCTATCTGTGTGTGTGTGTATGTGTGTGTGTGTATATAACTGCGTGTAACTGCCTTTTGAATAAAATAAATCTTTAAAAACATTTTAAAAAATAAAATATTTTGTATAGGCAAGGAAACTAAGGCTCAGAGAAATTAAATACCCTGCCAGAGAGTTCACAGCTAAGAAACAGCAGAGTTGGGTTTGAGATTCAGGTCTGTCTGACTCCATAGCTTGTGTTCTAAAGTCAAAGTGTGGTCTTCAGATCAGTAGCATTTATGAGCTTGTTAACCCTCACCCTAACCCTAGAAGTCAGAAATGTTAGAAATTTAGGCTCAGCCGGCACCATGGCTCACTTGGCTAATCCTCTGCCTGCGGCACCGGCACCCCGGGTTCTAGTCTCAGTTGCTCCTCTTCCAGTCCAGATCTCTGCTGTGGCCCAGGAGTGCAGTGGAGGATGGCCCAAGTGCTTGGGCCCTGCACCCGCATGGGAGACCAGGAGGAAGCACCCAGCTCCTGCCTTCAGATCGGCATGCAGTGCCGGCCGTGGCGGCCATTGGGGGAGTAAACCAACAGAAGGAAGACCTTTCTCTCTGTCTCTCTCTCACTGTCTATAACTCTCTCTCTCTCTCTGTCTCTCTCTCTCACTGTCTAACTCTGCTTGTCAAAAAATATAAATATAAAAGAAACGTAGACTCTCAGGGCTAGCATTGTGGCATATCATGTTAGGCTGCCACCTGAGACGCCAGCGCTGGTTAAAGTCCTGGCTGCTCCACTTCTGATCTGGCTTCCTGCTGATGCACCTGGGAAAGCAGCAGAAGATGGCCTAAGTGCTTTGGCTCCTGCACCTATGTGGGAGACCTGGAAGAAGCTCTGAGCTCCTGGCTTTGGCCTAGCCCAGCCCTGGCTAATGTGGCCATTTGGAGAGTAAACCAACTGATGGAAGATCTCTTTGTCTGTCTCCCTCCCTCCCTCTGTAACTGTGCCTTTCAAATAAATTAATAAATTTTTAGAAAGAGAAATAAAGCATGAAATGATTACTCTATGAAATGTGCTCTGTTTCACTAGTCATCAGGAAAATCAAACTAAAACCACAGTGAGATACTACTATACACCTATCACGGTGACTATAATGAGACAATTGATGTATGATGCATTGATGAAGATTTGTATGTTTTGAAACTTTTAAAAAAGATTGAGTTACTTGAAAGGCAGAGTTACACAGAGAGAGGGAAAGACCAAGAGAGAGATCTTCTACCCTCTGGTTTACTTCCCAAAATTATTGCAATGGTGAGGGCTAGGCCAGGCCAAAGCCAGGAGCTTCTTCCATATCTCCCACATGGGTAGCAGGGTTCCTAACACTTGGGCCATCTTCTGCTGCTTTCCCAGGGGTGTTAGAAAGGAAGCTGGACCAGAAGTGGAGCAGCTGGGTCTTGAACTGGTGGCCATGTAGGATGCCAGTGTTGCAGGTGTCAGCTTAACCTGCTATGCCACCATGCAGGCCCCTCTTTTGGAACTTTTGAACACTGTTGGTGCTATTGTAAATTGGTACACCTACTCTGGAAAGCTAGTTGGCAGTATCTACTAAAGCTGAACTTACCCTAAGGACCAAGTCATTCTATTCCTAGACGTTTAATCAAGAGAAACTCTCCCATGTGTAGATCAGAATACACAGTATAAAAGGAGTCTTTAGAAAGTTCGTGGAAGAAAATCTATTATGGAAAAAGTCTTCATGGGTTTCATTTTTTTTTTCATGAAAATAAACTTACCTTTTTATTCAATTTTCCATGTACTTTTTAAGTACTCTTGTATAATAACATAAACTACTAGCCTACTTTATTATATAAGGTAGTGTTTGCAGTACATGCACAAATAGTAAAAGGCAAGAAAGTGTCATGAAATGTACAAATATATGCAGTCAGTTGCAGAGCTACCCCAAGCCGGTGTCCCTTATGCTTCCTTGACCTGAGTAAGAGGCATCACAGTTCAAAGGGTCTAAGTGTTTTTTCCGCATCTTCACTGTGTCCTGGCCGGGAATGCTGGGTCTGACCTGTTTAAGGGTATCAGTACACAATGTGAAACGCTGGTAAGCAGGCGACTCTCCCAAACTTAAAGCTCAACTCCTCTAGCACTTCTTTTTTTCTTTTTTTTAACTTTTATTTAATAAATATAAATTTCCAAAGTACAACTTTTGGATTATGGTGGCTTTTTTCCCCCCATAGCCACCCTCCCACCTGCCGCCATCCCATTCCCTCTCCCACTCCCTCTCCCATCCCATTCTTCATCAAGATTCATTTCCAGATATCTTTATATACAGAAGATCAACTTAGTATATACTAAGTAAAGATTTCAACAGTTTGCACCCATACAGAAACACTAAGTATAAATAAAGTACTGTTTGAGTACTAGTTATACCGTTAATTCACATAGTACTACATATTAAGGACAGAGATCCTACATGGGGAGTAAGTGCATAGTGATTCCTGTTGTTGGTTTTTTGTTTTTTTTTTGACAGGCAGAGTGGACAGTGAGAGAGAGAGACAGAGAGAAAGGTCTTCCTTTGCCGTTGGTTCACCCTCCAATGGCCGCCGCGGCCGGCGCGCTGCGGCCGGCGCACCGCGCTGATCCGATGGCAGGAGCCAGGAGCCAGGTGCTTTTCCTGGTCTCCCATGGGGTGCAGGGCCCAAGCACCTGGGCCATCCTCCACTGCACTCCCTGGCCACAGCAGAGAGCTGGCCTGGAAGAGGGGCAACCGGGACAGAATCCGGCGCCCCAACCGGGACTAGAACCCGGTGTGCCGGCACCGCTAGGCGGAGGATTAGCCTAGTGAGCCGCGGCGCCGGCCTCCTGTTGTTGATTTAACAATTAACACTTTTATTTATGACATCAGTACTTACCCGAGGCTCTTGTCATGAGCTGCCAAGGCTATGGAAGCCTCTTGAGTTCGCCAACTCCAATCTTATTTAGACAAGGTCATAGTCAATGTGGAAGTTCTCTCCTCCTTTCAGAGAAAGGTACCTCCTTCTTTGATGGCCCATGCTTTCCATTGGGATCTCACTCACAGAGACCTTTCATTTAGGTCATTTTTTTTTTTGCCACAATGTCTTGGCTTTCCATGCCTGAGAAACTATCATGGGCTTTTTAGCCAGATCCGAATGCCTCAAGGGCTGATTCTGAGGCCAGAGTGCTGTTTAGGACATCTGCCATTCTATGAGTCTGCTGTGTATCCTGCTTCCCATGTTGGATTGTTATCTCCTTTTTAATTGTATCAGTATTAGCAGACACTAGTCTTGTTTATGTGATCCCTTTGACACTTAATCCTCTCATGATTAATTATGAACTGAAACTGATCACTTTGACTAGTGAGATGGCATTGGTACGTGCCACCTTGATGGGATTAAATTGGAATCCCCTGGCACTCTTAACTCTACCATTAGGAGTAAGTCTGAGTGAGCATGTGCTGAACTGTACATCTCCTCCCTCTTTTATTCCCACTCATATTTAACAGGGATCACTTTAAATTTAAACACCTAAGTTAAATTTAAACACCTAAGAATAATTGTGTGTTAATTAAAGAGTTCAACCAATGATATTAAGTAGAACAAAAAAATACTAAAAGGAATAAAGTTATTCCTCGACAGGACAAGGGCTGATCAAGTCATTGTTTCTCATAGTGTTCATTTCACTTCAGCAGGTTTCCTTTTAGGTGCACAGTTAGTTGTCACCCATCATGGAGAACATATGATATTTGTCACTTTGGGACTGGCTTATTTCACTCAGCATGATATTTTCCAGATTCCTCCATTTTGTTGCAAATGACCAGATTTCATTTTTTTAACTGCTGTATAGTATTCTGTAGAGTACTGCCTGTGCCTCCGGGGTCTTTTCCAAGAAGTCTTTGCCTGTGCCTGTATCTTGTAGGATTTCTCCGATGTTCTCTAATACTTTGATGGTGTTGGGTCATAGATTTAGGTCTTTAATCCATGTTGAGTGGATTTTTGTGTAAGGTGTAAGGTAGGGGTCTTGCTTCATGCTTCTGCACATGGAAATCTAGTTTTCCCAGCACCATTTGTTGAATAGACTGTCCTTGCTCCAGGAATTGGTTTTAGCTCCTTGGACAGTGAGAGAGACAGAGAGAAAGGTCTTCCTTTTCCGTTGGTTTACCCCTCAATGGCCACTGCAGCTGGCGCGCTGCAGCCGACACACTGTGCTGATCCAAAGCCAGGAGCCAGGTGCTTCTCCTGGTCTCCCTTGCGGGTGCAGGGCCCAAGCACTTGGGCCATCCTCCATTGCACTCCCGGGCCATAGCAGAGAGCTGGACTGGAAGAGGAACAACTGGGACAGAATCCAGTGCCCCAGCTGGGACTAGAACCTGGTGTGCCGGCGCCGCAGGCAGAGGATTAGCCTATTGAGCCACGGCGCTGGCCAGTACCATGCACTTCTTAGCCAGCTGTGACTAACTCTGGCAGCTGGCACCAGACCCCAAACCCAACCCAGATAACCAAAAAGATGCAAATGGTCTCTGGTGTAATTGAAATGAACCATTGGCAAAGTGCTTGGATCAAAATTCTAAGTTCTGGGCACAGTGCTGTGGTGTAGCAGGTAAAGCTGCTGCCTGCAGTGCTGGCATCCCGTATGTGTGTTGGTTCAAGTCCTGGCTGCTCCACTTCCGGTTGGGCCCCTGCACCCACGTAGGAGACCCAGAGGAAGCTCCTAGCTTCAGATTGGCACAGCTCCAGCTGTTGGGGCCAACTGGGCAGTGAACCAGCCGATGGAAGACCTCTCTCTCTCTCTGCCTCTCCTTCTTTCTCTCTGTAACTCTGACTTTCAAATAAATAAATACATCTTTTTAAAGAATTCTAAATTCTGAACAATGCCGGTTGTAATGCAAATGGCTTATAGGATATTTAGCAGAAAACAGAATACTGGAAAAGGAAAGGCAGTACCTGGTTCCTGCTCTCTTGGATTTACTGTAGTTACTTTCTAGAAGTTTCTTGGTAATTGCCTTTAAACTCCCCAGGTTAAGACCTTGAAAAGCCATCACAAGGGTATATGAAGTAGAGTAAGAGTTTCAAAAAAGGGCTAAGAAGGAAGAAAAAAACAGGAGATTGGAGCATTGTGACTCAATGGGTTGGGCCACTGCCTGCGATGCCAACATCCCAAATGAGCACCTCTTGCAGTCCTGGCTGCTCCGTGTCCAAACCAGCTCCCTGCCAATGTGTTTGAGAAAGCAGCGGAAGATGACTTATGTCCCTGGGCCCCTGCCACCCATGTGGGAGACCTGGATGGAGTTACAGGCTCCTGGCCCGGTCCCAGCCATTTTTGGCCATTTGGGGAGTGAACCAGTGGATGGAAGATTCTCTCTCTCTTTCTCTCTAACTGCCTTTCAAATATTTTTTAAAAAAGAAGACTCTTTTGAATGGGTTTTTTCTGTTCTTTGATGATTGGAATGGATGGTCTGAGCAGCCTCTTAGGCATTTGATCCTGTAATGACTCATGAAAAGAGCCTTAAAAAAGGTTTGGGTTCTAGTCCTACCACCACTGGTTCAGTGACCTTATTCAAATCAATTAATCTCTTTGAACTTCAGATACCTCATCTATAAAATGGAGACAGTACAATCTGCCCTCTGTATCCATGGGTTCTACATCCAGATATTCTACCAACCTCTGATAGAACTTTTTTTTTTAATTGCTTCTGGGGACCAGCATTGTGGTACAGCGAGTTAAACTACTGCCTGTGACACTGGCATCCCATATCAGAGTGCCAGTTTGAGTCCCAACTGCTCCACTTCTGATCCAGCTCCTTGCTAATGTGCCTAGGGAAGCAGCAGAAGATGGCTCAAGTACCTGGACCCCTGCCATCCATGTGGGAGACCCTCATGGAATTCTAGGCTCCTGGCTTTGGCCTGGCTCAGCCTCAGCCATTGCTGCCATTGGGGGAGTGAGCCAGCTGATTGAAGATTCTCTCTCTCTCTTTCTCCCTGTCCTTGTAACCCTGCCTTTCA
Source organism: Oryctolagus cuniculus (assembly GCF_051225735.1). Taxonomy (NCBI): domain Eukaryota; kingdom Metazoa; phylum Chordata; class Mammalia; order Lagomorpha; family Leporidae; genus Oryctolagus; species Oryctolagus cuniculus. The sequence goes on from NC_142888.1 coordinate 91,320,979, forward strand.
AATAAACCTTTTTCAAAAAATTGCTTCTGGATTGAACATACAGACTTTTATCTTGTCATTATTCCCTAAACAAGACAGTATAACAACAATTTGCACAGCATTTACATTATATTAGATTTTACAAGTGATCTAGAGATGACTTAAAGTACACAGGAGGATGCGTGTAGGTTATACATACATACTATACCATTCAAGATAAGGAAATTGAGCATCCATGATCCATGGTGTAGGGGGTGGGCTGGACCCAATCCCCTGCAGATGCTCAGGGATGACTATGACAGTATTTACCTGATATGACTATCGAGGTATGTGAAGTGCTCAAGCATGATGCATGGCCCAAGGTAAGTAATAAATTAATCATCATTCTTCTCCTTGTCTAAACACTGTCATTGAAGCAGAGGAGGAGAGCTTTTTGAATAGGAGAGGGAAGTCTGTTCTGTGTAATGCCAAATGCAGCATAGAGGTCAAGGAGAATGAGAATTGAGAAAAGGCAAGGGTTTTTAGACTTGATTAGAAATTCTCAGTGATATTTACATTTGAGACTTACCTTCTGAAGTCCTTGTTTTTACTGGAAATGGGAATCAGTTTAAAAAGAAATTCCATCACTTTTTGTGCTCAGGATACATATTTACTTTAAGTTCAGAGTGAGCGAGATTTGTCGGGAGAGTAAGAAGGGAGCTGCAGCTGTGGCAGCCAAAAGCAGACTTTGTGCGATGTGAAAATGTTCTGTATCATCACTGTCCAGTACGCATGGAACTGTTGAGCGCTTGAAAGGCAGCTAGTGTGACTGAAGAACTGGAACTTTAATTTTGTTGAATCTTAATTAGCTTAAATTTCAATAGTCACATGTAAGTAGTGGACACCAAAATGGACAGTGCAGCTCTGTGTAATTAGGGATATACTCCAAGAACAGTTAAATCCCAAAGTAATTGGAGTCAAACAGTAGAAACTTTACTGTTGGGGCTGGCTCCATGGCGCAGTTGGTTAATCCTCCGCCTGCGGCGCTGGCATCCCATATGGGTGCCCCTCTTCCAATCCATCTCTGCTTTGGCCCGGGAGGGCAGTGGAGGATGGCCCAAGTGCTTGGGCCCCTGTACCCACATGGGAGACTGGGAAGAGGCACCTGGCTCCTGGCTTTGGATCAGCGTATCTCCAGCAATTGCTGCCATTTGGGGAGTGAACCAATGGAAATAAGACCTTTTTCTCTGTCTCTCCCTCTCACTGTATGTAACTCTACCTGTCAAATAAATATATAAAATCTAAAAATAAAAAGAAACTTTTATTGTTCAGAAAAATTGGTGTCCTCTGGGTTGAATTTAAAGAGAGTCTTGTAGAGCAGGTGAAACTTAGTGTTTAGATAGGAGGAAAGAGGGCAAGAAGTTATTCCAGATGGATTGGAGGGGATGGGCAGAGGTTCTGAGTTGAAAATGCCTCATATATGAAAGTTTGAGGACAATGGCCATTCTAAAATAAGGCATTCATGTTAGGAGGTAGGTGTGTTTGGGCCAGGTTTTGGACAGCCTTGAAGGCTAGCAGAGTTTGAGTTGTTCATATAGGTCAGTGTTTTGCAAAGCTTTCTTAAAACACATATTCCAAGGTCCTAGAGCTACTAAATCAAATTGGTCTGAGTTGGAGCCTCATAAATCATTTTAAGCAAGCTCCCTAGGTGTTGTAATGCACACCCAAGTCTGGGATCTGTTAGATAGGCACAAAAGAGCCCTTGGAGGCTTTTGGTCACAGGAATGACATGATGTTAGAGGTATCTTGGGAAGCTTGATAAGATGGGAAGGGGTAGGATGTGAAAAATGGAGTAGGGAAACCAGTTAGGTGACTATTAAAATAAACCCAAATCTTTTCCGGCTGTATCTTTGGCGTCACCTAATCAAGTCCTAAAATTTGCCTGCAGACCATATTTGAATTTTCATCGCAATTTGTTTGGTGCATGTTTGCCTGACTTCCTGAGTCCAAATCCCAGCTCTACTAAGTTATCTTACCTTCGGCAAGTCTCGATAACTTCTGTGCTTTCATTTCCTTACCTCTACCTGGAGATGATCAAGGCTCCTATCTCATAAAGGCATTGCAAGTGTTAGATTACATCACAAAGGGCTTACAACAGTACCTGGCACTTAGTAAGCACCCAATAAGTATTGGTACTACTGTTACTTAAACTAAAAAGCTCTTTAATTTATTCTAGCCAGTCAGTTATATTTATATTAAATTTACCCATTTGACATTAAAACTGAGTCTTGTTCAACAAATAGTATGAAGAGAAAAAAATGAAAAATAAAAAAAAAAGCCAACTATTCCTCAACAGTCAAGACAAGGGCAGCTCAGGTCATCCCTTTTCTTTCTTTCTTTCTTTTTTTAACAGGCAGAGTGGACAGTGAGAGAGAGAGAGGCAGAGAGAAAGGTCTTCCTTTGCCGTTGGTTCACCCTCCAATGGCCGCCGCGGCTGGCGCACCACGCTGATCCGATGGCAGGAGCCAGGTGCTTCTCCTGGTCTCCCATGGGGTGCAGGGCCCAAGCACTTGGACAATCCTCCACTGCACTCCCGGGCCACGGCAGAGAGCTGGCCTGGAAGAGGGGCAACCGGGACAGAATCCAGCGCCGCTAGGTGGAGGATTAGCCTATTGAGCCATGGCACCGGCAGGTCATCCCTTTTCAAGTGTCAGTTTCACTTCTGCAGGTTTAGTTTTAGATGCTCTATTCTTTCTTGCAGATCAGGGGGAACATATGGTATTTGCCCCTTTGGGACTGGCTTATTTGACTAAGTAAGATGTTTTCCAGATTCCTCCATTTTGTTGCAAATGACCAGATTTCATTTTTTTTTTTACTGCTGTGTAGTATTCCATAGTGTACATATCTCATAATTTCTTTATCCAGTCTTTGGTTGATGGGCATTTAGGTTGGTTCCATGTCTTAGCTATTGTGAATTGAGCTGCAATAAACATGGGGGTGCAGATAACTTTTATTTGCTGATATCATTTCCCTTAGGTAAATTCCCAGGAGTGGTATGGCTGGATCAAATATTAGGTCTATATTAAGATTTCTGAGGTATCTTCATACTGTCTTCTATCGTGGCTATACCAGTCTACAATCCCACCAACAGTGGATTAGTGTGCCTTTTCCCCCACATCCTCACCAGCATTTGTTGTTGATTTCTGCATGAAAGCCATTCTAACCGGGGTGGGGTGAAACCTCACTGGGGTTTTGATTTGCATTTCCCTGATGGCTAGTGAGCCTGAACATTTTTTCATGTGTCTTTTGACCTTTTGAAAAATGTCTATTTAAGTCCTCAGCCCATTTATTAACTGGGTTGTTTGTTTGTTGTGGTGGAGTTTCTTGATCTCTTTGTATATTAATCCTTTATCAGTTATTAATCCTTTATCAGTTGCATAGCTTGCAAATAATTTCTCCCATTCTGTCAGTTGCTTCTTCACTTTTCTGAGTGTTTCTTTTGCAGGGCAAAAACTTCTCAGTTTGATGTAATCCCATTTGTTAATTTTGGCTTTGACTGCCTGTTCCTCTTCGGTCTTTTCCAAGAAGTCTTTGCTTATGCCAATGTCTTGCAGGGTTTCCCCAATGTTCTCTAATAATTTGATGGTATTATGTTGTAGATTTAGATCTTTAATCCATTTTGAGTGGATTTTTGTGTAGGGTGTAAGAAGGGGTCTTGCTTCATACTTCTGCATGTGTAAATCCAGTTTTCCCAGCACATTTGTTGAAGAGACTGTCCTTACTCCAGGGACTGGTTTTAGCTCGTTGGTCAAATATAAGTTGGTTGTAGATGTTTGGTTGAACTCATTACTTAGAATAGAGTTAATCATATGTGTATAAAGTCAATTGAGGATGAATCTCAGTAAGACATAAGAGAGGGAGGAGGAAATTTATAACTGTAAAGCTGTATAGTTCTGCATACATTCTTTTTTTAAGATTTATGTATTTATGTATTTATTTGAAATTCAGTTACACAGAGAGAAGAGAGGCAGAGAGAGAGAGAGGTCTTCCATCCAATGGTTCACTCCCCAATTGCCCTTAATGGCCAGAGCTGCCCCAATCTGAAGCCTGGAGCCAGGAGCTTCCTCCAGGTCTCCCACGCGGGTGCAGGGGCCCAAGGACTTAGGCTATCCTCCACTGCTTTCCCAGGCCATAGCAGAGCTGGATCGGAAGTGGAACAGCCGGGTCTTGAACCAGCACCCATATGGGATGCCGGCTTTCAGGCCAGCGTGTTAACCCGCTAACCTGCTGTGCCACAGTGTCGGCCCCCTGCATACATTCTTAAGGACTAACTTCTAAGGGTACAGTTTAAAAACTTGTCATGGGACCCCAAATCCCATTAAGCTGGGTGATAAAAATGTCATCTTAAGTATTAAAGTGATCATATTAAGTGTTAAAGTGAACATATAGATAGGATTAAGTGTTGAAGTGACCATATAAATAGGATCAAGTGTCGGGTAATTATAATAGACAGAATTAAAAAGGAGAGAATGTTCCAACATGGAAAGCAGTTGACACAGCAGACTCAGAATGGCAATTGCTTTAAGTAACACTCTGACCTCAGAATCAGCCCTTAAGGCTTCCTGGTCTAGCTGAAAAGCCCTTGAGAGCATTTCAGGAATGGAAAACCAAGACACTGTGGCAAACAATGTTCTACATGAAGGATATCCATGAATGAGACCTCAGTAGAAAGAAGGGGTCATCAAAGAAGGATGTACTCTTCTCTAAAGGGAGGAAAGAACTACCATTTTGCTTATGGCCTTGTCTAAATACTGGCGAAGTTTGTGGATTCAAAAGGCTTCCATAGCTTTGGCAGCTCATGTCAAGAGCCATGGGTGGTCACTGACATCATATAGAAGAGTGTTAATTGTTAAATCAACAACAGGAGTCACTGTGCACTAACTCCCCATGCAGGACCTCTGTCTTCAATGAGTCTTATTATGAGAGTTAACTGTAAAACTAGTTCTCAAACAGTTTTTGTGTGTCTGTGTGTGTGCAAATCGTTGAAATCTTTACTTATTTTAGAGTTGGTCTTCTCTGTACAAAGTTAATTGAAAATAAATTTTGGGGGCCGGCGCTGTGGCTTACTTGGTTAATCCTCCGCCTGTGGTGCTGGCATCCCATGCGGGCGCTGGGTTCTAGTCCCAGTTGCTCCTCCTCCAGTCCAGCTCTCTGCTGTATCCTGGGAAGGCAGTGGAGGATGGCCCAAGTGCTTGGGCCCCTGGACCTGCATGGAGACCAGGAGGAAGCACCTGGCTCCTGGCTTTGGATCTGCACAGCGCCGGCCATAGCGGCCATTTGGGGAGCAAACCAATAGAAGGAAGACCTTTCTCTCTGTCTCTCTCTCTCACTGTCTATAACTCTACCTGTCAAATAAATTAAAAAAAAAAAAAAGAAATCTTAATGGAGAATGGGACTGGGAAGGGGACAGGGAGGAGGAGGGATAGGAGCATAGGTGGGAGGGCAGGTATATTGGGAAGAATAATTATATTCCTAAAGTTGTACATCTGAAATTTGTATTCCTTAAAAAATAAATTAATTAATTTTTGAAAACTGAGTCTTAGACTGTTTGCTTAATGAGTTGTATTGCAAGCATAATGCGTCACTTAATTTAACATATGACTATCTTTTGTAAAATAGGACTACACAGAGGAACTTTTTTTCTTGCTGGATATATTAATCTATGGTTTGTTCTTAGCTATGAATTTTATATTTTTTAAATTTTATACTTTTTATTTTGATACCAGTTTTCAGTGAATACTGCTTAGATATTTGGTCCAGAAGAAAAGAAGGGACTCTTTTTATTTCTTTTCTTTTTTGGGGGAGGGTAGTGAAGCCAAAGAGAGACAGGTATGCTGGGAAGTGACGTGGTAGTGGACCAAGGTTCATTATCTTTCCTGTGGATTTCTCCTTTTAGTTGTTCATCCATTGAGTGGGCATGAAGTCTAGGGGGAGTCCTTTTCTCCTCGTGACACTGCTGGACTATCTCCCTTGGCCATAAGATTGAGCATTTCTAGGTCCGTCAAATGCCTAATGTGCCCAATAAGAGAGAAAGAATATAAAGGAGGGTGCACAAAGTTTCATTCTTACTTATTTATACTAGGGAGGTAATATTCTTCGTGTGCAGCCCAAGGAAATCAAGGGCTTTGGTGTCAGGAACAGATGTTTGTGTGTGGAGTGACCCTTAAGTAGATATTGACTCTGGCCCAGGCCACAGAGGGGTCAGTTGCTGCAAATATACTCACATTTATAAAATGTACACTATAGTGATGGATGAGCTTGTTCTGGATACAGACTGTGAAACTCTCCATAGGTGGGGCTGGTGTTGTGGCACAGTAAGTTAAGCTGCTGTCTGCAATGCCAGCATCCCATACGGACAGCAGTTCAAGTCCTCGGTGTTCCACATCTGATCCAGCTCCCTGCTAATGTGCCTGGGAAAGCAGCAGAAGATAGTCCAGGTTGTTGGGCCCCTCACCCACGTGGGAGATCCAGATAGATTTTCCAGGCTCCTGGCTTTGGCCTTGCCCAGGCCCAGGTGTTGGGGCCATTTATGGGACTGAACCAGTTGGTGGAAATGTCTCTCTCTCCTTCTCCCTCTCCCTCTCTTTCTCTGACACACACACACACACACACACACACACTATCACTCATATAAATAAATACAATAAAATATGAGGCCAGTGCTGTGGCATAGCGGGTAAAGCCACCACCTGCAGTGCCGGCATCCCGTATGGGCACTGGTTCGAGTCCTGGCTGCTCCACTTCTGATCCAGCTCTTTGCTATGGCCTGGGAAAGCAGTGGAAGATGCCCCAAGTTATTGAGCCCCTGTAATCACGTGGGAGACCTGAAAGAAGCTCCTGGCTCCTGGCTTCAGATCGGTCCAGCTCCGGCTGTTGCGGCCACTTGGGGAGTGAACCATCAGATGGAAGATCTCTCTCTCTCTCTCTCTCTCTCTCTGCCTCTGCCTCTCTGTAACTCTGACTTTCAAATAAATAAGTAAGTCTTTAAAAATAAAATATAAATCTTTAAAACAAAAATAACTATCCATAGGGCAGCTTTTCTTAATGTTAATCCTTTGAGAACTTGCATTACTCCAGGGTTGAGCTCTTGGACTTTGCAAGTAGTCTTCTCTTACCCTCAAGTAACTATTTAACTGTGAGAGCTACTGCATAAGAAATGCTAAGTTGCGGAAATGGTCATGAGTCTTTCAGTTTGGAGTGGCCCATAAGATTAGTGACAGGAGCTAACTAGCAATTCCAGGTAGCGTACAGCGGCTTCATTTGAGAGGACATACAGGCTGGGTTAGAGGCCCGCTCTGTGCTGTCGCAGCCCCTGTGCGTTTATCCTAACCCTTACCATGCTGTGTTATATAGAAGGCCTGTGTTCTGTCCTTGTGTCATACGGAGGGCTCTTAGTTGTGAGCAACAGGAATCGACTGGCTAATTGAGGCAGAAATGTATGTATTGAAAGCACATTGAACAGCTTACAGAAACACCAGTTAGAGTAGAGAGCCAGTCTCAGGGCTACACAGCCATCATCACAGCTGCCGCTGTCACTCCCACCACCGGTGCTACTGCCGGCAGTGTGTTAGCTCAGGTCCTTTGAGAGCAGATAGCAAGAGGGGGTTGGACATCAAGAAACATGTTGAGGGAAATGCCTGGGACAGAAAATAGGATGAGGACTGGGGAAGGTTGGGAGAGCTGTCAGATTTAATATCCATCTGACCTTTATAGAGGACGAAAGGCAAAGAGAAGGTTGGGTAGGAAGAGCCCTGATGGAAGGGTGGTTCTAATAAAATGTGGACAGTCTGATGAGGAGTTCTGTAGCCAACGCCACCTATTGTGCCTCCCTGAAATGGGCCTGCTGGTCTCGGTGATTCACTGGAGGCGGTTGACCTTATAGCAAAGCAGCAAATATTGAGTTGAATTTAAAGCATAGCACCTAGGGCCAAGGTCAGTTAGACTCCCCACGCTGGGAAAGCTGAAAGGCTTATTTTCATGGCTGTCTCAACAGAAATGATTTTCCACTATTGGGTCATTGGCTCCTGAATGAAGGGATGGATCCCTGGATTGAGTAAGCCTAAGTGATATGCCGTATCCTCGCTGACAGGGAGGTGTGCTCCCCACCAAGATTCCTAAACGCTCTCCCCCAAGTAAAGGGAGCCAGATGCTGGACAGCAACACCCAAAAAAGGACAAATGTCCACTTTACTGTGTGAGTTCCTTGAGAGCAGAGATCTTTGTCTTGCTCAGCACTATTGCAAACATTTACAAATAAATGCTTCTTGAAATAATTAAATGTAGCCAACTGGTGTTCAAATGTCTTTACACACACACACAAATCTATCAATTTAGCCATCAGGGAGATCAAAATCAAAATCTACTTAGAGGGGCCGGTGCTGTGGTACAATGGGTTAAGCTGCCTGCCACCTGCAGCTCCAGCATCCCATATGGGTGCCAGTTTGTGTCCCAGCTGTTCCACTTCTGATGTAGCTCCCTCATAATGGCCTGGGAAGAGTAGCGACAGATGCCCCAAGTGTTTGAGCCCCTAATACCCACATGGGAGACCCAGATAAAGCTCCTGGCTCCCAGCATTGGCCTGGCCCAGTGCTGGCCATTGTGGCCATCTGGGAAGTGAACCAGCAAATGGACGATCTCTCTGTCTCTTCCTCTCTATAATTCTTACTTTCAAAATAAATAAATCTTTTTTTTTTTAAAAAATGACATAACTTATTGGTAAGGATATGGACAGACTGGAACCCTCATATGCTACTGATGGAAATACAAAATGGTATAATCACTTTGGAAAAGTCTGGACGTTTCTCCAAAGTTTCCATGTAGTTACCATATGATCTAACCTTTGAGGGTAGGTGTTGTGGCACAACAAAATGAGCTGCTGCTTGTGACACCCACATTACTTATCAGAGTACTGGTTTGAGTCTGGCTGTTCTGCTTCCAATCCAGCTCTCTGCTAATGTGCCTGGGATAAAGCAGATGATGGCCTTGATAGAGTTCTAGGCTCCTGGCTGTAGCCTGGTCCAGCCCTCACAGTTGCAGGCATTTGGGGAGTGACCCAGTCGGTGGAAGATTGTGTGTGAGTGTGTGTGTGTGTGTGTGTGTCTGCCTCTAAAGTATATGAAAATATATACATGTTTAAAAAAATGATCTCTTAAAAAATTACCTAGGGGCTGGTGCTGTGGTGTATGTGTAAAGCCACCGTCTACAGTGCCGGCATCCCATATGGGTGCTGGTTCAAGTCCTGGCTGCTCCACTTCCCATCAAGCTCTCTACTATGGCCGGGAAAGCAGTGGAAGATGGCTCAAGTCCTTGGGCCACTGCACTCATATGAGAGACCAAGAGGAAGCTCCTGACTCCTGGCTTCAGATCGGTGCAGCTCTGGCTGTTGTGGTCATCTGGGGAGAGAACCAGTGGATGGAAGACCTCTCTCTCTCTCTCTCTCTCTCTCTCTCTGCCTCTCCTTCTCTGTGTAACTCTGCCTTTCAAATAAATAAATCTTTAAAAAAATGATTTAGCTGGGCTGGCAGGGTGGCACAGCAGGTGAAGCTACTACCTATGATACAAACATCCTGTATCAGTGTGCCAGTTTCAGTCCCTGGTGCTCTGCTTCTGATCCAGGTCCCTGCTAATGTGTCTGGGAAGGCAGTGAAAGATGGCCAAGTTCTTGGGCTCCTGCCACCCACACTGGGGAGATCAAGATGGAGTTCCACGCTCCTGGCTTTGGCTTGACCCAGCTCCTGTCCCCTGATTTCTCTGTTGCTCTGTCTTTCAAATGAATAAAAATCAATCTTTTAAAAAATGACTTAGATATGGTGCCCAGATGTTTGGTTACACACTGATCTAGATGTTGCTGTGAAGGTATTTTTCAGGTATAATTACCATTAAAATCATTAGGCACAGAGTAATAATGTTGGTGAGCTGCATCTAATCCATTGATGTTAAGAGCAAAGGTTGAAAAATTATCTAGGGGCTGGTGCTGTGGTGTAGTGGGTAAAGCCACCGTCTACAGTGCCAGCATCCCACATGGGCACTGGTTCAAGTCCTGGCTGCTCCACTTCTGATCAAGCTTTCTACTATGGCCTGGGAAAGAAGGCCTTGAATAAGGTGGAATTCTGTCTGAATTTGAAGACTTCAGACACAAAACTACAACATCAACTATTTCATGAATTTCCAACCTGGCCTGAATTTCAGATTTATTGTCCCCCACAATTGCGTAATCCAATTCCCACCCCCTCCTAGGTCCCTATTGGTCCTGTTTCTCTGTGGCATAGCCATATAGTAAGATATCACTCATCATAGAAAGGAATAAAGCATCGATACATGCTATAACATGAGTGAACCTTGAAAACCTTCTGCAAAGTGAAAGGATCCAGATATGAGAGGTCACATGTGGTCACATAGTATATTCCATTTATATGAAATGTCGAGAGTAGAAAAATCCATTGAGATGCAAAGTAGATTGGTGGTTGCCCAGGGCTGGGGAAGAGGGGATTGGGAAGCGAGTATTAATGGGTATGGGTTTCTTTTTGGAGGTGATGGAATATTCTGAAACTAGATTGTGATAATGGCTGCGTGACTGTGTTACTAAAGCCACTAAATTTTATGCTTTAGATGCATGAATAGTAAGATATGTGAATTATATTTAAATAAATCTATCATTTAACACATAAATAATTTTCATAACATCCTCCCTCTCCTGACCCCACTAGGCAGGATAAACAAAACTTGTCAGCTCCCTAGCAACACAGCTATCACCCATTATCCCTGTGCTGCTTTTATGACAGCAGTTCTTTTTCTTTAAGACTAATTTACATGTGCAGGTTAACCAGATTTTTTGAAGAAGGATGCTAGGAGTGAGGGCTGCAGGGAATTCATTTTGTGTGTGGACTCCAGGCTCGGAACCCACCCAGGGTTGATACTGAAGAATGAGTGGCTCAAAATTTACAGGTAAGACTCTTTGCCTTTAGAAAACTTACAGAGAAAAGAGAACTAAAGTCCAGAGGATGTGTGATTGATTGTGTATTAGATATATTTTAAGGATTTTTAAAAAAAGATTTTATTTACTTACTTGAGAGACAGAGACAGGTCTTCCATTTGTTTGTTCACTCCCCAGATGGCTGCAATGACTGGAGCTCAGCTGATCCGAAGCCAGGAGCCAGGAGCTTCTTTTGGGTCTCCCGTGTGGGTGCAGGGGCCCAAGGACTTGGGCCATCTTCTACTGCTTTCCCAGGCCATAGCAGAGAGCTGGATCGGAAGAGGAGCAGCTGGGACATGAACCGGCACCCATAAGGGATGCCAGAGCCGCAGGTGGAAGCTTAAGTCTACTAGGCCAGAGCAGTGGACCCCATTTCAAGGATTCTAACAGCCATCCTTCCATCCTAGCTACTGATTCTTTCAGCCTAGTTCATTCCCTTGCACCACCCAGCATTATGTGGCAGGACCATCAGCCACTTGCTGCCCATCTCTTCCTCGCCTCTTCCCTCATGGATGCCAGTCACTTCTTACACATCAGCTCCTGGGAGGTCTAGGAGCAGTCTTCTGTGGGCTGCAGAGGCTTGAAAAATTCAACCCTGTCCATGAGCCTTACAAGATGCACATGTTGTGGGCTGCCACCTAGCTAGGCTTGGTCCAGGTTCTTGTCTCAATCACAAGAAGGAACTCAAGGAGGAGATGTAGTGATGTAGTAATAAAACTCAGCAGAAAAGCAAGATTTATTTACATGCAAAGCAAAACTACACACTCAGGAAGGAGTGCGGGCAAATGCAGGAGAGACAGTTGCACTCATGGGTTAAGCTGCTGCCTAAGATACTGCCATCCCATATCAGAGTGCTGGTTCAAGCTGCACCTACTCCACTTCTGATCCAGCTCCTTGATTATGTGCCTGGGGAAGCAGCAAAAGATGGCTTAAGTGATTGGGTCCCTGCCACCCACTTGGAGGGCCCAGATGGCGTTCTGGACTCCCAGCTTCGGTCTGGCCCAGCCATGGCTGAGTGGCCACTTGCAGATTAAACTAGCATATGGTTCGCCGCCGCGGCTCACTAGGCTAATCCTCCGCCTTGCGGCGCCGGCACACCGGGTTCTAGTCCCGGTTGGGGCGCCGGATTCTGTCCCGGTTGCCCCTCTTCCAGGCCAGCTCTCTGCTGTGGCCCGGGAGTGCAGTGGAGGATGGCCCAAGTGCTTGGGCCCTGCACCCCATGGGAGACCAGGAGAAGCATCTGGCTCCTGGCTTCGTATCAGCGCGGTGCGCCGGCCGTGGCGGCCATTGGAGGGTGAACCAACGGTAAAGGAAGACCTTTCTCTCTGTCTCTCTCTCACTGTCCACTCTGCCTGTCAAAAAAAAAAAAAAAAAACAAAAACAAAAAACTAGCATATGAAAGATCTCTTTCTCTCCTGTTCAAATAGATAAATAAATCTTAAAAAAAAAAAAAAAAGGCCGGCGCCGTGGCTCACTAGGCTAATCCTCCGCCTTGCGGCGCCGGCACACCGGGTTCTAGTCCCGGTCAGGGCGCCGGATTCTGTCCCGGTTGCCCCTCTTCCAGGCCAGCTCTCCGCTGTGGCCCAGGAAGGCAGTGGAGGATGGCCCACGTGCTTGGGCCCTGCACCTCATGGGAGACCAGGATAAGTACCTGGCTCCTGCCATCGGATCAGTGCGGTGCGCTGGCCGCAACGCACCGACCGCAGCATCCATTGGAGGGTGAACCAACGGCAAATGGAAGACCTTTCTCTCTGTTTCTCTCCCTGTCCACTCTGCCTGTCAAAAAATAAAAAAAAAATAAAAAAAAAATAAAAAAGGCTTTAGGGTTGTCTCTCTATGATCCAGAGGCATAGGAGGTGGTGTCTTGGGTGGGACTTAATTGAATATTCAAAAAGGGTGCGTTTGGGGGCAGGGCTTGAGTACTTGCCCTCCCCCCCCCCCCCCCCCCCCGCAATCTCTGAGTATCGTGTCAGATGCATGATGGGAGTGTCAGCCTGGCAATTTGATTATAGTAACATAATGAACAAAAGGTCACAATAGGAACACATACTGCCATTTTAGTGGGTGCTCATTCTAAGCGGCAAAATTGGGGAAGTAGTGGTTTTCCCCTGCTCAGAAGGGGGGTGGTTTGGCAGTGCATTGAAAGGGAGGTTTGGGCAACACACAGAAAGGGGACTACTTTGAGTGGGATGGGGGCAGGGGACCGCCAAGCGAGGCCAAGCAGGCAGGGCCGCAGTGGGCAGGACAGCAGGGCCGTGCTGTCAAGTCTCAGCAACGTTTGCTCATCTTGCCACCCTGCTGACATCAGGAAGGCATCGTAGATGTGTTCAGAGGGTTTCTAAATGCTGATGTACAAGGTACTAACAAAAGCTCATGGAAACTGGAGTTAAATGGTAAGTTGACTTTGGTTCAAACAACTTTTGAAACTCATGCATCGTTTTTTCATAATAGGAATTTTCCATGAACTTTCAAAACATCCCTCATATGCATGAATGCCTACAGTTTTTGCATCCAAATACACTTATCTTTCACTTAAAATTTTAGCCAAAGGCTTTTAGACCCACGGTTTGTTCCTGCTGAATTTGGGGTTGGAGGTGGATAAGGAGTCAGATCTTGTGCCTCTTCTCCTTTCAGAATTCTGATACTTCCCAGAAGGTAAAAATGACCCTTGAACACTATGCAGTATTCAGGGGGCAAGCTAGGAGACGTCCCTCAGATGACCAGTCTTTGGGAGATCAGTGCTTGTAATGGAGCGGTCCCTAGGGCCTCAATGTGACCACCGATATTTTCCAGCATCTCTAAGAAGAGTAATGAGCTGGAATCTAGAGATTGCTTGAATGAGCCAATAATCCTGGACAGAAATAGGGAAAATTCTCAGCTCTTTCCAGCAGGGTAAAGGAACAGGGAAATAAGAGACCAGAGGATTTAGTTACCTAAAGCGCCAGAGAGTCCTAATGCTGCAAATAGAGAAGTTGGTGGGTAAAGGCGATCAGATAGCAGGAAATTTACAGATCTGTACCAGCCACAGGGGAATCTAATAAAAGTGTGCTAGCAGTGGCGTTGCCCTCAGCACGTGATAATTTAGTTGCAAGAATTAATACACTTGAAAATAACAAAATTTGGTGCTAAAATGTGGCATCAGTGAAGAAATGCTCTGGGAACTCTGAAAAGGGACAGATCATGTGGACTGGCATGCTGGGTGAGCAGAATGGCTAAATAAGATGGTACTCACTCAGCCAAAGGTTTTTATTTATTTTATTTATTTTTAATTTATTCAGCCAAAGGTTTTTATGTCCCAGATACAGTGGCCACAGCTTATAGAGGTGAGTATGTCTGAGTTTTGCCTGGTGTCATGGAGGAAGTATGGGGGAGGAAGTTTCATCACCATTTGTCAGTCACCATTGCCATCCACAAGAACCACAATAAACATTCACTTGAACTTCCCTCCTGAAGTTTACACTTCCGTTGAGGAGAGAGATCACACACAGAAAGAGTTAAAGGCCTGAAGAAGAGAATATGTGAAGGGGGCATGTGAGAATGGGTTTCCTGGAGGAGGTGGTACTTGAGCTGACCCTTGAAGGAAGGTTAGAGTCTGGGCTAATGGAGAAGAGGGTAAAGAGGACCATAAATGGCACCAACAAGGCACAGAAGGTGAGAGTAAACAAGATGAGTGTATAAGTGAGAAAACTTGCGGGACTGGAGCTAGGGTAATATGAGTGATAAAATTGGAGACAAGGGGGCCGGTGCTGTGGCACAGTAGGTTAAGCTGCCACCTGTGACGCCACCATCCCAGATGAACACCAGTTCGAGTCCCAGCTGCTCCACTTCCGACCCAGCTCCCTGCTAATGTGCCTGGGAAGGCAGTGGAAGATGATCCAACTGCTTGGGCCCCTGCACCCACATGGGAGACTGGGATGGAGTTCCAGGCTCGTGGCCTTGGCCCAGTCCAACCCTGATTGTTGCAGCAATTTGGGGAGTGAACCAATGGAGGAATGGAAGATCTGTCTCTTGAAATTTGTCTTTGAAATAAAAAAAATAATTTCCTCATTGTAAAATAAGTTGGAGACACAAATATACATAATGAGATGAGTGGGTCAACCTGCGTGAGATCCTTCTCGCAAACAGATTCCTGAAAAGTGGCCCTGAGAGGCTGTGCACCATATACTGCTGGCGGAGAAAGTCCTTACACTCCAAGCAAGCACTCAGCGTTTTCAGGTCATGCCTGACAGTGTTGACCCTCCCTGGCGAAACAGAGAAGAGGAAGGCTCATCCGCCCAGCGCAGCTGCGAGCGAGCACAGGTGCAGGCCAAGCTGGGGAGGCTGCCTCAGAAGACAACAGCCTTTAGATGTTGACTCTGTCTCAGAATCAGCCCCGGGGAGAGGAGATGGCAGTTGTGAGAACCTTAGAAAAACAACATAATGACAAGACTCAGCCTATCTCTCGAAGTCATCACTCCCGTAGCTGACTTTGGCCACGCCTCCCGTAGATTCTTCTTACTGAATTCTTGTAGCAAAAGGAGATTGGCACCGGCTCTGCTACGTTGATATTATTACCAGGAGGCAGATGTTTTCTCTTTTTCTGTGGGGTTTAGAATTATGCAAATGAAGGCATGAAAACAAAAGCGCAGTGAGGTGGGGGAGGATTGTTCTTGAGAATCCAGGCAATTTCAGAGCTCTCTAAGACACCCCTCTCAGCTTCTACTCACAGCTCTCCTGGCTCCTTGCCAATCTATTTCAAATTTGCCACTTCAGAACCTTTCAACCCAAGATCTGAAAGTTCATTGTAAAGCTTCGATCGTGACTTCATTTTGCAAATGGAGAAATCAAGGCATATACTATAAGCTTTCAATGACTGCAGGTTGACCTCGAGTCTTGACCTCCAGCCTGTTTTATCTTCCTTTTGCTGCATACAATCTTGCCTGGAAAGGACACTCTAGTCCAACTGCCTCCCAGCACCGCCTCCCTCCCCTCAGCCCCCAGTGTTATTATCTGGAGGGCAGTAGGACCTAGGGAGGTGCAACCCTGCGGCCAAGGTAGACACACCTGCCTAACCGCGTGCGTCGAGCGAGTGTGGGAGTGAGCCACTTAGCTAGTTAGGGAGGGCGGGGTAGAAGTGGGTGCCTGGGAAAGGAGCTCTTGGGGAAGAGGAGAGCTGTGGCTCCCTCCCAGATCTGAGGGTCGTGGAGAGAAGTGCTTCTGAAGAGTGACCCAGGCCCCTTGTTGTAGCGCCTCTCCATAAGGAGCATCCCTCGATTGGCCACCCTGAGCCTGTCTGGTTTTGTTCGGCCCCAGCTGTCCCTCCCAGCTCGCCCGCCCTTAGTTCCTGAAGCCGCCGACCTGTCGCGGCTGGAACCGTGGGCCAGGCGAAACCCCGGCAGTGGACGGCGCCCAAGAGTTTGGTGACATCTGCTCTGGCTGCGTTGGCATCCCACGCGTTGTTCCTCTCACTAGCGAAGTTTCTCAGTGGTGCAGCCCCTCCAGCCTTTTCTGGATCGAGGAGCGCGCGCGCGTTCCGCTGCGGTCCTTGGAGACTGCGCTAGGCGACTGGGTTGTGGCTTAGCTCCAGCCCCCAGCCAGTCTTGGGGGCGGGGCTTGGGGAACCGCGGAGCCAGCCTGAGAACCCTCGACTCACGCCGGCGAGCTAGTAGCCACAACCTAGCATATAGTTAGAGGACCTGGCCGCTGAAGTAATCTCTCTCCGAAGGAACGCTCTGACTGCACCTGCTCTCCTACTCCGACTTGGTTCTCCGCTGACTTGACACTGTGAGAAGCTGCTGAGGGGCCGGTGCCCCTACAGGTGGCTGTCCCCTGCCTGGGGGACTGCTAAAGGAGTCGCAACTGAAACAGCTGTTCCCATGGCTCTTCAGGCACCTAGAATTGGGATCCGGACTGGGCGCTGGGATGCTTGCTTTTTCCTTGTTCCAGTTTCACAGCACGTATGTTGATGATTGGACTCTTGAGCCAGTCAAGAGTCAACTTCAAAGTGGTACTCCTGGGCTCTGCATCCCAGACTCCGAGTGGAACAGGAGTCCAGAAGAGAGGGATCTTCTGCTCTAACTAGTGGATCTCCGTTCTGGACTGGACTTCACAGAGCCCTGCTCACTGAGGCTTGACCATAGTGGCTACAGGCTTCTCTTGGGGATGGGTGTGTGGGTGCTGTGAGCGCCAGATCTCAACACTCCGAACCGCGACAATGGACAGAGTTTATGAAATTCCCGAGGAGCCCAATGTGGACCGGGTTTCATCCCTGGAGGAAGATGTCATCCGTGGGGCCAGCCCCCGCTTTACCTTTCCCTTCGGTATCCTCTTCTCCACCTTTTTGTACTGTGGGGAGGCTGCATCTGCCTTGTACATGGTTAGAACCTATCGGAAGAGTAATGAAACCTTCTGGATGACATACACCCTTTCCTTCTTCATGTTTTCATCTATTATGGTCCAGCTGACCCTCATTTTTGTGCACAGAGATCTGGCCAAAGATAGACCATTCTCATTATTCATGCATCTAATCCTCTTGGGACCTGTTATCAGGTGAGCAACTTTTTATAATCCCCCCCCACAACCTTCCCCACCCCAGACTCGGCCAGAGAAAGGCGAAAATATTCTTTGCAAGACTGATACTGTGCTTCTAATCTAATTGATTTGTCCATTCCTTCCTTCCCACTCTTGGCTTCCCTGACTACCATTAAAAAAAAAGACTTAACTGAAATCTTAAGTGTCACCATGATGAACATGTGGCATGTTCTTGTGTTCCAAAACCGGGAGTGATAGCTTCAATAAGACTTCATTAGGTAATGTTTGCTCTCTGGGTTGGGACGGTGACAACCGGTATGGAACTCTTAGATGCTGTCACACAGGCCATAGCTGCAGAGTAACTTTGACTCTGCCTTTTACCTGAGAGCTTCCTCTCTGCTCTACTCCATCCCATTTCACATCCAGTTGCCTTATTCGGAGCTGCTTGGGCTAGTGCTGCTGCCACTTCCAAATTTTCCAGTGTTATTTGACATCTGGGAAATATTTTAAGACATCTGTGGTAATCTGGCACGCCAACCCAATGTCGTTATTTTTCTCTATCCGTTTATCTCTTGATATATTTTTGCAGTAAAGGTACGTGGTTGGAAGGGGGAAAGTAGTCCGCTCCATCTGGCTGTAGCAACACAATGTACTTGTATCAAATATTTCCCTGCAGATTGCCTTGAAGGAATGAGAATGTGTGTAACCCTAAGGAGACAGACATCTGTGTCAGTAGTCTGACCTAGACACTATGAGATTTTCAAGGTAGAGACACATTGCAAAACTTATGAGCTCAGGAGGGAGGGATGGACCAAGTGTGTCATGATTGCAAGAGAGGCAACCACCTGCAGTCAGCTGAGGAATGTGGGTCAGAGTGCTGATGTTGTAATTGCAATGGGAAGCTAGCTCATCGTGAGAGAACTAACAACTGGCTGTGAAACTGATTAAGGATGGAGCTCCTCCCCCTCTTAGGAAGTTGTTTATCTGTACAGGTACGTATACTTTTGTCACTCACACTTTAGTAAAGCTATAAAATTTTTAAAAAGATTTACTTATTTTTAAAAAAGATTTTATTTATTTATTTGAAAGGTGGAGTTACAGAGAAAGGGGAGAGGGAGGGAGGGAGGGAGAGAGATAGAGAGAGAGATCTTCCATCTGTTGGTTCACTCCCCAAATGGCTGTAATGGCTGAGGCTGGGCCAAAGCCTGAAACCTGGAACTCCATCCTAGAAGGGTGGCAGGGGCCCCAGTACTTGGATAGTCTGCTGCTGCTTTCCCAGGCATGTTAGCAGGATGGGAAGTGGAGTGGCCAGCGCTCATATGGGATGCTAGCGTCACAGGCAGAGGCTTAACCCACTGCACCACAACACTGGCCCCAAGTTGTAATAATCATTATATTTTAAAACAGGGAGGAATTGATTAGGCTCCATCAGAGAAAATCCAGGATATCAACAGAAGCAGTGGCCCGGAATTCAGGAGACCTGCAATCTAGTCCTCCCTCTCTCATGGACTAGTTGTGTGGCCTTGGTGAAATCCCTGAAGATGCCTTGGGCCTCAGTTCCCTTCTTCGTAAAATAAGTGCATTGGGCTAGATCGTGAATCTCAAAGCCAGTTGCTTGCAGAGGCCAGGCAGGTATCACAAATGACTGAAGTAGGCCAAGTAGGAGAAAAAGTCGCCTCATGTGTGTTGACAAATGACAACAAAATCTCAATGTTAGAGGAATGATGGGGAATAGTGACCTATTTAAAGGAGGCAGCTGCTCATAGTCCCAGCCCATTGTTTCTGTGTTGGAATTCACACACACTGTTGCCAGATCCCCCAACTTTTCAAGAGAAGCTCTCAAGACCGGATTTTCCTTTTATATAAAATAACATGATTTTAAATTTTAGCAACTGACTTTAAAAACAAAACAAAAAAACCATAATATGGGCCAAAACCATATGTGTTATTCAGCTGTGACTCAGTCTATGCAATCTTTGGACTGGGTGAGCTAAAGGTCATTTCCAGTTCTAAATCTTTGACATTAAGCTGTCAAAGTAAGACCTCATCTTGAACTCGGAACCAAAAAAATGGAAAGATGTTGCTGGAAAAGCAAGGAGACAAATTTCTCCCTTTTTGAATACACTGTATTGAGTTAACAGGTCAAAAACTTTCAAGATGAAACTCAGCAAGTACCCAGTCCTGGGTTTGGACTACCGATGTCTACTTTTCCCAGGCTGTCTTTGGTTTGTACCACTCTGTATGGAGTGTTGAGTAGTGTTTTTCATTTCTGTTGTTTAGCTTCCACAGAAATGATTGGAAAGCATTTATACCATCAGTCAACTAAACGTCTAATAGAGAAAAAATAATTTAAAAATTATAAATTATACCCTTGATACACTTATTTTCAAGGCTAATTTTTTTTTCTTAAATTTACTTATTTATTTAAAAGGGAGAGTTACAGAGAAGCAGAGGCAGAGAGAGAATGAATAAAAGAGAGAGAGAGAGAGAGAGGTTGGGGTGGAGTCTTCCACCCACTTGTTCACTCCCCAAATGGCTGCAGTTGCTGGAGCTGGGCTGATCCGAAGCCAGGAGCCAGGAGCTTCTTCCGGGACTCCCACGTGGGTGCAGGGGCCCAAGGACTTGGGCCATCTTCCATTGCTTTCCTAGACCATAGCAGATAGCTGAATTGGAAATGGAGCAACTGGGACTCGAACCAATGCCTCTATGGGATGCTGGCACTGCAGATGGTGGCTTTACTTGCTACACCACAGTGCCAACCTGGTCAGTTACTCTTTTCTTTTTTTTAAAGATTTATTTATTTATTTGAAAGGTAGAGTTACAGACAGTGAGAGGGAGAGACAGAGAGAGAGGTCTTCCTTCCGCTGGTTCACTCCCCAAATGGCCACAATGGCCAGAGCTGGGCCGATCTGAAGCCAGGAGCCAGGAGCTTCTTCCGGGTCTCCCACGCAGGTGCAGGGGCCCAAGGACTTGGGCCATCCTCTACTGCTTTCTGAGGTCATAGCAGAGAGCTGGATGGGAAGAGGAGCAGCTGGGACTAGAACCAGCACCTATATGGGATGCCAGCACCACAGGCGGAGGATTAACCTACTGCGCCACAGCACCAGCCCCAGTTACTCTTTAGGTAGGTAGGAGCATGATCACTACTAGCAGGCATAGGAACATGTTTGTAGGGCTTGGCTCCCTTCCATAAAATGCAAGCACACTTCTGGAAGTGCAAATATACTCTAATTTACTGAAGCCTATAAGCAAAGTAAATACCATTACTTGAACCAGTAAATAGCCTTACAAATAGAAGCATAAACAGAACATTTTATGCCACCACCTCCATCAGTATTTTATATGGCAATGGCATTTTTGGGCTTAGGTTATAATCTAAAATCTTGGGGCTGGCATGTCACAGCGGGTTAAGCTGCCACCTGCAATACCAGCATCCCATGTGAGCTCCAATTTGAGTCCCAATTGCTCCTCTTCCAATTTAGCTCCTTGCTAATGCGCCTGGGAAGGTAGCAGAAGGTGGCCCCAGTACCTGGGCCCCTGACAACTACGTGGGAGATCCAGATGGAATTTTAGCTCCTGGCTTCAGTTTGGCCCTGCCCCAACCATTGTGGTCATTTAGGGGAATGAACCAGCATATAGACGATATCACTTTCATGGGTCTGGTGCCGTGGTGTAGCAGACTAAGCCCCCACCTATAGCACCAGCATCCCATATGGGCGCCGGTTCATGTCCCGGCTGCTCCTCTTCCGATCCAGCTCTCTGCTAATGTGCTTAGGCAAACAGTAGAGGATGGCCCAAGTCCTTAGGCCCCTGCACACACATGGGAGACCCGGAAGAAGCTCCTGGCTCCTGGCTTCAGATCGACCCAGTTCTGGCCATTTGGGAAGTAGTCCAGCAGATGGAAGACCTTTCTCTCTGTCTCTCTCTCTCTCTTTCTATAACTCTGCCTCTCAAATAAATGAAATTTTTTTTAAAAATTTTAAAAATGAAAAATAAAAGAAGATATCTCTTTCTCTGTCTCATCTATATTTTTATGCCTATCATCTCTATTTATATATGTGTGTGTGTGTATTGCTGTCTTTCTCTGTCACTCTACCTTTCAAATAAATAAATCTTTAAAAAAATCTAAAATCTTTTGTTGAAAATGAGGTTGTGCGTTTTTCCATAAACAGAAAGAAATGGCGTTTTTTGTCTTCTCTCTTCTTTCCTTCCATCTTTTCCTCTCCCAGGTATTAGAGTTTGTCTCTAGAAAGCGAGTTCCATGCTGCACGCTTTGCAGTGGTGATGCGGGAGCTGTCTCAGGGGATCTGGCGGAGCGTAGCAGCACATGTTTCACACCTTTCTCTTGGGAGCCAAAGCCTGGAGCGCACAAAAGTCTCTGAGGAGCTTGTGTTTGACCTAATGTTCTGTTAGATTACACTGCTGTTATGATCCCGCCTCCCACTGTTTCTTACCCTGCATTATTTTCTTCCTGCCTTGGTCTTTCATTTACCCAGCAAATGTTGGTTGAATTCCCACTATGTGATCAGGGCCATAAGCAAGATAAACACAACCCCTGTTCTGAGTCGACTGGGGAGGATGTCTTGATTTCCACCGCAAATCTGACTATTCTTACTTGTAAGAGGCGGTTCACATTTCCCATTCATTTTAGGGTGAGTGGGGGAAGTGTTCCAAAACAAGATGTTCCAGGTGCTTCTCATCTATTCACCACATCAGAGCTGCTGGAGTCTTCTGATTAACACGGGGGAGCTGGGAGAGGTACAGCAGGAAGTGTGGTCTTATCACTACTTTAAGGCTGCTAGGCTCTCAAGAGGATGTTTTTCTCCTTGTAAAAAAGTCAAGTTCCAAAGGCTATTGTCTGCAAGTAAGTCAAGAGACACAGAAAGAGGCAATGTTTTTTTGAAAAAAAAAAAAAAAAAAAAAAAAAAAAGAACCTCCAGACTTCAACTGTGGAGCTACACGCTCCGGATAAGGGATGCTTTCCTTCAGAAATTTGAGGTATTATGAAAACAAAGGCTCTGGGGAAGCTTCTTCATTGACTCCCTATCCAGTATGTACCTTTGTGTTGGAGGCATTTTCTGCCCTAAGCCTCTTCTTAAGGAGACAAAACAGTTCCTTATGTCCTCCAAGAAGTACTTCTGAAATGGTGTTCACAGGTCCATCAGTGACTGAGCAAAAAAGGATTTAGGCTCAAGTAACTTGTAGAAGGCACGGCCAGCCCTCTGACTCATGAGGAATGAGCAGAACAGAAGAGAGTGGCGAAAAGAAGCACAACCTCCCCAAGTTATTTTTCCCCTCTTACAACCTCCCTTCCCAAGACAGCTTTCGTGAAGTTCCCATAATGCTTTGCTTCTGCAGATGTTCGGAGGCCATGATTAAATACCTCACACTGTGCAAGAAGGAGGGGCAGGAGGAGCCCTATGTCAGCCTCACCCGAAAGAAGATGCTAATAGATGGCCAGGAGGTGCTGATAGAATGGGAGGTGGGCCACTCCATCCGGACCCTGGCTATGCACCGCAATGCCTACAAACGTATGTCGCAGATCCAAGCCTTCCTGGGCTCAGTGCCCCAGCTGACCTATCAGCTCTATGTGACCCTGATCTCTGCAGAGGTCCCCCTGGGTAGAGGTGAGTGGGGTCAGGAGAATGGGGGAGGGGTGCTCCACTTAAGTCAATGGGCTTAGAAGTCTAGATCCAAGCTGTCCAATAGACTAGCCACTAGCTTCATGTGGCTATTTAAATTAAAATCACATAAAACCAAAACTTCCTTAGTAATATTAGCCACATGTCAAGAGCTGGGTTGGCACATGTGACTAGTGAATCCTGTGCTGGATGGCACATACATAGAACGTCTCTATTGTCATCAAAAGTGCTGTTGAGGGACCGGCGCTGTGCACAGTAGTAGGTTGGTTAATCCTCTGCCTGCGGCACTGGCATCCCATATGGGCACTGGTTCTAGTCCAGCTGTTCCTCTTCCGATCTAGCTCTCTGCTATGGCCTGGGAAAGTGGTGGAGGATGGCCCAAGTCCTTGGGCCCCTGCACCTGTGTGGGAGACCCGGAGGAGGCTCCTGGCTCCTGGCTTTGGATAGGCCCAGCTCTGGCCCTTGCGGCCATTTGGGAGGTGAATCAGTTGAGGGAAGACCTCTCTCTCTTTTTCTCCCTCTCTCTCTCTCTCTCTCTGTGGCTCTGCCTCTCAAATAATTAAAAGTCTAGGAAAAAAAAGTGCTGTTCGGCAGCACTCATAGTCAAAGAACTTGGGGAGTCAGACATCTCGGGGCTGCCACATTTTTTTTTTTTGACAGGCAGAGTGGACAGTGAGAGAGAGAGACAGAGAGAAAGGTCTTCCTTTTCCGTTGGTTCACCCTCCAATGGCCGCTGCGGCTGGCGCACTCCCGCCGGCACACCGCGCTGATCCGATGGCAGGAGCCAGGAGCCAGGTGCTTTTCCTGGTCTCCCATGGGGTGCAGGGCCCAAGCACCTGGGCCATCCTCCACTGCACTCCCTGGCCACAGCAGAGGGCTGGCCTGGAAGAGGGGCAACCGGGACAGAATCTGGCGCCCAGACTGGGACTAGAACCCGGTGTGCCGGCGCCGCTAGGCGGAGGATTAGCCTAGTGAGCTGCGGCGCCGGCCGGGGCTGCCACATTTCTTAAACTGGGGTAAACTGCTTAGACTAAAACTGCCATAGACAAACTCTCTGGGTGCAGAGGAAGCTAATAATACATGCAGGCAGTAGGATATTTTCCCTTGGCCAAAGTGTTTAAAGTATGCTGTTAGTTGTTTGGTTTTGTTTGTCTAGGGATGGCTGTCTTTAAATACCAGGTTCCCATATATTACTAATCAGCCGAATCACGTGGCAAGCTTCTTTATAAAATTATACTTCCTCCCGAGGTCTGAATCAGTCCTGGAATGGGGGGAGGCCTGGAATCTGTATTTCTCCAAAGTAGCCTGCTTGGTTCTGAGCCACCACATTTGGGAAGCCCTGAGTTAATCAATTCACCCAATGCCAGGGAAGAGAAAGAAAAGGGGTGTGGGATGACTACGGAGGGGAGTCATGGCTGGTCCAAGTTCTGATCTTTGCTGGGATCTTTGGAGGAAGTTACAAAGTAGTGACTGCGGTAATTTCCTACTTGTAAAAGAGGGATCCTGAGATGAGTAAGTGAGTCAGTGTTTTCAAAGCCGAGATAAAGTGCTGTTAACGTGTTTTAGCAGCCTGCTAGGGCAGAGGCTGGTACAGATGTGGGTACAGCTCTGGACCATTTCTTATCAGTAGGCGCTGACCCTGTTGGGCAAAGTCACAAATAAATGCAAGGTGGAAATGTGCCTTCTTTTGCTCCTCTAAGAATTTTCATGAAGTTCTGTTTGTCTTGAATGTTTCCACTGTGCAGAATTGATGACAGTTTGATGAGAAAATTCTCGAGAAATGATGATGCTTTTCCTCCTGACAACTTTGAAAGGCACCAGATCATCTAATTAAAATAGTTGTATGTAGACATTACAAAAGTAATACATATACAGGCCAGCGCCACGGCTCACTAAGCTAATCCTCCACCTAGCGGCGCCGGCACACGGGGTTCTAGTCCCGGTCAGGGCGCCGGATTCTGTCCCGGTTGCTCCTCTTCCAGGCCAGCTCTCTGCTGTGGCCAGGGAGTGCAGTGGAGGATGGCCCAAGTACTTGGGCCCTGCACCCCATAGGAGACCAGGAGAAGTACCTGGCTCCTGCCATCAGATCAGTGCGGTGCGCCGGCCGCGGCAGCCATTGGAGAGTGAACCAACGGCAAAGGAAGACCTTTCTCTCCCTCTCTCACTGTCTACTCTGCCTGTCAAAAAATTTTAAAAAAAAGTAATACATATACAAACTGATTGATCCACAGGTGATTTGCAAAGAAAATCCCCAGAAAGCTACTCAAGAAATTACCTAGGAGGTGTGGAAACGAGCAAGTTTTTGCTTTTTACTTTATTATTATTTTTTATTTATTTGAAATGCAGAGTTACAGAGAGGCGGAGGCGGGGGCGGGGGGGAGAGAGAGAGAGAGAGAGAGAGAGAGAGAGAGAGAGAAAGGTGTCTTCCATTTGCTGGTTCACTCCCCAGAGGGCTGCAACAGCTGGAGCTGAGCCGATCTAAAGCCAGGAGCCAGGAGATTTTCTGGGTCTCCCATGTGGGTGCAGGGACCCAAGCACTCGGACCATCATCTACAGCATTCCCAGGCCACAGCAGAGAACTGGATTGGAAGTGCAGCAGCCTGGATTCGAACTGGTGCCCACATGGGACGCCAGCACCGCAGGCAGCAGCTTTACTCACTACACCGCAGCATTGGCCCCTGCTTCTTACTTTAATCCTTCTATATGGTTAGAATTTTGACCATAATCACGTATTAGTATTTTGGTCTTTATTTTTTAATTATAAAAACCAGAAAAGGGTATGGTAAAAGTTGAAAACCACACAGAAGAAAGATAAAGTAAGAACTATCATCTTACTCCCCAGGGATAATCTATGTTAATTACTCACTATCATTCTTTTGAGACTTTTGTACCATGTAAATATAAACACATAAACAGTGCTTGTGTGAGTGTACTTCAGAATGTTCATAGAAAATGTATATTATAAAAAAGTTATGCACGGATTTCAAAAAACTTTTGTTTCAAAACAAACCGATCTTTTAGTTCCTTTTTTTCTGTGCACCGTTTGAAGTACCCTCGTGTATATGTATATATTTTTGCCCAAAAAGGAACTGTATGAAACATTCAGTTCAGCAGCATGTCTTTTTCAAAATTATGCCAATATATCTTTTTCCAACAGTTATTTCTATATTCAGACAAGGATACTTCAAAACATCAGTGGAAAATGCAATTAAAAGATTATCTTAGTGGCTGGCATTGTGGCACAGCAGGTTAAAGCACAACTTGCAACTCCATATGAGCACGGGTTCAAGTCCTGGCTGCTTCACTTCTGATCCAGCTCTCTGCTAATGTGCCTGGAAAGAAGTGGAAGATGCCCCCAAGTTCTTGGAGCCCTGCACCTACATTCAAGGCTTGGATGAAGCTCCAGACTCCTGGCACCAGCCTGACCCAGCCCTGGCTGTTGTAGCTCTGTGAAGAATGAACCAGCAGATGGGAGATCTCTCTGTCTCTTTCTCTCTGTCACTCAGCCTTTCAAATAAATAAATCTTTTAAAATAAATAAATGAGGGATTATATCAGTGCAAAAAAGTTTTGAATTACAATTTTTCATAATATGCACTTTCCATGAACTTTTTGAAGACCTTTGTATGCATGGATTTAAAATGTTTTTGCATCAAATTTATTTTATTTTATTTTAAAGATTTATTTATTTATTTGAAGGGCAGAGTTACAGAGAGGCAGAGAGAGAGAGAGAGGTCTTCCATCCACTGGTTCACTCTCCAGATGGCCGCAATGGCTGGAGCTATGCAGATCTGAAGCCAGGAGACAGGAGCTTCTTCCAGGTCTCCCACATGGGTGCAGGGGCCCAAGGACTTGGGCCATCTTCTACTGCTTTCCCAGGCCACAGCAGAGAGCTGGATTGGAAACGGAGCAGCCAGGACTCAAACCTGCGTCCATATGGGATGCCAGCACTGCAGGCTGCATTTACCCGCTACGCCACGGCACTGGCCCCTACATTTTTTTTTTTTTTTTTTTGGACAGGCAGAGTGGACAGTGAGAGAGAGAGCGAGAAAGGTCTTCCTTTGCCGTTGGTTCACTCTCCAATGGCCGCCACAGCCAGCGCACCACGCCGATCTGAAGGCAAGAGCCAGGTGCTTCTCCTGGTCTCCCATGGGGTGCAGGGCCCAAGCACTTGGGCCATCCTCCACTGCACTCCCGGGCCACAGCAGAGAGCTGGCCTGGAAGAGGGGCAACCGGGACAGAATCCGGCGCCCCAACCAGGACTAACCTGTTGTGCCAGCGTCGCAAGGCGGAGCATTAGTCTATTGAGCCACGGCACTGGCCTCCCACATTTATTTTTAAATTCCATTTCCATGAATTTTTGCAGTAGGTTCATAAATAACATAAAGTAAATATAAATTTCTCTTCTATGAACAGGGCCATTCTTTCTTTTTTTTCTATTTATTTATTTATTTATTTTAGTTTTTAACAGATTTAATATAGTTCATAGATACAATTCTAAGAATATAATGATATTCCCTTCCTCCCTTCCTCTCTCTCCCTCTCCTTCTCTTTCTCTCTCTTTCTGTCTTTCATTTTTGAGATAATGTTTTTTAAATTCACATTACGGCCGGCGCTGCGGCTCAATAGGCTAATCCTCCACCTAGCGGCGCCGGCACACCGGGTTCTAGTCCCGGTTGCCCCTCTTCCAGGCCAGCTCTCTGCTATGGCCCGGGAGTGCAGTGGAGGATGGCCCAAGTGCTTGGGCCCTGCACCCCATGGGAGACCAGGAGAAACACCTGGCTCCTGCCATCGGATCAGCGCGGTGCGCCGGCTGCAGTGCGCCGGCCGTGGCGGCCATTGGAGGGTGAACCAACGGCAAAGGAAGACCTTTCTCTCTGTCTCTCTCTCTCACTGTCCACTCTGCCTGTAAAAAAAAAAAAAATTTACATTACAGTCAAGGGCTTAAAACTCCACCAAATAAAAAGTTCAACAAGTAAAATGCAAAAAGACCCTAATTTAATGGGCATACAGCTAAGGGCTATAAACAGTTAACCTAATGGAAAGATGAGCATTTTACCCATATACATAATTTTAAAGTAATCACAAATCATTAAAACTATACTAATATAACATTCTTAACTATTGGTTTGGCAAAGATATAAAACAAAGATTGACAAAACTATATTTACAGCAATACTGATACATACAGGTGTTTCTCTTTTAATTTTTTTTTCTTTTTTTAAATTTTATCTCCCACATATAAGGGAAAAGATGCAGTCTTTGTCTTTCTGTGCCCAGTTTATTTCACTCAACATGATGTCCTCCAGTTGTGTGCATTTTGCTGCAAATGGTAGAATTTTAGTTTTTATAACTCAATAATATTCCAGTATATATATACCACTATACATACATACCACATTTTTTTTATCCATTCATCTGATGATGGACACCTTGGTTGATTCCATAATTTGGCTATTGTGAACAGAGCTGCTATAAACATGGCGATGCAGGCATCTCTTTGATACTGTGCGTTCATATCTTTTGGGTGTATACTCAGAAGTGGCATTGCTGTATCATATAGTAAATCTGTTTCGAGTTTTCTAAGAAACCTCTATTCTGTTTTCCACAGTGGCTGTACTAATTTACATTCCCACCAATAGTGTATAAGTGTTCCCCTTTCTCCAGTTCCTCATCAACATTTGTTACTTTCCGTCTTTTGGATTTTAGCCATTCTGACAGGGGTGAAAGGATATCTCATTGTAGTTTTGATTTTCATTTCCCTGATTTCTAGTGATTTTGAGCATTTTTATATATTTGTTAGCCATTTATGTTTCTTCTTTTGAGAACTATTGAGAGGAACATTTTTTCTTATTTCCTTAATTTCTATTGGTAGGATTAAAGTTTGTTCCTAATTTTTTTCTACAAAAAAAGTTTTTTTCTAATTACAAATACTACAGTGAACATTTCTGTAATTGTATGAGTACTTGAATTAAACTTTGTAGAATAAATTTTTTTAAAAAATTTATTTATTTGTTTGAAAGTCAGAGTTATAGTCCTGGCTGCTCCTCTTCCAATCCACCTCTCTGCTATGGCCTGGGAAAGCAGTAGAAGATGGCCCAAGTGCTTGGGCCCCTGCACCTGCATGGGAGACCTGGAAGAAGCTCCTGGCTTTGGATCACTGCAGCTCCAGTTGTTGAGCCATTTGGGGAGTGAACTGGTGGAAGGAAGACCTTTCTGTCTCTCCCTCTGTCTATAACTCTCTCTCTCTAATAAATAAATAAAATCTTTTTAAAAAAGTAAAAAAAAAAAAAAAAGAAAGAGTTACACAGAGAGAGAAAGAGAAGCAGAGAGAGAGAGAGATCCTCCATCTGCTGGTTCACTCCTCAATTGGCCGCAATGGCCGGAGCTGCACTGATCCGAAGCCAGGAGCCAGGAGCTTCTTCCAGGTCTCCCACATGGGTGCAGGGTCCCAAGGACCTGGCCCATCTTCTGCTGCTTTCCCTGGCCATAGTGGAGA
This sequence comes from Oryctolagus cuniculus, assembly GCF_051225735.1. Taxonomy (NCBI): domain Eukaryota; kingdom Metazoa; phylum Chordata; class Mammalia; order Lagomorpha; family Leporidae; genus Oryctolagus; species Oryctolagus cuniculus. Next base: position 91,350,618 of record NC_142888.1, read on the forward strand.
GCTGGATTGGAAGTGGAGCAGCCGGGACTCAAACCCGCACTCATATGGGATGCTGGCACTGCAGGCAGTGGCTTTACCTGCTACGTCACAGTGCCAGCCCCATAGAATAAATTTATAGCAGTAGAATTGCTGGATGAGAGGGTGAGCATGTTTAGAATTTTATTTTTCTGCCCAATAACGCTCCCAAAATGTTGTATAAATGTCTTCTCCCTCAGACAGTATAAGAATGTATTTCTGCATATCTTAAACCAAATATTGTTTATTTGTATAATTATAAAATAACTGACTTTTAAACTAATTGACTTTCTTTGATTATGGGAGAAGCTTAACATATTTTCTCTTTGATCATTGTGTGTTGCTTATTTCTATATTTTACTCACATTTTCTAGTGGGTTTGCTTTTTTTGTATTAATTTGTGGGAGCTATTCACTTATTCTGCTATTAATCCTTTCTCTGCTGTGGACAAGTGCATATGTATACATTTGTATAATTTTGTGTGTCCTTATGTATTTTAAGTGTGTATGTGTACACATGTAATATGTGTATGATACACTATACTTAATATGCACAATATATTTTGTAATATCTTGTGGCATTCTGAAGCTCTATATTTTTATGTATATATTTTATGTATATATGTATATATATACATATACATATGTATATAAATATGTATATATTTTATATTTTATGAAGCACTATAATTTTATATTTCTTTATTGCTTCTAGATTTTGTGCCTTTCATACAAAGACCTTTTATGACTCTCATCTGGTAAAAAATGTACCCTGATATTCCAAGTTAACTAATTTCCAGGATCAATTTGTCAATTCCCTCACCAGAAAACAAAAACAAACAAATCAAAACAATAACAACAAACTAAAAAACATTGCATTGAGATTGAGTTGTATGATGTTCTTGCTATAGGTCTTGCACATCTTTGTAAGGCTTATTTCTGGGTGTTTTATCAGTTTTAAAAGGACCCTACTTTCTAAGTACCAAGATAGTGCTAGGTAAAGTAAATATATGAGTACGCTTTTGGAGAATAGGGACATCATGATGATGATGATGATGATGATGATGATGAAGAAGAAGAAGAAGCGGAAGAGGAGGAGGAGGAGGAGGAGGAGGAGGAAGGATGAGAAGAGGAAGAGAGGGAGAAGGAAGAAGAAGGAGGAGGCAGATAGCATTTACCACGTTCCAGGCATTTCTCTTCATCCTTTACATGTAATTATCTCATCTAATCTTTACAACAACCCCATTTTACAAATGAGGAAACAGAGGCACCGAGAGGTTAAGTAATTCCCCAAGACCTCAGAAGTGGTAAATGGCAAACATTAGACTGGAATCCAGGGAGTCTGCCTCCAGAGCCCATGTTTCTAACTATAGCAGCATTTTGATCTCTTATGGCACGAGTCTATTTGTAGGGAGACAGATGGAAAACTGTTTTCCATCTATTGGAAGCATCACACTTGGCTAGATGTATGCTCTGATGTTCTCGTTTCTGCAAAGAGCCTTAGCTCTTGAGGAGGGGACCAAGAGGGATTTAGGAAGCATCTCCCATTCCAGTCTTTGGGATTCCAACACTCTACTTTCAGCTAAAGAAGATATGCAGATCCAGAGCTGCACTTTCTTTATGGTTTCCACGGGGAGGTCTTGATTTTTCTTGCCGATTGCATTGACGTCTGCATGGCTCAAGTTTCCCTAGATTCTGTGTTTTTATGGGAATAGAATGTTTCACCTTTTCTTTTGGATAAGCATCCCACTTTTCTTGAGAGCACTAGCTTTTCCCAGTCATCTGTATCCTTTCTTTGACATAAAGGAAGGAAAGGAAAGGCCACCTGTGTGGTCTGTGGTTGAGGCTGAGGAGAGTGGGTTGGGGAGCATTGTGGCTCCCTCCTCTAGCATAGAGTGCAATGGATGCCGTGGGTTAAGAGAGAAGCTTTGTACATTTTGAAACCCCTCTTCTGGAAGTTTGGAGATTCCCAAACTATACTAAAGTATGGGGGTCATGAACTGATTTTGTTGATGACAAATCCAAGCAACTCTGGAGTATCTGAATTAATTGGAAAACTGAGGCACGTTGATATTTAATGATTATGCGAGCTCCCACACAGCTGAAACAAGGATTTCTTTCTTTTCTAAATATCTGATTTGTTTATGTGAAAGACAGAGTTACAGAGAGAGAAGCACAGACACACACACACACACACATACACACATACACTCACAGAGAGAGAGGGAGGGAGAGAGAGAGAGAGAGAGAGAGAGAGAGAGAGAGAGAGAGATCTTCCATCTGCTAGTTCACTTCTCAAATGGTTGTGACAGCCAAGACTTGGCCAGGCTGAAGCCAGGAGCCAGAGGCTTCTTTTAGGTCTCCCGTATGGGTGGCAGGGGCCCGAACACTAAGGCCATCTTCTGCTACTGCTTTCTCAGGCCTTTAGAAGGGAGCTGAATAGCAAGTGGAGCAGCTGGAACATGAATAGGTGCCCATATGGGATGCTGGCTTCTTAGGCAGTGGTTTTACCCACTATGCCAAAATGCTGGCCCTGTGAAGCAAGGATTTCAAATTCCAGATATTCTAAATTGTCTCTCTAAACTCATAATTCCTGATTAATTCAGCAAAACATTTATTGAGCACTTATCCTGTTCTGGGCAGTATGTTAGGTTCTGGAGATACAGCAGTGAGCAAATAGACATGGACTCTTCTGCTTTCATGGAATTTTCAGTACATGTTTTGAGCCATTCCCTGGAGTTAAACATTCTGGAAGCACATGCAAAAAGAATTCAGTCCTTGAAGAAGATATTCATTAAAGAAGGAACTTCTAGGGGCCAGCGCCGTGGCTCACTTAGCTAATCCTCCCATATGGGCACCGGTTCCAGTCCCGGTTGCTCCTCTTCCAGGCCAGCTCTCTGCTGTGGCCCAGGAGGGCAGTGGAGGATGGCCCAGGTCCTTGGGCCCTGCACCCGCATGGGAGACCAGGAAGAAGCACCTGGCCCCTGGCTTCAGATCAGCATAGCTCAGGCCGTGGCGGCCACTTAGGGGGGTGAACCAACAGAAGGAAGACCTTTCTCTGTCTCTCTCTCTCTCTCACTGTCTAGCTCTACCTGTCAAATAAATAAATAAAAATTTAAAAAAGAAGGAACTTCTATTAGCAAAGGTGTTTTTTGTGAGTCTCCCGAGACCAGATTTCTTTCTTTCTTTCTTTCTTTCTTTCTTTCTTTCTTTCTTTCTTTCTTTCTTTCTTTCTTTCTTTCTTTCTTTCTTTCTTTCTTTCTTTCTTTCTTTTTTGTTAAAACCTTTACTATTTATTTGAAGGCAGAGTTACAGAGAGGCATAAGCAGAGGGGTGGGGGGTCTTCCATCTGCTGGTTCACTCCCCAGATGGCCGCAACAGCCGGAGCTGTGCCAATCTGAAGCCAGGAACCAGGAGGTTCTTCCAGGTCTCCCACATGAGTGCAGGGGCCCAAGGACTTGGGCCATCTTCTACTGCTTTCCCAGGCCACAGCAGAGACCCGGATTGGAAGTGGAGTAGCTGGGACTGAACCAACACCCATATGGGATGCCGACACCGCAGGCGGAGGATTAACCTACTGCGCCACGGCGCCAGCCCCATGAACCAAAATGTGTGTGTGTGTGTGTGTGTGAGAGAGAGAGAGAGAGAGACAGAGACAGAGACAGACAGAGACAGAGAGAAAGAGACAGAAAGAGGCAGAGAGAGAGAGAGTTATCTACTAGTTTTGGAATTTGTTTTCTACATTTCTTTACTTTCTAAATTTTCCATGATGCAATACACTGTGCTACTTTTACAGTCACATACATATACAAAATCAGCTTTAAGAAGAGTGAGTTTTAGAACTAACATGAGGGGCTGGCATCGTGGCTCACTTGGTTAATCCTCCACTTGCGGCGCCGGCATCCTATATAGGCGCCAGGTTCTAGTCCCGGTTGGGGCACCAGGTTCTAGTCCCGGTTGCTCCTCTTCCAGGCCAGCTCTCTGCTGTGGCCCAGGAAGGCAGTGGAGGATGGCCCAAGTGCTTGGGCTCTTGCACCTGCATGGGAGACCAGGAAGAAGCACCTGGCCCCTGGCTTCGGATCGGTGTAGTTTTGCCCATAGCAGCCATTTGGTGGGTGAACCAACGGAAAGAAGACCTTTCTCTGTTTCTCTCTCTCACTGTCTGTAATTCTACCTGTCAAATAAATAAATAAATAAAATCTATTAAAAAAAGAACTAACAAGAAGTCGCTAACCTGAGAAGAACAACTATAAAAGAATAGGGTAAAATTATCTGATGAGGTGGGCTTCTGAGCAAGCATTGAATAGGCAGAAATAACTATCTGAAGAACTGTGGTCAGGGCTGGAGCCACTCTTCTGGAAGTTCGGTGATTCCCAAAGCGTGTATACAACACACTTTGATAAATGTATGCATTGTGAAATGATTACCATAACTTAGCTATTTAATCCATAATCTCACCTGGTTACCATTTTTGTGTGCATGTGTGCTGAAAACACTTATGATCTACTTTCTTAGAAAATGTCAATTATACATTATTATCAACTATAGTCACAATGCTACACATTAGATGTTCCAAACTTTCTCAGAAACTCAAAATGTGTACCCTTTGACCAAAATCTTATTTGCCCTAGTCCCCAGCCCCAAGAAACCATTTGGTTTACCCTGTTTCTATGAGTCCTACTTTTTTAGATTCCACATATAAATGAGATCATGCAGTATTTGTTTTTCTGTTTCTGGCTCATTTCACTAAGCATAATATCTTCTAGATTCCTTCATGTTACAATTGGAAGAATTTCCTTTCATTTTATGGTTAAATGATGTTCCCTTTGTGTGTGTGTGTGTGTGTGTGTGTGTGTGCATTTCCTTTATCCATTCATCCATCAACAGACACTTAGGTTGTTTCCACATCTTGGCTATTTTGAATAATGCTACAATGAACATAGAGTATAGTTAGCTCTTTGAGATACTGATTTCATTTCCCAGATTTGGGATTGCTGGATTGTACAGTAGCTCTGTTTTAGTTTTTAAAGAAATTCCTGTACTGTTTTCCATAATGGCTTTACCAATTCACATTCCTACCAACAGTGTATAAGGGTTCCCCTTTCTCCACATCCTTGCCAACACTTAACTTTTTTTCTTTTTTATTATTTATTTTCATTTTATTTGAAAGACAAAGAGAGAGAAATAGTTTGTCTATTAGTTGACTCCCCAGATGCCTGCAATAGGCAGGACTGGGCCAGGCCAATGCCAGAAAGTTGAAACTCCATCCATGTCCCCTACATGGGTAGCAGGAAGCTGGATTGGAAGTGGAGTGGCTAGGACTTGAACCAGGCACTCCAATGTGTGATACAGACATCCTAAGTGGTTACTTAAGCTGCTGCACCAAATGCCTATCCCATTACTTACCTTTTTTCTCTAATGGCCATCCTAACAGGTATGAAATGATATCTAATTGTGGTTTTGATTTGCATTTCCCTGATGACTAATGATGTTGAGCATTTTTTCACATGCCTGTTTTCTTTGGAACAGTGCCTATTCAAGCACATGCTATTTGTTTACATAGCTGTGACCATATGTGTGTTCACTCTTAACTAGGGCTCTTTACTTCCACGTATTGTGTCTCTGGACCTCTGGGTCTTCACCACCAACATTAACTGATTGCCTATTTTTCTGTTCCTCTTTTTTTTTTTTTTTTTTACAGCCGTGCTAATGGTCTTTTCCCTGATATCTGTCACCTATGGGGCTACCCTCTGCAATATGTTGGCTATCCAGATCAAATATGATGACTACAAGATTCGCCTTGGACCACTGGAAGTCCTTTGCATCACCATCTGGCGGACATTGGAGATCACATCCCGCCTCATGATCCTGGTGCTCTTCTCAGCTACTTTGAAACTGAAGGCTTTGCCTTTCTTAGTGCTCAACTTCCTGATCATCCTCTTGGAGCCTTGGGTTAAGTTCTGGAGGAGTGGGGCCCAGATGCCCAATAACATTGAGAAAAACTTCAGCCGGGTTGGTACCCTGGTGGTGCTGATTTCAGTCACTGTCCTCTATGCTGGCATCAACTTCTCTTGCTGGTCAGCCTTGCAGTTGAAGTTGGCAGACAGAGATCTTGTTGACAAAGGTCAGAACTGGGGTCATATGGGCCTGCACTATAGTGTGAGATTGGTAGAGAATGTGATCATGGTCTTGGTTTTTAAGTTCCTTGGCGTGAAAGTGTTACTGAATTACTGCCATTCTTTGCTTGCCGTGCAGCTCATTATCGCATATGTAATTTCCATTGGCTTCATGCTCCTTTTCTTCCAGTACTTGCATCCTTTGCGCTCGCTCTTCACCCATAATGTTATAGATTACCTCCATTGTGTCTGCTGCCATCGGCAGTCTCAGGACAGGGCTGAGAACTCGGAGCCACCTGTTGAGGCTGAAGCAAGGCAAAGCATTGTCTGATTCCATCTTCTGAATATTTTAGGGATGGGCTAGGAGTTACCAAGAGCAACTGTGAAATTTCAGGAAAGGATGATGCTCATGGGTGAGTACCCACCAAGACGTTTTCTAGAGTTTTCTGGTAAACCTGTAAGAAGAAGAGGTTGCTCCCAAAGAGGTTTTATTTTATTTCTTTCAGATTTACTGCTATGTTTGGACCCCAGGGGTATCCACTACTTACTTGGAAGCATCAGAAATACCATTGACATTCCTCCTACCCAGGTCAATTCAGATAACATACTTCTAAGCATCTTGGGCTCTCTCTGACTTTCTGGCCCTGCTCATTGGCTGAGGCATTACTGAGCTTTCCTGGACTGAGCTGAAGGCCCAGAATCCCATCTGAATTGATCATAATTGATCAGAGGATGTGATGGCTTACTGGCTGTGGGTACATCCCAGGAAACAGTCTGACTAATGTAAAACCTGCATCTGTGAGTGTCGCTGGAGTCTTCATTCTAATGAGAAGCCCCCATTATTAAAAGAGTTGCTCCCCCAATGAGTTAGCATTCCATTAGGATTTTGTTGTGGTCATTCCACAAGGACCTCTCTTTTCAGTGGCCCTTGGTAAGCATGCTCTGAAGTGGGAGTGCACAGTAGGATTCTTTCAGGGCATAAGACAGAATGACTCCTTTTTCCCTCAGGGACTTGCATAGCCCTCCAGTTTGTCCAGTGGAACGGCTGAGTGAAATCTCCCACTTAGTGCCTCATTAATAAGGAGTCCCACCAACCAAGCCTTGCTGTGCTCCTGGCATTACAGTACTTGATGTAGACCTCAGAGAAGCTGGACTGCAGTTGAAAATGTTTCTGATGAGTGGAAATGAAGACTTCTTTGTGTTGGCTTGATTATTTTGTTGATTTCTTTTTAGGGGAGAGAGAAAATAATGGCTGGGACATCACCTTCATGTTATTTGGGACAGAGGAGGGAAACCAGATCACATTAAGTCATCATCAGTACTGGTTTAGCCCATAGGATTTTACTTTCTAATAAAGAACAAATGTTTGTCAACCCTCTTCTCATTCCTAAACTCCCAATGGGTGAATGCATGTCTCCCTTTCTGATATATCACAATGTTTACATCTTATTTCAGTTGGGTATTTTGATGAGAATGTCAGCTGGATGCCTCCAAGGTAGCCAAGAAATTCAGGATATTATGGCCACTTCCCAGTGGGACCAAATATCCCATAATTTACCTGAATAATGCTTGTCCATCACAGAGTAGGAAAATGAGAACTCTTAGTCATGTGTGCCACTTGTGGCCCTGACAGTGCTTCAAGTAATTGTCAACAATGTGACCTAAGATTTCCTGATCAAGTTTACTCTTGGGATCATGCTAAGAAGTTATCTAGCTATTTCCCCCTCTTATTCAATGTGAGGACATGATGTTGGGGGAAGCTCCTTCCTCTAAGTAGTGGGGCTGTTAAGCAGAATTATACTTTTACTACTGCTGTTGGGGGTAAGTGATGGGATAGTTAATTTGGGGGAGACTGTAGTGACTTGCTTTGAAGCAACAGAGATTTCGTTTTTCAGACTCAACTCCCTTATTCCATTTTCTCATAATGAAGAAGAGACTTAGGTTGTTGTCATATAAACCTCACAACTGACATTTGACTGTGTTATTCATGGTGAACTTGAAAGAAATAATCTATTAGAACAGAAGAACACATCGCCTCTTTGGAATTCAAGCAAGAATTTCTCCCCAGTGGTCAACATGCCCTTAATTAAGCCAAGGAGCAGCAAGGAACAATAATTTGGTTCATAAAAGCATATGAATCAGCTACTTAAGAGGTAGGTACTATGGAAATGTAGAGAGACACATCAAGTAGGGCAGGCCAATTATAGCTAGAGTAGAGATGCACAGGGCAGACTACACAGCATCCACCTCCCTCTGTAGTCCTCCCCAGCCTCGGTGATTTAATATCTTGGGAATGCAGGCAGTTTAGGGAGAGGGCTGTGGAGCAGCTTCCAACCTGAAAAACCTGCTTCCTTCACCCAAGAAGAAAGACTGTGGTGATACCTTATGCAAATGAATTATTGGAACCTCCTGAAGATGATAGCCTTCCTGTTTAACAGAAATCTTCCAGATACACCAGAGAAGGAATTGTGAAATATGGTGTTGGAGTGAGGGGACAGGGCAAGTGCCCTCTCCTAAGCAGTCTTCAAAAAGTTCATGGAAGTGCAGATGATAAAAAACTATGTATGGATTTTAAAAAAATATTACATCAAAATATACTTTTCATTCCATTTTCTATGAATTCCTTGAAATACCTTCATATTTGCAAGCATTTCTTCAATTGACTAAACTCTTTTTATCCTCTGAAATTTTTTTTAAAGACTTATTTATTGGAGCCCTTGCTATGGCATAGCATGTTTAAGCCACCATCTGCAATGCTGATATCCCACACGGGTGCTGGTTCAAGTCCCAGCTGTTCTACTTCCAATCCAGCTCCCTGTTAATGTGCCTGGGAAAGCAGCAGAAGATGGCTGAAGTCCTTGGACCCCTGCACGCTCATGGGAGACCTGGAAGAAGTTCCTGGCTCCTGGCTCCTGGCTCCTGGCTCCTGGCTCCTGGCTTTGGCCTGGCCCAGCCCAGGGCGATTACAGCCATTTGGGGAGTGAACCAGCAGATGGAAAACCTCTCTCTCTGTCTCTCCATCTTTTTAAAAGATTTATTTATTTGAAAGGCGGAGTTACAGGGAGAAGGAGAGAGAAAGAGAGTGAGGGAGAGAGAGATCATACATCCTCTGGTTCATTCCCCAAATGGCTACAACAATCAGGGCTGAGTCACCTGAAGCCAAGAGCCAGGAACTCTATCCGGGTCTCCTATGTGGCACTCAAGTACTTAGGCCATCTTATGCTACTTTCCATGGTGCATTAGCAGAGAGCTGGATCAGAAGCAAAGTAGCCAAGTCTTAAACTCTTGCTCTGATATGGAATGCCAGAGTTGCAGGTGGTGGCTTAACCTGCTGTGCCACAATGCTAACCCAAGCAGCATAGGGTACCTGGGTAAGAACAAATCTTACTGAGTGGAGGAGGTGGCACAGGTGAGACCAGAAAACCATAAAGTTTGGAAAAAAGCATTAGGCCGAAGTTACGATAGCTATTTTCAGATTACTGGAACTTTGGTAGCCTAAGTATGGACAAACTAACATGTTACGGAAATGTATTAAGTTGTCATGTTTATTTGCTCCACAAATACTTTCAAGACTATTGGTGTGGAGTTGTGAGGCACTGTGGGTGAGTTAAATAATATTAAATATTTAAATAAAACACTTAGGATAAATAAAGTTTATATTTATGAGTGCTTGCTATAGGCCTGGCACAGCACTAGGATTTCTTATGAATTGTTTCATTCAATCCTCACAACTGTGGGGAGCAACTCGGACTAGACTGTTACTCGAATTAAGACTTATTCTATGCATCTGCTCTCCCACAATATGGCGCTGGGAGAGGAGGAAACAGCTTCTACACAGCTGCCTCCAGTTCAACCAATAAACAGCAGGACCTGCTCCTGATTGGAGGAGAGCAGCATACTCGGCGTGTGGGTAGCAGAGTTGGGATTGGTGGAAGAGGACTATAAAGGAGGAGAGAGACACCATGCACTGGGAACATCTAAGAGGAACACCTGTGCAGCCCCCGAGAGAGCCAGCCGGCTGGCCGGCCGGCCGGCGGTGTGCCGCTCCCCCGTGGAAGTGGGGAAAGTGGCAGGGGGAACCGCCCTTCCACGGAGGTGGAAGGGATGGTAGCCAACCCGGGAAGAACCAGCAGCAAACCCAGGGAGGGCCGAGCAGACGAAAGAACAGCGCAGGGTCCTGTGTCGTTCCTCCACGAAGAGGGGGAGCGACATAATGGTGCCGTGACTCGGATATGAAGCCTAGGCAGGGTTTAGTGTCGTTCCTCCACGAAGAGGGGGAGCGACACACAACAACACTTAATGAAGTAAATATTGTTATTATCTTCCATTTTACAGATTTAGATTCTTTTAAAAGTGTTTTTTCTTTATTTGAAAGGCAGAGAGAGAGAAAGAAAGAGAGAGAGATCTCCTCTCCTCTGGTTTACTCCCCGGATGCCCACAACAGCCAGGGGCAAACTAGTACAAAACCAGGAGTTGGGGGCTCAATCTAGGTTTCCCAGGTGGGTAGCAGGAACCCAAGTAGTTGTGCCATCACCTGCTGCCTTCCAGAGTATGCACTGGCAGGAAGCTGGAATGGAAAGGAGAGTTGGAACTCAAACTAGGTTCTCCAATATGAGCTGGGGGCATGCCGAGCAACTGCTAGATCAAGTGCCTGTCCCTACAGATGATGATTGTTAAGACTTTGAAAAGTTAAGAGATTTGTGCAAGATCACAGCTAGTGTCAGAGCCAGCATTCAGTCTTCAAACCTCAGGCTCCAGACCTTATGCTCTTAATCTTATTTAACTAAGTCTTTGTAGGTCCTTTGTGAAATTATTTTAATGTTATTGGTTTCACCAGTGTTTTCTGGGCCCTGGCTGGGCCCATACCAAATATTTCTTCCCACAAATACTATTTATCAGGGAACACTGCTCAGTTCCTTCTAGAGAATAGTCAAGTCTTAAAATGTCCTTGTGAAAACCCGAACGTGTGCTCAGATACTCTTGTAGGTTTGTTCTTGGGTTTGGCGGGCACTATTGTAGACGGGCCCATTTCCCTTTTAGTTCCACGACTTTGGCTGCTGCGTGTTCCTGAACACACACCTTCCTAATTCTGCTTGTGAGAGAAAGTTGGAGACAACAGTTCCCACTCAGGTTTGTTTGAACTGTGACCCCAGAACAGCCCATCAGGATGATGTTGAAGCCCATTCTCTTTTGCCCCCTCTTGCCAATATTGCTCTTTCTCCCACTGAGAAGCTGATTCTTAGTTGTATAGTGGGCCAGGGAAGTAGATGGTAGAGAATAACAGCCCCATCCCCCACCCCACAGCACACCCTAGCTATTATTGCCCTAGAAGCTTTGGTCAACCTGTACTGCCCTCTCTTACTCTCTGGGGGCAGCAGTATATGGAAAATCTCTGTACCTTCCTCCTCCTTTTGCTGTGAACCTAAAACTGCTCTATGAAAATAAAATATTTTTTAAAAACCTTGAGCCTAACATTATTAAACAAAATATAATCATTTATGAGAGTATCCACAATTGACTTAATAGGACTGTCTCTGTTCCAGAATTATAATCTTAAATGAACCTTTATAGAAATAAAATTGTATATTAAATTGTATGTTAGTTAAATAGGAAAAAAAGACACCCTGATTTTTGTTCTTATTGGCCAGTGGGACTTAACAAGCTTTGATTCTAATTTAGCAATCTTATTTTAACATTCTTTTGTATTTTTTTGTTACTGTCCATTTATAAAACACCATTTTTCATATCCTCTTTTTAGTTGACTTTACCATTCTACTGATTTCCTCTTTCATGAATTAAATAAAATGTTGACACATGGTCTCTATTGGTATGAAACTTGCATTTCTTTTTTATACTTTGAGAATTAGACTTTAACAATGATTTCATTTTTAAAAAACAAAATCAGCGATTTTGTGGGGAGGGGGTTGGAGGAAAATGCTCCAAACTGTTTTCAGCATTTGTCCATTTGGGGAGGTGTGGGAGAAATTATTGGGGATTTCTCCTGTGCTGAGTATTTTTCAGTGTTTGAATTTGGATAACTTCACATGATACTTTTAGTCCAAAAATATATTAGTTTAAAAAGTAAGCATATATGAAAAATGATCATACACCATGTATGCCCTCCACAAGTTTAAGATCTGGCTGAGAAAGTCGTTGGCTTCATACAACTAACTAGAAATACAAGGCAAATTATAATAGGCACCCTTGAATGAAGGGAGTTATGATCTGCTGAGTGCTCACTAGATATTTTGGATCATATACTTTCATTTTCTCACAGCAACCCTGTGAGGTAGATGCTATATATCTCCATTTCTAAGAGGAAGGAATTAAAGTTGAGAGTGACTTGTCCAAGGTCACACAACTGCTAAAGCAAAGATCCAGAACTAACAGCCTAGTCTTTCTGATTGCAAAGCTCCTATCAGTTCCATTCAACTACAATGCTTCCTCCAATAGGTGTTGGGTCTCACGGTCTGCACTGGGTAGGACTGAGGTCAGTGAGTGTTTTATATTCATCTTTGGCTCTTTAAATAGGGGCAGATCCATTCACACATCGCTCAGAAGCAAACAGGCAGAAGGCATCTCTGTACTATTTACCCAAACCAGCAGATGACTTTGCCTGCTTTAGAGGCAAGGTCCCTGCCCTCCACATGCTCATTTTCTTGGCTTTAGGCTCCAGTCTTCCTTGTTTCCCTGGCCTATTTGGCTCTGCTTCTTTGATTTAGCAACCTCTGCCTGCCTTACTTAACTCTATAACTTGTTCTTCCCTTTTTCATGGGCTCACTTGCCAATGAAACATCCCTCCCACCAGCCCCAACACCCAGGCACACACACCTGCTAGATAAGCTTCAGTATCTCTCCCACAGACAGAAGAGTGGGATTGAACAGGTGTAGTGAGGTCAGAAACCTAGAACTTCCTTGGGAGTGGCATGGAAGTATTGTGCCTAGGGGACCAAGCCAAGAATTCAGCACCAGAACAGAAAAGCAAAAGACTGCTTTAATTAAGAATGAGTTGGAAGGTGGGGTTTGAAGGATCAAAGGTAAATAACAGGGCAAATCTAAAGTCCGTGGGTATACCTAGCCTGGAAACCAGTGGGGCATTGGGTACTGAGACGGGAATGAAAGGAACGCAGTATTTCTAGTGAATACTTCAGTGAGGTTTAGGGTTTTACCGGACAATCATTAAAGCAATGTCAGACAGTGAGATATAAGCAAAGTGCTATGGGAGCATTGGGGAAAGAGAGATTTCATTCTGACTGAGGAGATGAGGAGAGGTACGCAGTGGATGTGAGATTTGAACCAAGTCTTTTTTTTTTTTTTTTTTTTTTTTGACAAGCAGACTGGACAGTGAGAGAGAGAGACAGAGAGAAAAGACTTCCTGTGCCATTGGTTCACCCTCCAATGGCTGCCGCGGCCGCCGCGCTGCGGCCGGCGCACCGCGCTGATCCGATGGCAGGAGCCAGGTACTTATCCTGGTCTCCCATGGGGTGCAGGGCCCAAGCACTTGGGCCATCCTCCACTGCCTTCCCGGGCCACAGCAGAGAGCTGGCCTGGAAGAGGGGCAACCGGGAAAGAATCCGGTGCATCAACCAGGACGAGAACCCGGTGTGCCGGCGCCGCTAGGCGGAGGATTAGCCTATTGAGCCGCGGCGCCAGCCCTGAACCAAGTCTTAAAGGATAAGTGGGGTTTCCATTGGTGGAGGTGAGTGGTAGGTGCATTTTAGCAAAGGGAACGTTGCAAGACACAGAGGTGTCAAGTTCATGGCATTTATGTTCACAGAGCAGCAAGTTATTACAGCATGTCTGGAATATGGTATGCATTAGGGATAAAGTGCAGTTAGAGATGAGGTTTGAAAGGTAGACTGGATGGTGGGAGAAACGTGGAGAGCCTTAAATGTATTGGCTAAGGAAGCCTGAATTCAAACCTAAGCAATGGGAGGATCACTGAAAACTTTAAAAATATCATACAGAACAATTGATATTTTGGGCATAATATATAGTTTTATGATTTTTTTATTCTTTTTAAAAATTCATTTGAGAGGTAGAACTATAGACAATGAGAAGGAAAGACAGAGGGAGAGGTCCTCCATCTGCTGGGTCACTCCCCAAATGGCCGCAACAGCTGTAGCTGAGCCAATCCGAAACCAGGAGCCAGGAGCTTCTTCCGGGTCTCCCACGTGGGTGCAGGGGCCCAAGGACTTGGGCCACCTTCTGCTGCTTTCCCAGGCCACAGCAGAGAGCTGGATCAGAAGAGGAACAGCCAGGAGTAGAACCAGCACCCACGTGGGATGCCGTTGCCACAGGTGGAGGATTAACCTACTGTGCCACAGCACCGGCCGCTATGATTTCTTAAAGATTTATTTTTTTTAATTTTTTAAAAAATTTATTTGATAGGTAGAGTTACAGACAGTGAGAGAGAGAGACAGAAAGGTCTTCCTTCCGTTGGTTCACTCCCCAAGTGGCCGCAACAGCCAGAGCTGTGCCGATCGGAAGCCAGGAGCCAGGTGCTTCCTCCTGGTCTCCCATGAGGGTGCAGGGACCCAAGGACTTGGGCCATCCTGCACTGCCTTCCCGGGCCACAGCAGAGAGCTGGACTGGAAGAGGAGCTGCCGGGACTAGAACCGGCACCCATAAGGGATGCCGGCGCTGCAGGCGGAGGATTAACCAAGTGAGCCACGGGGCCAGCCCCTATTTTTTTTTTTTTTAATTTGAAAGGCACAGTGAACAAAGAGAGATCCACCATCCATTGGTTCACTCCCCAAGGGGCCACAACTACCAGGGCTGGGTCAGACTGAAGCCAGGAGCCAGGAGCTTTTTCCATGTCTCCTATGTGAGTGGCAGGGGCCCAAGCACTGGAGCCATCATCTGCTGCCTTCCCAGGCTCCTTAATGGGGAACTGGATCAGAAGTGGAGCAGCCAGGACTCAGACCAGTGCCAATATGGGATGCTGGCATTGCAGGTGATGGCTTAACCCGCTATGCCACAACACCGGCCTCTCTTGGCCTCTTTTCTGTGAATTTTAACACAAGTGTAGATTTATGTAACCACCACAATAATCAGGTCACAAAAATTTCCAATATCCTATAGAATTCCCTTGTGTTATTCTTTGATAGTCACAGCCTCCTCACGTGCCTAACCCTGGAAACTACTGATCTGCTCTCGGTCCCTATAGTTTTTTTTTTTTTTTTTAAGATTTATTTATTTGAAGGACAGAGTTACACAGAGAGAGAAGGACACACACACACACACAGAGAGAGAGAGAGAGAGAGAGAGGTCTTCCATCAGCTGGTTCACTCCCCAGTTGGGCACAACGGCCTGAGCTGCACCGATCCAAAGCCAGGAGCCAGGAGTCTCCCACATGGGCACAGGGGCCCAAGGACTTGGGCCATCTTCTACTGCTTTCCCAGGCTATAGCAGAGAGCTGGATTGGAAGTGGAGCAACCGGGACTTGAACCGGTGCCCATATGGGATGCCAGCACTGCAGGCAGTGGCCTCACCCGCTACACCACAATGCTGGCCCCCCTATAGTTTTTTTCAAATGTTTTATTCATTTATTGGGAGGTAAGTTATGGACAGAGGGAGAGACAGAGGGAAAGGTCTTCATCTGCTGGTTCATTCCCCAAATGGCAGCAGCTGCTGGAGCTAGGCCAATCTGAGGTCAGACCCTGAGCTTCTTCAGGGTCTCCCACACCAGTTCAGGGATCCAAACACTTGGGCCATCTTCTACTGCTTTCCCAGGCCATAGCAGAGAGCTGGATCAGAAGTGGAGCAGCCAGGACTAGAACCGGTGCCCATATGAGATGCCAGCACTGCAGGCAGCGGCTTAACCCACTACACCACAGAGCTGCCCCCACTCCTACCATTCCTATAGTTTTTATCTCTTTGAGACTGCATACAGATGGGATCATACAGTATACAACCTCTTGCATTGACGGATTCTGAGTCCAGGAGTGACTTGACTAGGGCTATTTTAGGAAGATCGCTTTGGTGTTTGTCTGACGGATGGATTAGATGAGGGTAAAATGAGAAGCGAAGAAACCAGCTGTAAGAGTTCAAATCAGAGATGACCATTCCTTTGGCACACATGGCGCATATTAATTTAGAGGCTGGTACTTAATGAAACAGCTGTGAGAAGGTAATGAAACTAAACTAGGTTGTGCTTACAAAGCTACGATGCTTTAATATACTTGAGTATATTTACCAGAGGATATCATAGCACACACAAAAACCAGTCCACATTTTATTTTTTAAAAAAGACATGTATGTGTTGTAGTCACAGAAAAATGTCTGGAAGATATACAAATATATGTCAATATCTTTATTTGTTATTGCTACATGGTGGGATTAGAGGTGATAATTTCTTCTTTATTGTATGATACATTTCCAAAAACCCTACATCCTCTCTTGTTTCTCCCTCAACCCCTACACACACACCTGACTGATGTTTCATATGTAGATAGGAAAATAGGTAAGCCATGTACAGTTCTTATCTTTCTTTTTTAAATTTAAAAATGTATTTTTATTTATGCACTTCCCAGTGCGGGCATGCGCATGAGAGAGAGAGAGAGAAAGATGCAGAGACGGAGACCCACCTGCTATTTCATGCCTCAAATGCTTGAGATAGCAGGGCTGAGCCAGGACAAATCCAGGAGCCTAAAACTCAATCTGGGTCTTCCATGTGGGTGTCAGGGACCCGAGTACTGCCTCAGCAGGAAGCTCTGCTCTGAAGTAGAGTCAGGGGGTCGGCGTTGTGGTGTAGTGGGCTAAGCTACCACTTTGTGACACCGACATCCCAGTTGGGCACCGGTTCGAATCCCAGCTGCTCCACTTTCGATCCGGTTCCCTGCTAATGTGCCTAGGAAAGCAGCCAAGGATGACCCAAGTGCTTGAGCACCTGCACCCTTGTGGGAGACCCAGGTGAAACTCTAGGCTCTTGGTTGCAGCCTGGCCCAACCCTGGACATTGTGGCCATTTGGGAAGTGAACCAATGGATGGAAGACCTCTCTCTCTCCCCATCCCCTTGTAACTCTGCCTTTTAAATAAAATAAATGATAAAACAAAATAGAGAACTGGAGTCAGAACTCAAATTCAGGCACTCTGATACCACATGCAGGCA
The DNA here is from genome assembly GCF_051225735.1 of Oryctolagus cuniculus. NCBI lineage: Eukaryota > Metazoa > Chordata > Mammalia > Lagomorpha > Leporidae > Oryctolagus > Oryctolagus cuniculus. Next base: position 91,367,861 of record NC_142888.1, read on the forward strand.
TCCCAAGCAGCGTGTTAACTACTGTGCCAAACATCTGTCTCATACCACTGGTATGATTCTGGTCATATAATAGATGCTATAAAGTTTAACCACTTATTATTTCTGGGTCACTGAGGACAGTTGAGGTACTGTAATGAAGTGACCACCAGGATCCCACTGCTAATTAAGAGCAAATTAGAAAATGGAACCCAGGGCTCATGCTTCTAATGCAGACCTCTTTTTTATTCAACCGTTCGTCATGAATTTGTTCAAACATACATAAAAGAAAAGAGAATAAAATAATGAACCTTCATGCACCATCACACAGATCCAACAGTCATCATTCTGCTAATATTATTTCATCTAGCTTCCAATTATGTTTTTTCATTCAGGTGGTAGACTTTAAAGAAAATTTTGCAAAAATTACTTTAGTATGCATCTATATCTGATAAGGATTTTTTAAAAAAAGATTTATTTATTTGAAAGGCAGAGTTACAGAGATGCAGAGGCAGAGAGAGAGAGAGAGACATATCTTCCATTCACTGGTTCACTCTCCAAATGGCCACAATGGTCGTAGTTGGGTCGATCTGAAGCCAGGAGCCAGGGGCTTTTTCTGGTTCTCCCACATGAGTGCAGGGGCCTAAGCACTTGGGCCATCTTCCAGTACCTTTCCAGGCATAAGCAGAGAGCTGGATCAGAAGTGGAGCAGTTGGGACTTGAACCAATGCCCATATGGGATGCCTGCACTGCAGGTCAGGGCTTTAACCTACTGTGCCACAGTGCCAGCCCCTCCCCACAAAGGATATATTTTAAAAACATAATCATTATTCCATCATCATAGCCACACAAATTTGCAATAATTTATTAATTCTCAGTTCATATTCAAATTTTCACAATTGTTTTCAACATGTTTTTTTTTTTAAGATTTATTTATTTATTTGAAAGTCAGAGTTACACAGAGAGAGGAGAGGAAGAGAGAGAGAGAGAGAGGTCTTCCATCCGATGGTTCACTCCCCAAATGGCCTCAATGGCCGGAGCTGCGCTGGTCTGAAGCCAGGAGCCAGGAGCTTCTTCTGGGTCTCCCACAGGGGTGCAGGGACCCAAAGACTTGGGCCATCTTTTACTGCTTTCCCAGGCCATAGCAGAGAGCTGGATCGGAAGTGGAGCAGCCGGGACTAGAACTGGCACTCATATGGGATGCTGGCACATTAGGCCAGGGCTTTAACCCACTGCACCACAGTGCCGGCCCCTCCTTATGATATTTTTTAACTTGTCTTTCATCCCTTGTGGTTCCTAAAAATTTGATCAGGTTCAGTGTCAATTTTTAGGCAAGAATCACTTATAGGTGGCTCTGTATACTTCCTAATACATCACATTATTAGGTATGTTATGTCTGCAGATACCATTTTGATTGATGCTAAGAATGATCAATAGGTTCAGGCAATGTCAGCTTATCCCATTACATCAACCTTATTACTTAATAATAATCATTGCCTAGATATTTTATTAAGAACTTAAAAATAGTGATTTTTCTAATGTTAACATTTCTTTTGCATTTATTATCTGGAATTTTATAAGTAGAAACTTTTCTTCCTCAAATGTTTGCTTACTCTGAATCATGATGTACACAGGTCTCTTGAGTTCTATTCTCTTATTTTCAGTTTTTTTTCTTTTTTTCTCCTCAAACTGGATAATTTCAAGTGATCTGTATTCAAGTTTGTTGATTCTTTCTTTTGTCTGTTCAAGTCTACTATTTCAGTTATTTCACTCTTTAGCTCCAGGATACATAGCTGATTCTTTTTTCATTATAGTTTATTTATTTAAAGTTTTTTTTTTCCTGTAAGCTCAAAGAGTTAAAAGGAATCATGGGTAAACTCTAAATAAGTCAATAATAGCTTCAAAATAGAATGCCAATATTACTGTTAACATGAAGACTATGAAAAACAGTTTAAGATTTTTTGTGGTTCACTTATCTTTGGACAAATGTATAGTCAAAATAACGTGTTTAAATTTTTTTTTTTCATTTTATTTGCAAGGCAGAGACAGAGAGATCTTCCATCCAGGGGCTCACTTCCCAATGTCTGCAAGAGCTGGGACTGAACCAGGACAAAGCCAGGAGCCTGGAACTCAATCTGTGTCTCCCATGTGGGTGGCAGGGACCCAAGTACTTGAGCCACCTGCTGCCTCTCAGGGTGTGCATTAGCAGGAAGCTGGAATCAGAAATGGAGCCAGGACTCGAACCAGCACTCTGATATGCTGGCATCTCACTTGGCATCTTAACCAACATGCCAGGCACCTATGCCAATACTGTGCTTTAACGATATTTGAAGGTATTCTTTTCTTTGTGCGATTATGCCACCAACATAATATACATCAAGGTTCATTTGTTTCAGTTTTCTATTTTTAGATATTGCTCTTTAAAATTTGACTTGATTTTTAATTATGCACCTCAAGTTAAAACTAGGTAACAAGGTGAATCTAGTGAAGTTTTGCTTCCATTCCACTCATGCATCTTATTTCCTCCTTTCTTCAGTTTTGTTAAACTTTGCTTATATTGTTGATGTTTCTTGCTTAGAATTCTACACAAATATTTGTGTGCATGCATGTGTATTTCTCTTCATTTTTACCCCAAAGATGCCATTCTATAAAAATTGCTCTCTACCTTGCTATTTTTCCCACCTAATAGTTCCTGGAGATCATCCTATGTCAGTACATGCAGATTATCTTCATTCCTTTTCATAACTGTTTATTACTTCATAAGCATGTGTTGGATTTCCTTCTATTTTTGGATATAATAAATAATGTCAAAGAATAGCATTGGGAATTTGTCACTTTTCATCTTTTTCTAGTGGGTCTTGGAATAACTTCTGGAAAGTCACAGGGCTGTATGCACACATTACTGGATGTTGACAAATTCCTCTCCATAGAGGTCATACCATTTAGCATTCCCAGTAGCAATGTACAAGAGTCCAGGCTTTTTATATCTTACCAGAGAGTCAGTGGGGATCAAATTGGTGACTCTGACCTTAATGGCATCAGAGAGACTTCACTTCCCTCACCACTCATCCCACAAAAATATACCAGAGCTTACATCCTATTATTTTCCTTATGACATATCCTGTGCTAAAAACAAATGGATTGCCTGGCACTCATGAGGAACACTTTGTGGCAAGCCTTGTCTTGTTATGAGGCACTTCTCAAGCTGCCCAGCTGCCTGGCCGGTTGGGGCTGAAGCATGTTAAAAACATCCCTGATTGCCAATGATTCACATTGTCTACTGCCTACACCAACCATGTGATCTTGTCCATGCACCTGTGCCTGGAGGGCAAGGTCCAGTACACACAGGCAGAACAGAACGTTACATGTACATTTTGATGCTTTCCTAAAGTACTTTTCTGGTTGTTATCATCAACTTTGAAATAAACCCATTGGAGACACTCAAGATAAACCCATCATTACTTTAGCCTTTGATCTCTCAACCCGGCGCATGCTTTCACTTTCCTTTGCCGACTCTGTTTCCTCGGAGCTCTCGCCACCTTGTGGCAGGTCATTAACCTTGAGAACTGAACTGAGGACTTTTCCTAAGGGAAGGATATCAAGTCCAGACGCCTTACCATGCTATATTGTATATGTGCCATTTTTGTAACGTCCATAATGGACTTCAAAACATTTCAGTATCAGCTGGGTGATATGACGTATTTCATCTATTTGAAGATGCATGTTTTTCACTTTTTATTACCTCTGAAATTGGAGTTGAATTCTATCAATTAAAAATGTCAAAATCTAATTGACAGCATTTTTTTCCTTCTTAGTGCACGAAAGAATGATCGGTCTTATAACCTATAGGCCTATTCTTGGATTCATAGAATCAGTTATTCAATGAAGCTATTGTGTCTGTCTACAAAATGATCTTTTGAATACTGGCCCAGGGTAGGGGCAATGGAGGCAGGCGGCGGCTTTACCCGCTACCCCATAATTTGTCTTCTTGCTATTGAATTGAGTTCCTGATGTATTTTGGATATTAACCCCTTATCAGGTGTGTGGATCCTTTGCAAATATTTTCTCCTTTTCTGTAGATTGTCTTTTTGCTGCTTGTTTCCTTTGCTGTGCAGAAGCTTTTTAATTTGATTCTATTTGTCTATTTTTGCTTTTGTCTCCTGTGCTTTTAGGTACATATACAAAAATGCAGAGCCCAGACCATGTCAAGAGGCCTTTCCCCTGTGGTTTCATCTAATACTTTTGCAGTTTCAGGCCTGATTTTTAAAAATTATATATTTATTTACTTGAGAAGCAGAGGGAGAGAGAGTGAGCGAGCAAGAGAAAGAGAGTGAGAGAACTCATTTGTTGATTCACTCCCCAAGTGCCCACAACAGCTGAGGCTGGCTCAGGGGTGAAGCCAGGAGCCAAGAATGCAATCCAAGTCTCCCATGTGCATGGCAGGAGTCCAATTACTTAAGCCCTCACTACTGCCTTCCAGGATCTGCATTAGCAGGAAGCTGGAATCGAGAACCAGAGCTGGGAATCAAAGCCAGGTATTCCAATGTGAGGTGTGGGTCTCTTAACTAGCATTTTAACCACTAAACTATATGCTCACTCCCAGGCCTTATTTTTAAATCTTTAATCTATTTTGAGTTGATTTTTTTATATATAGAGATAGGATCAAGTTTCATTTTTCTGCTTATGGCTATCCAGTATTTCCAGAACTCTTTATTGAACAAACTGTTCCTTCCCCATTGTGTCTTGGCATCTTTTTCAAAGGTCAATTGACCATTAATGTTTAGATTTAGTTCTGGTATCTCTATTCTATTCTATTGGTCTATATGTCTTTTTTATGTCATAACTATGTGATTTTTATTATATTGCTTCATAGTATATTTCAAAATCAAGTATTGTGCTGGCATCGCAGCTCACTAGGCTAATCCTCCACCTGTGGCACCGGCACCCCAGGTTCTAGTCCCGGTTGGGGCACCGGATTCTGTCCCAGCTGCTCCTCTTCCAGTCCAGCTCTCTGCTGTGGCCTGAGAGTGCAGTGGAGGATGGCCCAAGTGCTTAGGCCCTGCACCCACATGGGAGACCAGGAGGAAGCACCTGGCTCCTGGCTTCGGATTGGTGCAGCGTGCCGGCCATAACAACCATCTGGAGGGTGAACCAATGGAAGGAAGACCTTTCTCTCTGTCTCTCTCACTGTCTAACTCTGCTTGGAAAAAAAAATCAAGTATTGTGATATCTCCAAGCTTTTTTGTTTGTTTGCTCAAGATTGCTTTGACTAGTAGAAGATGGCCCAAGTCCTTGGGCCCGTGCATCTGCATGAGAGACCCGGAGGAGATTCTTGACTCCTGGCTTCGGATCAGTGCAGCTCTGGCCGTTGCGGCCATCTAGGGGAGTGAACCACCAGATGGAAGACCTCTCTCTCTCTAGCTCTACCTCTCTGTAACTCTGCCTTTCAAATAAATAAATAAATATTTAAAAATAATAAATAAATTAAATAAAGTTACTTTAAAAAAGATTGCTTTGGCTACTTGAGGTGTTTTGTAGTTCCATATGAATTTTAAGGTTGTTTCTCTATTTTTATGAAAAATCCCATTGGAGTTTTTTTTTTAAACTCCGGCTGCAGTGGCCGGAGCTGCAGCAATCTGAAGTCAGGAGCAAGGGGTTTCTTCCGGGTTTCCCATGTGGGTGCAGGGGCCCAAGGACTTGGGCCATCTTCTACTGCTTTCCCAGGACATAACAGAGAACTAGATCAGAAGTGGAGCAGCTGGGACTAGAACCAGTGCCCATATGAGATGCTGTCACTACAGGCGGCAGCTTTACCAGCCATGCCACAGCGTTGCACCCTCCTCCCCCATTGGAGTTTTGATAGGAATTACATTGAATGTGTAGATTCAGGGGGCAATGTATTTTAACAATAGTATGTATACTTCTTTATTAATAGGATTTATCTGAAAGTGTAATAATCACCACAATTTTGAAATAGTGATAGGAATAAGCCATCTTTTGATAATTATTAGCAACAGCTATAATGTGATGAGAAAATATCTTTAATTTGTGTTTGGTGAAACATATCACCAACTAATAAGACTTTGCTGGTGAGACTGATTTGTTGCCTATATTCAGTTGGAAATCGCTAAAAATAAAGTGCATTTATTTTTTTCTTTTTTTTAAACTTTTATTTAATGAATACAGATTTCCAAAGTACAGCTTATGGATTACAATGGCTTCCCCCCCATAACGTCCCTCCCACCCGCAACCCTCCCCTTTCCCACTCCCTCTCCCCTTCCATTCACATCAAGATTCATTTTCATTTCTCTTTATATACAGAAGATCAGTTTAGCATCCATTAAGTAAAGATTTCAACAGTTTGCTCCCACACAGAAACATAAAGTGAAAAATACTGTTTGAGTACTAGTTATAGCATTAAATCTCAATGTACAGCACACTAAGGACAAAGATCCTACATGAGGAGTAAGTGCACAGTGACTCCTGTTGTTGACTTAACAAATTGACACTCTTGTTTATGGCATCAGTAATCAACCTAGGCTCTTGTCATGAGCTGCCAAGGCTATGGAAGCCCCCTGAGTTCACTGACTCTGATAATTTTTAGACAAGGCCATGGTCAAAGTGGAAGTTCTCTCCTCCCTTCAGAGAAAGGTACCTCCTTCTTTGATGACCCATTCTTTCCACTGGGATCTCACTCGCGGAGATCTTTCATTTAGGTTTTTTTTTTTTCCAGAGTGTCTTGGCTTTCCATGCCTGAAATACTCTCATGGGCTTTTCAGCCGGATCCACATGCCTTAAGGGCTGATTCTGAGGCCAGAGTGCTATTTAGGACATTTGCCATTCTATGGGTCTGCTGTGTATCTCATTTCCCATGTTGGATCGTTCTCTCCCTTTTTTATTCTATCAGCTAGTATTTGCAGACACTATTCTTGTTTATGTGCTCCCTTTGACTCTTAGTCCTATCATTATGATCAATTGTGAACAGAAATTGATCACTGGGACTAGTGAGATGACATTGGTACATGCCACCTTGATGGGATTGAATTGGAATCCCCTGGTATGTTTCTAACTCTACCGTTTGAGGTAAGTCAGCTTCAGCATGTCCCGAATTGCACATCTCTTCCCTCTCTTATTCCCACTCTTATATTTAACAGTGATCAAAGTGCAGTTATTTTCCCACCAAAGTCCACAAAACTGCCCCCAAATTATATTCATTTAACCCAAAGTTAAGAAACCTTGCAGCAGAGAATACATTAATTCATATAAGAATTATAAGAAATAATATTTCATTGGTGAAATGACTTGTATTCAAAATATGTTGAATGGTTAGAAATATTGTCCAGGTACTTGAACAGAATATAAAAATTTGGGATAGAAGTTGTGATGCAGCAGGTTAAAGTGCAACTTGGGACTCCCAGATCCCATGGCCGGTTCAAGTCCTGTCTGCTCTACTTGTGATCCAGCGTCCAGCTAATGCATCCTAGGAGATGTCAGATGATAGCTCAAGTGCTTGGTTTCCTGCCACCCACATGGGAGACCCAGAAGGAGTTCCTGGCTTTTCGCTTCCGCCTGGCTCAGCCCTGGCTGTTGTGGGCTTTTAGGGGATGAATCATCAGATGGAAGAGTTCTCTCTCTCTCTCTCTCTCTCTCTCTCTCTCTCTCTCTGCCTTTCAAGTACACAAAATAAATAAATAAATACTAAAAACATTTTAAAAAAGCTGGTAAGCCAGTCCAATAGCTCAGCACTCTTTGAAGTGGCATCTGAGCTCCAGATTCTATGTGGTTCCATACCCCAGCATGAGATAGCTAGCCTGCCAGCTGGTGCCCCCATTGATAGTAAATGTTTGTTGTTTTTAGACACTATGTTTTGGGGTAATTTTTAACACAGCAGTAAATAACTAACATATGCCACTTCATAGAAGATTTTCCTATTCCAACTAGAAGATAGGCTGACCCTGTTACCATAGCATTAAGCCATCTGTTTCAGGTGAATCTTTCATGCAAGAAGCTTGCTGAAGTTGCTAAAGATCAGAGAACATGGACTTGACCCAGTTAACAAGAAAAGACTATAATGACTTTTTAGACCCTGTTTGCTAATAACAGTATGCATTATGGAATTCACAGTGACAATTACCTTCATTATGATTTTCTACCTATGAAGGAGGTTGCAAGAGATGACCTCTAGCTTTTCACCTACTTCTAATATTCAGAGCCTACTGAACCCTACCAAAAACAATGGGTTTAGGTCCACTTGCAACACATTTGTTTACAAAGGCCTGTAAGATCCTAGATAATCTGACTTCTATCTATGTCTCTGAACTCCTCTTTCCACCTACTTTTACTTGTCTCCTGATTGTATTAGTTTGTTAGGCTGCCATAACAATGTGCTACAAGCTGAGTAGTTCAAATAGAAATGTGTTACCACATGCTTATGAGGGTTCTGAGGCAGAAAATATTGTACGCCTGTCTCCTAGCTTCCGGTGTTTGCTGGTAATCACGGGGCATTCCTTTGGTTTGTAGAAGCACCACCCTGATCTCAGTTTTCATCTTTGTGTGGGGCTCTCCCTGTGTGCCTGTCTATGTTCAAACACCTCCCTTTTTATAAAGATGCCAGCCATACAAGGATACTTCCAAAAGTTCATGGAAAAATTGAAGTGCAAGTTGAAATTCATGCATAGAAGTATTCAAAAAGTTCATGGGAAATGCATATTATGAAAAAAATAGATTTAACTTTTTTAAGATTTATTTTATTTATTTGAAAGAGTGACATGGAGAGAGGAAGAGACACACAGAGAAGAGATCTTCCACCTGCTGCTTCATTGCCCAAATGTCCATAACGGCCAGGTCTGGACCAGGCTGAAGCTAGCATCCTGGAACTGCAATCCAGGTCTCCCACATGGGTGGCAGGGGCCCAAGTACTTGAGTCATCTTCTACTGCCTTCCTAGGCACATTAGCAGGGAGTTGGATCAGAAGCAGATCTGCCGGGGCTCTAACCAGCACTCTGATAAGGAATGCCAGCACTGCGGGTGATAGCTTAACCTGATGTGTCACAACACTGGCCCCAAACTTTTTGAACCAATATAAACTTATCTTTGAGTTTCATTTACCATGAGCTTTTTGAAATCCTTTCATATTGGATTAGGATCCCACCCTACTCCAGTATGATATAGTCTGCACTAATTACATCTACAACGACCCTATTTCTAAATATGATCACATTCTACACATTCTAGGGTACTGAAGTTATGCCTTCAACATATGTATTTTGAGGGGCCCAATTCACCCTGTAATATCGGCCTTCCTGCTCTTCCCCTAGTACACCAAGCTGATTTCCATCTCAGATCCTTAAACATGGCAGTCCTTCTGTCTAGGACCCCAAAGAAGCATGGTTGTTCCTTCTCAGCATACAAATGTCATCGCATATGTCACCTCCTCAATGAGACCCATGTTGGTCACTCTATTTAATACAGCCCCTACACCATACCCACATACCATTCTCTCCACATCCTGCTTTGTACCTAAAATTGACTTCTTTTTACTTGGTTTTTATCCAACCCTCAAAGAGTATAAGTTCCACAGAGATAGGAAGTTTGCTTATCTTATTACTTCTATATCATTAGCCCCTAACATAGTGCCTGTTCAAGGGTAAATATTTAATAACTGTTTGTTAAATGAACATTAAATGAGTGAATGTTCACTTTGTTCTCTGATTGAGTCTCTGAAAAGTCCAGTGGAGTCGAATTTTTCCTGAGAAAGTGGAGCTTATCTTAAACTTTTGAAGTCATTTATTCTTCCTCCTTAAGTGAACTTCTCTTATCTAAGAGACCAATTATAAAACAATAAAATAAGATTACTCCTCTCTTCCAAAGTTACCCATCTTGCTTCTACTTGTACTACCAGAAAACCACCTGATGGCAGCAAAAATTAGAGTCAACAGGAGGGGGATCCGCTGCCAGACAGATATACATTTTCAAACTTTACTCAAAGGTTTCTATTGTTTGCTTTCTCCCTAGCCTGGCTAGACTACCTATTAGGAAAACAAAATATCCTCTTAGATCAACTGGCTCATAAAAGGCCAGGGAACAAAGCTGACTTCCAACTAAAATCCAGGACAGGTGTTTGGCGGAGCAGTTAAGACACCCGCAGCTTAAGCTGTCACTTGGGATGCCCACATCCCATATCAGAGTGCTTGGGTTCCAGTGCTGGCTACTCTGTTTTTTAAAATTTTTTATGAAGAGTTATTCATTCATTCATTCATTCATTTGAAAGGCAGAGTGAGAGAATGAGCGAAAGAGAAAAAGGTCTTCCATCCACGGATTCACTCCCCAGATGGCCACAACGGGTGGAGCTGCGCCTATCCTAAGCCAGGAGCCAGGAGCTTCTTCTGGGTCTCCCACGCGGGTGCAGGGGCCCGAGGACTTGGACCATTTTTTACTGCTTCCCCAGGCCATAGCTGAGAGCTGGATCGGAAGAGGAGCAGCCGGGACTAGAACCGGCGCCCAGATGGGATGCCGGCGCTTCAGGCCAGGGCTTTCTTTAACCCACTGCTCTACAGCGCCAAGCTACCCTGCTTTTGATCCAGCTTCCTCATAATGCACCTGGGAAGCAGCAGATGATGGCCCTAGTACTTGAGAGCAGGATGCAGTTCCTGGCTTTGGATGATGGAAGATTTCTCTCTCTCTCTCTCTCTCTCTCTCTCTCTCTCTCTCTCGCTCTGTCTCCCTCTCTCCCTCTCTCCCTCTCTCTCTCTCCCTCTCTCTCCCTCTCTCTCTCTCTCTCCCTCTCTCTTTCTCTCTCCCTCTCTCTCCCTCTCTCTCCCTCTCTCTCCCTCTCTCTCCTCTCTCTCTGTCACTCTGCCTTTCAAATAAGGGAACAAGTAAATAAATATTTTTTTAAATGACACCCACATCCCATATTGGAGTATCTGAGTTTGAGTTACCACTCCACTCCCAAATTGAGCTTCCTGCTCAGGCACTGCTGGGAGGCAGAAGCGATGGCTCAGGCGATTGCTCAAGTATTTGGGTCCCTGTAACCCACATAGGAGTCTTGAGCTGCGTTCTCGGGTTCGGGCTTCAACCTGACCCAGACCTGGCTATTGTTGGCATTTGGGGAGTGAATGAGCGGGTAGGAAATCTCTGTCTCTTTCTGTTTCTCTGGCTTCCAATTGAATACAATAAATAAATAAATAAAAAGAATTACCCACTTAAAAATTCTGACCTGCTTGAAAGTAGAGAGGTGAACCCTTCCCACCTGCCTCCTTGATCCAGGCTGTAATATCTAACAGGTGCTAAGATAAACTGATACCTAAACAAATTCTTTTGGGAGTTTTTTCCTAGTGTTGTTTGCTTTCATGTTGCCTTAAAGATCAAAAGAGGACTCCAGCCAGAACCTTTGATGTTTATCCAACTCAAATTGGGCTTTTCCTATAATAAAAATTGGGGGATTGTTTGTAGCTTGTGAAGATTCAAGCAAGGGGAAGGAGGAAAGTTGATTTTTAAAAACTGTTTCTTAAAAAGATAAATCTTTAAATAAATGGAAACAGGAATTTAATTAGACCATTTTGTAGAATCAATTCCCAACTTTCTTTCCACTGAAGTCAGTGGTTTTTAAGGCCTTGTGGATTACACACCCTTAAGCAATGTATCTCAAATTAAGGTGCCCTGGGGCTGGCACTGCGGTGTAGTAGGTAAAGCTTCCTCCTGCAGTGCCGGCATCCCATATGGGCGCCAGTTTCAGTCCTGACTGCTCCGCTTCCGATACAGTTCCCTGCTAATGGGCCTGGAAAAGCAGTGGAATATGGCCCAAACCCTTGGGCCCCTCCATCCACATATGAGACCCAGAAGAAGCTCCTGACTTTGGATTGGCCCAGCTCCAGCTGTTGCGGCCATTTGGGGAGTGAACCAGCGGATGGATCTCTCTCTCTCTGTACCTCTGTTTTTCAAGTAAATAAAATAAATGTTTTAAAACAATCCTTGAGGCCAGCACTGTGGCATAGCGAGTAAAGCTGCTGCCTGGAGTGCTGGCATCCCATATGGGCACCGGTTCGAGTCCCACTTGCTCCACTTCCGATCCAGCTCTCTGCTTACGCCCAGAAAAGCACTGGAAGATGGCCCAAGTCCCTGGGCCCCTGCACCCACATGGGAGAACTGGAAGAAGCTCCTGGCTCCTGGCTTCAGGCTTCAGATTGGCCCAGCTGTGGCCATTACAGCCATCTGGGGAGTGAACCAGTGGATGGAAGACCTCTCTCTCTCTCTCTCTCTCTCTCTCTCTCTGCCTCTGCCTCTCTGTAACTCTTTCAAATAAATAAATCTTTTAAAAAAATTAAGGTGCCCACAAATCACCTGGTGATCATGTTAAAATAGAATGCTGGACTCAATGGGTCCAAGGAGGGCACTGTGGGGTGAATCAGGTGGGTCTCTAGGAGTCCCCATGTAAACATTCACTTGGCTTCAGCCTACCTGCAAATGCCCAATGCACTCCTACTTTTCAGAGTCCTCTGCTTCAGTGTTCTAACTACCTTTTTTTTTCTTTTACCAGATGCCCCAGTAAATGCACCATTGTGTTTCTGCCTCACTTTCAAATTTGCCTCTCCTAAGTCCTTTTCTCTCTGGACCTGCCTTTCTGTGAAAATATAATGAGTAACATGTGGTAGTGAGTTCATGAATTACTTCCCTTACTGTCTTGGACAGAAGACCAAACCCATTCCACCACATGAGACCGATGGAATTTAACTACATCTTTAGGGACAAAAATATAATTCTGATGGTAAGAATTTGTATGTCTTATAACAGACTCATGGAATGGTTATTTTTTAGTGGGATGAGGAGGAGGAATCTCATTTCTAATTTCTCAAAGACATCATACAACATAGGGGATTGCCAATCCTAGCTACTTATACTCTTTGCCTTGCCTCTTTTTTTTTTAAGATTTATTTTATTTATTTGAAAGTCAGAGTTACACAGAGAGAAGGAGAGGCAGAGAGAGAGAGAGGTCTTCCATCCGATGGTTCACTCCCCAATTGGCCCAACAGCCGGAGCTGTGCCGATCTGAAGCCAGGAGCCAGGAGCATCTTCCGGGTCTCCCGCACGGGTGCAGGGGCCCAAGGATTTGGGCCATCCTCTACTGCTTTCCCAGGCCATAGCAGAGAGCTGGATCGGAAGAAGAGCAGCCGGGACTAGAACCGGTGCCCATATGGGATGCTGGCGCTTTGGGCCAGGGCATTAACCTGCTGCGCCACAGCGCCGGCCCCTGCCTTACCTCTTATGTGCTCTGAACTCATGGGAGACAACATCGTCTTATTTTAGAAGTGGAACCATGGAACTGTGACCAGATGTTTCATGATTATGGCCAAAGGAGTAGTAATTCCAAAGCAAAGAAAGCAAGAGACACCTGAGTGAAGGCTTCCTTGCAGATGATGGTACTTTCTTGGCAGCTTAAAGGATTCTGATAATATTTGACCAATATTTGCCCAGCAATTTTCCTATAATTTCCCTATTTTGGTAGAATCCAATCTAGTTATCTGAAACTATTTATTTAGGTCCTCAACTCATACAACAAATATTTTACATGACTTATTTCATGATCATTTGGAGGCACAGAAGTGGCCTTCTCAAGAAATGAATTTTCCATAATTGAGATGTAAATAATTGCCTACTATGCTTGTGGCATACTTAGACTGTAAAGTCTTTTCATATTCTCCTCCTGCTGCACTAACCACATTGACTGGACTTAAGTGTCCCTGGTCACTTAACCCAGGGACAGGCAATTCTATCCAACAGACTGATTAGCAACCACATCTGGCCTATAGCATAAGAAAATCTGAGTCACATTCTATTTTTAATACGAATTGAGGAAACAGAGTTCTTTATCCACGGAACTGAAAGTGAAAGGTTAGTAGCGGTCAGGACAAGACAAGATGGTAAAGGGACAAAAGAGATATAGAGATGAGAGGAAAAGGATTCCTTAGGAAAAACAAAGATAACACCCAAAAATATTATCCCTTTTTTCTTGTAGTACATTGAGTTGTTTCTGTTCTTTGAATCATAGGGGTGAGAAAGTAAGTGACAGTGAAGGGGGGGGGGGCACTGGAGCCTGGAGGGGTAAATAAATGGTAGAGATGAAATCTGTGACTTCTGCATAAGTAGAATATTAGAGACATTATTTCCATCCTTCCTGCTACACTGTGAGCTCCTAGAAGGAAGGGACTGTGTCTTATTCATGTTTTTTTTTTTTTTACTTCCTCACACATTGTATAGGACAGATATACAATAAATACTAAATATAAAACTCAATTCTCTGAGATGAGGGCAATTCATCGAAAGATCAGATACCATAGTTTGGTGGATCCGAACTTTTTAAAAAATATTTATTTGAAATACAGTGTGACAGAGAAGCAAAGACTTATCTTCTATCCACTGGCTCACTCCCCCAATGGACACAATGGCTGGGGCTGGGCCAGGCCAAAGCCAAGAGCCAGAAACTCCATCTTGGTCTCCACATGGGTGCCAGGGGCCCAAGTACTTGTACAAGCCATCTTCTACTACCTTCCCAGATGCATTAGCAGGGAGCTGAATCAGAAGCAGAGCAGCCAAGATTTGAACCAGAACTCCCAAATGAGTTGCTGGAACCTAAAGTAATGGCTTAGCCTGCCGCCCTACAATGCCAGTCCTGGTTCCCAAACTTTTCATCACCTGAGAATTCTTTCCTTATATTTTGATCCATAGATTATATTGTCTAATCTGTCTAATTACATAATCATGATGGTTTTTTGACTTAAATAATTTTCAAATTGTAAAGTCCAAAAGAATGTCCAGATAAGTTAGTAGAACTAAAGAGAACTGAGCTAGGTTTCTGGATACAAAATATTTATATTTGAAAGACAGAGATATGGAGAGAGAAGGAGAGAGAGTGAGAGAGAGATCTTCCATCCGCTGGTTCACTCCCTCAAATGGCTGCAATGGCTGGGCCTGGACCAGGCCAAAGCCAGGAGCCAGGAGCTTCTACCTGGTCTCTCATGTTAGTAAGGGGGCCCAAGGCCTTGGACCGTCTTCCACTGCTTTCCCAGGTGCATTAGCAGGGAGTTGGATTGGAAGTGGAGCAGCTGGGACTGAAATGGGTGCCCATCTGTGATGCCAGCACTGCAAGTGCAAGTGGAAGCTTAACCTTCTATGTTACAGCATCAGCCCTCTGGGTACAAAATAAATGTGTTAATGAAATCCTATATAAAGGACAGATAAAAATGAAATAAAATACCCTTCAAAGTGTCAGGCAATAATAAATATGGACTATTAGGAATAAATCTACAGAAAACTACAAGGCACTATGGTTAAAAAATAACACTTCACTATTTTTAAAAATATTTAATTACATATTTAAAAATCAGAATTACAAAGAAAGAAAGAGAGAGAGAGAGACAGAGAGAGACAGAGAGACAGAGAGAGACTGAGAGATCATTCATCCTCTGGTTCACTCCCAAATGCCTGCAATAGCCAGGTCTGGGTCAGGCCAAAGCCAGGAGCCCAGAACTCCATCCCAGTCTCCCATGTGGGTGGCAGGGACCCAAGCACTGCCTTCACAGGTGCATTAGCAGGGAGCTGGATCTGAAGCAGAGTAGCAAGGACTTGAACCAGCACTCTAATATGGGACGTAAGCACCCCAAGTGGCAACTTAACCTGCTGGGTTGCAATGCCTGCCCTGGAGAAATATTTTAAGAGATCAAAATGCTGTGTCCCATCACTGGGCTTTAAAAAACTTAAGTTCACATGCCTTTCCAGAACACATGAAGAGCTTGTCCTCACTACCCCAAAGATATCCAGGGTTTGTAAGCATCAAGAACTGAAGGATCTGAGATTTTAGCCTACTTACAAGCTAATAAGTGAGACCATCCATGTCATGGATGCTGGCAAAGATGCAAGGCTCCTAGGTCAGAGGCAAAGGACTTTGTTATCCATGGCGCAGCATGCAGCGTGAGTTAATTTTACTTTGCATCTGTGCCTCATGCCTCTCAGGTCTCACAGGAGAGTTGTAAGCAGGGGAACACTGCCAAGGAACACTCAGCTTTGGCAATTCACTGACTTCTACCAAGCAGACACAAGCCTACTCTTTATGGGGAGATGTTACGTCATCTCTCAAGGCTGTTTGCTGCAAATACAATTTGGGAAATGACCTGGGTAAAGAGTGGCTCAGGGCCCCTTATTCTTGGTATGCCCAGCAAGATTCGTAGCAGCACAAGACACGTGTGGAGGAATCTTTCTCCCAACCATGGGTGTTTGGGGGTATTGTGGGGGAGACACGTGCATGAGATAGGTGGTTGGTGGCAGAACCAGATCTCATTATAAGTAATCTGGTGCATCCCTCTTTGAGTGACTCAAAGAGTGGATCACTCTTTGGCAGTTCCTCAATAATAGAATAGAATTATCATGTGACCTAACAATTTTATTCTTAGGTATATATCTAAAGGATTGAGAAAGGTGTTCAAACAAAAACATGTACAATGTTAATAGCAGCTCTATTCACAATAGCTAAAAGGTGGATGCAACCCAAAAGTACTGTGATGGATAAATGGATTTTAAAAATATTATTCAGCAAGGAAAAAGAAGGCAGTCCCAATACATGCTATGAGGCTCAAGAATAAACTTTGAAAGTTTTATAGGCCGGTGCCACGGCTCAATAGGCTAGCCCTCCACCTAGCAGCGCCGGCACACCGGGTTCTAGTCCCGGTCGGGGTGCCGGATTCTTTCCCGGTTGCCCCTCTTCCAGGCCAGCTCTCTGCTGTGGCCAGGGAGTACAGTGGAGGATGGCCCAAGTGCTTGGGCCCTGCACCCCATGGGAGACCAGGAGAAGCACCTGGCTCCTGCCTTCAGATCATCGCGGTGCGCCGGCCGCAGCGCGCCAGCCATGGCGGCCATTGGAGGGTGAACCAATGGCAAAAGGAAGACCTTTCTCTCTGTCTCTCTCTCTCATTGTCCACTCTGCCTATCAAAAAAAAAAAAAAAAAAGAAAGAAAGAAAGAAAGTTTTATGCTAAAGGAAAGAAGCCAGACACAAAAGGAATGTGCTTAGATATGACAGCACTTCAAAATGTTTGTAGAAAAATGGAATTAAAAAAGTTTATTTTGGTGAAAAAAACATCTTGAAGTCTATGCATAGTTTTTTTCATACTATGCATTTTCCATATCAAGAGCTTCAAACTAGTGTCCAAATCCTTAACAATCAAAATACTTTCTCATTTAAAAAAAATATATATATATATATTTTACATTTATTTGAGAGCCAGAGTTACAGACAGAGTGGGGAAGAGACAGAGCTCTTCATCTGCTGGCTCACTTCCCAAGTGGCTGCAACAGCCAGGGCTGGGCCGATCTGAAACCAGGAGCCAGGAGTTTCTTCCAGGTCTCCCATGTTGGTGCAGGGGCCCAAGCTCTTGGACCATCTTCCACTGCCCTCCCAGGCCATCAGCAGGGAGCTGGATCTGAAGTGGAGTAGCTGGGACATGAACGGGTGCTGCAGGCAGAGGCTTCCTCAAAAATCTTTTTCTTAGGGTCAGCACTGTGGTCTAGAAGGTTAAGCCTCTGTCTTGAGTTCCAGCATCCCATATGGGAGCCGGTTCGAGTCCTGGCTGCTCCAATTCCAATCCACTTCCCTGCTAATGTGCCTGGGAAAGCAGCAGATGGCCCAAGTGCTTGGGCCCCTGCACCCATGTGGGAGACCTGGAAGAAACTCCTGGCTTCTGGCTTTGGCCTAACCCAGCTCCAGCCATTGCGGCCATTTGGAGAGTGAACCAGAGGATGGAAGGTCTCAATCTCTCTCTCTCTCTCTCTCTCTCTCTCTCTCTCTCTCTCTCTCTGTATGAAGCTTCTCTCTGTAACTCTGCCTTTCAAATAAATACATTAATCTTTAAAAAAATTTTTTTCTTGATGCCAAGAATGCTACTGTCAAAATTCTAGTGGTCTCATCTTGTACTCTCTGGAAGGGAAGGCAAATATTTGCATTCTGTTCTAGAAGTCCCTTCTCCAAAGCACAAACTGAATTCTTCTAAAGCAATAAAGATTTTAAAAAACCAGTTGCATTTCCTTATAGAAAAATCCAATCATCTACACTTGCAACAAAAATAGTTCTAGCTTATTTACCTCACAGCACATGTTAGGTTAATGGTAGGGATATAAAATGGTGACTTAGCTCTGAAAGCTCTTGACTTTGTATTGCAGAGCAGGAAGTCCAATCAGTAAATATGGTTGCAGGAAAGTCCTTTCTTACCACCTGTATTAACTTTCTTTTTTTTATTTTTTATTTATTTTTTATTTTTTGACAGGCAGAGTGGACAGTGAGAGAGAGAGACAGAGAGAAAGGTCTTCCTTTTGCTGTTGGTTCACCCTCCAATGGCCGCCACGGCTGGCGCGCTGCGGCCGGTGCACCGCGATGATCCGATGGCAGGAGCCAGCTACTTTTCCTGGTCTCCCATGGGGTGCAGGGCCCAAGCACTTGGGCCATCCTCCACTGCGCTCCCGGGCCACAGCAGAGAGCTGGCCTGGAAGAGGGGCAACCGGGACAGAATCCGGCGCCCCGACCGGGACTAGAACCTGGTGTGCAGGCGCCGCTAGGGGAGGATTAGCCTAGTGAGCCGCGGCGCAGGCCCAACTTTCTTTTGTAACAAATCACCACGAACTTGGTGGCTTAAAGCCATGCAAATTTGTTATTTTACAGTTTAGAGTGGCAGAAGTTTGCAAGTGGTCTCACTGCGCTAAAAATAACATGTTGACAGGATTGCATTTGTTTCTGCCTGGTGGGAGAGTCTGTTTTCTGGTTTCTAGACACTGCTAGTTTCCTTTCTTTGTCTTCAAAGTCAGCACAGCAGCTTGTAGTCTCACTACTCAGTACTCAAACCTTCTGCCTCTCACTTCCACCTGTAAGGATCATTCTGATTACATTAGACCCACCCCTATGTGGTGACTTCAAAAAGGTTGTGGAAAAATGCATTGAGAGGCTCTGTCTGGAGAGGTGCCCATCCATCCTTACGGATGTCCCTTCCCTAATAAACCTTGCTATTTTATCTCCCACTAAAAAAAATGCATTGAAAAAATAAGTTTAGGGGCCAGTGCTGTGGTGTAGTGGGCTGAGCTCCTGCCTGCAACACCAGCATCCCGTATGGGCACTGGTTCAAGTGCTCCTTTTCTGATCCAGCTCCCTGCTGATGTGCCTGGGAAAGCAGCTGAAG
Source organism: Oryctolagus cuniculus (assembly GCF_051225735.1). Lineage (NCBI taxonomy): Eukaryota > Metazoa > Chordata > Mammalia > Lagomorpha > Leporidae > Oryctolagus > Oryctolagus cuniculus. The sequence continues at coordinate 91,387,050 of NC_142888.1, forward strand.
ATGGCCCAAGTGCTTGAGCCCCTGCCACCCACGTAGGAGACCCAAATGAAGTTCGTGGTTCCTGGCTTCAGCCTGGCTGGGCTGGGCCATTGCAGCCATCTTGGGGAGTTAATCAGCAGATGGAAGATCTCTCTGTGTCTCTCATTCTCTCTTTGTAACTCTATCTTTCAAATAAATAAACATTTTAACAATAAATAAGTGAAAAGGTTATTTTGGTGCAAAAATGGAAATCAATGCATAGTTTACTCATAATAAGGATTTTCCATAAACTTTTTGAAGACCTGTTGTACACATGGATTTCAAAATTGTTTTGCACCAGAATAAACGTTTTAATTCCATTTTCCACAAACTTTTAAAAATAAAGATGATTTATTTACTTGAAGGCAGAGCAAGAGAGAGAGAGCGAGAGAGCAAGCTCTTCCAATCCCTAGTTCACTCACCAAATGGCTGTGCAACAGCCAGGTCTGAGCCTGCTAAAGTCAGGAGCCAGGAACTCTATCTAAATGTGTCAGAGACCCAAGCACTGGGGCCATCCTCCACTGTCTTTCCAAGTGCATTAGTAGGAAGCTGGACTGGAAGTAGAGCAGCCAGGACTGGAACCTGCCCTCCAATGTGAGATGCCAGCGTTGCATAACACTGCCATAACAAGAGCCCTTCCATAAATGTTTGGAAGTACTGTCTAATCCACAGTCATTTCCCTATTTTGAGGTCAGCTGATGAGCAAACTAAATTCCATCTGCAGCCTTCATTCCCTTTGTGATGTAAGGTCACATAGTAAGAGTTCCAGGGCTTAGGAGGTAGATGTCTTTGGGGCACTGTTATTCTACCTACTGTACCACCACTTGACAGGTGTTTATTGAACTTCTACTGTGCTTGAAGAGCCTTGTGCTCTGGCTTAAGGGGCAGTCTGGATGAAACAGGCCTTGTAGAGAAAGGGTAAATAACAGTAAAGATAAATAATAATAAAAGGCTGTAGGATCAGAAGAGGCACTCTCACAATGAAAATTAGAACGGAGCAGTTGTTTTATGCAGTGATTTTAAGTAGGATGCCGCTTAAGATGCCTCCATTGGACTGGCGCTGTGGCACAGCGGATTAAAGCCCTGGCTTGAAGCGCCGGCATCCCATATGGGTGTCGGTTCTAGTGCCGGCTGCTCCACTTCCAATCCAGCTCTCTGCGATGGCCTGGGATAGCAGTGGAAGAGGCCTAAGTCCTTGGGCCCCTGCACCCATGTGGGAGACCCGGAAGAAGCTCCTGGCTTCAGTTTGGCGCAGCTCCGGCCGATGCAGCCATCTGGGGAGTGAACCAGCAGATGGAAGACCTCTCTCTCTGTCTCTACCTCTCTCTGTAACTCTTTCAAATAAATAAAATAAATCTTTTTAAAAAACAGATGCTTCCATCACACCTTGGAGTTCCTGAGTTTCAGTCTTGGCTCTGCTTCCCACCAGCCCCCTGCTAATGTCCATGGATGATTCAAGTACTTGGGTCCCTGGCACCTATGTGAGAGACCTGGATGGGGCTCTGGCTCCGGGTTTCAGCCTGGCCCAGGCCTGGATATTGTAGCATTTTGACATCTAGGGAGTGAACCAGTGGATGGAAGATACATATCTCTCCCTCAAATTAATCAATTGATTGATTTTTTTGAAAAAGAAAATTAGAAGATTGTATGGTGTGATCACTGAGGTGGCCAAAGAAGTCTTTCTGAAAGAGGCAGAACTTGTACCATCAGACTGAAAGAAAGGGCAACACTTGAGCATTGTTTCTGAGCTGAGTGAGTCTTAGACTCTTGAGTGCAGACTTCTCATGTAGCAGTTGTAACATGAACGCACTTGCTGCTATTCAAATGATGTCATCGTAACGCTTTCCAGCTTAAAGAGTGCCAGCACATCCATTAGCCCACTTGATACTCACCACAGCCCTGTGAGGGAAGTAGGGAGGACAGGGAACCACATGAACTGCCCCCCCCCCCCGAGTCCCCAAGGCTCCCTTCTTCCTTGTAGCCCTAGGGACACAGCTTGTTTTCTCCCTTGTTGGTAGCTATTTCCGCAAGCCTAGCTGCAGAATGAGACATAGTTTCTCCACCTTCTCCACTTTCTGTTGACCTCATACACAGACTCATTTAATTAATAATTAATAATTTTAATTTTTACCTGTTAAACTCTAGAGAAAATAAAACCGACAGGTGTAAGGAGGTGCCAAAGTTTCCATAATTTTACAAAGTTTATGTAATTATGGTCTCTGATCTATAGTTTCTCCTTCCTTTTTTCATTGGCAAAAGATGATACCATTGGGTTCAGGTCCTTTGCTTCTATTTTCTTAGGACTCATCCTCAGCATTATTGCAGCAAGTCATGATGGAGTGGGTTTTATATGTCAGGCACTGTTTTAATTGCTTTACATATTTAACTCAATCAGCACAATAGCACATTTTATGGATGGGTATATGGGGTGGACTGGCTCTGGAATACATGTTTCTTTTTTAATTAATTTGTTTGAAAGCCAGAGTTACACAGAGAGAGGAGAGACAGGGGCAGAGAGAGAGAGAGAGAGAGAGAGAGAGGTCTTCCATCCACTGGTTCACTCCCCAGATGGCTGCAACGGCCGGAGCTGCACTGATCTTAAGCCAGGAGCCAGGAGCTTCTTCTGGGTCTCCCATGCGGGTGCAGGGGCCCAAGGACCTGGGCCACCTTCTACTGCTTCCTCAGGCCACAGCAGAGAGCTGGATCAGAAGTGGAGCAGCAGGGACTCGAATCGGCGCCCATATGAGATGCTGGCGCTTCAGGCCAGGGCATTAACCCACTGTGCCATAGCACCAGCCCCAGAATACACGTTTCTAACCAGTATACAAGGGGCAGGAGTTGTGGTGCTATGGATTAAGCAGCCTGCATCCCATATTGGAGTGCCTGGTTCCAGTCCCCACTATTTTGTGCTTCCTATTTGGCTTCCTGCTAATAATGTACATGGAATGTACGGAGGATGACCCAAGTACTTGGGTTCCTGCCACTCACATGGGAGACTTGGCTGGAGTTCCTGGCTCTTGGTTTCAGCCTGACCTAGCCCTGGTTGTTACGGGCTTTGGGGGGATGAATCAGCGGATGGAAGATTCCTGTTTCCTTTCTCTCTCTCTCTCACTCTGCCTTTCAAATTAACTAATTAATTAATCTTTAACCACTATCCCATATTGCCTCACCACTTCTTCCCCACCATCACTCCACCCTCTGCCTATAAATATAGGTTACTCTTTGGACACTGACCCCATGAGGAAATAGGTCACTATGTTACAGATGAGGAAACTGAGGCCTGGAAAAGCTAGACTTTTTGAAGACAGTATTAAGTAGCCAAGTAGGATACCTGGGGGAAAATCCCGTTCCATCATACCACGTTGTGTCTAAGAGAGGCTACTTTGGTGAAGTCTGGTTCTGTTCCGGCATAGTGAAAAGAAATGACCTCAAATGAGTCCACACACAGTGTCTCTCGTCATTAAATATGTTTCATTTTTGGACACTGTGATCAATACCAGAACAACACCTTCAAAGAATTGAAGCTCTAAAAAGAAAAAGGTTCTCTCAACACCATCCTCAAGAGGTTGAATTTAAAAATAACTATAAACAATAAAGTAAATACAACAAAGTACCGTTTTGGCCCATAATGGCTGCTTAAATGTTTCTTTTTGAAATGCCCACCATCAAAAAGTTTAAGAAGTTTTTAAAATATTTCTTTTCTGGTGTCTTAAGGACATGTGTAAACCGCTAAGTACTTCAGCATTGTCTGTTACATATTAATTCCTGGCAGAGGTGGTGTATGAGAGTTGAAACGGTAAAGGTAAGTCGGGGGCAGATGACGATGAACACAGGTGATGAGGAAGAACAGGCACGTCAGGGAAGGGCCCTGTGTTTATAATTTACTGGAATCCACCTACTTTGGGTGGGATCAACGGTCTACAGGAAGTCTTTCTAAAAGAGAGTAGCCCATGTTATGACTGCGGATAACTTACTAATGACATTTCAATATTCCTCCGAAATCTCCAGGAAGCAGACAACCTCAAAGGTAACCCATCTCAAGTAATCTATAAACCTGGGAAATGCAAACAGTAAGAGAGTCGGGTGAAACAATGTAGGGTGGAGGGGGCTATTACAGTGTCTTGAGCCAACAGAAGGAAAAAAGTTCTTGGAGAACTTACCAAAAAGGGAAGTTCATGTTAAAAAAATTTTTTTTTTGGTATGGCCAACACTGCCCGAGGGAGAGGCGTCTCTGATTTGAGGCATGGGTATTTTAATTGAATTTGCCAGTATAATCTGATTTTGAAAAGGGCTGACTAATCCTGCTGCTTCAGCTGAAAAACAATATTCTATTAAAATTATGTAGCTCAGATTTTGTGCTCATCAATTTATCCATTGATTTCCTAGCTCTCCAATATTGGGAGTATCTCTACCTACAGACACAAGGATCCAGTCAGGATGGCATGTATAGTCCTTCGGGTAATACATAAATTGTCATCTATATAGAGCATTTTTCTTAGGAATCACAGGATCTCAAGGTTAGAGGATACTTACTTGAGCATCTCAAGTAAGAGGAAACTCGTTGCTTTGTTACTTCTTTGGACATCCGCGTTAAAAAATTGTGCTGTACATGGAACAAAACTGTGTTCTTTTAGAGCTTCCATTCTTAGCTTGACTCATTGGGTCCATATGTGAAATAATCTAAGCCTTCTCTGAAAAAATAATTACCTTTTGCTGTAGACAAACCGCTTCCCTCAGCCAAATTCTCTAAATTCTGTAACTCTTCTTAATGTAAGGCACTTTCAAGTGATTCTGTCATCCTGGTCACCTTCCCGTGGACAGACTCCTGTTTCATTTTTAAGGTGTGGTCCTGAACATGTCAAGTGCTTTTGTACAATTTTCAAAAGTAAAATAGTTTCTTCCCAAGGGGTTAAGATGACTGCTTCTCTCCACTCCAGCTTCCCATTGTCATGCGTGCCCTCACGTCAGGTGCTGGTGGAGTGGTCATGAGCACTTCTGGAATACATTAAAAGGAAGCTGTACCTGTAGTATGTCTAGTTTAGGTTTAGGAGAATATATATTATTCTGACATTTTCATGTATAGTTAACCAGTTGCTAGGTGCTGGAGTGGAGGAATGACTTCCAGGAATACTGCTACTCCACATTATGCCAGTTTCACCCAGCATTGTGACAATAAGTTGTAGGTGTGTTAGGCAGCTAATGAAACTGTTATTTTTGGTGGCCCATGCCTTGGCACAGTAGGTTAATCCTCTGCCTGCAGCGTCGGCATCCCATATGGGTGCCAGTTCTAGTCCTGGCTGCCCCTCTTCCAATTTAGCTCTCTGCTATGGCCTGGGAAAGCAGTGGAGGATGGCCCAAGTCCTTGGGCCCCTGACACACCCATGTGGGAGACCAGGATGAAGCTCCTGGCTCCTGGCTTCTGATCGGTGTAGCTCCAGCCGTTGTAGCCATTTGGGGAGTGAACCAGCAGATGGAAGATCTTTCTCTCCTCTCTCTCGGCTCCTCTTTCTCTCTCCATGTAAGTCTTTCAAATAAATAAATAAATATTTAAAAAAATAAATACAAGATGTGCTGTGTATTGAGTTGTAATCTTACAATAGGGGAATGTTATGGCTTATAAATTATACCTCAATAAACTTTAAAATGTACCACAATTTCTTTTCTTATTTTAAATAAATATTCTCTTTTGTGTCTAGAGTAAAATGAGAGAGGACTATGTAGCTGGGTATCTACAAAAACCTACAGCACACATTTCACTTAAGGGTGAAATGAAAGAATCTCGTTTGAGATTAGGAATTAGACACAGCATCACTGTTACTACCTTTGTTAAACACTGCTAGAAGTTATAGTGAATGCAGTAAGCCAATAAAAAGAAATAAAGGCTATAACAATCAGGAAGAACAAAATAAAACTGAGATTAAAGCAAAAAATTGAGTAAGTTTAGCAGTGTTTCTGGATATAAAATTTAATATGTAAAAACCAGTTGTGGGGCTGGTGCTGTGGCACAGTGGGTTAGGGCCCTGGCCTGAGGCGCAGGCATCCCATATGGGCACTGGTTTTCGTCCCGGCTGCTCCTCTTCCAATCTGGCTCTCTGCTGTGGCCTGGGATGGCAGTGGAAGATGGCCCAAGTCCTTGGGTCCCTGCACCCGCGTGGGAGACCCAGAGGAGGCTCCTGGATCCTGGCTTCAGATCAGTGCAACTCCAGCCATTGTAGCCACTTGGGGAGTGAACCAGTGGATGGAAGACCTCTCTCTCTGTGTCTACCTCTCTCTGTTAATTCTGTCTTTCAAATAAATAAAATAAATCTTTTTTTTTAAACCCAGATGTATCTTTGATTACAGCAGTAATTAAAAATTAAAATATACAATTACAATTCCATAAAGCTATATCAAGTATTTAACAGTAAATGTAACAAAGGAAATGTAGGAGGAAGTTGATTACAAAATTTACATGAAAGTGCAAAAGGTCAAAAATAGCCAAAGCACTCTTGAAGAAAAAAATGGGAAATGCTTTTCTACTAGACGTCAAAACTTATTATAAAACCATAGTCATGAAGGCAGTGGCGTGGCAGAACAGCATAGGGAGCTGACGTGTATATAGACATTCAACGTATGATGGGGCTGGCATTTTGGATTAGTGAAAAAAGTGTGCTTTTCAAAAATGGCGCTGGAATGATTAGTTTTCCATATGTAAAAATAGTGAATGGAATGCCTACCTTACACTATACATTTAAAAAATTAACTCCAAGTGGATTCAAAATATCAATGGAAAAGTTAAAAATATACAACTTTCAGAAGAAAGTATCTTCATCTTTGCGTAGTGGCAAATTCCTAAAATACACACTAAGATGTATACATTCTAAAAGAAAAGGCTGCTAATCAGAGTAGATTAAAATTATAAACTTCCATTTGCCAAAAAGTACTACTAAGAGAGTGAAAAGATAAGCTAGAATTGTAACCAATGAAAGACTAGTATCAGATTACAAACCAAATTCTAAGTATCTACAAGGAAAAGTTTAAACAATAGAAAGAGAGGCCAAAAACGACTAGGTACATCTCAGAAGTAAAAATTCAAATGACCAGTAGTTGAAATGAAAGACACTCAAGTCAAGCCGGTGTTGTGGTGTAACAGGTTAAGCAACTACTTGGGACACCCACAGCCCATTTCAAAGTGCCTGGTTAAAGTCCCAGCTCCTCTGTGCTTCTAATCAAGCACTCTGCTAATGTGCCTGGGAGGCAACAGATGATGTCCCAAGTACTTGGGCCCCTGCCACTCACGTGGGAGACCTGGATGGAGTTCCTGGCTCCTGACTACGACCTGGTCCAGCCCTGGCTGTTGTGGGCATTTGGGGAGTGAACCAACAGATGTGGTTCCTACAGATGGAGCCCAGATACTCTGATATGGGTGGGGTGCAACCATTCCAAGTATCAGCTTAACCACTGCACTAAATGCCCACCCCCGAATATATAGTTTAAAGAATCTGTAACATATGTGTGTCATTCCATCAACATTGCTCCACCATCAAATCCATCAATAGCAGAAGGAATAAATGAAGGTATATTCATTCAATGGCATATGGCAGTGTAAATGACCTGCAACTACATATGCCAACGTATATGAATCTCAAAAATCCAATAAGCGTACATATATACAGCTAAGTTCAATTTACAAGAAGTTCAAAAAACAGGAAAGCTAGACAATTTATTGTTAATGGATGCATTTATGGTTAGTAAAAGTATAAAGGGTAACAGGTCATGATTATTCCAACTTTTAGGATAATGACTGCATCTGGTTGGGAAAAAGAGGGATTTGATAAGGGAGGAAACTTCCTGGGTAGTGAGCACATAGATATTCATTCCTTAAAATTATTCTTTAAGTTACATGTAACTGCTTTATATACCATTCTATGTATTTCACCATTTCAGAAAAAGGAGGAAAAAATCAGTGCCAGAGTTGAACACATAATTCTAGCTAACCCATCATACAGAAAGACAATTTTCTCCCTTGTTTTTAGTGTTCTGTCTCTGTTTATTTTAAATCAAAGTGTATGAGAGTATTTCACAAGCTTTATGGAAAATATAATTAGAAGATAAATCTATTTTGGTATAAAATTTTTGAGATTCATACATAGATTTTTTGGTAATACACATTTTCTATAAAGCTTCTGAAGACCCCTCATATATTTACACTTGTTAATATTTCCCTTATCCTATTTGACTTTTCCTTTCACTTGTCCTTCCAGCCAGCCCAGCTCTCCCCACAGCTGTCATCCACCAACTGGGGATCAGCTGCCAGGAGGACTGGTAGATTAAAAGTTCTGAGCTACTTAGGCTGAGGTCCTAGCGGCAAGCAGCAGATTTGACAGCTCCTCTGAAAGTGCACCTGCAAGCAGCTTCCTTCACACACATACCTCCCACCTTGCTGCACCAGAGCCCTGTGGCTATATCATTCCCACCGAATTATATTGCTTCCAAAAAAAAAAAAAAACTTAGCAAATTTCTTATCAAAGAATTAGGTTATGTTGATAAGGTGATGAGCAAGAGTATTTTCAACCCTAGAAGGTTTCTATTTCCTGAAGAGGTAAAAACCCTAGCAGGGAAAACCCCTGTGGTTCTCACAGGCAGGGTTGGTCTACCTAAGCTGATAACATATTTCCTTCCAGAGGAGGAAGGCAGAATACAATTATTCATCCCTGGGAGCCTTGTGGATGCCTGCACATTTTTCACATCCTAAAGATTCACAGAGGCTGAGCTGGACAGAGCTCCCTATCCTGAAGACCCTCTCCAGAAGCCAAATTGCTGCAGCAGCCCTGCTGCCAGAAAAGCTCCAGGCCAGCTCCTGACGATGGGAAACTGGGTGGTTAATCACTGGTTCTCAGTTTTGATTCTGGTAAGTGATGTCTCACTTCCTATTAGTTGGGAAGGTTGACAGAGTAAGGAGACAACATGTTTGTTAAGATTTGTAAGTTATTTGAAAGGGAGATTTCATGTTAGTTATTGGGTTTCAGTTTATGAATCCAATTCTGGGCCAGATGAGTGGACAGGGGCAAAGACTATGCAATTATTCATGTTGTCAGGTGATAAGTATTTGGAATGTCAATCCGTTCTCGTTCTCATTCTCTGTCTTCTTTTCTCTTCCATCTCATTTCTATCCCTTGGAGCATTGATTTCTCCCCATCCTTCCTAGACTCTCCCCACCCAGATTTCATCAAATCATTGTCTTTTTTGAGATAAAAGTGATCTGAGAGATCATCTGGTTCATCACTGCCTGCTAAAAATATATTGCAAGCCCACATTCATCATTTCTGAACTTCCCAAAGTTATAGTGAAGAAGGTAAAAAGAAACAGGTGGAATTGTTAACAGCATAGTTTAACCCAATTTATCAAAAAGATTATCCCCTCCGAATGTAATACATATTGAAAATAGTAATGAGATCATTTATATTCTTTTGGTTTTTCCAAGTCTCTACAATCTGATGTGTATTTTACATTCACAGCACATCTCAATTAGGAGCAGCTACATTTCAAGTGCCCAGTAACAGCGGGTGGGGTGGTGGCTACAGCACCGCATAACAGTGCAAATATAACCCAGCTTCCTAATTTTGCAAAGGAAAATAAGACCCAGAGGTCACACAGTGAATGGATTGAAGAGCCATCACTTAAACCCAGCTCCCCAGTGATCAACCCAGAGCCTCTTCACTATCCCACAATCTCTTCCCCGCTCCCAAAGAAAGGAGACCTTTCTCCACTCTGATTCTTTCATTTCTGAGCCACACCTGAGCCTGGAGCACCCCAGGTGCCTTCTCACTGCCTTAGAACGCCAGGCATCACTCCTTCGGGGGCTTTTGCTCTTTTCTCCAGTTTTTCCTATGGGTCCCTTAGGACTGCCCAGGTGCACCAGGGGAAAAGGTACAGCATTCTCCTGGAGGGGTTTTTTCTAGTATTTAACAAAAAGCCCAGTGTTTATTTTGTCAGGTTATCTCATGACATGTTGAACACTCAATGCCCTATGTTTAGCTCCTTTTGCATTATCACAGGAAGAGAACTAGTTTAGGAGACAGGGGATCTGGCAGGTACATTCAGTGCTTGAGTGAACTTGATCAAATTATCCTCTCTAGATTTCTGGTCTCCCATGTGTATATGGGGGTTTGGGGAAAGGAGCAGTGACCTAATAGAATGACTAGTTTAGATACAAATATCAGGGTGTTTCTAGCTCTCAGACATACTGTGGTTTTTTTTCTTTTTTAACCCTTCTCTTATTTTTTGCTGGGAGGAGTTTATCACCTATGGTGGTGACACACATTTAATTCTGCTGCTTTGCCTTTTCACCCTGACTCAGCCTGCTGGCGGCCTCTGATTTCTTGCTGTCTCTGGCATATACTCCTATGCCTAAAGTATTTTTCCCCGCTCCTTCCTCTCAGGCCTTGTGCTCTGCCTTCTTCTCCATGCACAGGGGAAGGAATAGCAGCCAAAGTGGGCAATGGATTTCCTTCCCCCTGGATGAACTTCTTCATGTACCTGGCTTACAATTGCTAATGGGATAAGAGCTCTTTTTTTTTTTTTTTTTTTTTTTTTTACAGGCAGAGTGGACAGTGAGAGAGAGAGAGACAGAGAGAAAGGTCTTCCTTTGCCGTTGGTTCACCCTCCAATGGCCGCCGCGGCCGACGCGGCCGACGCGCTGCGGCCGGCGCACCGCGCTGATCCGATGGCAGGAGCCAGGAGCCAGGTGCTTTTCCTGGTCTCCCATGGGGTGCAGGGCCCAAGCACCTGGGCCATCCTCCACTGCACTCCCTGGCCACAGCAGAGGGCTGGCCTGGAAGAGGGGCAACCGGGACAGAATGCGGCGCCCCGACCGGGACTAGAACCCGGTGTGCCGGCGCCGCTAGGTGGAGGATTAGCCTAGTGAGCCGCGGCGCCGGCCTGGGATAAGAGCTCTTTAGCCCGTATCCCTCTCAGGTCCTGAAACAGTTCTGCTTCCCCTTAAGAAGCATCTCTTCTCTGTCTCCTGAATTCCTGAGGTAGCCACCCCTTGCAACTGGAGTAAAAGAATCTCAAAGACACTCAAGTCTGGAAAGAGTATCTAAGCAGAGGAGGCAGGAAGGAATTGATTTTGGTAAAGTCAGTTTGGTAATGACTCAACTCTGTAGCCAGCATTTGCTGAGCTTTTACTATGCACCAAGTATTGCCTTCATCACTTTACGTGCACTATGTTATGTAACCCTCACAGCATTGCTGTGTGGTAGATGTTGTTATTTAGTAGCCTCATTTTACAGATGAAGATATTGAGGTTCCGAGACATTAAACCACATGTCTAAGATTACAGAGCTAGTAGGAAGTGGTGATAGAATTTGAGCCCAAGGAGTTTGACTCCAATATCACACTTTAAATGCTATCCTGCTAGAGATGAATGAGTAGTCAAGATCTGGAGAATCTGAATGAACCATATCTTAGGCTAAAGGCTCTTTAGCTGTTGGTTGAGATGGGTCTGACCTATCCTAGGGAGAGGGATACATCCTACGGCCACCCCAGTGCCCTGGAGACCTGCTGAATTAGAGTAGCACTTCCAAACTTGGGCTCAAGCCCAGTTGGTTGGTCTCCAAGACAACAGGCAGTGGGTTCCAGGTTTCCCACTTAGCCAATGCTGAGCCAGAGCTTGGGACAGGCAAAGCAATCTTAGGAGGTCAAATGAGTCCAAAGCAATAATAGGTGAATTCGAAAGAAGATTCACCATTCAAAAACAGCAAAGTGTGTGTCAGGGTGTAATTAAAGAGGCAGGCCCATCTGGAGTGGTTATGGCCTTTTCAGATGTGTGTTGTTATAAATGCTAAATTTAGTCTTTGTTTCTTCAGAAATCCACTATTCACTTACTGCCACCTTTTAGGTGCAGTTGTTTGAACACTCTAGTTCAGAAATGAGACAATGTTTCTGTCCAAAGCTAGATAGTGCATATCGTAGGCTTTGCAAGCCCTATGATTTCTGTCCCAGCACCTCAACTCTGTCATCGTAGCATGAAGAGAGCTATGAACAACATAGAAAGGAATAGATATGGCTAAGTTCCAATGTCACTTTATTTACAGTCACTGAAATTTGAATGTTGCATAATTTTTTGTTAAAGATTTATTTATTTATTTATTTATTTGAAGCAGTCAGGACTCGAACCGGTGCCCATATGGGATGCCAGCACACTGCAGGCAGCAGTTTTACCCCCCTCCATGCCACAGTGCCTGCCCCCATAATTTTCATATTACATGAAATATTGTACCCTTTTGATCTTTTTCAACCATTTAAAAATGGAGAAACAAAAAGAGTGTAAAAAACATTCTTAGCTTGCAGGAGATGCAAACAGGTGGTGAGCCAGAAAAGCCCCTGGACCTTGGTTTGTTGTCCTTGCTCATTAGCAGGTACGCACATTTCAAAGTGCTAACTGAGAGAGCAAATCCAATACTGACAGGGTTGTACTCATTTTAAATGAAAACAGATAAATCCCAAACAGCCAAATGGCACACTGTTACCTCCTTTCCACACCCCAATTCTACTGTATGTTCTGTTCCTCTAGGTTATTTGGTTTGGACTCAACGTTTTCTTGTTTGTGCAAGCATTTCTGCAATATGAGACGGACGACAAGTACTACTACACAAGGGAAATCCTTGGGGTGAGTATCACAGCTGTGATATAGACAATCTCTATTTTTTTCCCTTATCTCTGATTCCAGCTCTATTTTGACCCGATTTCCTCTAAGGCTAGGGCTGTCAGAAAAATGGCAGGATTTTTCAGTTAAATTTGAGTTTCAGATAAAAAACAAATCACTTCTGATTTAAGTATGTTCCAAATATTGTATGGAATGTGAGTATACTGAAATACTAATATATTTTTTTTAATCTGAAGTTCAAAGTTAGCTGAGTATTCTTGTATTTTTATTTACTAAATTTGACAACCGTATGTAGGGCATACTCCCCAGATCAGATAAAGAAAACATCCAGGGGCCAGTCTTTATATTTTTTTTTTAAATTTTTATTTGACAGATAGAGTTAGACAGTGAGAGAGAGAGACAGAAAGAAAGGTCTTCCTTCCATTGGTTCACCCCCCAAATGGCTGCTACGGCTGGTGCTGCGCCAATCCTAAGCCAGGAGTCAGGTGCTTTTCCTGGTCTCGCACGCGGGTGCAGGGCCCAAGCACTTGGGCCATCCTCCACTGCACTCCTGGGCCACAGCAGAGAGCTGGACTGGAAGAAGAGCAACTGGGACTAGAACACAGCGCCCATATGGGATGCCAGCGCCGCCATTGGAGGCCATTGGAGGGTGAACCAATGGCAAAAAGTAAGACCTTTCTCTCTGTCTCTCTCTCTCACACTGTCCACTCTGCCTGTCAAAATAAATAAATAAATAAATAAATAAATAAATAAATAAATAAAAATTAAAAAAAAGAAACTTCAAAATGGTTTCTAGAAACTCAGGTGGGAAGGGAAGGCTCACTGAATAGTGCTCACGTCCATGATTGTGGTTTTGTTGTTGTTGTTGTTGTTAATTTTTGCCAGATATAGTATTCTTGATGGAAAAATTCTTTTTTTCAATAACTTCATTTTTTTAAAATGACTTTTATTTATTTGTTTGAAAGGCAGAGTTACAGAGAGGCAGAGGCAGAGACTCTGCCTCTGTGCAGATCTGAAGCCAGGAGCTTCTTCCGGGTCTCCCACATGGGTGCAGGGGCCCAAGGACTTGGGCCATCTTCTATTGCCCTCTCAGGCCACAGCAGAGAGCTGCACCAGAAGTGGAGCTACCGGGACTCTAACCGGCTCCCATATGGGATGCTGGCTCCGCAGGTGGAGGCTTAGTCCACTTCGCCACAGCGCCGGCCCCCCATGCTTGTGTTTTAACCAGAGAAGCCTTTATTTGAAAAACGAAAGGAAAAAGGAAGGAACAGGCAAGCAGGCAGGCAAAAAAAAAAAATGGAGGGAAGGTAGGCAGGAGGAAGGCGAGTGGTCTGGAGGAAGAGGGGAGAAAGGAGGGAGGAGGGAGTGAGGAACGAATGGGGGAGAGAGGGGAAGGAGGAAGGAGTGGGGGGGAAGAAAAGAGAGAAAGGGGGAGGGAGGGAAAGATAAAGTACAAAGAAAGGGGGAAAGGAGGGAAGGAGAGACAAAGGGGGAGAGGAAGAGAAGGGAAGGAGGGAGGAGAGAGACAGAAGGAATGGGGAGGGAGAGAGGGATGTAGAAGGAGAGAAAGAAAGGAAGGAGGGAGGAACTAAAGAGGAGACAGAAGGGAGGGAGGGAAAGGGAGGGACGAATGGGGAGAGAAAGAAAAAGGGGAGGAAGGGCAGAGGGAAAGGAAGGGAGGGAGGAAGCAGAGAGTGAAAGGAGGGAGGGAAGGGGGAGAATGAGAATGAAAAAGAAATAAGGAAAGACCAAGGGCACCTTGGAAGTCAGTGCTGCGGACTAACATCATGGTCATGGAAAAACGCCTCTGAAACAGGAAACGTTTGGGGCCTGGGCGGGGCTGCCAAGAACTGGGGTCAGGTCTCGGTAACAGCATGGAGAAAGCTGGGGGTGGCAGGGGAAAGGTGGGGTGTGGAAATCACCGGGACTGGACACATGGAGGTGAGGGTGGTTCTCTCACAGGCTGCTGCACCTGGACACTCCCTGCTTCGAAGAGCAAATGTGACGGCTATCTCTAGTTTATTATGCCCTATCAGGTATGGGATTTGCTCCCATCGCTTTCATCTCCACCGAGCCCTTTTTCAGTCACTTTCCACAAAGACCCACCCAATGGACGGACACGTTTGAAGACAGCATGTCCTTTTAAAGAAAACTTTCTTACTTTCCATAATCAGAGGTCCCATGCTGAGATCACAATGAATTTGAATGTTCTGTTCATGGGGCTGATTTTACCCTGCTGTTTTCCTTTCTAAATGTTTGTCCCAGATCCTTCTTTAGAAATTAGAACTCCGAAGGAAGTGTTCATTTGTTTTAAAAATAGCTTTTTATTAAGAGAATGATGCAATCAGTGTGACTCGTTACTAAGAGCTTGATTACATGATGACCAAAGAGTCAGCAGCAGCAAAATGAATCATGCTGCTGTCCTGTGGACATCTCATTTTTTGAAGCCCTGTTTAAAACAAACCTTCTGGAGAAGCAATGCTGTCTTCAACAAAACCAAGCCATATAGAAGTGTGTAAGTACAATGTGGAAACTCCTCCCCTTTGCACTCCCATGAGAGCACCATGTCTGTAGTGCAACGTGTGTATGCAAAGGTGTGCTTGCTCACATGTTGTCATGCACATGGGCTTTATTTTTTGTCTTGGCATAGCTATTACTGTTCGTTCACCTTTTTCTTTCCATACAGTCACATGTGCTCTTTGGGATGTATAGTGCTAAGTGTTTTTGATTAACTTTTATAGTAGGGCATGTCACCTTTTGTTTGAACCAAAAAAAAAAAAAAAAAAAAAAAAAAGAATCACTTTGTAGATATTGGCCAGAAATTGCTTCCTTTTTTTTAAAAAGATTTTATTTATTTATTTGAGAGGTAGAGTTACAGACAGTGAGAGGGAGAGACAGAGAGAAAGGTCTGCCATCCTATGGTTCCCTCCCCAAATGGCTGAAACGGCTGGAGCTGCACCAATCTGAAGCCAGGAGCCAAGAGCTTCTTCTGGGTCTCCCACACGGGTGTACGGGCCCAAGCACTTGGGCCATCTTCTACTGCTTTTCCAGGCCATAGCAGAGAGCTGGATCGGAAGAGGAGCAGCCAGGACTAGAACCGGCACCCATATGGGATGCTGGCGCCACAGGCGGCGGATTAACCTACTGAGCCGTGGCGCCAGCCCCAAGAAATTGCTTCTTATACTCAATGTACCTCAGGTATAGTCCCGTGTGAGTACATAAGCATGGGTGTGCTAGAACCATCTCATGCCAGCTTGCAATAACATCCTCTCTACATCTCTTTAAACAAATTTTATTGGGGCTGGCATTGTGGCACATCAGGCTAAGCTGTCACTTGCAACACTGGCATGCCATATCAGAGTGCTGGTTGGAGTCCCAGCTACTCTGCTTCTGATCCAGCTCCCTGCTAATGTGCCTGGAAAAGCAGTGAAAGATGGCCCAATTGCTTGGGCCTCTGCCACGAATGTGGAAGACCTGGATGGAGTTCCTAGTTCCTGGATTTGGCTTGGCTTAGGCCCAGCTATTGTGGTTATTTGGGGAGTGAAGCAGCAGAATGGAGATCTCTTTCTCTCTGTGTCTCTTCCTTTCTCTCTAGCACTCTGCCTTTCAAATAAATCTTTTTCTTTAAATCTATTTACTTATTTGAAAGGCAGAAAGAGCTCACATCTGCTGGATCACTCCCCAAATGCCTGAAACAGTTGGGGAGTGGGCCAGGTCCAAGCCAAGAGCCAGGAACTCAGTCTAGATCATTTATGTGGATGCCAGGGACCCAAGCACTTAAGCCATCACCACTACTTCCCAGGGTGCCTATCAACAGGAAGCTGGAATTGGCTGCAGAGCCAGGATCTGAACCTAGGGACTCCCATATTAGGAATATGGGAATCCCAAGCAGCATCTCAATTACTCAGCCAAGTGCCCACCCGCATACTTGCAGCTGTGTGCATCTTTTCCAAACTGCTTTCGGTAGGGTCCAATGACACCTTGAATTCTACCATGGCGGGAATATTTACATCATCAACATTGACAAATGCTGGAAATCAGGAATCTCCTTCCCCTGAACAAGCTGATTGTTAAAATATGTACCACCACTATACCACCACATATGGCTCTCAGCCTTTTAGGAGAATAATAGTCCTTTGCATTGATGTGTCATAATTCATTTAATCATTCCATAGAGCATTTTATAATTCATGCTCACCTGGGGAATATATGGAGAACAGTTTGATTCACTATGAAGCAGGGCAAGTACGCTGCAGAGGAAGGAGTTTAAGTCCAAAGTCAATGAGGCATTAATGACAATAGCAGTTTAATTATAACATCTGTAAGTGTTGATTGAGGGAAACGAATATACATTGGGCTATTTCAGTGTGCTGTGATGGGGTAAAAGATTTTCTCAGAAAAGAATTCATCCTGTACAGATAGCTGCCACAGAATATGGGGCTGTGAAATTATAGTCCTACATTTTCAACTCACTTGCCAATTTTAGCTTCAAGAAACCTCTGTGACTCAAATAAGCAAGCTGTGGGAACTGATGTGGAAATGCAGGGTCTCCGAGATAAGCAGAGAAAATTTCCTCGGAAATGGAACAGGCTGTCTCTACCAAAAACAGTCGGAGTGTGACTCAGCAGAGCGAGAAAGCACAGGTCATGTGGAAGATCCAGAAATGGAAAACAGCAGGGCAGCTCTTGTTCACTGCACTGCCTGACATTGTGAGCCATTAGCGACCCTAGGCAGATCTTGACCTGGCTTATTCACCTGATGTCACATTGTCCTGGACCCAGGTTATATGGAAAATTAGTATCTGTGCTTTACATATTGTTAGGGACAGACTGAGCGATTGTTAACGTGGATCCATACTCTTCCTTTTAGCAAGTCCTTGACAGGCACACGTGTAAGGCTGGCCAGTTGGCTGAAGTGCAATAGAAATTCTCTGGCTACCACCACCACCTGCACTTCTACAAGACAGTCACATCCCATAGCCTGCAGTCCCAAATACATGAAGCAGACTTAGAGACCAGTTGTGCAGAGTTGAGGCTACAAGCTGGACGTAGCTGCCGTGGAGTGGAGCATATTCCGCCAGTCTGTACCTAGTTCAGCCTGTTTCTAGGTTGTTAGATCAAGTTCTTGATTTATGCTGCTTGGCTACCCAAGGAAATCAGCCTGAAATTCTGCTCTCAGAAGTTCTGTCTTCTCGAATCTCTACATAAAGTTAAGAATTTTGCTCTAGGGGATTGCTAGTCTTGCCTAAGCTTTATTCCATTTATAAAAAATATAACAGTGCTGGACACCAACCTTTTCTTTTTAAAGATTAATTAATTAATTTATCTGAAAGGCAGAGTCACACACACACACACACACACACAGAGAGAGAGAGAGAGAGAGAGAGAGAGAGAGAATCTTCCATGAACTGGGATTCACTTCCCAAATGTTCCACAAATGTTCCATCTGGATCTCCCACCTTCACGGCAGGGGACCCAAGTACTTGGGACATCGTCCACTGTTTTCCCAGACACATTTGAAAGGAGTTGGATGGAAAGCAGAGCAGCCAGGACTCGAACCAGCACTCAGATATGAGGTGCAAGATCTGCAAGAGGTGGCTTAACCCACTGAACCACCACATCAGCCTCATATTCCATTTGTTAAGATATTTTATAAAGGTACTTCAAAAACTTCATGGAAAATTAAATCAAAAGATAAGTTTATTTTAGTTAAAAAATTTTTGAAATCCATGCAGGACTTTTTATAATATATGTTTTTGGGGTCAGCATTGTGGCGTAATAGGTAAAGCCACTGCCTGTGACATTGGCATCCCATATGGGATGCAAGTCCCAGCTGTTCCACTTCCAATCCAGCTCCCTACTATTGGCTTGGGAAAAGCAGCAGAAGATGGCCCAAGTACTTGAGCCCCTGCCACTCTCCTTCTCTCTCTCTCTCTTTCTCTGTAACTCTGAGTTTCAAAATAAATAAATAAAATTTATAAAAAAGTACACATTTTCATGATCCTTTTGAAGACCCCTCATATGGAGAGATTTCAGAAGTTTTTTGCACTAAAATAAATTTATTTATTAAGTTCATTTTCCATGAACTGTTGAAGCACACTTTTGTACATATAAATGGTTAAATCTTTCTATTTATTGAAATTTTTGTCTATTAAAATTTTTATTTATTTTACTTATTTGAGAGGCGGGGGGGGGCACTCTGATATGGGATGTAGGCAGCCCAAGTGGCATCTAAACTGCTTCTCCAAACATCCAATGCTTTATTATTTTTATTACACAGCTGTTACATGCTTATAATTGCAACATTAGACAGTATAGAAAAAAAGAATAAAATAGCCACCACTGGTAATTATAGCTCTAAGTAAAAATTTTATTTAAAAATGCAAATAAAAGTATATATGATTCTTAAGGCTATTTTGTAAATGGCAAATAGTAAAATCATAATTGAGTCTATTAAGTACAATTATTCATTGCAAAATATTACATACATAGAATATATTTGCTAACATGGAATAATTAAGTTCTTTTTTTTAAAGATTTATTTTTATTTATTTGAAAGAGTCACAGAGAGAGGTAGAGACAGATAGAGAGAGGTCTTCCATCTGCTGGTTCACTCCCCAATTGGCTGCAATGGCCAGAGCTGAGCCGATCCAAAGCCAGGAGCCAGGAGCTTCTTCCAGATCTCCCATGTGGGTGCAGAGGCCCAAGGGTATGGGCCATCCTCCTCCGCTTTCCCAGGAGCATTAGCAGGGAGCTGGATTAGAAGTGGAGTGGCGGGACTCCAACTGGTGCCCTTATGGAATGCTGGCACTGCAGGCTGGGGCTTTAACCCAGGACGTCACAGCGCCAGCCCAAAATCATTAAATTCTAGTCTCTTTCACATTAATTAATGTGTAGTGAAATATTTCCAAGCCAGTGTCAGAGAAATTTCTCAATTCCATATTAAGTTCAGTCCATTTTCTATCTTTGGCAAAGAGAGAGCTTAGCCTGATTATGCTAGCTACGGAGAGAGTGGGGTGTAAGCCAAGCCCTGTCCATTTGCATGTCTCAGACAAGTGGACTGAGCCAGTGCTTACCTGTTAGGTGGTCAGATGAAGCAGCAGCATGTCTTTTTTTTCCCCCTCTGCTCTAGTCTGCATTGGCCTGGGCCCGAGCCTCTGCTCGCTGCTTGAATTATAACAGCATGCTGATCCTGGTTCCCGTGTGTCGCAATCTGCTGTCCTTCGTGAGGGGCACCTGCTCAGTGAGTCTCAACCACTACTACAATTTTCACATTAAAGAAAGAGACCCCTGGCGCCTTAGTAGGACAGCCCAACACTGAGTCCCTGGGGATGGAAGCCAGAGGTCTCTTTTGGTGGCCAAGGGGGTGGGTGAGGGTAGATGGGTATTAGTATGCTATGTATAAAACATATTGGTTACTGGTTACTGAGTTTCTTAAGGCTGCCTGGGGGCACCTCACCACAGTCACCTTCTATTTGTAGTTTTGCAGTCGAACACTGAGAAAGCCATTGGATCACAATCTGACCTTCCACAAGCTGGTGGCGTATATGATCTGCCTCCTCACAGGTAACTCAAGCAAACCCTGAAATTGCAGACTCCAGGGCATTCAGAGTCCAGATTCACTCATCCACACCTACAAACATTCAACAAATATTTATTGGCATTATTTGTCAGGCATTGCTCTATGCCTGTTTTCATAGAGCACACATTCTATTCCCATGGGGACTGACTGAGTATAAAAAAAGATCTTGGATCTCTGCATTCTTGGACACCTGTCGTAGACTTATCATTATGCTAGGCATTCCCTCTAGGATTCTCCTATTTTGGTGGGGTATGCTTGCCATGATGTTCCTCAGATAGATGCTTCTTACACTCTTTTCCATCTTTCCACTTAGCTGTTCATATAATCGCACACCTGTTTAACTTTGAACGCTACAGCAGAAGCCGGCGGGCCACAGATGGATCCCTGGCCTCTGTTCTCTCCAACCTATCTCATCATGGGAAGGAAGGAGATGCTTGGCTAAATCCCATCCATTCCCCAGACACGGTGAGTTGACTGAATGGCAAAGCATCTAGGCTCTGGAAGGGCACAGTAACCTTGGTGGACATGTGTCTTGCTGACATTTCTCCTTTCACAGACATTGTTGTATGTGACGTTTACCAGCATTGCTGGTCTCACAGGAGTTATTATCACGATAGCCTTGATTCTCATGGTAACTTCAGCTGTGGAGTTTATCCGGAAGCATTATTTTGAGGTCTTCTGGTATACTCACCACCTCTTCATCATCTATATCATTGGCTTAGTGATTCATGGTGTTGGGTAAGGTTTTCAAAGTCTCATTCTTTTGTTCCAACTCCCAACCTTGCACAATTCGTTACCTTCAAAATACCCACCGTTGTCTGTTCCAGTGGAATTGTCCGAGGTCAAACGAAGAAGAGCATGGAGGAGAGCCATCCTCATGAATGTGCAGAATCTTTTGAGAAGTGGGATGATCCTGACCATCACTGTAGGCATCCTCAGTTTGAAGGGCACTTCCCTCAGGTAAAAACCTTATGGATAAGGACAGACTCTAGGAGTTGTTATTACTGTTATGATTACTCATTATAGTTATCATTATTATTACCTCAGCCCTATGCTGGGTCCTAAGAAAGATATTCCAAGGTTCCTGCCTTCAAGGAATTTCCAACATCACTGACAACAGGCAATTAACAGAGGATCTTTTTTAAAAAAATTTATTTATTTGAAAGGCAAAGAGAAGGAGGGAGAGAGAGAGGGAGAGAGAGATCTTTCATCTTCTGGTTCAGTCCCCAAATGACCGCATCAGCCTAAGCTGGGCTAGGCCTAAGCCAGGAGCCAGGAACTTCAACCAGGTCTCGCAAACACTTGAGCCATTTTCCTCTGCCCTCCCAGGCACATTGGCAGGAAACTGAATTGGAAACAGAGCAGCTGGGACTTAAACTGGCACTCTGATATGGGATGCCAGCATTGCAAGTGCTAGTTTAACCCACTGTTCTGCATCACTGGCCTAACAGAAGATCTTGAAGTGACAGGACCAATGGTTGTTGTATATTGCAAGACCCTCTGTAAAAGTAATAATGATAGCCCACATTATTAGTACTATTGATCATGTGCTGGCCTTGCTGTGTAAGATGCATGATCTCTGGCCGGCGCCGTGGCTCACTAGGCTAATTCTCCGCCTGCGGTGCCGGCACCCCGGGGTTCTAATCCCGGTTGGGGCGCCGGATTCTGTCCTGGTTGCCCCTCTTCCAGGCCAGCTCTCTGCTGTGGTCCGGGAGTGCAGTGGAGGATGGCCCAAGTGCTTGGGCCCTGCACCCGCATGGGAGACCAGGAGAAGCTCCTGGCTCCTGACTTCAGATCAGCGTGGCACGCCAGCCATGGCGGCCATTGGAGGGTGAACCAATGGAAGGAAGACCTTTCTTTCTGTCTCTCTCTCACACTGTCCACTCTGCCTGTCCAAAAAAAAAAGATGCATGATCTCACTTACATATAGAAATAACCTATGGAGTACATACCTCTCTTGTCTCCATTTTAAGACAAAAGGACAGGGACTCTGGGGCCAGTGTTGTGGTGCAGTGAGTTAAGCTGTTGCCTTCAATGCCAGCAATTCAAATGGGTGCCAGTTTGAAGTCCCAGTTGCTCTACTTCCGATCCAGCTCCCTGCTAAGGCAGAGGAAGATGGCCCAAGTGCTTGGGTTCCTGCCATCCATGTGGGAGGCCCAGATGGAAGTTCCAGGCTCCTGGCTTCAGCCTGGACCAGCCCTTGCTGTTGTAGCCACTTGGAGAGTGAACCAGAGGATGGAAGATCTCTGTCTTCTTTCTGTCTTTCTCTCTCCAAAACTCTGCCTTTTGAATAAATAAAATAAAATAATAATTTCTTAAAAAATCATTAAAATGCCAAGAGATTAAGTAACTAAGCAAGTAGTGGAACTTGAATTCAGCCCAAGGCGTTCTGGCTTCAAACTTGTGCTCTTGACCACTGTACTGCCCCAAAGCTCAGCTGTAACATCCCAGTCAGTCGAGTGGGCTTTCTTTGGTGATATGAGGACATGCTTGGACATTATTGTAGAGGGACCAGCACTGTGGTGTAGTAGGTTAAGTCACCACCTGCAGTGCCAGCATCCCATATGGGTGCCAGTTCGAGTCCTGGCTGCTCCACTTCCCATCCAGCTCCCTGCTAATGCACCTAGGAAAGCAGCAGAAGATGGCCCAAGTCCTTGGACCCCTGTACCCTTGTGGGAGACTAGGAAGAAGCTCCTGGCTCCTGGCTTTGGCGTGGCCCAGCTCCAGCAGTTGTGGCCATTTGGGGAGTGAACCAGTGGATGGAAGACCTCTCTCTCTCTGCCTCTCTCTCTCTCTCTCTCTCTCTCTAACTCTGCCTTTCAAATAAATAAAATAAATATTTTAGAAAAAGAAAAAGAAATTATTGTCAGATACTGGATGATTAGGAAACTGGATTTTAGGTAACTGAAGGTGTTCCCCAGGGTAATTATAATGGATATTATGAATCAATTCTGCTTGCTCATAAAGTAGGTTATATTGAAAAATGAATGGAAAAGTAAGTTCGATTTGTGGTGCTTCAAAGTGATTTGAGGATAATTAAAATGGTTAATTGAGATGCAGGATTAAGAACAATACCTTAGGGGCTGGCGCTGTGGAGTAGCAGGTAAAGTGATACCGGCATCCCATTTGGGCACCGGTTTGAGGCCTGGCTGCGCCACTTCCAATCCAGCTCGCTGCTATGGCCTGGGAAAGCAGTAGAAGATGGCCCAAGTGCTTGGGCCCCTGCACCCATGTGGAAGACCCAGAAGAAGCTCCTGGCTCCTGGCTTCGGATGCTCCAGCCGTTGTGGCTGAGGAGTGAACCAGCGGATAGAAGTTCTCTATCTGTCTCTCCCTCCCTCCCTCTCTCTCTCTCAACTTTGTCTTTCAAATAAATAAATAAATATTTAAAAAACAAAGAGAAAGAAAGTACAATGGCTTAGTTAGTCCTCACCTAATCTAATATCTAAAAATTTCTCCTAAAGTTGACATTTCAATTCAGTGGGAAAATGATAAATTAATATTTTTAGAACAGCAAGAAAATCATCTGGGAAAAAAGTTACATTTTCATTCCATATCTTACACTCAAACATGGGTTGAGGATACATGGGGCAAGGGTTTATATGTAAAAAAAAGCACCCTAAGATCACATAGGAATTTTTTCTTATGCTGAAATGGGAGAGTATACTTCTAAGTAAGACAAATAATCTCAAAGCCACAAAAGAAAGAAACCAGACAAGACGGTCAGAAATAAAAACTGACAACAAATTAAGTAGGAAAAATATTTACAACTCACAGACCAAGGGCTAATTTCTTAATATATAAACAATTCCTAGAAATCAATACTAAAAGCCTAACCTGATAAGAAGACATGTAAAAATATGAACAGGATAATCACAGAAATGGAGGTGTACTTTAATCTTAAATACTGAAATGATGGTTTGTGTTTTTATAATGGAAGAAATGCAAAATTAAATTACAAGAAAGGAGGGTTTAACTTATCAGACTAGCAAAGATGAAAAAGTGTAGGGCAATGCTCTTGCGTATTTCTGGTGAGAGAATCAGTCCATGTAACTGCTTGTAGAGGGTGATTTGGAAGTGTCCATGAGACTTTACAAGTCTACTTCCAGGATTTTATTCCACAAATATACTTGTCTATATGTTAAACTACATGTCTGAGCTTATTCATTGCAGCACTGCTTGATGGAAAAAAAAAGATTGGAAACCAGTCTGCATCAATAGTTAAATGACAGGACTTTATGGTGATGGACTACCCTGCCGCTAGTAAAATACGTATGAATAAGAACCAGTCTCCAAGATATGAAATGTAAACACGCAGGGCAGTGTGTATAGTCTGTTAACATTTACATGAAAAGGGTAGCTCAGGTGCCGGCATTGTGGTGCAGTGAGCTAAGCTGCTGTCTGCAATGCTGGCATTCCATATCACAGCATGGTTCTTGTTCTGGCTGCTTCGCTTCCCATCCAGCTCCCTACTTATGTGCCTGGAAAAGCTGCAGAGTACGGTCCAAGTACCTGGGCCCCTGCCACCCACGTGGGAAACCCGGGTGGAGCTCCGGGCTCCTGGCTTGGGCCTGGCCCAGCCTTGGCTGTTGTGGCCATTTGGAGAATGAACCAATGGATGGAAGATTCTCTCTCTCTCTCTCTCTTCTCCTCTCTCTATAACTTTGATTTTACTTTCAAATAAAATAAATAAATTCTAAAAAAAAAAAAAATCTCAAGGGTTGCTTTGATGGGTCATTTAATACCCTAAGGAAGACAACACCAGTTTCCTCCATAAACATTACAAAAAATGCTATTTCAATATTCCCTCTATTTGAAAATTAAAACACTAATACATGTTTATTGTAGAACATACAGACAAATTACATATAGAGTTCTACCATGTAAGGTAAGCATCTTTGTCTTTGTCCTATATCATATGTTTTCCTTTATGGTCAAATACTTCCCTGAAAAATCTGTTTGAAACAGTTTTATGATATTCTATTCTTGACATTTTTTCTTAGTAAATATTGTGTATTTTATGTACAGCTTAGTTATGTGTTTTTAAATGTTCATTTATTTTTTAATTACTAGAGAGAGAGAGAGAGAGAGAGAGAGAATCTTCCATCCCCAGATACTTGCAACAGGTAGGGCTGGGCCAAGCTGAAGCCAGGATCCAGGAACTCCATCCTGACTTCCCATGTGGGTGGCAGGAACCCAACTACTTCAGTTATCCTCTACTGCCTCACAAGCACTTTAGCTGGAAGCTGGATCAGAAGTGGAGTTGCTGGAACTTAAACAGGCATTCTGACATGAGATGCTAGTGTCCCAAACAGTGGTTTAACGTGCAGTGCCTTATTTATTCCTTATTTATTTCTTTATCTCCATTTCATAGAAGTGAAATTCCAAGGTCAAAGAGAAGGGATGCCTTTGAGGCTGTTGAGGGTTACTGCCAAATTGCCCACTGGGAAGATGCTGCTAATTTGCACTTCCAGCAGCTGCACGGGTGACTATTCCCATTTCCCTGAATCTCGGTTAACACTGGGCATTACTTCTTTATTTTTTAAAAAGATTTATTTATTTATTTGAAAGTCAGAGTTACACACAGAGAGAAGAGGCAGAGAGAGAGGTCTTCCATCCACTGGTTCACTCCCCAATTGGCTGCAACAGCCAGAGCTGAGCCGATCAGGAGCCAGGAGCCAGGAGCCAGGAGCCAGGAAGGAGCTTCTTCCAGGTCTTCCACGCGGGTGCAGGGGCCCAAGGACTTGGATCATCTTCTACTGCTTTCCCAGGCCACAGCAGAGAGCTGGATCGGAAGTGGAACAGCTGGGACTCGAATCAGTGCCCGTATGGGATACCGGCCCTGCAGGTGGTGGCTTTACCTGCTATGCCACAGCGCAGGCCCCTGGGCATTACTTCTTAAAAGTGTTTTTAATCGTATGTTTCTATTTCACGTCTATCTTCTCCATTGGTTCCTCAGATTGGACAAGTTGTCCTGAAAGATTGTCTTAGAGCCTTACAATTAAATTTTACATATAATTTAAGAATGTATGTACATTTCTATCATCTATATCTCTATCATCTATCTAAGTATATTTCCATCATCTATCCATGTATTTTATTTCTGTGGTTTTTTTTTTTTTCACTTCCTGGTCAGACCTATGAGTTTTCAGAAAGTGTTCTGTTTATGAGTAGCAGATTAGCAAATGAAATCATTGTGGTATATTTCTTTTGATTTCCATCCTCAAGATCTGTGAAATTAGAGGTTTAATGTAGGCACACATCAGAGATCTTAAGTGAAAGAATAAATTGTGACACAGTCAGTCTTCAGTGAGAGATCGATATGTGATCTAATACTTTGCTCTGTCTCTGTGTAGTCTTGGGAGTGGATCCTTGCACCATGCATTCTTTATGCCTTTGAAAGGATCCTCCGGTTCTATCGTTCCCGGCAGAAGGTTGTGATTACCAAGGTAAAGAATACACACTTTTCTCTTGCTGTGATAAGAGTTACGTTATGCCTGATTATAAAACTCAATTGCCATCTGGCTGTGTTAAAACAACAACAACAACAACAACAACAACAACAACAACTCAATTGTCATGTTGTCATTGAGAAGAGAATAAAGAGGAACACAGGAGCAACCTACCTCAGTTTCTCCAGTGTGGGACAAAATGATGGGAAGGAGGGGTCTGGTGGAAATGCTCAGGATGGGTCTTTTTCAGAGCTGTCTTTCCCGGATCTAACCTGGGCCAGATCTAGTCCATGAATACATTTTTGTTCGGCCCACATAATGTTCATTAAAAAAATAATTGATTGCCAACAGTTAAAAATCTGAATGGAGGCTCAGTCTCTCTCTCTCTCTCTCTCTCTCTCTCTCTCTCTCTCACACACACACACACACACACACACACACAGAGGCATTTCTTGCTTCCGTTGAAAAATCAGAAAAGCTGATTAGCAACCAAGTCACAGTTCAGTTTTGCAACCCTTGTCAAGAACTGAGTAGCTGCTGCCCCCTTTAGAAAGAGCTTGGGTTTGCAGTTCACCTCCATCAGTCACTAGCCCTCCAGCTCTACTCAGGGACTTCCTCGGCCTGCCCCTGTTGCCATTTGAGTTTGCCTCCTTGGGTCTGTGTGTCTCCTCCACAGGTGATCATGCACCCATCCAAAGTTTTGGAATTGCAGATGAAGAAGCGCGGTTTCAGCATGGAAGTGGGGCAGTACGTCTTCGTTAATTGCCCCTCAATCTCTTTCCTGGAGTGGCATCCCTTTACTCTGACCTCTGCTCCAGAGGAAGATTTCTTCTCCATTCATGTCCGAGTAGCAGGGGACTGGACAGAAAAACTCATCAAGGCTTTTGAACAACAGAAGTTACCACTACCCAGGTAGGTCCTTGAGACCAGTAGGGTCCAGACCAGGATGCAGACTGGCAGAAAAGAGAAAGCAATCCCTCATTAAACCTTAGGCCTGGTACAACAGCAATAATCAGGTAGAAGTCAGCCATGGGAACAGCGAAGTTTCTGGGAGGATGTTCAAGGTTAGAGGTGGAGGTGACTCACTTGCCTGTTGTCTTCTGTCTCCTGCCAGAATTGAGGTAGATGGTCCCTTTGGCACAGTCAGTGAGGATGTTTTCCAGTATGAAGTGGCTATGCTGATTGGAGCAGGAATTGGGGTCACTCCCTTTGCTTCCATCTTGAAATCCATCTGGTACAAATTCCAGCGTGCTGACCACAAACTCAAAACCCAAAAGGTACATTTCCACATAGTACTTGTCATCTGGCCTGGCACTGGCAGGTCTATTGACTTCATGCGCTAGATCTTTCCAATGGCTAAGGGAGTAAGCCTCTCTCTGGAGTTACGAGAGTGAGAAATCACTTCTCTGCCACACCATTGGCTTCTACAGATTCACTGTAAAAGCAGAGGCTGTGATTTGATTCGCAGTTTCAAATCACCCTAAATCAAATATGGTCTTGGAGGTCTCTTTGCTTGAGGGACATTGTCAGAACACGGGACATCCCTGTTGCCTTAGGTCTGCTGCTCTGTAAAAGTGGATTTGTCAGGTTGGTCAATAAGTGTAGAGTACATGTGAGGGCACTTTCACAAAGTTTGTGGAAAGTGGAATTAAAAGATAAGTTTATTTGCTGGAAAATAATTAAAATCTATGCATAAGAGATCTTCAAAAAGTTTGGAAAAAATGTGGGTTGCAAAAAACTATGCAATGTACTTCAAAATTCTTTTGCACCAAAATGCACTTATGTTCACTCCATTTTTCCATGAATGTTTTGAAGTTCCCTTGTGTATATATTTAAAAGGCACTTAATAAGACTATGTCCTCTTTGCTTATTCCAGATCTATTTCTACTGGATCTGCAGGGAGACAGGTGCCTTTGCCTGGTTCAATGACCTGTTGAATTCCCTGGAAAAGGAAATGGAGGAATTGGGCAAAGTGGGTTTTCTAAACTACCGTCTCTTCCTCACCGGATGGGATAGCAACATTGTAAGTTTAAATAACACATTAATTCTCATGTTAAATGTTAAGATGAAAGTCAGTCAAAAGATAGTGCATGATGACTAGAGATAATTATTTCTTCTGATTTCCTACCTGCCTTCAGCCTCACACCCAAGTTGAAAAGTGGCCAAAGAAAGATGCAGCCATCAGGACGTGCTTGCTTTTTCTAACTTCTTATTTTTCTGACTCCAGGTTGGCCATGCAGCAATAAACTTTGACAAGGCCACTGACATCTTGACAGGTTTGAAACAGAAAACCTCCTTTGGGAGACCAATGTGGGACAATGAGTTCTCTACTATAGCTACTGCCCACCCCAAGTAAGTACATTCTCCTCTAGTTAGTTGAGTTTGCAGAGCTAGGGTTTAGGAAAGACAGTATAGCATGTTGAACACTCAGAAAAAGATCTCAGGAGCAGAAACCATTCTTAGATTCTTGCTTAAAATGGAGAAAACCTTATGGTTTTTTTTTTTTAATCAAAAACAAAGGTCACAATTTTGTAATTGGTGAGAGGGTGTTTGCTGCCCCAGCAAGCCTCTATTCAGTGAGGCAAGGAACCTCCATTCTGATCTACCAAACAAAATAGAGACCTGCAGCAATTCAAATGCATTTGGGTGGGGGGCAATGACCTCTAAAGTAAGAAGGCTTTGGAGTGCAATATCTGTTTCACTGATCACCTGAGCTCAGTCTTTCTAGAGAGTTTTGCGACATATTCATGAATACAGGAAAACATAGTGCTATGAAAGCAGCCATTCCAATGGGCGAGTACAGTTGATTGTAGCAGATACACTTCCTGAACAAATCAGTAGGTGAAGATCAATTCAATTCTACAGAATTATTAGCTACTTTCTATGAGTTTGGCATTCACTATTCTAGAAGCTTTGGAGGTTGAAAGAGAAATAGGATACAGTTATTGCCCTCTGGTAGCACACATTTGACCACGGCATACATATAATAAACTCAATCAGAATGACCCACTGTGTAAAACAGGTGCATGGACACTCTAGGCAAGAAAACTCTATGGCCACATCGGATGATCAGGAAAGGCTTTGGGAAGGCAGTGGCAAGAGCGCTTAGTGACTTGGACTCAGATGATCCTAGGTCCTACCTCAGACTGGTTGTGACACTTTCTAGTTCTAGGACCTTGAGCTAAAAAACCCTCTGATCTTCCAACTCCTTATCTGTTAAAATGGTTATGCTAGTAAATGCCTGCTGTGCTCATTTGCAGGGCTGTTGTAAAGATGAAGTGATACAATGTATCAAAAAAGCTTTGTACGTCATAAAGCAGCGGATAAGCAGAAGTTATGCTTGAGATGAAGTAGTTGAAGTTGTGAGAGTGCAGCAGATTGCCAGGAGAGAGAATGGCAAAGGATAGAGTATTAAGTAATGCCTACATTATGTGGAGCGAGAGAAAGATAAACCAGAGAATAAGTAGGAGAACGTGGGGAAGTGGTGTCATAGATATCAAGGAAGGAATTATTAGAGATGTGTAGTCAAGTATTGGAAAGGTTCTGTGTCAGGAAATTTTTTAAAGCTTTATTTATTTATTTGAAACACAGAGTTACACACACAGAGAGAAAGTGAGAGAGTGAGCTTCCACCCACTGGTTCACTTCTCAAAAGGCCACAACAGCCAGGGCTGGGCCAGGCTGAAGCCAAGAGCTTCTGCCGTGTCTCCCATGTGGGCGGCAGGGGCCCAAGGACTTGGGCCATCTTCTACTGCTTTCACAGGCCATTAGCAAGGAGCTGGAAAGGAAGTAGAACAGCCAGGGCTCAAACTGGCGCTCATATGGAAGGCTGGCACAGCAGACAGCGGTTTAGTCTGCTACAACACAGCCCCAGCCCCAGGAAATGCTTATTTAGCCCGATGACAATCTTAGCATATTTATAGACAGGACAGAGACCAATTGATAGAAATAAATTAACATACAAAAGAGGGGAGAGGACTAAGATGGACTTAGTGGAAGATGGACAATAACAAGTATTGGACAGTAAATGGAGAAATTAGAATCCTACATTGCTTGTGGGAATGTGAAATGGTGCAGTACTTGGGCAAAATTTGGCAGTTCCTCAAAGAGTTCCCGTATGACTCAGCAATTCCACTGTTCAGTATACACCCAAGAGAAATGAAAACTTGTACATGAACGTACATAGCAGCATTACTCATAGTAGCCAAAAAATAGAAACAATCCAAGTATCCACCAGCAGATGAATGGGATAAGGCAAATGTAGTATCTGCATGGATACAAAAGGAATGAAGTATTGATACATGCTACAACACAGATGAACCTTGAAGATGAAAATATTCTAGAATTAGGGGCCGGTGCTGTGGCACAGTGGGTTAAAGCCCTGGCCTGAGGTGCCAGCATCCCATATGGGTGCTGGTTCTAGTAACGGCTGCTCCTCTTCCAATCCAGCTCTCTGCTATGGCCTGGGAAAGCAGTAGAAGATGGCCCAAGTGCTTGGGCCCCTGCACCTATGTGGGAGACCCAGAAGAAGCTTCTGGCTCCTGGCTTCGGATCAGCCCAGCTCCGGCCATTGCAGCCATCTGGGGAGTGAACCAGCGCGTGGAAGACCTCTCTCTCTATCTGCCTCTCTCTGTAACTTTTTCAAATGAATAAAATAAATCTTTAAAAAAAAAAGAAAATATTCTAGAATTAGATAATGGTGATTATTGCACAACTTTGTGGCTATACTAAAATGCACTAGTTGCATACTTCAAAAGGATGAATTTTATGGTATGCGAATTATGGCATAATTATATTTTAAAAAAGAGGACAGAGTGAGTGAGACACGGAGCTTAACTGGAAAGACATCAGCTCTTCACTGTGAGAAATTGAGGTGGGAATAAACTCACAGTGAATGGCTTTAATGGAAGCTAACACATATGCACTTGACTGAGCCACACATTTTCCCAATTGTGTCACATGTTTCCGCTTACTCTTCAAAACAACCCTGAGGTGGGTACCATTTTTATCCCTATTTTATAGGTGGGAGTCTGAAATACAGAATGGTGAAGACCTTTTTTTTTAAAATATTTATTTATTTACTTGAGACAGAGTTAGAGAGAGAGAGAGGAAGGGAAGGGGGGGGGAGAGAGAGAGAGAGAGAGAGAGAGAGAGAGAAAGAGAAATCTCCTATCCGTTGGTTCACTCCCCAAATGGCCGCAACAGCTGGAGCTGAGCTGATCCGAAGCCAGGAGCCAGGAACTTTCTCTGTGTCTCCCATGGTGCAGAGGCCCAAGCTCTTGGGCATCCTTCGCTGCTTTCCCAGGCAATCAGCAGGGAGCTGGATCAGAAGTGGAGCAGCCGGGACTGGAATCACTGCCCATATGGGATGCCAGCACCACAAGCAAATGGTTAACCTACTACTCTGCAGCACCAGCCCCAAGACCTTTTTTCTTTTTTTAAATAAGATTTATTTATTTATTTGAAAGGCAGAGTTAGAGAGAGGGAGAAGCAGAGAGAGAGGTCTTCCATCTACTGGTTCACTCCCAAATGGCCACAACAGCTGGAGCTGGGCTGATCCGAAGCCAGGAGCCAGGAGCTTCTTCTGGGTCTCCCACATGAGTGCAGGGGCCCAAGCACTTGGGCCATCTTCTACTGCTTTCCCAGGCCATAGCAGAGAGTTGGATTGGAAGTGGAGCAGCTGGGACTTGAACCAGCACCTTTCTTAAAGTCACATGGGTGGGACAAATGTCAGAGCTGGGATTTGAGCCCATAGCCTGGATCCAGGGTCTACCACTTATGTACAGTGCTGTAATACATCTCTTGGGTATCTGTGTCCTCAATAAGTAAGTATTACAGTAGTAAGGGTTCTTGGGAGCATAGTTGGGACTTAACAGAAAAGGCTAAAAAATTGACATGAAGAACATGGGAAGTCAACCACCGATTGTGTTTTAACTTGGTGTTGTTGGGAATAAGAGGCCTAGCAAAAGCAGTCTCTTCATTCCCACTAACACCCGCAGCCTTTACTGCATTCCTGCCCTTACTACTGCTTTATTCTTGCAGGTCTGTGGTGGGGGTTTTCTTATGTGGTCCTCAAGGTTTGGCAAAGAGCCTGCGCAAATGCTGTCAACGACACTCCAGTCTGGATCCTAGGAAGGTTCAATTCTACTTCAACAAAGAAAATTTCTGAATTGCAGTAATGAGGATGGCTATCTGCATTTCATCTCGTTTGTATCATCCACTACTCAGGTCAGGTTTGAGCAGCCATTTAAAAGCCATGACTGTAGCAAGAGCTTTGGCG
The DNA here is from genome assembly GCF_051225735.1 of Oryctolagus cuniculus. NCBI lineage: Eukaryota > Metazoa > Chordata > Mammalia > Lagomorpha > Leporidae > Oryctolagus > Oryctolagus cuniculus. The sequence continues at coordinate 91,420,028 of NC_142888.1, forward strand.
GTTGACAGTTACACAATTTAATCCCAGGTGGCTCTGCTGACTTTAGCTGTTACTATCTCCTGGACTTTGGTTACCTTCCCGCCCTCTCACCCTCACAGAAGATTTCTAATTAGGGTGCCTTTTTAAATATAAATTTATTGAATAATGACAAAACATAATAATAAACATAAATAATAAACAATGAACATAAAATTACCAAGAACTCTATCCCCATATAACACCAACTACATACATTCTGTTACATTAAACATAATCTTATCCAGTGTGAACAGCAATTTATGCTTTAATTTTGCTTGTCAAAAAATGAAGGATTTTTTTCTTTGCTTAATGACTTGTTGCATTTTCTGGGCTCTCCATTTGGGAAAGAAAACCTTGAAAGTATGTGAATTGTAATTGAAATTGTATTATAATTTACAGTCAGTTATCCTGTCATCTTCTATTATTCTGTTGAAAATAATTGAAAAAACTTGAACTCCATCTTAGGATGACTTTTGTAGTCAACACAAAGGCTCCTTATCACTCTTTTTATTAAGGGGACTTATTAAAGTCTCGTTTAAAAACTAAGAAATAATTTACAATTTCAATAGCTTTTTTTTTGGTTCCTACCTACCTATTCACCAAGTAATCATTCACCAAGTAACATAAGCAAAAGGCCATTTCTTTGTCTTACCAGAATGCTTTTTATTTTTGTCATATATCCAACCTTAGCCTACAATTACATCTGCTCTAGGATGTTAGTAGTCACCATGAATCACTAGGAGAAAAGAAGCCCTAAGCCCCTCAAAAGAGGGAAAAAACTTCACATTTAGTTGTACCCAGAGTTCAAGTCATTATAGATTGATGAGAATGTTCCTACTGAATTAACATTATAGCACCAATTATCCTACCATTAAGTCACCAAGAATGAACAAATGGTTGTTTCTAATTATTCAGGAACCTCTGGTATGACATGAAGGATTAGTGAGATAGGTTTTTCAGTCACTAGTCTGAACACAATAAAGGTAGCTCATGGACCCATGGTACCTAACTGTGTTATTACACCAGTAAAAGACACTTACGGGTGCTTCTGTAGGGATAGATTGGGATACCACTGCTATTGCCAATTTGTTCACTTGGATTTCAGTTACCTAAATTAATTTTAATAAGACTTTGGGAAAACACACAATGTAACCTCAAAAACACGGTTCCTGTTAGACAACTGCTGACCAACTAATGTCATCTTCAAGACCCTTGATTTGGAATGCTAGTGTTCCCTGAAACTTAGGTGTTCCTGATGAGAAGGTTTTATTCTAGTCTCAAATCAACATATCAAGGTTCTGGTATTCATGGAAATGGACATAAAAGGTAATGAAAATAATAAACTCTGCAAAATTGTCATCCAAGCTTAATTGGAGATGAGCAGGATACCCAGAAAGCTCTTCAGCTGTTTTGAGCATATTTTCTTTGCTAGGTTAATATGAAACAGCTTATTCAGCACATTTCTGTTATAAATGATTATGTATCAAGAGTAGAAAATTCCTCCATTTCAACGTTTATCAAGTAGATGATCTTTGCATTCTTTTGCTTGCCATGTAAAGCAATATGCTATTACATTCTCTAAGCCTATGCCAGGTTTTCAATTGATCTGACCATAATCCCTAACCCAGGGGGTAGTATTCTGAGAATACAAATAGGATCAAAAATAGTTCCAGTAGAACTTTACTAATTATTAAGGCAACTTTTAACCTCTTGAGGTTGGCTTGATGGAGAGAAACTATGTTCCTCCTTAATGCCACTAGGAGAGAGAGAATACTAGGCAAGACGACCCCAGGTTAGAGCACTGATTACATTCAGAACTATCTGCAAGGTAGGAAGCAGGGACACACCTACCAGGCAACCTGAATGCTTGTCCTCTACATTTGGTCTGAAGTTTTAGGGCTTTCTATGTTTTAAGTTCCCAGAATAAATTTGGTTTATAATGTAGGGCTGCAGGTTAGTGATTTCCTGGAAGACAGGATGAAATGTATTTTGTTCACTCTATTTCTGCTGTTGTTATTTCATCTTGAACATGTGAAAAATCAGTGGGTTTTTAAAGCTGACTACAAGACTGAAGTTTTAGGACAAGAAAATGTCAACAGTGTCTTGTATTGTTGATATACTCAAACCAGTGCCAACACAATCTTTTGTCTTAACTCTGAACTATGAATGTTCAGATCTGCTATTGACAAAATGCATTTTGATATTTATATTTTTCTAAACTAAACACATTGCTGTGCTAGGCTCTTTGCTTTGTTGGCCTTTTGACCATTTTATAGCTCTAAGCATGTGCTGTTTTCTCCCAGAAGACTCAGAAGTCTGAGAAAGTTTTCAAAGGGCAAAGCCTTATTATTCTTGCTAGAAGCAAATTAAGCAAAAATTAAATTCCAGAAAACACTGCTTCTGAGAAATTCTCAAATATTATCAAGAAGAAAGAATGGTTAACCAAAAGAGCAAGCTACAATATAACATTAAAGCACAATGCTGTGGGAAGGGTAGAAAACACATCTAAGGTTTCACCCTTGGAGTTCAGCTTCTTAAAACCAAAAAGGTCATGTATATCAATTTGCAGTGTACTAAAATTGTGTTCAAAGTTTATTTCAAGTCACAGAAAATATACAAACTAAGACAACAAAATTAAACAGTTTTGTTTCAAGAGAAGGTGATGAGAGTCCTCCACCTGGCACCAACTGAGTCAGTCAGGGGTTAGGATGCTGAAGTCATCTTTTTGCAACATTAAGTTATGGAAATAATTTCCAGATCTGTTGCCAGGTAGCTTTGAAAACCTGTAAGAAAAATTTTGGAGAAAGCCATGAGAAGTGGAGATAAAGTTCTCTTCCCCATATATCAGGAAAAAAATTAAAGGCTAGGTGAGGGAGGATAAGGCATAAAATCAAACCACCAGAACAGCTTTCTAAGCTGTCTCCTGCCTCCCACATCCCCAGAGCCATCATTGCTTGCAGCAAGGTTTCTCAGTCTCAGCACTAGTGACATTTTGGACTGGAGCACTCTATAATTGGGAGGTTGGGGGCTATGCATTATTATAGGATGTTCAGCAACATCTCTGGTCTCTAATCCACTGAATACCACTCGTATACCATACTCCCTAAAGTCATGACAACCAAAAATGTTTCCAGACACTGCCAAATGTCCCTTTTGGAACTGATCTGACATTAATGGAATAGATGCCTGTCAGGGATGGCAGAGATGGATCACAATGAGGTAGGAAAAGGATGCAGAAAGAGCCAACACTTTTGGCTACAGTATGCACAAATACCAGCACAAACAGTAAAATCGTAAACACATAAAATTACAAAATTATAGTCACATACTCATGCATGCACACACAAGTTACTGTAGGTTTAAAAAATGGTGGAGACACCCCTTGGGATGCTCACTTCCTATATTGTGCCAGGGTTCAAGTCCCAGCTCTGCTTCCAATACCAGCTTCCTGCTAATGTGCACCCTGGGAGAATGCAATGATGACTCAAATGGTTGGGTCCCTGCCTCCGATGTGGGAGGCCCAGATTGAATTCTGGGTTCCTAGCTTTAGCCTATCCCAGCACTGGCTGTGGTGGGCATTTGGGGAGTGAACCAGCAGATGGAAGATCTCTGTATCTGTCTCTCTGCCTTTCAAATAAATAAGAACAACACATTTTTTAAATGTCAAAAACCAAAAAAGATCTGTAGTCCAATAGTGAAGTACCAATGTCAATTTCTTGGTTTTGTACCACATAGAGTAAAAAAGTACTGCACTACAGCTATCTGAGATGGTCTCATTGGGTAAGCTGAATGAAAGGTACTCAGGGCTATTTTTTTTTTTAAGATTTATGTATTTATTTGAGAGGTAAAGTTATGGACAGTGAGAGGGAGAAAGAGAGAAAAAAGCCTTCCATTCCACTGGTTCACTCCCCAAATGGCTGCAACAGCCAGAGCTGGGTCAAATCAGAAGCCAGGAGCCAGGAGCTTCTTCTGGGTCTCCCATGCGCGTGCAGGGGCCCAAGCACTTGAGCCACCTTCCACTGCTTTCCCAGGCCATAGCAGAGAGCTGGATTGGAGGAGGAGCAGCTGGGACATGAACTGGCGCCCATATGGGATGCCAGCGCTGCAAGCAGACACACAGCCTACAGCGCCACTGCACTGGCCCCGTCAGGGTTATTTTTCAACTTCCTGTGATCTCTGATTATTTCAAAATAAAAGGTTAAAAAAAAGCACAAACTTTGTCCTGTGGTTAATATGTACAGTTGTAAATTATATATAAGCAAAAATATATAGTGAAAGAACTTTCAGAAATGTTCCTTTTTTAAAAAGATTTATTTATTTATTTTGAAAGTCAGAGTTACACAGAGAGGAGAGGCAGAGAGAGAGAGAGAGAGGTGTTTCATCCGCTGGTTCACTCCCCAGTTGGCCACAATGGCTGGAGCTGGGCTGATCCGAAGCCAGGAGCCAGGAGCTTCTTCTGGGTCTCCCATGCGGGTGCAGGGGCCCAAGGACTTGGGCCATCTTCTACTGCTTTCCCAGGCCATAGCAGAGAGCTGGATTGGAAGTAGAGCAGCTGGTACTTGAACTGGCGCCCATATGGGATGCCAGCACTGTAGGTGGCAGCTTTACTCGCTATGCCACAGCGAAGGCCCCCAGAAGTATTTCTTCTGTTATCCAAAGAGTAACTTTCCCACATTGCAGGAAATATCTTCTCTAGCATAAATAAATTAGAAAAGGTTTCTGTGAATATAACAGGTAGTCTATGCTTTTATTAAAGAAAAAAATGTCGTGGGTATCTGGAGTAAATAGGTAAAGTACCAGTCATATCAAAAGTCTAGATGGTCATACATCTGTGATAGGTTCCCAGTACCGTTTAGTTACTTAAAGTCTAAATACAGATATGATGCATATTTGCAGTTTAGATGTTTTGAAGATGGTACAAATACAGATTAAAATACTATTATATTGGGATGGGCATTTGGCCTAGCTGTTAAGGTGCCCTACTAGAGCGCCTGGCTTTGACACCTGCCTCTGGCTCCTGACTCCAGCTTCCTGCTAATGCAGATTCTGGGAGGCAGTGATGATGATTCAAGTGGTGGGGTTCCTGTGGGAAACCTGGATTGAATTGCTAGCTCCTGGCTTTGGCCCCAGCCATTATGGGCTTTTGGGGGCGTGAACCAGCAGATGGGAGTATTCACTCTCTCTCTGCCTCTCAAATAAATAAATATAAATTACTTTAAAAATACCACTATATTTAGTAAGACTGCTAATTAGTATAAACAAGTTCATGATTAGATGATAACATATGGGGGAAATTATAATATGGATAGGGTAAAAAGTAGAATTTCAAAATATGGTATTTCAGGGGCAGCACTATGGAGTAATGGGCTAAGCCTCCACCTGTGGTGCCAGCATCCCATATGGGTGCTGGTTCTAGTCCCTGCTGCTCCTCTTCCAATCCAGTTCTCTGCTATGGCCTGGGAAAACAGTACAAGATGGTCTAAGTGCTCGGGCCTCTGCACCTGCATAAGACCCAAAAGAAGCTCCTGGTTCTTGGCTTCAGATAGGTCCAGCTCCAGCTGTTGCGGTCATCTGGGGAGTGAACCAGTGGATGGAAGGCCTTTCTCTCTGTCTCTCCCTCTCTCTGTCTGTAACTCTACCTCTTGAATAAATAAACAAAATATTAAAAACCAAAAAACCCACAAAATATATTTCAGATGATATTGGGACAATGTGAATTTATAACTATTTTTTGGGGGGGCCAACATTGTGGTGCAATGAGTTAATAAGCCACTGCTAACTCCGGTATCCCCTACAGGTATCAGTTTGTGTCCTAGCTGCTCCACTTTTGATCCAGCTCACTTTTAACGCACCTGGGAAAGCAACGAAGACAGGTCAAGTTCTTGGGCCCCTATACCCATGTGAGAGACCTGGATAAAGCACCTGGCTTCTGGCCTTGGCCTGGCCCAGCCCTGGCCATTGCGGTCATTTGGGGAGTGAACCAGCAGATGAAAGCTCTCTCATTCGCACTCTCTCTCACTCTCTCCCCCCCACCTCTAATTCTGCCTTTCAAGTAAATAAATACATCCTTTTAAAAAAACTGTTTTTAGAAAACAGAATATTTATGAGATACAAAAATGATGGGGATTCTTTTTTTTTTTTAAAAAAGAAACAACAATCTGTGGTCAGTGTGGCAGCTCAGTGGGCTACACTGCCACCTGTGATGTTAGCATCTCATATCAGAGCTTAGGTTCAAGTCCAAGCTCTATGCTTGATCAGGCTCGCTGCTAATATAACTGGGGAAAAAGCAGAAGATGACCCAAATACCCACGTGGGAGACCAGAATGGAGTTCTAGTCTCTTGGCTTCAACTTGGTCATTGTGGCCATTTGGGGAGTAAGCTACTAGATGGCAGATCCCTTTTGATTTCTGTCACTCTGCCTTTCAAATAAAATAAAATAAATCTTAAAAAACAAATACCAACGTGTGTAATCAAGTTATGTCACACAACTATTTATGAGGTAGGTCACCTGAGGATCCTTTTTATCTGATACACAAGAGAAATAGGGTACAAGATTCAGTAATCTCCAAATTGTATAAAAATTGATGATGGGTCTAGTGTTGTGGTGCAGCAAGTTAAGCTACAGCCTACAGTGCTAACATCCCTTAAGGGAGTGCCAGTTCAATTCCTAGATGCTCTGCTTCTGATCCAACTCCTTGCTAATGCACCTGGGAAGGCAGTGGAAAATTACCCAAGTGGTTGGGCTCCTGCCATTCATGTTGGAGACCTGGATGTAGTTCCTGGCTCCTGGCTTTGGCTTGGTCCAACTCCAGCCACTGTGGTCATTTGGGGAATGAACCAGCAGACTGAAGATCTCTTTCTCTGTCTCTTTCTCTCTCTCTGTCACTTCGCTTTTCAAATAAACTCCTAAAAAAAACCCTGAAAACTAAAATATTTATACATTTTATTGAAATTATGTGTTTTCTCCATTTTCATGGGACATTTGGAATCAAGTAACACATGTTATTCTGCAAGAACACATACCAAACTAGCTTTTGAGGTCTGTCTGGGGGGATGAGATTGTAGAAGCAGGGCTTTGTGCCTTTATCTTACTCATTTCTGTATCTGATTCATTTTGTTAAACTCATTATATATTATTTTGTCATAAGGAAAGGTTAAGAAAAACTATAAGCATTCAACAACTGAACAAATGTTCTATAGCCTTACTCTGTAGATGCTGACCTATACTCTGAAGGGAAAAAGAGAGTTTGCCTAAGAGAAGGGAGGGTCTCAAACAGAACAATCGTGTTGGTTAAGGTCAAATATATACCCAAAATACAGAGGAAGCTACTTCTACTCGGGTGGAATTTATTATGCTGACCTTTTAAGGCGCTCCAGTGGATTTCTGGATTTGTTCCTTTAAGATTAGGATACTCTGCCTTTGCTCCGGTGGCAGCATGGCAATCTGGTCTGCAGTCAGCTGAAGAACCTGCATAATCAAAGCAGCCTGTGCAAAGGAAAAGAAGGTAGTGAGTTTGAATGATGGAAGCTACAAACAACAACAACAACAACAAAAACCAACCACCACCAGGCTCTGTCCAAAAAACTACTGTAGTGGAATATGAAGCCAAATGGAAAAAAGAAGGATATTTCCCACACAGAAAACAAACAACAGGCCAAAAAAAAAAATCTGGTGAGGAAAGGCATAATGGAGAGAACAAGCATAAATTAAAATACCTAAGATTAGACGACTCAAAATAGACACCTTCATGAACTCAAAGTTTCTGCAGCCTAAGATGGTACCTGCAGGCCCTGGGAATTCTTCAATTTTAGATCCTGTTTTGAAAGTCTCTCATTTTCACAAGTTTTAGCCTTTCTATCAAATATGAACTCCTCACCACGGTTAAATGTAAAAACAGAAATACACACTTGTGGGGAATCTGCTACTCTTTTCAGGGATAAGGTAGAAAGGGGAAAAAGAAAGGGGTTTGGAGTTTCAGGTCCATCTGAAAGAAAACCACTCTTGGCAATGACTCTGAAATGCAAGTTAAACTGCCATTTACATACACTTAATGATGGACCAGGCCCACAAATTTCCAGGTAACAATATTATACAAGAGTTCTAAGTCAGAGTAAACATCACCTCCAAAGGGACTTTGAAGACCCAGGAACACCACATGGTCACTGTGAAAAGAGGAGTCAAAAGACAAGATTTGTGCATATGGCAGCAGTCAGTGTTGCTCACCTTCTCATGATCCTGTGGAGTGACTTGGTTCTGCCCAGGACTAAAGGCACCAGGCTGGCTTCCACCCTGCAGGCTTGCTCCTTGCATGCCTGCTCCCTGCATGACTGGGACCTATGTGCATAAAGGGAAGAGATTTTTGAAACTTCTCACACATAGGGAACCTGAACCCAGGAACAGCAATGTGAAAAATTACGATAAACTCTAGACAGATATGAATTTTAAAAGCATATTAATGACTCGGAGTCTCATTTTCTAGTGTTAGCAATGGTAGAAGGCACGCTTTAGCCAGAGATCAATGAGCAAGTCAGATACTCTTGTTTACACAGCTCTAGCATCACCAATAAATATCACACAGCACAATCGGATACTGTCACATTAAAGAAAATTCAGCCAAATAAGCACAGAGAAAACAGAACACCCTGGAAAGGAGTACCAGTGGAAACACAAATGCAAGCCAACAGATTCTAGAGGTACTGTATGCTGATCCACTGGGGACACTATATTTAGAGAGCTACTGCCTACCTCTAATTAATCAGACCCGGTAGTTCTTCCCAGAGGATCTTATCCCACCAGTAAGGTAGACACAATCATAATGTTGCAGAGGCAGAAAGGAGATGCAAATGCCTCTGGGAAAAAGGTTGCTATTAATTCCACAGTTGCTTTGCATAGCTTTCCATGGACAATGAGCAGCAAACGCTTGCTGCTCAATACATACCAAATACACTAGGCTACTCCAAAAACGTTCATGGAAAAGTGAAATTAAAAGGTAACGTGTGTGGAGGGGGTGGTGCTGTGGCATAGTAGGTTAAGCCACTGCCTGTGGCAATGGCATCCCATATGGGCGCAGGTTCAAGTCCTGGCTGCTCCACTTCCAATCCAGCTCTCTGCTAATGGCCTGGGAAAGGAGTGGAAGATGGCCCAAGTGCTTGGGTCCCTCCACCCACGTGGGAGACCCAGAAGAAGCTTCTGGTTCCTGGCTTTGGATCAGCTAAGCTCCGGCTATTGTGGTCATTAGGGGAGTGAATCAGTGGATGGAAGACCTCTCTGTCTGTAACCCTGCTTCTTAAATAAACAAATCTTAAAAAAAAAAAAGGTAATGTGGGGGCCCATGTTGTAGTGCAGCACGTTAAGCTGCTGCCTGTAATGCCCACATCCCATATGGGCACCTGTTCGAGTCCTGGCTGTATACTTTGAACCAGTTCCCTGCTAATGTGCCTGGGAAAGCAGCAGAAGATGGCCCAAATCACCCATGTAGGAGACCCAGATGAAGTTCCTGGCTCTGTCCTGACTCAGCTTAGGCCGCTGTAGTCATTTGGGGAGTGAACCTGCAGATGGAAGAACTTTTTTTTTTTTTTTAAGATTTATTTTATTTATTTGAAAGACAGAGTTACAGAGAGAGAGAGGTAGAGACAAAGATAGAGGTCTTCCCATCCGCTGGTTCACTCCCTGGATGGCCGCAAAGGCCAGAGCTGTGCCGATCCGAAGCCAGGAGCCAGGAGCTTCTTCTGGGTCTCCCACGAGGGTGCAGGGGTTCAAGGACTTGGGCCGTCTTCTACTGCTATCCCAGGCCACAGCAGAGAGCTGGATTGGAAGAGGAACAGCCGGGACTAGAACCGGTGTCCATATGAGATGCCTGCATTTAAGGCCAGGGCTTTAACCTGCTGTGCCACAGCGCCAGCTCCTGGAAGAACTCTTTATCTCCCTTTCTCTCTCTGTTAACTTTGCCTTTCAAATAGATGCATCTTTAAAAAACAAAAGGTAACGTGCATTTTACATGAACTTTCTGACATACCTGTGTATGACTAACCCACGTAAAAGAAGAAAGTGTAGTTAAATCATACTTGTTGGTATTGGTATCTAAGCTCTTCAGTGAGTTCAACCCTTTGGAAAACTGCCAGAACCGAAGGAAAAGGCTTGTGAGTACCTAGTGGAACTGTGAGAAGGTCCTTCCATGAGAGTTATGTTCACACCCAGGCATTCACCCAGAGCTTAGGTACTCTGACTGAACACAAATTGTCAATAAACTTTTTACCTGCTTCCCCAGCAGATCAAAAGCAGCAAAGCATAAAAGAAATGCTGATAAACTTCTGTTAAGATCAGATAACACGACAGCAATGTGAAGAGCCAGGCAACAGCCTTACAGTGAAGGAGACCAGAAACAAAACAGAAAATAGACTATGTTTTGTATTATAGCATATACGGGTATGGAGCTATTTAACGATGACCTTGACTAATCAAAAACAAAATCATTTTTTGTATTTTGATTAAGAGGAAAGGAAGCATAAAATATACTTCATGAGTAATTTTTCATTAAAATAGTTTAAAAACTTGGTAGAATAGGTCTATCATCTGGAATATTCACTTATATGCATTGAACTCATTTTGCAAAGACACTGGATACATGAGGTATTAATATAGCTTTGTACAGAATGATAGAATATTATCACTCTTCTTATTTTTTTTTTTTTTGACAGGCAGGGTGGACAGTGAGAGAGAGAGACAGAGAGAAAGGTCTTCCTTTGCCGTTGGTTCACCCTCCAATGGCCGCCGTGGCCGGCGCACCGTGCTGATCCGATGGCAGGAGCCAGGTGCTTCTCCTGGTCTCCCATGGGGTGCAGGGCCCAAGCACTTGGGACATCCTCCACTGCACTCCCTGGCCACAGCAGAGAGCTGGCCTGGAAGAGGGGCAACCGGGACAGAATCCGGTGCCCCGACCGGGACTAGAACCTGGTGTGCTGGCGCCGCAAAGCGGAGGATTAGCCTAGTGAGCCGCGGCGCCGGCCACTCTTCTTATTTTTTAAATCAATATTGAATCCAGAAGCTGCACTGAATTCTTGTACTGTTAAGGATCTGAAATACCTATAATATTTTTGAAGCTTACTAATGCTTACTAATAATCATTTGAAATATTACAATGTGATCTAGCCACTCAAAAAAAGGCCATTTTCCCTTTTGGCTCTCTGAGCCCCACCATGGCGGTCGGCAAGAACAAGCGCCTTACGAAAGGCGGCAAAAAGGGAGCCAAGAAGAAAGTGGTGGACCCATTTTCTAAGAAAGACTGGTATGATGTGAAGGCACCTGCTATGTTCAACATACGAAATATTGGGAAAACACTGGTCACGAGGACCCAAGGAACCAAAATTGCGTCTGATGGACTCAAGGGGCGTGTTTTTGAAGTGAGTCTTGCTGACCTGCAGAACGATGAAGTTGCATTTAGAAAATTCAAACTGATTACGGAGGATGTTCAGGGCAAAAACTGCCTGACTAACTTCCACGGCATGGATCTTACCCGGGACAAAATGTGCTCCATGGTCAAAAAATGGCAGACCATGATTGAAGCTCATGTTGATGTCAAGACTACCGACGGCTATTTGCTTCGTCTGTTCTGTGTTGGTTTTACCAAAAAACGCAACAATCAGATACGGAAGACTTCCTATGCTCAGCACCAGCAGGTCCGCCAGATCCGGAAGAAGATGATGGAAATCATGACACGGGAGGTGCAAACAAATGACTTGAAAGAAGTAGTCAATAAATTGATCCCAGACAGCATTGGGAAAGACATAGAGAAGGCTTGCCAATCTATTTATCCTCTCCATGATGTCTTCGTTAGAAAAGTGAAGATGCTGAAGAAGCCCAAGTTTGAATTGGGAAAACTCATGGAGCTTCACGGAGAAGGTAGCAGTTCTGGAAAAGCCACTGGGGATGAGACGGGTGCAAAAGTCGAACGAGCTGATGGCTACGAACCACCCGTCCAAGAATCTGTTTAAAAATTAGACTTTAATAGTGACAAATAAAATGTCCTATTTGTGAAAAAAAAAAAAAAAAAAAAAAGGCCATTTTGTTTCTAGAAGTACCTGTTCTATACTTGTAAGTACAAGCAAGAGTGATCATACATTTTGGTTCACCTGAGGCAGTCCCAGTTTCTGCTTTTGCCCAGAGTAAATTATTAACAGTACTCTCCAACATGTCTGTCTTTGGCTGACAAATTACAGAATCACCCTAGTAACAATAAGCCTTTTACCTACATGTTTACAACTGGCAGGACTGGAGTCAATTTTAAAACCTGATTAAAAATTAGTAAATAAGAAATGGTAAGGAGAAGACAGAGGTTTATTCTGATTTGAGCATTATACATGTATGATGTACCAAACATCACATGGTACTCTACAAATATGTACAATTTTTGTGTGTCAATTAAAAAGATAAATAAAATTATGAAGGACACATTATTAAGTAAAAAAATAAGGTATAGGACACTGAAAGGGGAAAATACACTCATATTTGTTAGAAAGACACACAAAAATTCTAATAAAGGCAATTATCTACAGGAGCTGGGGGGGTCACAGTGTAGAAAGGTACAAGATAGTAAGGTTCTTAATATGTATGTCTTCTAGATGAAGGTATACTCACTTATTTATAAATTAATTAAGAAATTTAAAAAAAATTTTAAGATAAAATTTTTGTTTTCTCCACCTCAGATCTAATTGGCTTTATAGATTCTGCTAATGAAAACTACATAAATCTAATGGTAATGAGTAATGAATTCAAGGACTAGCAGAGAAAATGAAGCAAGATATTATCCAGAAATGGTCTTCCAATCATTATTTTCAGTGTCTTTCTTCACAGAATTGTCAGCAGAATTCCACTAGAATGCAATCCCCATTGGAACAGAGACTGTACTGTTCACACTGCTGTACCTCCAGTATCTAGATCTGTGTTTGGTATATAGTATATGCTAAATAAGTATTTGCTGAATACAAAAAATTCTATTATGAAGTTACTGACCACAGAGGAACAATAAAAATCAAGGCCCATGAACACATTTTTGAAATAATAATACTTAAAAAGTAAAGAATAATTTTATTCTATATATACCAGAAAAAAAGTATTTTTATTTCAAGAAGTAGGTGGACACATACTGACCCCCCCTCCCCCACAAATGTGCAAGTAACAGGACAGAGTAGCAGTGAAAAAATAGTGGGTTCTATTTCTTGCCCTGTACTTTTTAGGTATGTGAATTTGACCAAGTCACCTGATTCTTGGGTCTAAGTTTCCAAGCCTAAAAAATGAGGGGACTGGATGACTGACATGTTCCATTCCTGCTTTGACATTCTCTCCTCTTGCTCACACACACACAGGAAGGAAGACATAAAAAAGATATGAGGGGCCAGGTAAAGCCGCTGCCTGTGGTGCCGGCATCCCATATGGGAGCCGGTTCAAGTCCCGGCTGCTCCACTTCCAATCCAGCTCTCTGTTGTAGCCTGGGAAAGCAGTAGAAGATGGCCCAAGTGCTTGGGCCCCTGCACCTGCCTGGGAGACCTGGAGGAAACTCCTGGCTCTTGGCTTCAGATCAGCCCTTCTCCGGCTGTTGCAGCCAATTGGGGAGTGAACCAGTGGATGGAAGACCTCTCTCTCCTCTCTCTGTATAACTCTGACTTTCAAATAAATAAATCTTTTAAAAAACCACATGAGAGAAGAGACAATTACACAGAGGAAGGAGAAAAAGGAAACAGAAGAGGCTGAAGGGAAAAGAATGTGCCAGCACATAAAAACTCAGGGAAGATACACACATACTACCTTCCCACAGCCAACAGGGGATAAAGATAGGAAAGATGGCAACCAGAGACTACCATAGACACATAGCTTGGGAGAGCCAAAAAGAGAGAGAAGAGGTAAGACTTCACTTCCGCAGCTTTTTGGGTAATCATTAGGAAACTGTCTTTCGCACTCTACTGTTCACTAAGGCTATGTAAGACAATAAATTAATAACACATTTCTGTAATCCTACAATTATCTAAATGACCACAAACAGCTCTTTAGACACTCTAACCTAGGGGTTCTTAGGGCTGCACATTAGAATCATTTGGGGGGCTGGCGCCGCAGCTCAATAGGCTAATCCTCCGCCTGTGGTGCCAGCACACCAGGTTCTAGTCCCAGTCGGGGCGCCGGATTCTGTCCCGGTTGCCCCTCTTCCAGGCCAGCTCTCTGCTGTGGTCTGGGAGTGCAGTGGAGGATGGCCCAAGTGCTTGGGCCCTGCACCCCATGGGAGACCAGGAGAAGCACCTGGCTCCTGCCTTTGGATCAGCGCGGTGTGCCAGCTGCAGCGCGCTGGCCGCGGCGGCCACTGGAGGGTGAACCAACGGCAAAGGAAGACCTTTCTCTCTGTCTCTCTCTCTCTCACTGTCCACTCTGCCTGTCAATAAATAAATAAATAAATAAAAGAATCATTTGGGGGAGGTTTCTGAAACCATCCACGCACCAGATCCTACTGATAGATTCTGATGGGCCTGCAGTGAGATTCAGGCAAGTCTATTTTGAAGAAGTCTTGTATACGACATTGGTTTGCACCCCAGTGAAGAATATCCCATAACCACTAAATTTCCAAGGGCTCTGCTCTGAATGCAAATAGCTACTGATATTGTAAGACAAAGTTGTTCTTTGGGTTTTCAATCCTAGTGGCCAGAAAAATTACTATCGTAAGGGACACAGAAAATAAAGGGAGATTCCACCATTCTCTTTTTCTTTCTTTTTTTTTGACAGGAAGAGTGGACAGTGAGAGAGAGAGACAAAGAGAAAGGTCTTCCTTTACCGTTGGTTCACCCTCCAATGGCTGCTGTGGCCGGCACGCTGTGGCTGGCACACCACGCTGATCCGAAGGCAGGAGCCAGGTGCTTCTCCTGGTCTCCCATGTGGGTGCAGGGCCCAAGCACTTGGGTTATCCTCCACTGCACTCCCAGGCCACAGCAGAGAGCTGGACCGGAAGAGGGGCAACCAGGACAGAATCTGGCGCCCCGACCGGGACTAGAATCCGGTGTGCCGGTGCCGCAGGCAGAGGATTAGCCTATTGAGCCGCGGCGCCGGCCCACCATTCCCTTTCTAGCAAGCTTAGAAACAGTTCAAGTCACAAGGCAGTAATAATCAGGCTCAATAACCAATTGTGGTATAGATCAAGATTTCACATAGCTGCTAGAAGTGAGCATTACACATACCTGTCTGGCTCCCTGGGGACCAACCGCCATATTCATTGGAGCGGGACCTGGCATTCCACTAGGCAGAGGTCCTCTAGGTCCGGGCACTGGGCCCCTGGTGTCCATGCCTCTAGCCTCCATTCCTCGGACTTCCATAGCACGGACCTCCATGGCACGGGCCTCCATGGCACGGGCCTCCATGGCACGGGCTTCCATTGCTCTGGCCTCCATACTTCGTGCATCTAATCCTCTTGCCTCCATGGCTCGGGCCTCCATACTTCGTGCATCTATGCCTCGTGGATCTCGTCCACCTGTAAAGAAATTTGTCAGTAACAGAACTCTATTCCTCTAGTAAAATTCCCCCAACTATGATATTGTTGTCTTTTCCCCAGTTTCTCAGATTTGCAGATAAACCTTAAAGATGCTTGATGACCCCAGTGCTCCCTCTGCCAGCATTCTTTATCCCAGGTTAGAGTCAAAGACAGCTGGGTTCATTATCAACCCAAGAGTACCAGTTAGCTTCGTGATGTGGTCTCTCCTTACCTCTGCCATCCAAAGGTGGACCCCTCTGATCTAGCATGGGTCCTCTTGGCTCTGCCATTAGAGGTCTAGGTTCAGCTAGTGGCCCTCCTCTCATCTCATGTGGTGGTGGGCCACGGCTTTCATGACCAGGGACGTGGTGCATGGGTGGACCCTGATGAGGTGGTCCCAGGTAACCTCTAGAGATTGAAAGAAATATTACATAAAAGCTGTAGAGACATAAATCCACTTATTCCAGAATTTGATAATTAGTGGTACTCATAACTAGAGAAGAATTAATGGACAGTCATTACATGAAGAAGAACATGGGTTTTGAATTCAGACTATATGGGTTCAAATCTAGGTTCCATCACTTGTTAGCTGTGTGATCTTGGGCACATTTGCTCAACTTCTCTATGCCACCCTCAGCTTATCTGTAAACAGAACTAATACTATCCATCTTATAGGGTCATTCTGTGGATTTAATGAGATGATCTAATAAAACTTCTCAGAGCAGAGTCAGAAATATGATCCCTATTAATGTCAGTTAGTACTATTATTGATACTATTATTACCACAAGTTTTCCCTGTTTAGGTATGTATACTAGAATTGCCAACTTCTGAAAATATATTTAATAGGCATGATTAGCTTGAGAGGACACACAACTACATGTTCTGCCTTAAGAGAAATGCTTGGACAGGGACCATGGACTTTTCCTTTATCTTTTGAAGTAGGCAAATAGGTACAACTTGTACAGAAAGACTTTGTTCTCAAGACAAAGGAAAATCCTGAATTCTCCAACCGTTTCCTTCTATGTTAGTACTTACCTAGGCTCTACGTCTCCAGTTACAGAAAGTAAAGTGCCTCCCCGTGGGTCATTTGGAGCATCTCCTAAGAGACCTCGAGGAGTTGGGACATTGGCAGGCAAAGAGCCCCGCTGTAGAGCTGCTCTGGGGTCTTGCATCGGCACTGACAGGGAAACAAATGGGGAGTTACTGCTATGAAGGACACATAAGGAAACAAGAAACGACTCTGATACCACTGACAATGTAATTCCGACACCTTAGAGTGGGTGACACCTCACCACAGCAGAATCCTCTTGCAGCTCAAGAACAGAAGCAGGGTGTAGGCAGAATCTGTGCCACGTCAGAGGTATGGATGGAATTATATACACAGCAAACTGGGGAGCAACCTGCCAAGGACTAGCACTGTGACCTGAAGAACCTTATGCTCCTTGGTTTCCTTCTAATCAATCTTAAGTTCAAGGACCAGAGTCACAAAAGAGAGGTAGGGTCTTGGCCTATGTTAATACTGCCATGGCTCTGCAAGAACCTGCTGTCTCCTTACAGACTGCTATTCCATCCAAGCCTCCTGACACCAGTAGGGAGGGAGTACAGCCTCGGACAGATGCCCATATCATCCATGTTCTCTGCCCTGTGTGAAGAGGTCAATCTTAGGCTTGTGGCCTCAACAGGAAAAAAAAATTAAGAAAAAAAAAACACCAAAAACCCAAATATACTACCCTTTTGGGTTCTGAACATGAGGATGACTGCCAAGCAGCTCTTTTCCTCTCATCACCCCACCCTGAACACCACAAGCAAAAGGAAACCCACAGATACAATGGGTACCTTGAACTCGTTCAATTGAGGCAGGCCCGGCGGGTCCCACAGGCGAGTGCTGTAGGGTTCCTAGGTGAGCAGTAAGTTTAAAAGGAGAAAGAGTAGACACTTAAAATAGCTTGCACACAGACACACAGACACACACACACACGGAAACTGCAGATTTACACAGGTATGTTAACAAGCCAAGGGGTGATTAGCTTGCCCACACAGCTATAAAATCTTCCCAAACTACACTAGCTTCTTCGGGTATCTGAAAGAGTTTCGCGTTCACCAGACAGCTTCTAAAGGGAAACCTGCGGGACACTGGGGTTATCTGGCAGGAATAACCAGCCAATCTCCATTTTCACCCCTATTTGTATGTCTTCCCTTAAATGTTCTGGTGATACTACTAAAACATACACATACACACAAATACAGAAAAAATGTAAGGAGGATGATTTTGAATCTCTAGTTAAGGAAAGAACATATTTTCAGAAGTAAAGCATGAAAGAAATTACACTGAATCTGGAAGGTGAGATTTATTCTGGAGAGGCCATAACAGAAGTAGGATAAGGCTATTTTGTTACACTTTAAAACATAAAAATTTGTTATCAAAAAAGTATCGAAAGGGGAAATGCAGTAATGACCTTCAGATATCAACAATCCACAAGAAATACTCTGCCACAGCCAATCTTTGATAATACACATCGTGACCACAGCAAACAAAGGCTAACGCAGTAAGGGCACCCCCAATATACAAAGGTGGTAAGAAAGCAAGAAGTATCTTCTCCAGCACCTCATTGTCTCTTTACACTATTACAAAAGTGCAAAAGAAACAGATTCCAGAAAAAGGAAGTGAAAAGATGTGTTACTCTTCTGCTGGGTACTGAAGAAAATTATAAAAGAAAGTTCATCACACTTTGTCTCTTCATGAAGGCATCTTTCAAATACCTTCACAACAGGAGTCATTTCCTTTTGCTAATTTTTGACCAGAAAGGTGAACTAACTACAGCAAGAAGGAATATGTTTTGTAGAAGTATGTGCTAAACATCTAAAGCTTCATTGATTAACTGCTAGCCTAGGGAAACATGGAAGTATGCCTGGAGTCCCAATTTCTTCTTACTACAACAAAAACACTTTGGAATACATACACAGTTGATTGCCAGCGGGGATGGCCAACAACAACAAAAAAGCATAGGATGCTTAGAGAAAAGATAAAGTATTTGGGCCAGGAGTATATCCTGCTGTCAGACATCTAACAACAAATTACAGGCCTACATCTTAATATTTTGCTTTTTAAATGAGTTTCACTCATAGGACATAGGTTAAGATGAAACAACTTAAGCTTCTTTAAGCTTGTCCAAAGCAATCTTTTCTCAACACAGAGACCCAATGCATAGGAGAAAAAGACACTGAAGAATATTTTTAGAAGTTAGTAAGATGGGCCCGGTGCTGTGGCACAGCAGTTAAAGCCGCCGTTTGCAGAACCAGCATCTTACATGGGCGCCGGTTCAAGTCCTGGCTGTTCCACTTTTGATCCAGTTCCCTGCTAATGTGCCTGGGAGAGCAGCAGAAGATGGCCCATGTGCTTGGGCCCCTACACCCACGTGGGAGATCCAGATGAAACTCCTGGCTCCTGGCTTTGGCCTGTCCCAGCCCCAGCCATTGTGGCCATTTGGGAAGTGAACCAGCATATGGAAGATCTCTCTCTGTAACTCTGATTTTCAAATAAAATAAATAAATAAATCCTTTTTAAAAAATAAGAGCCAATGTGAAGTGACCAAAAAAGTATTAATTTTGAAACCAGAGACTTCTGAATCTTAGCTCTGCCACTTAGTAGGTGGAAAAGAGGATGAGATGGGGCCAGTGCTGTGGTATAGCTGCTGCCTGCAGTGCCGAAATCCAGTACGGGTATTGGTTCAAGTCCTGGCTGCTCCACTTCCGACCCAGCTCTTTGCTGTGGCCTGGGAAAGCAATAGAAGAGATGGCCCAGGTTCTTGGGCCTGGGACAGCATGGGAAGACCCAGAGGAGGCTCCTGGCTTTGGATCGGAGAAACTCCAGCCACTGTGGCCAACTGAGGAGTAAACCAGCAGATGGAGGACCTCTCTCTCTGCCTCTCCTTCTCTCTCTGTGTAACTCCTGACTTTCAAATAAATAAATAAATAAATCTTTAAAAAAAAGAAAAGAGGATGAGAGCACCAAAATCAGTCCACATTCCTCAGACATTAGGACTTACTTACCTTGTCCCCTTGAGTAAGTAATTTAAAACTCTGAGCTTCTATCTCTTTGCTCCAAAACTGAGGTGCTGCCACCTAACTTTCAAGGTTGTTTATGAAAATTAAAGTGCTACACAGTATGCAGTCAGTCCTTCCTCTTTTCTCATTCTGTTTCCTTCTGACTTTGCTTTCAATTGAATCTCTGCATTTTGTTTTCTTTCACCCAGCAGAAGTAATGTGGAGATTCGGGATGGCTGCTGCCACTGTGGTCTACAGCATTACTGCAAGTTTCCACAGGGTTTAAATCTAGTGTTCAGCATACCCAAGCCATAATAAATGCTTATTACTACAATTCCTTACTCAGTCAACATAGTCATGGATAGAGAGAGAGAGAACATCTAAGTGGAATCATTAGGCTATCATGAAATAAAAGATCCATTTGCTTCAATATGCATTTGCTTCATCATCAATTTTTGTAGAGCGGTCTGAATCACTAGTTGGAAAGTCTAGCCTAGCACTGTCCAAGAGAATGTTCTGTGATGATAGATATATTCTATAACTCCAGTGTCCAGTAGCGTATCTGTATTGAGCAACTGCGATGTGACTAGTGTGACTGAGGAACTGAGTTTTAAAGTTTACTGAATTTCATATTTATTTAAATAGTAACTGGTGGCTAATGGCCACTGTATTAGGTAGTACAGATATGGAAACTTTCCAAGTCCAGTCCATATTAATCAGACACTAATATTTATTTACCTTGTCCTCGTTCCATGGGCACTGGTCCACCTCCTGGCATTCCAACCTGAGTCTGCATTCCTCCTAGGAAGATAAAAGGCAGGAAAGAAAAACACAAATTAGGACAGTGGGAACAGTGGCTGAGCTTACAAATTTCTTCATTTCTGTCCTACAAGCAGAAACCTGCAAGGGGAGATGATAGATACCACTCAACAATGCAATTAGACACAAGACGGGGTTTGTTAGTGCTTTGTGCTTCAGCAACAGAAAAGTGGGTTCAATAAGAACACTTCACCTCATTCGATATCAAGACCTTGGAATGAAGCTCCTGTGTAATACAGGTAAACAATGACATTTACCCAGAGACCTCTCATGGTAGGCAGTACTACTCACAGAGTATCTTGAAAACGTGTGGGTATATCGGTCGGTTATAACAGAGATTTGTAGGGCACAGCTGGCACTGAGAAGATACCAAGCATACTAGATGTCCTGCGATGTATGAGACAGTTCCACAAAGTCAAGAATTACCTTGTGTCTTGCAATGCTTTGAAATGTCTCACTGTATACTCACAGAAATAAAAACGTGTTTATAGTCCTGTGAACTTAGAACCTGTCTATTTTGTAAATATAAAGCTTCTCTGTACTATCATTATACAACTGATTTTTTCAGAAATGCAATTACTGAGTAAATTATGGGAAGTGCAATTTAAGAACTTTATCCCAAGTTTCCACTATTTCAGAAAATTCCATCACCAATGGCAATAGTCCTTGTGGTATCTGAGTTGCCAAATCAATGTGCCTTTATCTGACGATATTTTTAGTTTATTTATTTATTTATTTTTTGACAGGCAGAGTGGACAGTGAGCGAGAGAGACAGAGAGGAAGGTCCTCCTTTACCGTTGGTTCACCCTCCAATGGCTGCTGCGGCTGGCACACCAACTGATCCAAAGCCAGGAGCCAGGTGCTTCCTCCTGGTCTCCCATGCGGGTGCAGGGCCCAACCACTTGGGCCATCCTCCACTGCCCTCCCGGGCCACAGTAGAGAGCTGGCCTGGAAGAGGGGCAACTGGGACAGAATCCGGCGCCCTGACCGGGACTAGAACCCGGTGTGCTGGCGCCACAGGCGGAGGATTAGCCTATTGAGCCATGGTGCCGGCCTGATATTTTTAGTTTTTATGTTCATGGTATAGGCTGCACATATCTGACTGCTATGTTCTGTTTTCCAGTGTAGTTGTGCCTGGACAATCGTCTATTACAAAATTTTTTAAATGATAAATTAATGCCCTCCTACTTTGCCTTTATAAGAACTGGATGCTGGCCCTGCCCTTGCTACTTAATATTGTGATTTTTGACAAAGTGACTTGAAAATTTTAATACATTCACAGCTTTCCTCATGTGTAAAAGAAAATGAACTGGTCTGAACAGTGGTTCTCAGAATGTGCTCGCAGAGTAGCAGCATCAGCATTAGCATCACCAGGGAATTTGTTAGAGCTGCAAATTCTCAGGGTTCCCTCTCACACCTACTGAATTACAGAGTCTAGGGATGGGGATGAGCAAACTGTTTTGAAAAGTCCTGCAGGGTGGCCGGTGCCACGGCTCACTAGGCTAATCCTCCGCCTAGCGGCGCTGGCACACCGGGTTCTAGTCCCGGTCGGGGCGCCGGATTCTGTCCCAGTTGCCCCTCTTCCAGGCCATCTCTCTGCTGTGGCCAGGGAGTGCAGTGGAGGATGGCCCAGGTGCTTGGGCCCTGCACCCCATGGGAGACCAGGAAAAGCACCTGGCTCCTGGCTCCTGCCATCGGATCAGCGCGCCAGCTGCGGCGGCCATTGGAGGATGAACCAACGGCAAAAGGAAGACCTTTCTCTCTGTCTCTCTCTCTCTCACTGTCCACTCTGCCTGTCAAAAAAAAAAAAAAAACAAAAAACAAAAAAAGTCCTGCAGGGCTGGCACCGTGGCTCAATAGGCTAATCCTCCTCCATCCTCCTCCCTGCGGCGCCGGCACACGGGGTTCTAGTCCCGGTCAGGGTTCTAGTCCCGGTCGGGGCACCGGATTCTGTCCCGGTTGCTCCTCTTCCAGTCCAGCTCTCTGCTGTGGCCCGGAAGTGCAGTGGAGGATGGCCCAAGTGCTTGGGGCCTGCACCCACAAGGGAGACCAGGAGAAGCACCTGGCTCCTGGCTTTGGATCAGGTGGTGTGCCAGCCGCAGCGGGCATTGGGGAGTGAACCAATGGCAAAGCAAGACCTTGCTCTCTGTCTCTCTCTCTCACTGTCCACTCTGCCTGTCAAAAAATAACAAAGTCCTGCAGGTAATTCTAACCCATTAAAGTTTGAGAACCACTGGGCTAAATGATTTCAAAGTTCTCACCTAGCCACAACATTCTGTTCTGTCCTATTCATTTGATTCAAATCAATCAGCAAAACAATGCAAAGATAGGATCTGAGGAAACAGCAGAAGGCATTTAGGGTATAATCTCTCTCACACGATACATTATTCAATAACAGCACTTTTATTTGAATGGTCCAAATTCCCAGAATTGGTGAGTCAAAATGTACGTAAATATTCAACATTAAATGACTTTCTTAAAAAGACTGAAAAAACTTCTCATTTTCATCAGCCAATGTGTGAATATCACTTTCCTCACCAATATTATTACCTCTTTGTGCCTACACATTTTTTTTGCTCATTTGGTTCCGAAGCTCTCTCTCCTCGTCAACTGTCAAAGAGCTTTGTACAGCGTATCTGAAAAATCTTATGCTTTAAAGTTATGCTTTAAGTCTTTTTTTTTTTGACAGGCAGAGTGGACAGTGAGAGAGAGAGACAGGGGGAAAGGTCTTCCTTTACCGTTGGTTCACCCTCCAATGGCCACTGCGGCCGGCGCACCGCGCTGATCTGATGGCAGGAGCCAGGTGCTTCTCCTGGTCTCCCATGGGGTGCAGGGCCCAACCACTTGGGCCATCCTCCACTGCACTCCCTGGCCACAGCACAGAGCTGGCCTGGAAGAGGGGCAACCGGGACAGAATCCGGTGCCCCGACCAGGACTAGAACCCGGTGTGCCGGCGCCACATGCTTAAATTTGGAAGTATAAATGCTATGAACTCACAAAAATTATTACTCAAAAATTCAATTATTTAAATTTCTTTTACACTTACTTTCAATTTTTATCTTTATTAATTTCTTCTTCCTGGTACCTTCTGGTTTATTATTTTTCTAATTCTTTAAAACTAGTTCTTAGAGTTCTTCCGTTTTTAGCAATGTAGGAATTTAAGGGTATTCATTTCCCTTTAAGCATTGTCTTCATTGTTTCCCATACTTTTTTTTTTAAAAAATTATTTATTTGAAAGGCAGAGTAACAGAGAGAGAGAGAGAGATCGATCTTCTGTTTTCTGGTTCACTCCCTAAATGGCTTCGACAGCCAGGTCTAGGACAGGCTTTGAAGCCAGGAGCAGGAACTCCATTTGGAGTGACAGGGCTCTAAGCACTTTGGGTCATCTATTGCCTTCCCAGGCACATCAGCAGATGGTTGAAATCAGAAGCAGAACAGCCAGGACTTGAACTGGCACTCTGATGATACAGGATGCTAGCATCACAAGTAGTGTCTTAACACACTCCTGCCACAACACTGGCCCCACCCATACTTTTTTGTATTATATATACAAAAAAACATATATATGTACATATCAGTTTTTGCTATATTTTAGTTAATTCATAATTATTTTATTTTTTTATTTCCCCTTTGATCCAGGGATGACCTACAGTATGCTCCTTAATCTTCCAAGCAAAGATTTTTTTCAGTCACCTTTTAATTGTCTCTAACTTTATTGGCTTATAATCAAAGACTGTGGCCTATGAAATAATCTTTTCTTTTGAATTTGTTAAGGTTTTATTTTATAGCTAATGTTTTTACATGGTCTTTTAAAACAAAAAACTTCCCATTGTCATTTGGGAGGGCAAAAGATGTATTCTCTAGTCAAAACATATAAAGCGGGGCCAGCGCTGTGGCTCATTGGTTAATCCTCTGCCTGCGGCACCAGAATCCCATATGGGTGCTGATTCTAGTCCCGGTTGCCCCTCTTCCAGGCCAGCTCTCTGCTGTGGCCCGGGAAGGCAGTGGAGGATGGCCCAAGTGCTTGGGCCCTGCACCCCATGGGAGACCAGGAGAAGCACCTGGCTCCTGGCTTTGGATTGGTGTAGCTCTGGCCGTGGCGGCCATTTGGGGGGAAACCAACGGAAAGAAGACCTTTCTTTCTCTCTCTTTCTAATTCTATCTGTCAAAAAAAAAAAAAAAAAAAACCATATAAAGCTCCCTCTGTACTGGATGAAATTTATTGATTCTATTGTTTAATGTCTCAGTGTCCTTACTTGTTTTTTGTCCACTAGCACAATGCTATTTGAAGTGTGTTCCACCAATGGTGCTGATCTATACACTGTATGTTAACAGTTCATGACAAGGTAAGTACAGAAATGGACTGCAGACACATAGAAACATTTTACAGCAATATGAAAATGCTGTGACATTGAAGTGTGTGATCAGTGCACGTGTTTCACTGAACAAAGTATAGACCAGTCTAAGTAAACTTGTGTAACAACCTGCATATATCGTGGGTTGCATATTTGCCATGTGCAGGGCATTACAACTTGAGATATTTTTAAGGTATGCTAGACATGTCTAATTTAAAAATGTATAAAAGGCTGAGCCTATTTCTTTCATTGAGAGAGAATTACAACTCAATTTGATAATGAGCATAAATGAAAATTCTGAGTTTTAGAAATTTCTTTAAAAATCGATTCCTTGTTAACTTAGCTGTGTAGACTTGATTTATCTACAAAACAGAGTAATCTACATTATTCTCATGAGTAGTGTACAGCCAATCTAATATTAGATAAATTAGCCAATAAGCAAGTTTGATTCATAAAAAACTATAAATGTTGAAAATAACTCGGGTTCACACAGGTCTTTCATATAAAGAACTGCTATTTCACTCAGTGTGTTTAGGTACAGTGAAAAGTTAATGGGGGGCTGGCATTGAGGTGCATTGGGTTAAGCAGTAGCTTGCAACACTGGCAACCCATATCAGAGCACTGGTTTGAAGCCCGGATTTTATGCTTCTAATCCAGTTCCCTGCTAATGTGCCTCGAAAGGCAGTAGAAGATGGTCCAAGTACTTGGGCCCCTGCCACTCATATGAGAGACCTGGATGGAATTCCTGGGTCCTGGCTTCAGCCTGGCCTAGTTATAGCTATCGTGGCCATTTGGAGAAATCAACCAGCAGATGGAAGATCTTTCTCTCTTTTCTTCTCTGTCACTCTGCCTTTCAAATAAATAAAATAAAATCTTTTTGAAAAGAAAAGCTAACTGTAATAGCAATATTCTTTGTGTTTTTTTTAAAGATTTATGTATTTATTTCAAAGTCAGAGGTGTAGAGAGGGAGAGGGAGAGGAAGAGGGAGAGGGAGAGGGAGAGGGAGACGGGGAGAAGGAAGGAGGGAAGGAGGGAGGGAGGGAGGGAGAGGGAGAGAAAGAGAGAGAGATCTTTTATCCGATGGTTCACTACCCAAATGGCTGCAATGGCCAGAGTCGGGTCAGACAGAAGCCAGGAGCCAGGAGCCTCTTCTGGATCTCCCTTGTGGGTGCAGGGGCCCAAGCCAAGCATATTAGCAGAGAGCTGGATTGGAAGTGGAGCAGTTGGGACTCCAATCCGTGCCCATATGGGATGCCAGTGTCACAGGTGGTGGCTTTACCAGCCACGCCACAATGCTGGCTTCAATAGCAACATTCTTAATTGTCCACCTATATACTTTCAATGAATATAGAGTTTCCAAATTTATTTCTTTTGTTGGTTAGTCTTATTGTATTTTTTAAAATGCAATTTTAGACTTGCTAAACATAACACATGTGACTATGTACTTTGTGTCTGTTTTCTTCATGAACTTTTTAACCTAATCTAACAGTTTTCAGCTTTTAGTGGGAGAATTCAATTCATTCACATTTAGCAGGATAACAACTTAAACCAGTTTTTATTTCTTCTATCTTACTCTACATTTATTTTTACTTATTTTACATTGTCTTTTCCTTTAATTTTTTCTGGCTTGTTTTAGCTTCCATTCATTTCATTTTCCCCCTTGTTAATTTGGAAGTTTTACTCCAAGTTTCCACTTGAGTGTCCCATATAATCAGATATTTAAGGATTTGTGTATAAGAAATCAACTATTTCCTTCCTCCGGGATATATAATTTCTAGCTGTATGAGGGGACTTCAAAAAGTTTATAGAAAATGAAGTTGAAAGATAACTTGATTTTGGTGCAAATTGTACAGTATGCAAATTCCATGGACTTTTTAAAGTACTCTCCTATATTAACTTTATATCAAGATCCTATTACCACATAATACTTTGGCTACACTGCAGCAGTTGCTATGACAACATTTCAACAAAGTACAGAAATGGTGTCGACTTGAAATGAAAGTTACCTCCAGGAGCTAAGGAACCAGGGCCAGGTCCTGTGACAGCAGCGGCCATCTGCCCTGGTGCTGGAACACCACCTGGCATAGAAGCTTGCATCAGAGGAGGTGCGCCATTGACGTGCATTCCACCCTGATCAAGACAAAAAAACACAGTATGTACTTGCTTTCATGAAGACTTAATACACTAAGTCTGCGATTTTAAAGTTCATCAAATTGACAGCTCCAAGTATGATACCATACGTTCTTTTTGTATAATATGTCTTACATGGCATTAGATCTAACACACATTTTGAATTCCACAGAAACAAGCTGTAATATATATCATGAGCCTGGTTATATGGAACACAGTTACTATGCAACATATTCTACAAGTTGAATTGATAAGCCTTATCTGTGTGGCAAGGCATCATGAAGCATCTGTTGTCAACTTCATGACTGGGGCCTGGCATTAAGATTAACAACAACAACAAGTGTCTTGAATACAAGAGGAAAAAGAGGCTGGGACTTTTTAAAAAAGTAACCTAGCCACCTGTTTTTAAGAGGAAAAAAAACTTTTTTAAATTTGATAAATTTTCCCTCATTCCTGTCCTCAGATATAATTCTGGTCTGGGGGGAATGTCATATTTTTTTAAAGACTTGAGTTTCACCGAGGTCTCACATGTGGGTGGCAGGGGCCCAAGCACTTGGAACATCTTCTGCAGCTGGGATCAAACTGGTGCCAATATGGGATGCCGGCATCACAGGTTGAGGCCTAACTCATTACATCACAACACAGACACCAAAATGTTATTAATGCTATTTTTAAAAGATTTTTTTACTTATGTACTTGAAAGGTAGAATTACAGAGAGAGGAGGGGGCTGGCGCTGTGGCTCACTTGGCTAATCCTCCACCTGTGGCACCGGCATCCCATATGGGCACTGGGTTCTAGTCCCTGTTGCTCCTCTTCCAGTCCAGCTCTCTGCTGTGGCCCGGGAAGGCAGTGGAGGATGGCCCAGGTGCTTGGGCCCTGCACCCGCATGGGAGACCAGGGGGAGGTACCTGGCTCCTGGCTTCTGATCGGAGCAGCACTGGCCGTGGCGGCCATTTGGGGAGTGAACAAACAGAAGGAAGACCTTTCTCTCTGTCTCTCTCTCTCTGTCTATAATTCTACCTGTCAAATAAATAATAAAAAATTAAAAAAAAATTACAGAGAGAGGGAAAGACAGAGAGAAAGATCTTCCATCTGCTGGTTCACTCCCCAGATTGCCGCAGCAGCTGGAGCTGGGCCTATCCAAAGCCAGGAGCCAGGAGCTTTTTCCAGGTCTCCCACATGGGTGCAAGGGCCCAAGCCCTTGGGCCATCTTCCACTGCCATCCCAGGCCACAGCAGAGAGCTAGATTGGAGGAGGAGCACCTCCTCCTGGCACCTATATGGGATTCCAGCGTTGCAGGCAGAGGCTTAGCCCACTATGCCACATTGTCAGCCCTATTAATGCTATTTTAAAGTTCTCTGGAGGAAAGAGAATGTTATATTTTCATCTCTGTACTCTTTAGAGAACTGAGCACTACCTTTGAATAAAGAACCCAATAAATAAAGAATAAAAACTAAGCCATAAAAAATCACACACACACTTAGAGAACACAAACAAAACTAAAGCAGAAAAGAGGGAACTGTACAGGAAGATGGATAAGAGTAAATAGGCTATGAGGTCAAACAAAATCAGACTTAGATGTTAGACTTGTCACTTTCAATTGTGTTAATTTTGGACCAGTTAATCTCTGTGGGTCTTAGTTTACTCCTTTCTTTCTCTAGAGTCTTATTGGAACACAACCACACATACTTTAGGTATTGTTTATGACTGATTCCACATTAGCATGGCAGAGTAGTTGTGACAGAGATCCTATGACCGGCAAAGCCAAAATTATTTACTATCTGGGAATTTACAGAAAATGTACAATCCACCCAAGTTGTTTAGCTCTGCCAGTCTGATAAGTAAAAAATCGTATAGTTTCTATTTATATTTATCTTTATCTTAAGTTTGAATACTTTTCCATACCTTTATATTTCTACTTTTGTGAACTATGTATGTCTCCTGCCCAGTTTCTACTGGGTTACTAGTAATTTTCTAACTAATTTATAGGTTTTTTATTATAAAAAATTGCAGATACATAAGTCACAAGAAAATAATCACCCAACTTAGGAAAATAAAATTATAAATGCAATCAAAATCCCCTGTATGGTCTTTCCCAATTTTATGTTGTATCCTCTTCTTAGACAAGCATTTTTAAACTTTTTTTGAGAGGGAAAGAGGTATAGGGAGAGGGAAAAGTAGAGGAAGGGTGACTGCTCACGCTCCCATGCACTGGTTCACTCCCCAGTCGTCTGCTGTGCCTGAGCAAGGCCAAAGTTGGGAGCTGGGAACTCAATCTAGGTCTCCCACATGGGTGGCAGGGACCCAATCACCTGAGACAGGTCCACTGCCTCCCAGGTTCTGCATTAGCAGAAAGCTGCAATCAGGACCTGCAGCCAGCAATTGAACCCAGACACTCCAATGTGTAATACAGGCATCCCAATCGGCAGCTTAATTGCTAGGCCAAACGGTAGCCTTTGATGTTTCAACTTTTTATATGAACCACTACATACTGAATATATTCTTTTGTTAATTTATTCAACATATCTTTGGGATTTATTTTTGGAAATTTATGTAGATACATATACCCTGTATTTTTAGAATGCTTTCACATTCATAGTTTCACTTCTATATAGTATTATGTTTTTTAGTTATCTGTGTTGATGTCTTTGATGTCTCATTTCCTAGTTCATCTTACTGCTTTATGGAATTATGTTTTTGAAAATCATCCATGTTTTAAAAAAAAGAAAATCATCCATGTTGATACATACAGTTTAACTGTTGTAGAGTTTTCCACTGGATAAATACACATTTTCTCCATTCTTCCACTGATACACACTTAGGATGTTTCCAATTTTTTGCTATTATAATGTAGCAAAAAACATTTTTTAAACATCACTAAAGGCTCTTTATTAAGTAATCAGCCTTTTGTCTATTGTATGTGTGGCAAATACTTTTCCCTAATTTGTTACTTTTCTTTGGTGTTTCTCTGTACAGAAATTTTTCATTCTTCAAATATATCAATTGTTTATGTCTTCAGGATTTCGTATCATACTTGGAAAGTGAGCTTTTTTTTCATTGATAAAGGAGATAGTAAGAGTATTAACCTCAGAGCTGGTGTTATAGTATAGCAAGTTAAGAGGGCAGCTACAACACCAGCATGCCATATGAGTACTGGTTTGAGTCCTGGCTGCTACACTTCTGATGCACTGCTAATGTGCCTGGAAAAGCAGAAGGTGGCCCAAGTGTTCGGGCTCCTGCTACCCACGGAGTGCCAGGCTCCTGGTTTCATTCAGCCATTTAGGGAGTGCACCAGTAGATAGAAGATCTCTCTCTCTCTTTCTGTCTCCCTCTGTCTCTGTAACTCTGTCTTGCAAACAAACAAACCTTTAAAAAAATTAAGAATGTTACCTTCATATAAGCACTGTGAAGATAAGCATGATCATATACATGGAATGAGGCACTAACCACTTTATACAACATGTATATCTGGCATACATACAAAGTTAGCTTATAGGAAATGGGAATAAAGGAAGGATCTCTTTATTTCACAGAATTGAAATTAAATCTTTATGCATTCAGAATCCATGTGTTCTGAAACCTGGAAATTGCCAAGTGTCACCTCTGGTTCCTAACCACTCCTTTTCAATACTTTCTCCTAAAAAGAAAACGACATTCACAGACAGATAGAAGAAATGTGAAGGGATAAAGTCCTACCAAAGATTGGGGCTGAGGGCCCTGAGGATTTGGCTGGTTCATCGATACACTGGATCCAGAGCCAGGTCCAGCACCATGGACTGGTTGGGGGTTGCCTGCAATCAGTGTTGGGATATTTGTCTGGCGATGCAGAATTTTCTAAAAAGGGAAAAGACAACCCCGTGAACTGTCTAACAAAGCAATCAGGCAGCTCTATTCCACTCAAAGTTTGCCCTACCATTTCCATAAAAGAAACAGAAGCACTCACCAGGGCAATCTCTGGATCCACGATTCTCATCACTACCTGTGCTTGCAGCAAAGCATATGCCAGCTGAGGATTCTGAAGTAACATGTTCCGTGCTTCCTGGGGACTATTCTGGACACAGAGCTGAGAAGATAAGCAAATCCATTATCAGGTTCAGTATTCATTACTTGGAAATGGGGAGTGATTTAGAACCTTCCCATCTGAGAAAGATAATATTCAAGAGGCTCTTTAAGTTATCATGGATTTTTTGCATGGCACACAAAGTCTGGGTCATGGCAGTTAAGAGAAGGAAGAGGCATTTCAAATCTAGTAATATTGTCATTTAGCAAAAAAGTCACATTTAAATATCTGTATTTGATATCTACAGATCACAAAACCCCAGAAGATTGAACAGATGGGTTTGTATACAAAAATAGAAAAGTTCTTGGCAGAAAGTAAATATACTGTGTACACATGGACTATTGAAGGTGCTAAAAATACTGGTCTATGGACTCAAGTTCCATTTGAGCTCAGGGAATGGTTTCTATTAACTTATCAATTAACTTCTTGAAAATCTGATGTAAATTCTTTATCCACAACCTAATGCCTCCTCCCACCTTCATTTGTTTCATCAGTTCAAACATCTGCTCTGGTGGAAGACTGGCAACTGCTTTGCTAATGGACTCAGGGGCATCCTCAGGACTGATGGTCTCTCCATAAGGTGACTCAATGACTGGGGCACCAGTGCCAAGGCCTAATTGGGAAAAAAGTACAAGAAGTTAGGGAGACAAAATAAAAAGCTAAATCATCCCAAGTATCTACTTCCCAGGACTGCTGTTTGGGCCAGTGGATAACCACAGAGTCTCTGAAGCTGAGAAATAAGTGGTTTGAAAATCTCGTTTCTATGGAAAAAAGTGAGAGCATATTTAATGTTCTCAAAGGAAAGCTGGGGCCACGAACACATAGATGGACAAAAGTTAGAGAACTAGGTATATTGACTTCTCTTCACAAGTCATCTCAGAAACAAAAGGTTTAAATAGAAAAAGATGCTTATTTCAAAACAGAATTCCTGGATCTATTACTATGACACGCTTAGCACTACTAGTAGCTTGGTGAACCTGAACTCCTCTTTAACTCAAAATAAACTCCTTGGCAACTAAAGGGTTTCTAAAGTCAATTTTACCTTTTTTTCTCAAAAGACATACTTCCCTAACTGAGGCACCTTGGTAGATTAAGAAACTGTATGTCTAACCATTTCAAAATATTCTAAAACATATGATTAACAGAATATTTGTATTGTTATATTATTCATAACTCTTATTGTATACAATTTGGGTTTATACTCACTCTTTAACTCTTCTTTGTTCTTTTCACTGGCTGCATTGTCCACTCGAAGTGCTCTCCCACTGAATTCACGTCCATTCAGGTTCCGCATGGCACTAAGTGCTGTCTCTTGGTCTTGGTATTCACAGAAGCCATAACCCTTTGGCTTTCCTGTTTCCCTATCATATACCAATCTAGAGAGCAGAAGCAGGTATCAGAAACATGCAGTATTTCTGCTAATATTGACATGCTCTGATTCAGCTCACTTTAAATAACCTTGTAACTCTCATTACAGTATTTTTTTTTTTTTTTTTTTTTTTTTTTTTTTTTTTTTTTTTTTTTTATTTATTTTTTATTTATTTTTAACTTTTATATAATGAATATAAATTTCCAAAGTACGATTTATGGATTACAATGGCTTACCCCCCATACCGTCCCTCCCACCCACAACCCTCCCCTTTCCCACTCCCTCTCCCCTTCCATTCACATCAAGATTCATTTTCGATTATCTTAATATACAGAAGATCAGCTTAGTATACATTAAGTAAGGCTTTCAACAGTTTGCTCCCACACAGAAACATAAAGTGAAAAATAATAGATGATTTTTTTTAATGATGATGAAATCAGATCAGACCTATTGTCATGTTTAATCCCAGTGAGAGTCAAGTTGGGAGTTGATAGTTTCTTTTCTTTTCTTTTTCTTTTTTTTTTTTTTTTACAGAGGATCAGTTTAGTATGCATTAAGTAAAGATTTCAACAGTTTGCACCCCCATAGAAACACAAAGTGAAATATATTATTTGAGTACTCATTATAGCATTAAATCTCAATGCACAGCACATTAAGGACAGAGATCCTACATGAGGAGTAAGTGCACAGTGACTCCTGTTGTTGACTTTACCAATTGACACTCCTGTCAAAATTTTATTTTATTTATTTATTTTATTTATTTTATTTATTTTATTTATTTATTTTATTTATTTTATTTATTTTATTTTATTTATTTATTTTATTTATTTTATTTATTTATTTATTTGAAAGGCAGAGTGACAGACAGGAAGAAAGAGATTTTCTATCCACTGGTTCACTCCCCAAATGGCCTTAATAGTCAGATCTGGGCCAGGAAAAAGCCAGAAACTCCATCCTGGTCTCCCACACAGGTGGCAGGGGTCATCTTCTACTGCATTCCCAGGTACATTAGCAGGAAGCAGAGCAGCCAGGACTCAAACCAGCACTCCAAAATGGGATACCAGTGTTGCAAGCAGTGGCTTAACCCACTGCACCACAATGTTGGCCCCCTCTTAAAACATTTTTTAAGAAAAAAAAAAAGCACCTTTTAGGTAAGAATGAATGTGAATTATATAGTTAGTTATATATTGATAAAGTTGCTAAGAAATAAAATGCATGTGGAAAGTTACCAGTTTGAAAAACAAACAAAAAACCCTACTATTATTACTAAAAGTCAGATTTGCTGGGATTTTTAAGAAATTCTCATAAGAAGTAAAAGGAAGTCTCACCTAAAACTAACAACAGGTCCAACCTCAGAAAAGATGTCCTTTAATTGTTCTTCAGTAGCTTCATAAGGAATGTTTCCCACTAGGGAAGAAAACAGGTAATACTAAAATTCAGAGTATGCAGACCTTTAGTGAAAAAGCACAGTGTCTACTTATGTCACTGACTATTTAACATCTGTCTCAAAATAGTGTTCTCCAACTCCCAATTCCACTGCACTTTTTCAGGCCTCTTAACAAGTGAATCAACCAGTGAGACTAAATGCAAAAGGTATAGATACTGATGAATGTAAGCTCACAGATCTGCCCAGTGTTAGATTTTTCCTTAACTGTTGGTGAAAGTTACTATTTAGGCTTTGGTATTTACCTGAAGTTCTGCAAGTCTCGTCAATAGCTACTAAAATATTTATATACAATTTAAAAAACAGTTTCATATGTAAGTATTTTCACACATAAACGCCCTTAAGGAAGAATGACCACGATTCTAACAGAGGATGTTTAAAAACTGTTTTGTCATTGCCTCTTTCAAAACGTGCTTTAAAAATTATTACACGTGTTTTTTTTTTTTTAAACAACTTATTCCAGTCGAAGAAAATTACTCAGAATAGTTTTGGTCCTCTTTAAAATTCCTCTGAGGCGATTTTAATTGTTATTCATTCATTTACTTAGAATCCATTTCAGGACCACAGGTGGCTGGTTGCACTAAAACGTTACAGGGAAGAAGCAAAGAATGAAAATTCTTTAGAGGACGGGGAAGTGGACACAGGTATCTGTACACTCAGCATATAATCTATATTCTGGGACGGGGGTGAGAAGTACTATGGGACAGCAACGGGCTGTAGCCATGAGCCCTCTCTTTCAGACAATAATTGAAGCTCCGAAAAGGAGAAACGCATAAAAGCTGAACGTAAGTCTAACTTCCTCAATGATACCGCGCAAAGCCTGTGAAACCTCAGGAAAAGGGGCGCATCTCTGCCCACGAGTCCACCAGTTGGCCGCCCCACAGAATAGGTAGAGCGCCACAGCTCCAGTGGCGATTCAAGAAGGGTGGGGGTGCCGGGGGAGCGTCCCTCCCCGACGTTTGGCTCAATCAAATTCCTCTCACCAAATACAGAACGTAGAGAACGATCCACCGCAGGGTCTCTAACAGTCAAACCCGCCATCGCTCTCTTCCTGCGGCTTCCGGTGCACCTAAGCACACTTCCGTACAGCGCGCGTGCCCAGCACCGACCACGCTTCCCTACGGCGCGTGAGCAGAGAGCGCCTGGGCGTGGCGGACGCAGGGCTCCGCCCCCTAGCGTCATTCCGTCAGCTTCTGTCGCTCGGCACGTCCAAGCGAGAACTAAAGCTGTGGGGTGGCTGCAGCCTGAGAATAACTCTTTCCGGAGTAGGATTCGTGTAGGGGAGGTTAAACTAAAAGTTTTTAGTCTGCGAAATTCTTTTTGGTTTATTTTCTTTAAGGCTGACAGAAATACTGGTCGACCACCGCGAAGATGGCGGCGGCAGTTACCGTGGTAACGAATAACTTCATTTTAGTGCCGCCCTCTTTCGGGCCATTATATTTTGCTAAAACTGGGTGTACGGAGTGAGGTGGGGGAAAGAAAGGCGCGCCAGTCAAGAGAATGGGAGAACGAGCGGCGCTCTAAGTCTACTCTAAAAGGAGTGGCGATTTTATGGAAAGAACAGACGTAACCCTAGGGTCCATGTGCTAGGTTGGAGGGGCGGTGTCGCAGGGGATATTGACAGGCAGAGTATTGCAAACAACAGAAAACATGGAGCGGTGATAACACACTCTGGGTGCCTGCGTTCCTGGGATACGGTGTGCTGCAAAGGCGAGATGCTAACTCCCAGAAAGGCAGACCCTGCCCGGGTTGGAGGAAACCCAGAGGAAGGTACCCGAAAAGTACAGAGCTAGAGGAGGAAAAAACGAGGAGCGAAGAGCACGATCCAGAGAGAACTTGCTGTCTCCCGAAAAACAGAGGCAGTAAAATAGCCACAGAATTTGACGTGTTTGCTGCACATGTATTAGAAGTGTGCTTGCTTGCAAAATGAGAAGTATTTTAAAAGGTGAATAAGTGCTGCATTACACATTGAACATGTCATTTCAAGAAGTAATTCTGGCAAATATATAAAATTTTGGAAGATAGAAAGTTTTCACTCCCATGACTCAATTTCCTTATGGAATCACTATGTGACCAAAAGAACACCTTGTGAAATAGAATAGTCCCAAACAAGATTTACAGCTCTGTAATGCCGGTTTCAAAGAGTTTTGGTATGAGTTGTTGTTCCCAGTATGGTGAACTTTTGCTAAGTACACATATGGCCAAATATACCAGGGTACTTCAAACAGTTCTTGGGAAAATGAAATTAAAAGATAAGTTCATTTTGGTGCCCCAAATTTTTTGAAATCCATGCATAGCTTTACTTTTTAAAATATTTATTTATTTATTTGAAAGGCAGAGTCACAGAGAGAGAGAGAGAGAGAGAGAGATCTTCCATCTGCTG
The DNA here is from genome assembly GCF_051225735.1 of Oryctolagus cuniculus. Lineage (NCBI taxonomy): Eukaryota > Metazoa > Chordata > Mammalia > Lagomorpha > Leporidae > Oryctolagus > Oryctolagus cuniculus. Next base: position 91,456,155 of record NC_142888.1, read on the forward strand.
ATCCTTTCCCCAAATGACTGCAATGGCTGGAGCTGGGCCAATCCAAAGCGAGGAGCCAGGAGCTTCTCACAGGTCACTCACGTGGTTGCAGGTGTCCAAGGACTTGGACCATCTTCCATCGCTTTCCCAGGCCATGGCAGAGAGCTGGATCAGAAGAGGAGCAGCCGGGACTCGAACTGGCATCCATATGGGATGCCAGCACTGCAGGCAAATGGTTAATCTACTACACTACAGTGATGGCCCCATAGTTTTATTTTTATAATATACATTTTCATGAGCTTTTTGAAGATTCGCCTCTTATGCATAGAATTTTTTGCACAAAAATACTTTTAATTCTATTTTCCACGAACTTTTTGAAGTAGGCTTATGTTTTCTAACCTAGTATTTTCCAAACTTAACATGAACAAAATATTGATCTGGGATGTTTAAGTCAAAATAGAGATTCCTGAGCTTCACCAAGGCATATGGAATGAGATTCCAGGGAAGGAATTTAGGAGTCCTTATTTTTAAACAAGAGTCCTTGGTGATTTTTTAAAAAATTTTTTATTTACTTGACAGGCAGAGTTACAGAGAAAGGGAGAGACAGAGAGATAGGTCTTCCATCCACTGGTTCACTCTCCAGATGGCTGCAATGGCTGGAGCTGGCTAGGTCCGAAGCCAGGAGCCAGGAGATTCTTCCTGGTCTCCCATGCAGGTGCAGGGGCCCAAGGACTTGGGCCAGCCATCTTCTGCTTTCCCAGGCCATCAGCAGGGAGCTGGATTGGAAGTGGAGCAGCTGATACTGGAACCGGCATCCATATGTGATACCAATGCCACAGGCTGATGCTTAACCTACTATACCACAGTGCCGGCCCCTCCTTGCTGATTCTTAGGATCAGGCAATTTGGGTATTGTTGTAGTTATTGAGGTAGTTTTATGACAACACTTAGGACAACCTTGTTTTCTTATAAAATTTCTCACAGTGGTTCTTTTTTTTTTTTAAGATTTATTTATTTTCAAGACGGAGTTAGAGAGAGGCAGAGAGACACAGAGAGAGATCTTCCAAATGGTGGTTCACTCCCCAAATAGCTGCAATGGTCAGAGCTGGGAGGCAGGAGCTTCTTCCACGTGGATGCAGGGGCCCAAGGACTTGGGCCATCTTCTACTACTTTCCCAGGCCATCGCAGAGAGTTGGATCAGAAGTGGAGCAGCGGGGCCAGTGCTGTGGCGTAGCAGGTAAGGCCGCTGCCTGCAGTGCCGGCATCCCATATGGGTGCCGGTTTGAGTCCAGGCTGCTCTTCCCATACAGCTCTCTGCTATGGCCTGGGAAAGCAATAGAGGATGGCTGAAGTCCTTGGGCCCCTGCACCCATGTAGAGACCGGAGGAGGCTCCTGGCTCCTGGCTCCTGGCTTCAGATGAGCACACCTCCAGCCATTGCGGCCTTTTGGGGAGTGAACTGGTGGATGGAAGACCTCTCTCTCTCTCTCTGCTTCTCCTCTCTGTCTGTAACTCTACCTCTCAAATAAATAAATAAAAACTTAAAAAAAAAAAAAGAAATGGAGCAGCCAAGATTCGAACCTGTGCCCATATAAGATGCCAGTACTGTAGGCAGTGGCTTAACCTGCTATGCCACAACACAGGCCCCAAGATCTTTAACTTCTTTTTTTTTTTTTTGAAAATTTATTTATTTATTTGAAAGTCAGAGTTACACAGAGAAGGAGAGGCAGAGAGAGAGAGAGAGGTCTTCATCTGCTGGTTCACTACCCAATCAGCCACAATGGCTGGAGCTGAGTCAGTCCGAAGCTAGGAGCCTGGAGTTTCTTCCGGATCTCCCACGAGGGTGCAGGGGCCCAGGGATTTGGCCCATCTTCTACTGCTTTCCCAGGCCATAGCAGAGAGCTGGATTGGAAGTGGAGCAGCCGGGGTCTCGAACCTGTGCTCCTATGGGATGCTGGCAGTGCAGGCGGCGGCTTTACCCACTACGTCACAGTGCCGGCCCCCACAGTGGTTCTTAGAAGTCTCAATCTAGAGCTACTCCTTCTGGGAGAGGGTGTTTAGAAATGTACAGGAGTGTTTTTGCAATGACTGGGGAAAGAGGAGCTGGGGATGGTAAGTGGACTGTCAAGTGCAGGATAGTACTACACAATGAATCCTATTCCCCTTCAAATACCAATAATGTGTCTCCCCTTGAAAAACACCTACTATCAGCCATGTAGAACAAATGGACCTTGGTTCTGAAGGCCATATATTGCATTGCTAGACTTGCACAGTTAATTGTACTTCAGCCTTCTCACACCTGTGCAGCTGATCCTAATGAGTAATAAGGAAAGCTCACATTTGAGCAATTGCTGTATCCTTATTGTATTAGCTTTCTATTGCTGTGTAACTCATTTCAACAAACAGTGATGTTTAACAATACCAATTGATTAGCCTACAGTTCTATGGGTCAGAAATCCAGGTATACTTGGCTGGGTTCTCTGCTTAGGATCTCACTAGGCTGAAATGAAGGTGTCAGGCTCTTATCTGGAGTCTCTGAGGGGAAGAAACAGCTTCCAAGCTCATTTCTGGTGTTGACAGAATTTGGTTCTTTATAGTTGTGGGACTGGGGTTCTTGTTTCTGTGGACTTGGCTGTTGGCCAGGGGGCTGTTGCTGTTAGCTCCTAAGAGATCCCAGGGATCCTACGTCTCAGAACCAGCAGTGACACAATGAAACCTTGTGATGCTTTGCATCTCTGACTTCCAGGGTGGGGAGAACTCTTGATTTTTTTAAAAGAAGATTTATTTTATTTGAAAGAGTTACACACACACACAGAGAAGAGAGGTTTTCCATCCGATGGTTCACTCCCCAAATGGCTGCAATGGCCGGAGCTGCGTGGATCCGAAGCCAGGAGCCTCTTCCGGGTCTCCCACGTGGGTGCAGGGGCCAAAGGACTTGGGCCATCTTCCACTGCTTTCCCAGGCCATAGCAGAGAGCTGGACAGGAAGTGGAGCAGCTGGGTCTTGAACCAGCGCCCATATGGGATGCCAGCGCTTCAGGCCAGGGCGTTAACCCACTGCGCCACAGCGCCAGCCCCAGAACTCTTGATTTTTAAAAGGCTCTTCTGTTTAGGCCAAGCCCACCCAGAAAAATCTCCCTAATTAAGGTCAACTGCTATGCAACAACCTAATCATGAGAATAAGATCTGTTATAATCACATTCCTGGGAATTGGGTAGAAAAAATATATCAGGGAGTCAGGAACTCTGTCTTAGGCTTCTGCCTACTTTTTTATTGATAAACATGTAATTTTAAGTAACTTGCTTTGGATCGCACAACAAGCAGCTAAGGCATGGTTTCAACTCAGGTGGTTCTAGATCCAGAATCTGCCTGTTATCTGCTTTGTCACAGTATAACAGAAAATGTAGATGGCTCAATATGTTACCGTTTTGAGGAAAGGTTGTAGAGCATATGACTTAGTGATGGTGGGTCAGGAGCTCATAATAATGAACCACCCAAGAAAAGGTTGAGGCTCTTAGGCAGAACTTGTTCTGTGTTGCAGTTGATTTCTCAACAATGTTGTAGTGGATTCGTTTCTGAGAGGAGGAGTGTGGGTGGTGGGGGAAAGAGGCAGGGAGTCACCACACAGACCCCAGGAGTGGGGTGAAAGTGGGCTTCAGGCAGGCAGCCCGCAAACTCGTTTACTTCAGTTGGTACAACATCTTATATGGCCAAGACCAGCCAATCTGGTCAAGGGGCGGTCTATGCCCCAACTAATCACAGCCTGTTGCCAGGCAGTTTCCAAAGCCATCCAATCACAGCCTGTTGCCAGGCAGGCTCCATTTGCCATGTGGGTTTCAAATCCATCCAATTACAGCCTGTTGCCAGGAAGGCTCCGTTGCCAGGTGGGTTTCAAAGCCATTCCTGAGTAACTGACACTCGCTTGCCAGCAGCCACCTTGGCATGGCCTTCTCATTCCACCACAGTTCTGCTGTCGGCAAAATCTGTGAAATATGGAGTGTTGGTGCTATCACGTCAGCAACAAAACCTCGTTCTACTGGTTATAAAAGAAGAGATATATGCAAAGGATTTATCCTAAGCATTTGATTTTTTATGTTTGGGTTTCACTTATAGTCTCTATGCTAGGTACTCTGGCCTCAATGCCTGTCCATGTGAGTCTTTCATCTTCATTAAGATACTCTGTCAGTGACAGCATTTCGTTTGCCTCCAGTTTATATCAAAGTGAAGACAGAAGGTGGGATGCTACTGCCATTTTAGGTGTCCAGTCTAAGCTGCAGTTAACATGAGCATATGGATGTGTTATGCAGAGGTAGAGGGTATGCTAGGAAAGAAACATTTCTGCATAAATGGGACTAAATATATCAGGATAAATGTTACCTGTGGCATTGACCAGAAGTTAAAGGGTATCTAATAGAGAATGGAAGAATTTGGGAAACAATAGTTAAGATTTGTGGAGCTTTGGCAGAAGGTTTGTAGCAGAGTTCTGAGTTTTCTTTTTTTTTTTTTATTAAAGATTTATTTATTTTACATGAAAGTCAGAGTTACACAGACAGAGAAGGAGGGGCAGAGAGAGAGAGAGAGAGAGAGAGAGAGAGAGGGAGGTAGGTCTTCTATCCACTGGTCCACTCCCCAATCGGCCACAACGGCTGGAGCTGCGCTGATCCAAAGCCAGGAGCCAGGAGCCTCCTCCAGGTCTCCCACATGGGTGCAGGGACCCAAAGACTTGGGCTATCTTCCACCGCTTTCCCAGGCCATAGCAGAGAACTGGATCAGAAGTGGAGCAGCCAGGTCTTGAACCGGTGCCCATATGGGATGCCAGCATTGCAGGTGGCAGCTGTACCCACCATACCACAGCGCCAGCCCCATAAGGTTTTTTTTTTTAATATTTTATGTATTTATTTGAAAGACAGAGTGACAGAAAGAGAGAAAGATGGAGAGAGATCTTTCATCTGCTCATTCATTCCCCAAATGGCTGCGATAGGTAGTGCTGATTCAGGCTGAAGCCAGGAGCCAAGAGCTCCATCCTGGTCTGTGTGGGTGGCAGGAGCCCAAGCACCTGGACCATCTTCTGCTGATTTCCCCGGTGCCTTAGCAGGATCTAGATCAGAATTATAGCAGCCAGGACTGTAACCAGTGCTCTGATATGGGATGCTGGAGTCACAATGAGTAGCTTAACCCATTGTGCCACAATGCCGGCCCAGTCCTGAGTTCTTAGGCAGTCCTATAGTAGATAGTATGAATCTTGGATGAGGTAACCTAAAATGAAGCAAGAAAAGACATTCAATATTGTGAGGGTACAGAGACTCAAGTTCTGTCTCCCTGGCTACAGAAGGTCAGATTTCCCCTGGGGTATATATTACTTCATGTTTGATCTGTATTTAAAGTTTCTCAAAGAGTTGTGGGATGAAATCCCTCATTAGTTCTGCAGGGAATATCTGGAAAGGCCGCAACTCCTTGGTAGATATTGCATGAAAAAGACGACTGATGAGACTGCTAGTACCTACAAGAGCCAAGGAAGGGGCCAGCTTTGTGGCATAGTGGGTAAAGCCACCACCTGTGACACTGGCATCCCATATGGGCACAGGTTCAAGTCCCAGCTACTTCACTTCTGATTCAGCTCCCTGCCAGCAAATGGCCTGGGAAAAGCATCGGAAGATGGCCCAAGTGTTTGGGCCCCTGCCACCCATGTGGGAGACCGGATGGAGCTCCTGGCTTTAGGCTGGTTCAGCCCTATCAATTGCAGCCATCCTAGGAGTGAACCAGCAGATGGAAGATGGATCTCTCCTCTGGTTCACTCCCCAATTGGCTGCAATGGCTGGAGCTGAGACAATCTGAAGCCAGGAGCCAGAATCTTCCTCTGGGCATCCCACACTGGTGCAGGGGCCCAAGCACTTGGGCCATCTTCTGCTTTCCCAGGCCATAGCAGAGAGCTGGATTGGAAGTGGAGCAGCTGGGACTTGAACTGGTGCCCATATGGGACACTGGCACTGCAGGCAGCGGCTTTATATGCCACGCCACAATGCCAGCCCCATCAACTGGCTTAAAGAAAGAAACATTCATGGGATAGGCATTTGGCTTAAGACTTCACCTTTCATGCCTGCATCCTATATTGGAGTGTCTGAGTTCAAGTCTCAGTTCCATTCCTGATTCCACCTTCCTGTTAACGTACTCCCTGGGAAGCAGCAGGTGATGTCTCAAGCAGCTGGGTGTCTTCCACTCACATGGGAGATCTGCATCGGGTTCCCAGTTCCCATCATTGGTCTGACACAGCCCTGGATGTTGTGGGTATTTGGGGAGTGAACCAGTGGATGAGAACTCTGTGTGTCTCTGTTTTTCAAATAAATAATTTTTTTTTTAAGAAAAAGAACCATCAATCCTAAACTCTGTACTGTTGTATTATCAGACTGGTTCTGCAGCAGCATTTGTACTTTCTGGGAATATTTGAGAGTTAAGTCCTGAGGCTACTCTACTAATAGTTGCCAAGTCCATCAAAACTGGTTATTCTGGTCTTTTGTTAAATTTTAATTTTATTTGAAAGGGGGAGGGAGGGAGGGTGGAAGAGAGAGATAAACAAAGAAAACAAAGTTAAATAAAGTGCTGGTTCACTCCCCAAATGCCTTCAATAGCTGGTGCTGGGCCAGCTTGAAGCCAGGAACCTAGAAGTCAATTCAGGTTTTTCATGTAGATGGCAGGGGCCTAAGTACTTGAATCATCACTTGCTACCTTCCAAGGTGCACATTAGCAGGAAGCTGGAATCAGAATCAGAGCTAGGATTCAAACCCAGGGTTGCAACATCCCAAGTGTCATCTTAACATTGTGCATTGTGCTAAATTCCTATTCTTTATCTTTTGATGTTAGTGTTTTCATTTTTTATCTCTTAGATCACTCATTTTGTTCTTACTGCATGCTCTGTATTTTTTTTTATTCCTTTCCCAGAATGCTGTTCCTTTAAAGAAGGCTCGTGGTTATTCACCTGCTCAAAGGCTGTATATTATGAAGTGCATTGCTTGGTAGAAAGCCAGAGGGGTATGTTGTCAACTGAATTGGAAGAAGATTTGCCCTATTCTTGGCAATGGCATCCTGACCTTTAGTTATGGTGTGAGGACTACTTTCAAGCATTGTGAAAAAAACTGAGTAAGAAGAGTTGGTCTTCAATTTTTTTTTTTTTTTTTTTTTTTTTTTTTTTTTTTTTTTTTTTTTTACCTAGCTTCTACCAGCCTGCTCTAAAAGCTGTCTCTTTTGTGGGCTTGTTCTATTTCAGAACCAAAACTTTGGCATATTGTTGCCTAGCACCTGGCATCCAGGGTTTAGCAAAAAGAAACTGGGTATCACTGGAAAGCACTCAAACTCCAACAGTTTGCTTCTGGGTAGACCATGTGGATAATAGTATCAGGGGAAATGTAGTGATAATAACTAAGAACAGATAATATTTCTGAAGGGTTGTATAGAACCCAAGGCTTTTCTCCATAGATGTCATTTGATTCTCACAAAGCGCTTAAGATGAATTTTGTTTGAAATTTTTATTGTGATAAAATACATAGAACTTAACATTTACCATTTTAATCATTATTGCAAGTGTACAATTAGGGACATTAAATATATTCACATTGTTGTGTATCCCTCATTATCATCCATTTCCAGAACTTTCTTTTTTGGTCCCAGAATGAATCTCCATACTCACTAAATACTAACTTTCCATCTCTTCATCCTAGCCCCTGGAAACCATATTATACTTCCTGTGTCTATGAATTTGACTATTCTAGGCACCTCATATAAGTAGAATAGTAAAATATACCTTTTTATGACTGGCTTATTTTACTTAGCATGTCTTCAAGGTTCATCCATGTTGTACAGTGTGTCAAAATTTCTTTAATTTTTCTAACTGAATATTTTATTATATGTATATACCATATTTAGTTCATTCATCTGTTGATAGTTGGGTTACTTCTACTTTTTGGCTATTGTAAATAATGATGCTATGAATATAAACATTCAAATATCTGTTTGAATCTCACTTTCTGTTATTTTGGGTTTATACCCAGAAGTGGAATTGCTAAATTACATACATTTAAATTTTTGAGGAATGTCATATTATTTTTGACAATGCCAGCATCATTTTACATTTCCACCAGAAGTGAACAAAGGTTCTAACTTCTCCAACTCCTTATTAACATTTGTTATTTTATGTTTTTTATAGTACCCACATAGTGTTAAGTGGTATTTTATTTGCATTTCCCTAGTAGTGATGGTGAACATAGTTCATGTGTCTATTGGCCATCTGTATGAGAGTACTTTAAAATATTCATAGAAAATAGAATTAAAATGTAAATTCATTTTTGGTGCAAAAATATTTTGAGATCCATGCGTACAAGAGGTCTTCAAGAAGTTCATATCAATGAATATTATGAAAAAAATCACGTTGATTTCAATTTTTTTGCATAATTGCTCTAGCTATAACTTCCCATGCAATGTTTAAAGTTGTTTATCTGGGGCTATCCTAATTTATCCTTCATATCTTTTTTTAAAAAGATCTATTTATTTATTTGAGAGGCAGAGTTAGAGATAAGGGGGAGAGATAGAGAGAGGAAGACATCTTCCATCTGCTGGTACACACCCCAAAATGGCCACAATGGCCAGGGCTGAAGTCAGGAGCTAATGAACTCAATCTTGGTCTCCCATGTGGATGATAGGAAATCAAGTACTTGTGCTGTCATCTTTCACTGCCTTCCCAGACACATTAGCAGGGAACTGGATCAGAAGTTGAGCAGTTGTGACTTAACTAACACTCATATAAGATGCTGGCATTGCAGACAACAGCGTAACCCACTGTGCAGTAATGCCAACCCCTATTCTTCATTTCTGAAGGACAGTTTTGTCATATGTTGTTAGACCCTCGGAGTGAGGATGCTAACACGTCGAGAGGCACACCCCAAAGACTCAGACTCCAGACCAGCTGATGCAAAAGCAAGAGGATTTATTCTGCGTCTGCGCAGATGGCCTCCTGAACTCGGGAGTCCAGAGAGCGCCCCCAGCACAAAGCCACACGGTTTATATACCCGCAGCAACCAATCAAAAGCACTATAGAGTCCATGCACACAGCAGTCCAATCCGCGAGCTGATCATGTGAAGGGCATGTGTCTTCTATCCAATCAGCTACGGGATCACATGGGAGGCCATGCACACAGCAGTCCAATCCGCGAGCTGATCATGTGAAGGGCATGTGTCTTCTATCCAGTCAGCTACGGGATACATGGGAGGCATGCACACAGCAGTCCAATCTGTGAGCTGATCATGTGAAAGGCATGCGTCTTCTATCCAATCAGCTATGGGATCACATGGGAGGCATGCACCTCGTCACCATTTTGTTGTTTACTTCTTTAGTAGTTCCTTTCCCTGCCAGCGCCATCTTGTTCACCCTGAGGGGGACGACGTCTCGCTCCCTTTGTTCCCCTGGTGGGAGAGTGGCGTCCCGCTTCCCACACTGTTATTTGAGTATTAGGAGGCATACAAACTGGGTTAGGTCTTAGCACAGCCAGGCACAAGTGTCGCAGCTAGCTAAGCATAGGGTCCCTTATTTTTTTTTAACTTTTATTTAATGAATATAAATTTCCAAAGTATAGAATATGGATTATAATGGCTTCCCCCCCATAACGTCCCTCCAACCTGCAACCCTCCCCTTATCCACTCCCTCTCCCCTTCCATTCACATCAAGATTCATTTTCTATTCTCTTTATAGACAGAAGATCAGTTTAGCATACATTAAGTAAAGATTTCAACAGTTTGCTCCCACACAGAAACATAAAGTGAAAAATACTGTTTGAGTACTAGTTATAGCATTAAATCTCAATGTACAGCACACTAAGGCCAAAGATCCTACATGAGGAGTAAGTGCACAGTGACTCCTGTTGTTGACTTAACAAATTGACACTCTTGTTTATGGCATCAGTAATCACCCTAGGCTCTTGTCATGAGCTGCCAAGGCTATGGAAGCCCCCTGAGTTCACTGACTCTGATCATATTTAGACAAGGCCATGGTCAAAGTGGAAGTTCTCTCCTCCCTTCAGAGAAAGGTACCTCCTTCTTTGATGACCCGTTCTTTCCACTGGGATCTCACTCATGGAGATCTTTCATTTAGTTTTTTTTTTCCCCCAGAGTGTCTTGGCTTTCCATGCCTGAAATACTCTCATGGGCATTTCAGCCGGATCCTCATGCCTTAAGGGCTGATTATGAGGCCAGAGTGCTGTTAGGACATTTGCCATTCTATGGGTCTGCTGTGTATCTCACTTCCCATGTTGGACCATTCTCTCCCTTTTTGATTCTATCAGCTAGTATTTGCAGACACTATTCTTGTTTATGTGATCCCTTTGGTTCTTAGTCCTATCATTATGATCAATTGTGAACAGAAATTGATCACTGGGACTAGTGAGATGGCATTGGTACATGCCACCTCGATGGGATTGAATTCGAATCCCCTGGTATGTTTCTAACTCCACCGTTTGAGGCAAGTCAGCTTGAGCATGTCCCGAATTGCACATCTCTTCCCTCTCTTATTCCCACTCTTATATTTAACAGCGATCACTTTTCAGTTAAGTTTCAGCACTTAAGAAGAATTGTGTATTGATTACAGTATTCAACCAAAAGTATTAAGTAGAACAAACGAAAAAAATACTAAGAGGGATAACATATTAAGCTGCTCATCAACAGTCAGGGTGAGGGCTGATCAAGTCACCGTTTCTCATAGTGTTCATTCACTTTAACAGGTTTCCTTTTTGGTGCTCAGTTGTCACCTATCAAGAGGGTCCCTTATTTTTATAGCTGCACCTAATTTTAGCTTTGGGGGAAAAGTTTAGGGCTATAATTTTTAAACTTTAATTTTATTTAGGGCAAAGGTAACTTCTTGTTTTTAATGGTATTGGCTTAGGTCACTCCATCTTGGTTTGATTTTTAAGGTTCTTCAATGTAGACTTCTATGATAACATTTTTTCTATTCCTTTAATTGTATTGTCCTACTCCTAGCCTCCAAAGTTTCTGTTGAGAAATCCCCTGATAATGGCATTGAGAATAACTTTTACATGATGAGTTACTTTTTATTTGCTACTTTCAATATTTTTACTTTGGCTTTTGATGGTTGGATATGTCTTATTATGTACTTCTTGGGATTTATCCTACTTAGAGGTCATTTAGATTCGTGGATTTATCCACCTATGTTTTCCCTCAAATTTGGAAAGGTGTTGACCATTTATTCTCTGTCCCTTTGTCTCTTCACTTTCTGTGACTTCCCTGATTTGTATCAGTTAGCCTGATGGTGTCCCATAAGTCTCTTAGTCTCTGTCCTCCTTTGTTAATTCCTTCTTTTCTTCTTAGACTCCGTAATTTCAAAGGACCTATCTTCTAGTTTATTGTTTTTTCTTCTTTCTGTTTACTGTCAAACTGCTCTAGAGACTTTATCAATTCTGTGATTATATTTTTAATTCCAGAATTTTTTTGGTTTATTTTTATAATTTTTAATTGTTAATATTATTTTTGTTTATGTATTCCTTTCTGATTTCCTTGAATTCTTAGAGTTTTCATTTTTCTCTTAAGCATATTTAAGACAGTTGTTATTGTCTTTGTCTAGCACTTCTGATGCTTATGTTTTTTCAAGGACAGTTTCTGACACTATTTTCTTCCTTTGTGGGCCATATTTTCCTCTTTATTTGTATGCTTTGTGATTTTTTTGTTAAAACTTGGGCATATAGCAATCTCTTCCACTTTTTATAGATTGGCTCTGTACCAAGAAAGACCTTCATAGTTCGTAGGACATGTTTTCAACTTTGGGATTAGCATCATATGAGGTCATAAAGTCTTCTTAGGCCTTTCCTTGAATACATGACTGCTTTTAAATGTCTTTGTTTCCTGGAACCTCACCCCTGCCTCTTATGGGAGGCCTTAGATGTTCTACTGTATCCCTTTAACCTGAATGTCTTACCCCAGGTATGCAGCTTTCATGAACAGTGCCCACCATTTCCTGTGGCTTTTCCTAACTTCAGATCCAAGCTGTACCATCTCTAAGTTAGATGAAAATAGAACTCTATCCTAGACTATTCCTAGACATGTTAGAATGTTGCAAGTAAAGTCTATTCTTGTCTCTTTTAGGGAGGTAATTGACAGCTAGGACTCTCCTGTTGAGGGGGGGGAAGGGGTGTGTAGAAAGCAGGAAAGTAAAAATGCCACGACATTTCCTACTGTTTTGAATGTGCTCTTTTATTGGATATTTTCTTTGTTTCTGTAGACCTTTCACTATTTTCTAGACCTTGTATACAGTTATTTTACTCAATCTATAATTGTTTTTTAAAATGTTTCTTTGTAGGAGAAGGAGGACCTAGAGCTTCCTATTCTGCCATAGCAAATATCTACATAAATTATTTGGAATTCTTCTATAATGAAGAATTATGTATTTTATTGCTCAAATTGTTCCAGATTTGCCTATTGGAAGCTCTTTCAGGTTGTCTTCTGTGTCCCCTTGGCATGTCCCCATAATATTGTTTTTAGAGCATTACAAGAAATACATTTTGTGGATTCCTTGATTCATCCCTAGAATCACCCATTTCTCCAACCAGCCATGGTTCCTTTTAGAATATCAAATGTCTGCATAGTAATGAAAGAGTGTAGTAGGCTGGGAACCTACTTGGGGGAGTATGCGTATGTGTATAGTGGGTGGTTAACAGGAGCAAAAGAAAAAGAGGAAGCTGGAAGATTCACAATCCAATTCTCTCCGACATGATAGTTTACTATACATTTAGAGGCAACTTAGTAGCACACAGTAAGAGTTCAGATCCCACTTTTTTTTTTTTTTGACAGGCAGAGTGGACAGTGAGAGAGAGAGAGACAGAGAGAAAGGTCTTCCTTTGCCGTTGGTTCACCCTCCAATGGCCGCTGCGGCCAGCGCACCGCGCTGATCCGATGGCAGGAGCCAGGTGCTTCTCCTGGTCTCCCATGGGGTGCAGGGCCCAAGCACTTGGGCCATCCTCCACTGCACTCCCTGGCCACAGCAGAGAGCTGGCCTGGAAGAGGGGCAACCGGGACAGAATCCGGCGCCCTGACCGGGACTAGAACCCGGTGTGCCGGCGCCGCAAGGCGGAGGATTAGCCTAGTGAGCCGCGGCGCTGGCTCAGATCCCACTTTCTAACTGTATGTTTGTGAACCTCAATTTCCCTACCTGTAATATTGGCATAATAGCCTCATGAGGTTGTGGTGATGAAGATTAAATGAGAAAGAACACTTGTTTTGTACAATGCTTGGCATATCATAAGCCTTCATATGTTAGCTATTGTTATTAGTTTCCATTCTTTTTTTAAATTTATTTTTATTTGAAAGAGTTACACAGAGAGAGGCGAGGGAGAGAGAGAGAGAGAGAGAGAGAGAGAGAGAGAGAGAGAGAGAGAGAGGTCCTTCTCCGCTGGTTCACTCCCCAATTGGCCACAACAGCTGCAGCTGTGCTGATCCAAAGCCAGGAGCCAGGAGCTTCTTCCCGGTCTCCCACATAGGTGCAGGGGCCCAAGGACTTGGGCCATCTTCCAGTGCCTTCCCAGGTCATAGCAGAGCTGGATTGGAAGTGGAGCAGGCTGGGTCTCGAACCAGTGCCCACATGGGATGCTGGCGCTTCAGGCCATGGCGTTAATCCACTGCACTACAGTGCCAGCCCCCCACTTCTTTACTTGCATAAATCAAATACTATAAAGGCATGGACAGTTGTGAGCCCTCACTTTTTTGTTTGATGCCCATGTTATTCAGCTGTTCTCTGGGTATAAGTTTGATGTGACCCAGTATGCATTCTCCTTTGGGCTCTTCACTGAGAAGCTACAAGTGGCATCACTATCCCATACTGGAGAAGTATATGTAGGTTCTCTTTGCAGCTGATAGACAATTCTAGGAACTATTACCTTAAAATAGCCCTGTCTTCCCTAGACTTCCATTTAGATTCCACTTACTCTTAAGTCTTTATCAGTCTTTTTTATTCTATGCTATAAAAATTTTTTGGTTGAATTGTGATAAATTTGTGTCAGAATGTACTGAACATAAAATTTCTGTTTTTTATTGAATAGAATGGAAATTCTTATTACCCTCTGAGAAAATGGTGAGCTCTTTAAAGTGATTTCTTTAAGAATTGTCTTCCTTTGATCATTCCTTCTCCTCTTAAAAAGCCCTTCTTACTCCTTATGAATGAAGTCCAAAACCCTTTAGTGTCAGAACCTCAGATTGCCACATGTTTTATATCTGTGAGCCTTGTCCCATGCAAGTGTCTGAGATGTTCTTTTCTAATAATTTCTTTCACTATACAGCCTCAGATAATTGTTTCATGCTCAATATATAGTAATTTATGGACTACTAATACCTCTGTGTCTACTATCTTTTGAGCACTACTCGTTCTGGCCCCTGATATGTGTATGGTATGAATACTCAAAATATTAAATATTTTATTACATTTTGGTATATCCTGTAAATATTTGTGTTAATGTCTTCTCCCTAAAGAGCATATATGTAGGCACCCCAGACAAGATAGTACTATGTATAAGCTTTTTGATAATAAAGAAGAAAGGACTCACTCTAATACATCTGGAGAATGGTCACCTGAGGTTTTGAACAAGGAGACTTCTTTCTTGCTCAACCTAAGGTGAGTATTCCCTCAGGGAGATTGCTATTTCTGAATCTCAGAACTTGGAGCCTTTGTTCATATTGGGCCACTTGGGGCCCAAAACTTCAAGCTGTGTCTTATTTTTCTTAGGGATTTTTGCATTGCCCTTTATAGTTCATGTTGGTGCTGCCTCTGTCCTTACCTGTGAGCAGAGTCTTCTTGCTGTAACTGCTCTGAGAAAAAAATATAGAGATAAGTAGAATAGCAAATCGTGCCAAATATACTTAGAAGATAACAGAAAGGTGAGCACAGAGGAAATGTATTTTTTGTCAGCTCAAAGATGACCTTTCATTGCTACTACTAGGCAGTGACTTTCAAAAAATTTCCATTCCTCCCAAATCCAAACAGGAAAACTGAATTGCTTGTCTTTATTATTTCACTATACAAAGTACTGATTTTTAAAAAAGATTTATTTATTTATTTGAAAGAGTTACAGAGAGGCAGAGGCAAAGAGAGGTCTTCTATCTTCTGGTTGACTCCCCAGATGGCTGCAACGTCCAGAACTGTGCTGATCCAAAGCCAGGAGCCAGGAGCCTCCTCTGGGTCTCCCACACGGGTACAGGGGTGCAAGCACTTGGGCTGTCCTCTACTGCTTTCCCAGGCCATAGCAGAGAGCTGGATTGGAAGTGGAGCAGCCTGGACTCAAACTGGCACCCATATGGGATGCCTGCACCACAGGCGGCAGCCTTACCTGCTATACCACAGCGCAGGACCCTCAAAGTACTGATTTTACTTAGAATGATTTTAGCCAGAAAATTTGAGTGATACAGTTTATTTAGAAAGTGAAGTATGTGTATTGTGATAGAGGAGAGGATTAGGTAAGCAGCCAAGGTCTGGAACAAATACAGAAAAATTATAAAGCAATTGAAATAAAACTATGGGAATTTATATTTTTAATGCTGTTTGACAATGTATACCACCTTCTCTCAAAGAAATTGAGAGAAAAACAATGGGAGAAATGTTATGTTAGAGTGAAAACTCATGAAAGATGAGCCATTCTCATATCCTACATATCCTATATCCTATCCAGCATTAAGTGAGGACTTTGTTTTCCTCTTCTTCTCAGGATACACTATTGGAATGAAGACCTGGGAAAGTCTGTGTAGTAATTTTTCCTTTTGTTGTGCTGTAGCTTTATCCCATTTGATGAAACTGCTGTTTTATTATTTTCTTTACACCTCTTACAGATTCCACTGCTGAACATTGCTGACTTGGTGATTCTATAGATGATTCTTAGCTGTGAAGAAGGCGGATTCATCATCTGCCAAGTAAGTGTTACCTCAACAGCAGTTTCAGGGGGCCCTGGGGAGTTGGGGGGACATGGCAAAGAAGACAACACATGATATAACTTTTCAGGGCCCCTTATGGAGGGGGAGATAGGAGATGGGGTTGCTGGAAGGTGGGGGGACATATACAATATGAAGATATACAATGTAATCTTCAGATGTTGAGTCTGCTAATCAGATCTGATTGAGCACTCTACACTCTTCTATGCAAACCAGGCTGCTCCAATGTCAGTTCCTTGATTGGTTCATTTAGCATGCCTTATTAGCATGCACTTTCAGTTTTCTGATGGATCCAGGTAGCATGCCTCATTAGTATATACTGTCAGTTCTCTGGTTAGCATAGCATGTCTCATTAGCATACACTTTCAGCCCCCTGATTGATTGTTATTCCAGCCCTCTGATTGGTTGTTATCCCTGCTTCCTGATTGGTTGTTATTCTAGTCCCCTGATTGGCTGTTATCCCTAGCTTCTGATTGGCTGTTATTCTGATCCCTTGATTGTTTAAATCTATATTTGGTTTTCAGAAAGCAGCTAATCAGAGAGAGCCACTTTGTGTATAAAAGAGCCAGCACTGGCAAACTTCTCTGGCCACTCCTCCCTTGGAGTCCCCCTCCTGATTCCTGTGGCAGGAAGTTTCTCACTTTGAATAAATCTTGCTTTGCTCACTGTCCCTGTCTGCATGGAAATTCTGCAATGTGAGATAAGAACTGATATCACCCTCATCATCCCACAACAAGGGGATTGGGGGAGTTTTGCATGTCTACCAAAAATGTGGAATCTTTACCATGGAAGAATCACCAACTTCCTGGAAGCAGGAAAATTCAATAGTCCCTGCTCATCTGCAGGAGATACATTCCAGGACCTCCAGTGGAAGCCTGAAACTTCAGATGGTACTGAATGTACATAAATCCATTGTTTTTTCCTGCACATATATATCTATGATAAAGTTAATTTATAAATTAGGCACAATGAGAGATTAACAATAATTTACCATAGATCTCAGCAACCTCAGCATATTATTTCTTTTTTCCTCATTAAATTGAAGACTTTCATCTTTTCACTGAAAGTACTTTATGGCTTCTCACTGGCATATCTGAATTGCCAGCATAACTACTATTATGCTTTGGGCCCATTATTAAGTAAAATAAAGTTTACTTAAACACAAATAGTGCAATACGACAGCACTCAATCTGATAGCCAAGATGCCTATGGTGGGTAGCATGTATAATGTGAATAGTCTGTGGGGTGGCTCTGTGGCATAGAAGGTTAAGCCTTGATCTGCAGAGTTGGATACTTAGGCATAACTAAAATTTTAAGACATAAGAATATCCTCCACTTAATACACTAAAGTGAAATAAATCTTTGAGAACAAGTTTTGCTATTAACTCTCATAATACAACTCACTGAGGACAGAGGTCCCGCATGGGGACTCCTGTTGTTAATTTAACAATTAACACTCTTATGTATGACATCAGTGATTACCCAAGGCTCTTGACATGAGCTGTCAAGGCTATGGAAGCCTTTTGAATCAACGAACTCCGTCAGTATTTAGACAAGGCTATAAGCAAAGTGGAAGTTCTCTCCTCCCTTCAGAGAAAAGTACATCCTTCTTTGATGATCACTTCTTTCCCTTGGGGTCTCACCCACAGAGGTCATTCATGTAGGACATTTTTTGCCTCATTGTCTTGTGTGCCCAATTTTTAATTGAGTGATTTCTTGCTATTGACTTGCTTGTGTTCCTTACATATTTTGGTTCTTAACCCCTTATCAGATGTATGTTTTATATTTTGAATCTTAACCTCTTATCAGATATATGCTTTATAAATATTTTCTCTTGGGGTTGGCACTGTGGCATAGCAGAATCCCAAATGGGCACCAGTTTGAGTCCTGGCTGATGTACTTCCAATATAGCTCTCTGCTATGGCGTGGGAAAGCAGTAGAAGATAGCCCAAGTGCTTGGGTCCCTGCACCCATGTGGGAGACCCAGAAGAACTCCTGGCTCCTAGCTTCGGATTGGCACAGCTCTGGCCATTGCGGCTAATTGGGGAGTGAACCAGTGGATGGAAGACCTCTCTCTCTCTCTTTCTGCCTATCCTTCTCTCTGTGTAATTCTGAGTTTAAAGTAAATAAATAAATCTTTAAAAAATATTTTCTTTCATTATGTAGGTTATTTCTTCGTTGTTTGTTGTTTCTCTTGATGTGCAGAAACTTTTTAGTTTGATGTAATACCATTTGTTCATTTTTTTGTTTTCTCTGCTTTTGGGGGTCTTCTCCAAAAATTTGTTGCCAAGATGCATATCAAGTAATCCTGCTTTCTTTTAGTAGTTTAAAGTTTAAGGGCTTGTAATCAATTTTGAGTTCAGATATGGGTACAATTTCATTTTTCTGTGTGTGGCTATCCAATTTTCCCAGCACCATTTATTGAAGAGATTGTTCTTTCTCCATTGTGTGTTCTTGACACCTTTTGGAAAAAAAGTCATTAATTATAGATGTGCAGATTTATTTTTGGACCTTCTATTCTATTCCATTGTCTATATGTTTTTTTTTTAAAAAATTTATTTATTTATTTGAAAGAGAGGCAGAGAGAGAGAGAGAGAGAGAGAGAGAGAGAGAATGTTTTCCATCCGCTGGTTCACTCCCCAATTGGCCTCAATGGCTGAAGCTGTGCCAATCTGAAGCCAGGAGCCTCTTCCTGGTCTCCTACATGGGTGCAGGGGTCCAAGGACTTGGGCCATCTTATTTTGCTTTCCCAGGCCATAGCAGAGAGCTGGATCGGAAGTGGAGCGGCTGGGACTTGAACCAGCACCCATATGGGATGCCGGCAGTGCAGGCAGCAGCTTTACCTGCTACACCACAGTGCCGGCTCCTTGTCTATATGTTTTTATACTATTCCATGCTGTTTTGATTACTACAACTCTGTGTCATATTTTTATTTATTTATTTGAAAGGCATAGAGAGAGACAGGGAGAGAAAGAAATCTTTCATCTGCTGGCTAACTTCTGAAATGTCCACAATAGCCAGGGTTGGGCCATGCTGTCAGGGTCCCAGAATTCAATCTGAATCTCCCACACTGATGACAAGGACCCATGTACTTGAGTCATTACTTGCTACCTCTCAGCCTATGCATTAGCAGGAAGATGGAACTGGAAGCAGAGCTGGGACTCAAACTCAGACACTCCAATATAGGATACAGACAATCCAAGCAGCATCTTAATCACTATACCAAATGCTTACCCCTGTAAGTATATTTTTAAATCAATTAATGTGATATTCTAGTTTTGTTCTTTTTGCATAAGATTGTTTTACGTGTTTGGGGTTATTTGTGGTTCTATAAATTCTGAGATTACTTTTTATGTTTCTATGAAAAATGTCATTGTGTAAGGATTGTATTGAATCTGTACATCACTTTGAGCAGCATGGACATTTTTAACAATATGATTTTTCCCAATCTATTAATAAGGGGTAAATATTTATTTATGTCTAATTTATTTCATAAATGTTTTATAATATTTGCTTTATAGAGCTTTCATTTCTGTACTTATGTTTATTCTGGTATGTTTTTGTAGCTACTGTAAATGGAATTGTTTTCTTGATTTCTTTTTCAGATCGTTTGTCATTAAAAATTTATTTATTTTCATTTTATTTGACAGAGGGAGGGAGAGAGAGGAAACGGGTGGGGGAGAGATACTACTCTTCTATCTACTCATTCAAATGCCCACAATAGCCAAGGCTGTGCCAAAATCAGAAGTGTGGGACTCCATTTGGGTGTCCCATGTGGTTGGCAGGTATCTAAGTACTTAAGCCATCATCTGCTGCCTTCCCTGGTCTATTAGCAGGAAGCTGGATTGGAAGTGGAGGGTCCAGGGCTCGAACCAGGCACTCCTACCTGGGATATGGGCATCCCAAACAGCAACCTAACTACTGTGCCAAATGCCTGCCACCTTTTCTTTTTAAATTAGGCTGTTTGTCATGTTGTTGTTTGAGTTCTAAGAGTTCTTATATATTCTAGGTACTAGAATTATATCAGCTTTATGCTTTGAAAGTACTTTCTTCCCATTCTGAGGGTTGTCTTTTCATTTATATTCATAAGAGATTTTGAGAAAGGCCGCAAACTTTTAGGACTCATACTTCCTGATTTCATAACTTAGAGTAATCAATGTAATGTGGTAATAGGATAAAGATAGGTATATCTGTCAGTGGAATTGAACTGAGTACAGAAGCAAGCCTATACATCCATGGTCATATGATTTTAAACAAGGGTTCTGAGACAATTCATTGAGAAAGAACAGCTTTTGTTTTTAAGATTTGTTTTGCTGGGTCCAGCACTGTGGCACAGCGGGTTGGGCCATCATCTGCACTGCTGGTATCCCATATGGGTACCAGTTCGAGTCCTGGCTGCTCCACTTATGATCCAACTCCTCATGAGTATTATTTAATAATATTCCTTATGAATGTAAATATAAATAGTTTCCTTCTATTTCTACTTTTAAAAAGCATTTTTAAAAGATTTATTTATTTGGAAGGCAGAGTGGCAGGGGGAGAGAAAGAGAGAGATCTTCTATCTCCTGGTTCACTCCCCAAATGGCCACAACAGCCAGGATTGGGGCAGACCAAATCCAGGAACCCAGAACTCCATCCTGGTCTCTCATGTGAGTGACAGGAACCCAAGTACTTGGGCTATCATCTGCTGCCTTTCCAGGTGCATTAGCAAGAAACTGGAGTGGAAGTGGAGAGCCAGGTCATGAACTGATATTCTGTTATGGGATGTGGGCACCCCAAGTAGTGGCATAATAGGCTACGTCACAATGTCCATCCTTAAGAAGCTTTTTAAAAACAACTTTGTTGAGATTCACATATGGGTATTGAATTGTCAAGTGTTTTTTTGTAAAATATTTATTTATTTTGAAATTCTTAATTACAGAGAGAGAGAGGGAGATCTTCCATCTACTGGTTTACTCCCCAGATGGCCACAATGGCCAGGGGCTCAGCCAGGATGAAGCCAGGACCCAAGCGCTTCATCTGGGTCTCCCACATGGGTGACAGGGGCCCAAGAACTTGGGCCATCTTCCTGATGCTTTCCAAAGTATGTTATCAGGGAGGTGGATTGGAAATGGAGCAGCTGGACACAGCACCCATGTGCAATGCTGGCATCACAGGTGGTGACTTTACCCACTATACCACAGTGCTGGCTCCTGAAATGTCATATGTTTTACAGCATGAATTGTTATCTTGTGAGTCTTTTTCTCAACCTATTAATGTAGTGGATTGTATTGATTGATGTTAAAATATTGAACCAGGGCTGGCGTTGTTGTTCGGTGGGTTAAACCCAACGCCTGCAACACTGGCATTCCATATCAGAGTGCCGTTTGGAGTCTTTGCTATTCTCCTTCCAATCCAGCTCTATGCTAATGCATCTGGGAAAGCAGCAGGAGGATGACCAAAGTGCTTGGGTCCATGTCACCCATGTGGGGGACTGGATGGGGTTTCTGGCTCCTGGCTTTGGCCTGGGCCAGCTCCAGCTGTTGCAGCCATTTGGGGAGTGAACCAGCAGGCAAAAGATCTCTCTCTCGCTCGCTCTATCTTATAATTCTGTCTTTCCAATAAATAAATAAATTTTAAAATTTTATTTATTCGAAAGAGTTACAGAAAGAGAGAGACTGAGACACACTGAGAGAGATCTTCCTTCCACTGATTTACCCCCCAGTGATCATAATATCTGGGTCTGGGCCAGGCCAAAGCCAGGAGTCATGTGGGTGGCAAAGACTTAAGCACCTGAGCCATCATCCTGCTGCTTTCCCAGGTGCATTAGCAGAGAGCTGGATCAGAAATGGAGCAGCTGGGACTCAAACCAACACTCATATGGGATGCCTGCATTACAGGCAGTGGCTTACTCCACTTGTGCCACAATGTCAGCTCCAGTAAAATAAATCTTAAAAAATATTGAACCAACCCTACTTACTTGGAAGAAACTAATCCTGGTATATAATTCTTTTTATATATTACTGGGTCAATTTGTTAATATTTTGTAGAATATTATTGTATCTAATTAAATGAGTTATATTTGTCTCTAGATTTCTTTTCATTTTTGCATATGTGGTGTATCCATATAATACAGTATTATTTGGCCATAAAAATAATGAAATATTGACAATGCTACAATATGGATGAACTTTGAAAATATTATGCTAAGTGAAATAAGCCAATAAAAACATATAATGTATTCTGAGTCCACTCATATGAAATGTCTAGGATAGAGAACTCTATGGAAACACAGGATTGATTAGTAGTTGCTTAGGGATTTGGAGGATGGTAACTGAAAGCGAGAGTGGTAGTTAAATGGCATATGATTTCTATTTGAATTGATGAAAATGTTCTAAAATTGACTGTGGTTGTGGTTGCACACATTTGTGAATATTTTAAAAATGATTGACTTGTACATTTTAAATGGGTAAATTGTATGGTATTTGAATCATAGGTCAGTAAAGCTATTTAAAAGGAGAAGAATATATTCACAGGATTTATATCAGCAAGATGGCAGAACAGGAAGCTCTAGATCCTACTTCCTCCATGGAGACAGTGCCATAACAACATATGAGCAGTATTTAAGAGGTTTATAGAAAATATGCAGTACCTTTTAATTCCATTTTGCTGTGAAGTTTTTGGAGTACGCTTGTACTGAATCAATTGCTTTTATAAGAAATCCAGAAAATAGTTAAGGTGTTCCTACACCCCAGGCCAGTGGGACATCAATGGCATTGAAGACTAGTAGGACAAGTCATGATGCTCACTTTCCAGAGCCCATCCTCCCAGAACAACAGGTGAAATTAGGAGAAAATTCTCAACCCCTCCCTTATCCGTGAGTAGGGAAAGAAAATAGAATATATATCCAACAATATGATGTTTGAAACATTATTTATTTTCATTTTCATTTCACAGAGACAAAGAGACAGAGACAGAGAGATTGTCCATTCACTGGTTGGCTCCCCAAATACCCACAACATCCAGGGCTGGGCCCGACTGATGCCCAAAGCCATGAATTCCAGGTAGGTCTCCTGTGTGGGTGGTAGGGAGTCAACTGCTTGTGCAATCACCTGCTGCCTCCCAGGTGCATTAACAGGAAGCTAAAATCAGGCGTGGAAGCAGAGCACAAACCTAGGCACACCCATATGGAACACAGGTGACCCAAGCAGCGTCTTGACATCTGCACTAAATGGAGTAGGGGGTGCCTGAGAGATTAGTTTCTATGTTGGCTTAAGCCAAGCACTGACTTGTGCGCCAGAGTATGCAATATCATGAATACACACTAGATGGAGCTCCAGTACTACCTAGTGTCTACACCAACAGAGAGACTGCAGTACTACATATAACCACCAGAGGGAGCTATATAACTTAATCAGCAAACCTCTTTAATTGGGAGCTTACTAGAC
Organism: Oryctolagus cuniculus; assembly: GCF_051225735.1. NCBI lineage: Eukaryota > Metazoa > Chordata > Mammalia > Lagomorpha > Leporidae > Oryctolagus > Oryctolagus cuniculus. The sequence continues at coordinate 91,479,518 of NC_142888.1, forward strand.
ACTGAAGCCCAGAGAGGGTAGATTCCTAGAAAAAGCTTGAAAGGCCTCTAAAATTTATAGCCAGACTGATTGGATAAAGTTTTTACTATAACAAGTAAAACTGCAAAGACTGGGTGGGGTGCATGATTTTTTTGCATGCTGAAGTCCCAACTGAAGATACCAAGGTATACAAATAGGAAAATGTGACCTGTCAAAAGAACAATTTAGAGGCTGAAATTGTGGTACAGCAAACTAAGCTGCTGTCTTCCATGCCACCATCACATATTGGAGTGTTGTTTCAAGTCCTGGGCATTCCACTTCCAATGGAGCTTCTTGCTGATGTGGCTGGTGAAGCATGGAGGATGACCCAAGTACTTGGGCCTCGATGACACATGTTGGGAGACCAGGATGGAATTCTTGGCTCATGGCTTTGTTCAGGCCCAGCCCTTGCTATTGCAACCATTTGGGGAGTGAACCAGCAGCTGGAAGATCAATCTCTCTCTCTCTCTCTCTCATTCTCCCCTTCAGATAGACAATTAAAAAAATTACATGTCCAGAAATGGATCCTGACAAAATAGAAGTATGTGGATTACAAGACAAAGAATTCAGAATAACCATCATAAGAGTATTCACCGTGAATTAAGAGAGTGCAAGATTGACGACTAAACAAAATCAGGACAATGATCCATGAACAAGATGAGAACATTAGCAAAGAGATAGAAACTATGAAGAAGAACCAAAAAGATATCTTGAAGCTGAAGAATATATAATAACAGCCCTGAGAAACTCATTATAGGAATCCAATCACAGTCTTAACCAGACAGAAGAATCAGTGGAGTTGAGGACAGGACATTTAAAATTGCCCAGGCAAGGGGCTGGTGCTGTGATGCAGCAGATTAAAGCCCCAGCCTGCAGCTCAGCTCTGGCATCCCATGTGGGAGCCTGTTTGAGTCCTGGCTATTCTACTTCCAATCCAGCACCCTGCTAATACCTGGGAAGGCAGCAGAGGATGGCCCAGTCCTTGGGCCCCTGCACCCATGTGGGAGACCTGGGAGAAGCTCCTGGCTCCTTGCTTTGGATTGGCACAGCTCTGGTCATTGTGGCCATTTGGGGAGTGAACCAGTGGATGGGAGAACTAACTCTGTCTCTCCCTTTCTTCCCTCTCTTCCCTCTCTCCCTCTCTCTGTAATTCTTTCAGATAAATAAAATAAATAATTTAAAGGAAGAAATTACCCAGGCAAAGGAACAAAAAAGAAAAAAAGGATGAGTAAGGAAGACTAAGGAAGAACTTATGGAATACCATCAAGCATAGCAACATATGCATTATGAGACTCTAGAACGAGAAGAGAAAGAAAGGCTATTTCATTAACTAGTAGCTGAAAACTTCCCAAATATGAGCAGAGAAAAATGTAGAAAATCAAGAAGCTCAAAAAAAAAAAATTCAAATAGGGTAAATCTAAAGAGACTTAACCAAGACACATCATAATCAAACTGAAAAGTCACAGAAACTCTTAAAAAGAGTAATAAAAATTATTTATTAAGTAAAATGAGTTTCTATTTGATTGTCAGCAGATTTCTCAGTGGAAACCTTACAGGATAGAAGGGAGTGGAATGATATAGTTAAAGTGCCAAAAGAAAAATTATTACTCAAAAATGCTGTATCTGGTGAAACTATCCTTCAAACATGAAGACGATATTAAGACTTTTCCAGATAAAATAGAAACTTGGGTGTGTTAATCACATTAGACCTGCTATTGTTCAGTCTCCATGTGTTTGTATATGTTCTAGAGATTCCTGAGTTGCTGATTTCCAGCTTCATTCCATTGTAGTCTAAGAAGATGCATGGTATGAATTCGATTTTTTGAATTTGCTGAGATTTGCTTTATGGCCTAGCATGTAACCAATCCTAGAGAAAGTTCTATGCATTGGTGAGAAGAATGTGTATTGTGCAACTATAGGATGGAAAGTTCTGTAGACATCTGTTAGGTCCATTTGGTCTATAGTGTCAATTAACTCTGTTGTTTCCTTGCAGATTTTCTGTTTGGTTGATCTGTCCATTGCTGAAGGTGGGGTATTGAAATCCCCCATTACTATTGTATTTGAGCCTATGTCTCCCTTTAGATCCCTTAACATTTCTTTTATAGCCAGGTGCCCTGTAATTAGGTGCCTATACATTTATAATAGTTACATCTTCCTGTTGAATTGATCCCTTAATCATTACATGGTACCCTTCTTTGTCTCTTTTAACAGTTTTTGTGTTAAAGTCTATTTTGTCTGATACTAGGATGTCCACACCAACTCTTTTTTAGTTTCTATTAGCATGGAATATCTTTTTCCATCCTTTCACTTTCAGTCTGCATATATCTTTGTATGCAGCAAATAGATGTGTTTTGTTTTTTAATCCATTCAGCCAGTCTGTGTCTTTTAACTGGAGAGTTGAGGTCATTTATATTCAAGGTGACTATTGATAAGTAACAACTTTGCCCTGCCATTTTTCCATAAATGTTCCTATTTTTTACTTTGGATTTCCCTTGTACTTTTACTGGGAGATTTTCTTCCTTTACCTTCTTTCATAGTGATGACCATGTTTCTGTGTGCAGCACATCCTTAAGCATCTTTTGCAAAGCTGAATAGGTGGTGATAAATTTTTTAAATTTCTGTTTGTTATGGGAGGTCTTTATTTCACCTTCATTCATAAATGAGAGCTTTGCAAGGTACAGTATTCTGGGTTGACAGTTTTTTTTTTTTTCTCTTAAGACTTGAAATATATCTCACCATGCTTTCCTAGCCTGTAGGGTTTCTAATGAGAAGTCGCTCTGAGTCTAATTGGAGATCCTCTGAAAGTAATCTGGTGTTTCTCTTATGCACATTTTAAAATATTTTCTTTATGTTTTATTGTAGAGAGTTTGATTACAATGTAAGCAAGAGAAGTCTTCCATCTAATGGTTCACTCCCCAGTTGGCTGCAACGGCTGGAGCTGAGCCGATCTGAAGCCAGGAGCCAGGAGCCAGGAGTTTCTTCTGGGTCTCCCACAGAGGTGCAGGGGCCCAAGGACTTGGGCCATCTTCTACTGCTTTCCCAGGGCATAGCAGAGAGCTGGATCAGAAGTGGAGCAGCCGGGTCTCGAACTGGCGCCCATATGGGATGCTGGTACTTCAGGCCAGGGCATTAACCCACTGCACCACAGCGCCAGCCCTGTGAATATAGTTCTAATATGTACATTTAAAAATGGTTAAGATGGTAAATTTAATTTTTTTACCACAACAAAGGGAGAGTAATTTCTCCAAAAAGAAAAGAAATGATAAAAGAAGAAAACTTGGAATTTTAATACAGGTTGGAAGAAAAATTCATGGATAAAATATAGGAGCAAATATAATAGACCATCATTTTCCTCATGAATTTTAAATTATGTTTGATGACTAAAGCAAAATTATGACATCTGATGTGTTGCCTAATGTATGTAGAGAAAATACTTAGGAATTTATTTAAAATGTTTGGAGGATAAAGGCATCTAAGTGGAATAAATTTTCTACAATTCACTTGAAGTGTTAAAAGGTCAATGCTAGCAGTCTATGATAAGTAGCATGTATTTCCTCAGTACCTAGATCAACAACTTCAAAACCTATACAGAGGTATATTTTTAAAACTCTCTATATAAATTAAAATGCAGTCCTAAACAAAGTTCAAATAACAAAAAGGGAAGAAAAGGAAAACCGAAATGAAAATCAGAAAACAAGTAATATGACACATAAACCCTAACATTCAACAAGTGCTTCAAATATAAATAGTTTATTTTAAAAAAAGATTTTATTTATTCATTTGAGAGGTAGAGTTAGAGAGAGGGAGAAACAGAGAAAGGTCTTCCATACAATGGTTCATTCCCCAAGTGGCTGCAATGTCCAGAGCTGGGTCAATTCAAAGCCAGGAGCCAAGAGCTTCTTCTGGGTCTTCCATGTAGGTGCAGGGACCCGAGCACTTGGGCCATCTTCCACTGCTTTCCCAGGCCATTAACAGAGAGCTGGATTGGAAGAGGAGCAGCTGGGACATGAACTTGTGCTCATATGGGATGCTGGCTCTACAGGTAGAGTCTTAACCTAATACATCACAGCGTTGGCCCTAAATAGTTTAAATACATGAATTATATACAGTGATTTGTAGAGAGCATGAAAAAGCACAACCCAACTACAGAACTTAATGAAAGTACAATATATCAAAATATGTAGTATGTAGTTAAATTAGTGTGTAAGGAAAACATATAGTATTAAAAGTATGTATTTTAAAAGTCTCAAAGCAGTAATCTAAGCTTTCCCATTAAGAAACTAGGAAACAAGAGCAAAATAAACCCAAATCAAGCAAAATGAAGGAAATAATAAAAATGAAAGCAGAAACAAATGAAATTAAACTTAAAAAACAACAAATAAAAAAAAACAAACTGTGGTTCTTTGAAAGAGATCAACAAATTCAATAGACCTCTGCCAAAATTAACAAATAAAAATGGAAGACACCAATTACCAGTATCAGGGATGAAATAGTAAATATCACTACAGATCCTCAGAGATTAAAAGGATAATAATAGAATTATGTGAGCAATATTACACATGTAAAACCTCAAACTATCCCAAATCAACCAAGATGAAATAAATAACTTGAAATTCAGGAAATTGAATTCTCAGTTGAAAACATTCTAAGAAAAGAAATCTCCGAGCTAATTCTATTAAACCTTTAACGAAGCAATAACAAGGCTGGCACTGGGGCATAGTGGCTAAGCCTCTGCCTGTGGTGCTTCAATCCTAAATGGGTACCGGTTCATTTCACAGCTGCTCCTCTTCCAGTCCAGTTCTCTGCTATGGCCTGGGAAAGCAGTGGAAGACAGTCCAAGTCCTTGGGCCCCTGCATTCAAAGGGAGATCCAGAAGAAACTCCTCTCCTGTCTTTGGATCACCTGAGCTCTGGCTGTTGTCGCCCTCTGGGGAATGAACCAGCAGATGGAAGACCTTTCTCTCTGTCTCTCCTTTTGTCTGTCTGTAACTGTACCTCTCAAATAAATAAATAAATAAATAAAATCTTTAAAAAAAAGAAGCGATAGCAGCAGTTATACACGAGTTCTTTCAGAAAACAGAAAACAAAGCCCAACTCTTCTTAAAGGCCAGCCTTACCCTAACAACAAGACCAGACAAAAGCAGTACAAGAAGAAGAAATGATAGACCAACATTTGCCATGAACATAGGCATAAGAATTCTGATAGTGAGAAATTCCATCCATGAACATATAAAACTAATAATATGAGATTTATCCTGGGAATACAACACTGAGTCAATAATCAATGCAATTCATCATATTACAGGCTAAAAAAGGAAAAATTGCATGATCACATCAAGTGATATAGAAAAAAATTTCATTAAATTCAACATACTTTAGTGATAAAAGTTGTCAATCAACAAAGAAGGAATATATGGTGTGTTAGTTGCCAGGGCAGCTGTAACAAAATATCAAAAACTGGGTGGCTTGGTTAACAAAGATTTATTTTCTCCCAGTTCTCCCAGTTGGAAGTTCAAGATTAAAGTGACAATAAATTGGTTTTGTCCCAAGGACTGTCTCCTTTTCTTTTGGATGGCCTCCCTTTTCCTGTGTCTTTAACATTGCCTTTTCTCAGTGTGTACACATCCTTGGTGTTTTTTTCCAAAGACATCTGTCATATTGGATTGGAGCCCTACCCTTTTGACCTCATTTAATTACCTCTTTAAAGGTCCTATCTCAAAATACAATCACATTGGACGTCAGAGCTTCAATATATGAATCTAGAGGAGACAAAATTTTGTCCAGAACACAGGGAATTTCCTGTGCTAGTAAAGGGCACCTACAAGAAACTCCTATGGCTAACATCATATATTATGGTAAAAGACTGAATGCTAAGCATGGAGCAAGTAACAGTGTCCATTCTCCTATTTAAGTCATACTGGAAGCCCTCATTTACACAGTAAGGCAGAAAAGAAATAAAAGGTCCTAGGTCATGCAGTAAAGTGAGAACAAAGAAATGAAAGGTATACAAAAATGGTGACTTTATTTCCCTACTGCCGTCTGGCTTTCCTGCTGCATTCTGTCACCGCCTCTCCAAGTGGCCCAACAAGAATTGTCTACTCATGCTGCTGCCCAGTGAAGCCTTCTCTGGCTGCACCTGCTCCTGCCCTCTGGCTGCACCACTGCAGCTCAAAGGAGCATGTCTGAAAATGCCCTGAAAGTCTTTATCATCTTTTTGGAGTCCTACATCTCATCCTGGGATATTGTTTATAAGGAACAGCTTGTGAGGTCCCCAAAGTCAATCAACTGGCATTTCACAGCCTCCCTTTTTTGGAATTGCCTATAGAGAAGACCCAACAGCAACCTCCTGTGTGACTTCAATTCTTACCAGAAGGTATATGATGGAGACTACTAAACCATCCATCCCCTAATACTTTAAAGTAAATGAGTACATTCCATGACCATGGTGGAAATCTTTTATCCTGGAATACATTCCAGTCATAGTGATGATTCTCCATATATCTGATCTGCTTTATCATTCATCCATTGAGAAGCACAGAAATACCAAGACATGTAGTGGTAGAGAGATTGAGAACTCTGTGCTAATATGATTTGACCTTCAAATATTTGCCTGGCAAACAGAATATTGAGATCACCATTGGCCTCTCTAGTCTTTTGTGCTTACAACCCATAGATGGACATTAGGCAATAGGAGGACATCCTTAAACACCAACCCTTGTGGCCTTGCAGTGAAAAATCTGCCAGAGTTACATTGCCTCTATTTCATCTTTGCATCCACCTTTTGAGTGCTTTCTGTGACCTTCAGCTGGCCAACAACAATCATGCATTTACCTTGGATCACTGTAGGTTCCAGATGAGCATGGAGGGTGGACTTGATATAGCAATTTTAATGTCTCTACTCTTGTGCCCTGATGTTATATGTTTTCTGAAGTATTCTCCAGAATGCGTCACATTTGGCAACAGGTGCAGAACTTTTCTATCAACTCTTTTGATTCTGTCTCAGAATTCATGGAGTCAAGTGGGCAAACTATGAAACTCATGGGATTGGTGTCTTTCACATGCTAGCTGGACTTGCAAGTTCTGTCTTGTGGCCACCTTTCTCTTATTTCACCTTGAGCTGTGCAGATTCAAGAATCTTACAAAGCATTTTTGACTCCATGATTTGGAAGAGGATTTTATGTATATTTTATATATTACGTATCTATAATAATATAATAGTCAGTTACCTACAGCCAGTACCCCTCAGCCTGCAGACTCCCATCAGTGGAACTGTAGCAAGTAAAAATTCAATAAGTGTAAAAATCATGGGCTACTCCATATATAGGTTGGCTTTAACATTGGTAGATTTCTAGCTAGCTTCTTGGACACCCATGTACAGTAAATATTTGTTAGATTCTGACCCATTACAAGATTTATTTATTTATTTATTTATTTGACAGGCAGAGTGGACAGTGAGAAAGAGAGAGAGAGACAGAGAGAAAGGTCTTCCTTTTGCCGTTGGTTCACCCTCCAATGGCCGCTGCAGCCGGCGCGCTGCGGCCGGCACATCACGCTGATCCGAAGCCAAGAGCCAGGTGCTCTTCCTGGTCTCCCATGGGGTGCAGGGCCCAAGCACTTGGACCATCCTCCACTGCACTCCCGGGCCACAGCAGAGAGCCAGACTGGAAGAGGGGCAACCGGGACAGAATCCGGTGCCCCGACCAGGACTAGAACCCGGTGTACCGGCGCCGCAAGGCGGAGGATTAGCCTATTGAGCCATGGCGCCGGCCCATGGCCACAAGATCTTAATACGTAAAATCACTCCTCAGGGAGTCATGTGAAATTTCCACATTTCTGAGGCCATAAATTCTTCCCATCACAAAAGGCAGTTATAATACATACTCTTCTAGCTGATGAGAAACAAAGAGTTGGTTATTTTGTGATTACCCATAATGATGGAGGTAATCAGAGGATTAGGCAATTAAAACATGCATGAGAAATTTGGTCTAAGACTGTGTAACAGCAATATCATTTAGTCTTCATCACTTTAAATTTTATAATAATTTATATTGTATTTGGGATGAAATTTCTCTGTATCCCCCCACCAATAAATGAGACAGAGCTCATTTATTGAATGTAAGTGGAAAAGGAAAAAACTGCAATTATACCATATGTTTAGATATCAAGACCATAATAGCCAAATGCAGCACTGTATTTGAAAAATAATTATTTATAAATTTAGTGCATTTAGGCCGGCGCCACAGCTCACTAGGCTAATCCTCCGCCTTGTGGCACCGGCACACCGGGTTCTAGTCCCGGTTGGGTCACCAGATTCTGTCCTGGTTGCCCCTCTTCCAGGCCAGCTCTCTGCTGTGGCCAGGGAAGTGCAGTGGAGGATGGCCCAAGTCCTTGGGCCCTGCACCCCATGGGAGACCAGGAGAAGCACCTGGCTCCTGCCTTCGGATCAGCGCAGTGCACTGGCTGCAGTGCGCCGGCTGCGGTGGCCATTGGAAGGTGAACCAATGGCAAAGGAAGACCTTTCTCTCTCTCTCTCTCTCTCACTGTCCACTCTGCCTGTCAAAAAAAAAATTAAGTGCATTTCAAAAAGTAGTCATATATGAGGATACTTCAAAAAGCTCTTAAAAATGAGGAGAAAAGCTCATGGAAAATGTATATTATGAGAAAACTAGGCATGAATTTCAATTTTTTTGCACAAATAATTCTATTTCCCACAAACTTATTTTTAAAGATTTTATTTATTTATTTGAGAGGTAGAGTTAGAGATAGAGAGAGGGAGAGACAGAGAAAAAGGTCTTCCATCTGCTGGTTCACTCCCCAAATTGCCACAGCAGCCGGAACTGAGCCAATCTGAAGCCATGAGCCTGGAGCTTCTTCTGGGTTTCTCACATGGGTGCAGGGGCCCAAGCACTTGGGCTGTCTTCTATTGCTTTCTCAGGCCATAGCAGAGAGCTGGACTGGAAGAGGGGCAGCGGAGACTGGAACTGGCACTATATGGGATTCTTGCACCGCAGGCGGAGGCTTATCCTACTAAGCCATAGCACCACCTCCCAAACCCCCATACAAACTTTTTAAAAAAGATTTATTTATAAAGGACTTGAACTGGCATTTTTCTTTTTTCTTTTTGTAAAGATTTATTTATTTGAAACTCAGAGTTACAGAGTGAGGAGAGACACAGAGAGAGAGGTCTTCCATCACCTGGTTTACTCCCCAATTGGCCGAAATGGCTGGAGCTGCAGCGTTCTGAAGCCAGGAGCCAGGAGCTTCCTCCAGGTCTCCCACGCAGGTGCAAGGGCCAAAGGACTTGGGCCATCTTCTACTGCTTTCCCAGGCCATAGCAGAGAACTGGATCGGATGTGGAGCAGCCAGGTCTTGAACCACAACCCATATGGGATGCCGGTGCTTAAGGCCAGGGCTGTGCCACAGCGCCGGCCCCAAACAGTCATTTTTCAAAAGAGGAAATCCAAATGGCCAACATATACATGAAAAATTGCTCAGGATCACTAGCCATCAGGGAAATGTGAATCAAAACCACAATGAGGTTTCACCTCACCCCAGTTAGAATGGCTGTCATACAGAAATCAACAAACAACAAATGCTGGCTAGGATGTGGGGAAAAAGGTACCTTAATCCATTGTTGGTGGGAATGTAAACTGGTACAGCCACTGTGGAAGACAGTATGGAGATACTTCAGAAATCTGAATATAGACCTACTATATGACCCAGCCATCCCACTCCTGGGAATTTACCCGAAGGAAATGAAATCAGCATATGAAAGAGTGATCTGTAGCCCCATGTTTACTGCAGCTCAATTCACAATAGCTAAGATATGGAATCAACCCAGATGCCCATTAACTGAAGACTGGACAAATTATAGAACATGTACACCATGGGATTTTACACAGTGGTACAAAAAATATAATCTTGTCATTTGCAACAAAATGGATGCAGCTGGGAAACATTATACTTAATGAAATAACCCAGTCCCAAATGGACAAATACGATATGTTCTTCCTGATCTGTGGTAACTAATAGAGTACCTAAAAGTTAATCTATAGAAATGAAATTGACACTTTGAGATTGATGACTTTGAACAGCTCTTGTCTTGACTGTTGAGGAACAGTTTTTTTTTTTCCCATACTATTTGTTGACTCTGTACTGAACCTCTGTACCCAATAGTAACAACTCCCCTTTTTTCCTTCCCTCCAGCCTCTAATAACCACCATTCTCCTTTCTGATTCTATGAATTTGACTAGTTTAGATCCCTCACACAAGTGGAACCACACAGTAATTGTCTTTCTGTGACTGGCTTATTTCACAGCATAAAGTCTTCAGGGTTCAACTATGTTGTAGTATGTGACAGAATTTCCTTCAGTTTTTAAAGGCTGAATGAGATTCCATTATATGTATGTACCATATTATGCTTATCTATTTATTAGTAAACACTGAGCTGCTTTCACCTTTTGCTTACTGTGAATAACATTGATATGAACCTAGGTGTACAAATGTCTTATTTGAATTCCTGCTTTCTGTTCCTTGAGGTCTATGACTAAAAGTGGAATTACTGGATCCTGTTGTAATTCTATGTCCAGTTTTGGGAGCAACTATTTTTGATAGTGGCTGTACTGTTTCACATTCCTATAAGGGTTCCAATTTCTACACATTGTTGCGAGTACTTATTTTTTCATGTTTTGATTATAGCTATCCTAGTAGATGTGAAGTGTATCTAATTCACAACTTCAATCTTGTTATGCTTTTGATTTGTCTTTCACTGATGATTAATGCTGTTGAGCATATTTCACATTGGCTTATTGGTCATTCTTTTCACTAAATTTTTTTTCTATACTCCAAACTTTATTTTTTTGCATTTTATATTTCTTTTACTGTAAAAGGGATTTTTTTCTCAAGTTGACTGCATATAAATTATAAAAGACTCACAGATGGGTGGGCAGAGTGCTATCATTAACTTTAAAATGTTGAGAAAAGCAAACTGAAAGGTTGGTACAGAAACTGCTAATTAACCATCTCCTGTTTACTATTTCCCCATCACTCTTTAGTAATAGAACTGGACATTTTACTTGAGTACATGCCCATCCAAGGGGAAAGAAATTATCCCTCACGCCTCTTGCAGCTAGGCAAGGCTGCTCACTAAGTCATGGACAACAGTTACAGCAGTAAGGGAACCATGCAACTTCCAGAACAGGCCCTGAAAGGCAAACAGCAGGCCCTGCATTGTCACTTGCCTCCTTTCTGTTATCTAGAATGCAGAAAAACAAACAGCAGGGACATTGGATCACAACATGGAAAAGCTACACTGGGGAGAGGAGAGAACACGAGGGAAGGCCTCCAGTGCCATGGGCAGTTGGGAGTTACATCAGCCTCTGTGTAAAGAACAGTGCATGCAGAAGAGAAGGCTGAACTTCCGTCTAGCTTCAGGCACTTTCACTTGAGAACCCTCTACAAAAGCCTAACTGACATACTAATCAATATAACAGGGTTCATTTTCATTCAAGGGCCTAAGATTTTACAGGAGCAATAGTACTGTCCTTTCTAAAGCACATTAAGCTTTACAATAAAATGTTTTTTGATGAAATGTAAAATAAATTATCTTCCAACTGTCCAAGATTTTACATGAAATAGTCTAAACCTAGAAAACCAGATGATGTGAGCAGCATTAAAGTTCTATATCAACCCCGGTTGAGATTTGACCTGAGAGTCCATAGCCTTCCTAGTTTTCAACAGGCTCAATAAGTAGAATTACACTATTTTATGTGATTCATCTCACCCATTATTTTCTCATGATAAATTACGTTCTTGCTTTTCCTAAGCAAAGACAGCCACATCACCAGTTTGGGTTCCATAACTGACATAAATAACATGAAGTACAAAACACAGTTAAGTATTTAGGTGCAATAAAAATCTTTTCCCTGAATACCTAGCAGAAAGTATATATGTATACAGTGGTTACCTAAGTTCTTTTTTTTAAGATTTATTTTTATTTATATGAAAGAGCTACACAGAGAGAGGAGAGGCGGAGAGGCAGAGAGAGAGAGAGAGAGAGAGAGAGAGAGAGGTCTTCCATCCACTAGTTCACTCCCCAATTGGCCGCAACAGCCGGAGCTGTGCTGATTCGAAGCCAGGAGCTAGGAACTTCCTCCGGGTCTCCCATGTGGGTGCAGGGGCCCAAGGACTTGGGCCATCCCCCACTGCCTTCCCAGGCCATGGCAGAGAGCTGGATTGGAAGTGGAGCAGCATGGTTTTGAATCATTGCCCACATGGGATGCCGTTGCCCCAGGCCAGGGCGTTAACCCACTGTGCCACAGCACTGGCCCTGTTCCCTAGGTTCTTGATGGCACTTCCCGAAGCATTTGAATTTGTTTTTCATATTAAATTAGCTCAAATTCCATGGGGAAATAGATGACACATCGATTAAAAGTAAGTTAATATAAGAAAATATGCTTTGCAATTTCTTGACTGCTCAGTATTTTTTATAAATAAGAAATCTCACATATTTTAAAAATTAGACTTGTTGAACTCTTTAGTGGAACATTAAGCCTTTGACTATAACCTAAATTAAAAATATGTTCTCTGAAAGAAAAAAATTTAGCTTATGTAAGTGAGGTAGACATATTTCCAAATGATTATTATGAATAGTCCTGGACTATTTTCTGCTGAACTATTCTTTTTTAATTTTTACTTGTTGAATGTTTCATTTAATCAAACATTAAGCCTTTGAATGTAATGTGAATTCAAAATGTTATCTAAAAGATAAAAAAACAAAATGTTTTAAGAAGAAAAATAACTAGAAAAAAAACCTGATATTTTTTTCCAAAAATAAATTAATTAATGTAGCCATCACATAACAACATTTAATTAATCTTTGCAGTGTCAGGGAATAGGTTTTCAGGCTTATATACATAAAATCTTACTGTAGTCAGTGTTTTTTTTTTTCTCAGAAACCTTTTATTTAAGGGATTCTTAATTTCATACTTTCCAAAAACACAACTTAGGAATACAGTGATTCTTCCCACTGTACCCACCCTCCCACCTCTCTTCCTCCTCCTTCTCCTATTCTCATTCCTATTATTTACTAAGATCTATTTTCAATTAACTTTATACACATATGATTAACTCTATACTAGGTAAAGAGTTCAACAAATTGTATGGAAAAAAAAAACTGTTCCTCAACAGTTGGGACAAGGGTTCTTCAGAGTCATTTCATCTTGAAGTGTTAATTTCACTTCTATAGATTACCTTTTAGGTGCCCTATTAGTTATCACAGATCAGGGAGAACATATGGTATTTGTCCACTTGGGACTGGGTTATTTCATTAAGTATGATGTTTTTCAGTTTCATCCACTTTGTTGCAAATGACAGGATTTCATTTTTTTTACTGCTGTGTAGTATTCCATGGTGTATATATCCCATAATTTCTTTATCTCATCTTCAGTTGATGGGCATCTGGGTTGATTCCATATCTTAGCTATTGTGAATCGAGCTGCAGTAAACATGGGAGTACAGATAACTCTTTCATATGCTGATTTCATTTCCTTTGGGTAAATTCCCAGGAGAGGGATGGCTGGGTCAAATGGTAGGTCTATATTCAGATTTCTGAAGTATCTCCATACTGTCTTCCACGGTGGCTGTACCAGTTTACATTCCCACCAACAATCCTAGCCACATCCTAGCCAGCATTTGTTGTTTGTTGATTTCTGTATGACAGCCATTCTAACTGGGGTGAGGTGAAACCTCATTGTGGTTTTGATTCACATTTCCCTGATGGCTAGTGATCCTGAGCATTTTTTGTAGGGCTAGACAAGTGGTGACAAATTCTTTCAATTTCTGTTTGTTATGGAAGGTCTTTATTTCACCTTCATTCATAATGAGAGTTTTGCAGGATATAATATCCTGGGATGGCAGTTTTTTTTTTTTCTCTTAAGACTTGGAATATATCTCACCATTCTCTCCTAGCGTGTAGGGTTTCTAATGAGAAGTCACTGTGAGTCTAATTGGAGTCCTCTGAAAGTAATCTGGTGTCACTCTTGTGCACAGTTTAGCATCTTTTCTTTATATTTTACTGTGGAGAGTTTGACTACAATGTGTCGTGGTGAAGATCTTTTCTGGTCATGTCTATTAGGAGTTTTTTAAGGAAGCTTTTATTTAATAAATATAAATTTCATAGGTACAGCTTTAGGAATATAGCGGTTCTTCCCCCCATACCCGCCCTCCTACCCCAACTGCTGTCCTACCTCCTATTCCCTATGTGCTTCCTGTACTTGGATATCCCTTTATTTCTCCAAATTATGGAAGTTTTCTGTAATTATTTCATTAAAAAGGCCTTCTAATCCATTCTCTGTTTCCACACCTTTGGGAACTCCTGAGACCCTTATGTTAGGTCGTTTGATAGTATCCCATAAAATTCCAACACTTTTTTTTCTTATTTCTTCTTTTTTTTTTTGTCTGACTGTATAATTTCCAGAGATTTATCTTCTAAATCAAATATTCTTTCTTCTGCCTCACCAAGTCTGTTCTTAAGGCTTTCCACAGTATTTTTTAAAAAGATTTATTTATTTATTTGAAAGGCAGAGCTACAGAGAGGCAGAGGCAGAGAGAGAGGGATAATATTCTATCCGCTGGTTCAGTCCCCAGATGGCTGCAACAACAAGAGCTGAGCTGATCCAAAGCCAGAGCCAGGAACCTCCTATGGGTCTCCAACATGGGTGCAGGGGCCCAAGGACTTGGACCATCTTCTACTGCTTTCCCAGGACCTAGCAGAGAGCTGGATTGGAAGTGGAGCAGCTGAGACTTGAACCAGCGCCCATATGAGATGCCAGCACTGCAGGTGGCGGCTTTACCTGCTAAGCCACAACACTGGCCCCTCCACTGTATTTTTATTCTATTGAATTCTTCATTTCCAATATTTTGTTTTGATTTTTCTTTAAAAACTCAATTTCATGGGAAAAATTTTCATTCATGTCATGTATGTATTCCTTTAGTTCATGAATTTGCTTCTGATTACTTTTAAGTAATCCTATGATCAGTTTTTTGAATTCTGTTTCTGGCATTTCATCAATCTCTTCATCTTTACAGTCTAGTATTGAAGTGTTGTGTTTTTTTGGAGGTGTCATGTTGTCTTCCTTATTCTTGTTTCTTGAATTGCTGTTTTTATTATTAAGCATTTGTGATGATACTTGTTTTTTTTTTCCCTCTGTGATGGCTTTTATCTTTGAACTATGCCTCTGTGGCTTAGTGGAGTGTCTGCTCTTTCAGTGAATACCCTGAGGCGTGTGCTGGGTATGGTCAGAGAGCTCTGTTCAGTGCTCCAGGGTGAGTGGAGTGTCTAAGATGACACCCAAGTTGGATGTGGTAAATCTCTCTTTTTGTAATCAGAGGGGAGGTTTGTTCAGCTCTGTTGGCATAGTCTCATGCTCACCTCCTCTCCTCCAAGGAGACCAATGCCTGGGCGCTAGCCCCAGTGGGTACAATACTCATTTGTGCTGCCACAAGAACCACACAACGGATCTGTTCAGTCCTCGCTTTGAGCACAGATCCTGAGGCAGTGACCCTCACCAGGGAATCAGAGAGCCCTGAGTGTGTGGAACTACCCACAGTGACTGTCCCAAGACTCAGCCACACCCTGCACCCTCACACACAGCCACAGTATTCATAGTCCTGGCACACAAGGCTCCCACAGTCATGAGCATCCATCCAGCCTCCTGTCAAGTCTCCCAGCCAGAGTCAGGTGTCTCCTCTCGGCTGGTTGCTGGGTTTCAGGTGCTGGTGCAGCTGCTACATATGTCCAAAATGGCGCTCTCCCTCTCTTGGCTAGTTACAGGATGCTGGTGCCAGGTGGCTGGGGAGAGAAAAATCTGCCCCCCTTTTCCCCTCTAGATTTTCAGGTACACTGTCCCCCACAGAACTCCAAGCTGGACTCCTGCCAGACTCCTCCTGCATCTTTTTTTTTTTTTTAAGATTTATTTATTTTACTTGAAAGTCACAGTTACAGAGAGAGAGAAGGAGAGGCAGAGAGAGAGAGAGAGAGAGAGAGAGAGAGAGAGAGAGAGAGAGAGATCTTCCATCTGCTGGTTCACTCTCCATTTGGTCACAATGGCTGGAGCTGGGCCGATCCAAAGCCAGGAGCCAGGAGCTTCTTCCAGGTCTCCTATGCAGGTGCAGGGGCCCAAAGACTTGGGCCATCTTCTACTGCTTTCCCAGGCCACAGCAGAGAGCTGGATCAGAAGTGGAGCAGCCAGGTCTCAAACTGGCACCCATATGAGATGCTGGCACCACAGGCGGCAGCTTTTCCCGTCACGCCACAGCACCAGCCCCTCCTCTTGCATTTTTATCACCAGTGACTTGGGCTGCTGAAGTCTGGTCTCAGCTCACTCCAAAGCTAGAGCTGAGGCTCTTGGCTACTGGGTTCTTGAGTTGTGCCTGTCCACACCCTCCACGTAGGTCCATAGTGTCCCTCTAATTCGTGCAGTTTCCTCTGCCATTTTCTCCCTCACTCTTTCCTGAGACTGCGCTCTCTCCACTTTTTAAAAACTATCTTCCCCTAGACTAGAGCAGCAAGTTCCCTCCCTATTCAACTATCGTGACTCTCCTCCAAATTTAATTTTAATTTTTGGTTGATTTTTAATGGATTCAGTATACTTTGTAGATATAATTTTAAGAATATAGTGATATTACCTTCCTCCCTCCCCAGTCCCTTCCTCTCAGATTCAATATAGTTTGCAGACACAATTCTAGGAATAAAATGATATTCCCAGGGCTGACACTGTGATGTAGTGGGTAAAGCTGCTGCCTGCAGTGCCAGCATCTCATATGGATGCCAGTTCATGTCCTGGCTGTTATACTTCTGATCCATCTCTCTGCTATGGCCTGGGAAAGCAGTAGAAGGTGGTCCAAGTCCTTGGGCCCCTGCACCCATGTAGGAGACCCAGAGGAAGTTCCTGGCTCCTGGCTTTGGATCAGCCCAGCTCTGGCCATTGCGACCATTTGGGGAGTGAACCAGCAGATGGAAGACTCCACTGTATGATATGAGTACCTTTGTCAAAAGTCAGTTTGCTGTATGTACTTGGATTAATTTTTAGGTTTTCCGTTCTGTTCCATTGATGTATTTGTCAGTTTTTGTGCCAGTACCATGCTGGTTTTTTTTTTTTTTTTGACAGGCAGAGTGGACAGTGAGAGAGAGAGACAGAGAGAAAGGTCTTCCTTTTGCCGTTGGTTCACCCTCCAATGGCCGCCGCCGCAGGTGCGCTGCGGCCGGCGCACTGCGCTGATCCGAAGGCAGGAGCCAGGTGCTTCTCCTGGTCTCCCATGGGGTACAGGGCCCAAAGACTTGGGCCATCCTCCACTGCACTCCCGGGCCACAGCAGAGAGCTAGCCTGGAAGAGGGACAACAGGGACAGAATCCGGCACCCCAACCGGGACTAGAACCTGGTGTGCCAGCGCCGAAAAGCGGAGGATTAGCCTATTGAGCCACGGCGCCGGCCTACCATGCTGTTTTAATTACTATAGCTTTGTAGTATGCTTTGAAGTCAGGTATTGTGATGTCTTCAGCTTGATTTTTCTTGCACAGGAAGCTTTGGCTATTCTGGGTCTTTTTTGATTCCATAAAAATTTTAGGATTTTTTCCCTAATTCTGTAAAGAATGTCATTGGTATTTTGATAGAGATTGCCTTGAATCTGTAGGTGGCTTTAGGTAGTTTAGACATTTTAATGATATTGATTCTTTCATTTTTTGTGTCCTTGATTTCTTTCATCAATGTATGATAATTTTCAATGTAGAGATTTTTTGCTTCTTTTTTAAAAAAAGTTTTATTTTACTTATTTGAAAGACAGAGTTACAGAGAGAGAGAGAGAGAGAGAAAGGTCTTCCATCTGCTGGTTTATCCCAAATGGCTACAACATACCAGGCTGAAGCCAGGTGCCAGGAGCCTCTTCCAGGTCTCCCATGTGGGTGGCAGAGTCCCAAGCACTTGGGCCGTTCTACACCCCTTTCCCAGGTGCTTTAATAGGAAGCTGGTCAGAAGTGGAGCAGCTGGGTCTTGAACTGGCACCCATAAGGGTTGCCAGTACTACAGGAGGTGGATTAACCTGCTATGCCACAACACAAGCCACAAAATCTTTAACTTTTTTGGTTAAATTTATTCCTAAATATTTGATTTTTTGTGGCTATTGTGAATGGGATTTCTTTCTTGATTTTTCTTTCGGTGAGTTTAGGTTTTTCCATGTACAACATGTCATCCACAAACATGGATAATTTGACTTCCTCTTTTCCAATTTTGATGCCCTTTGTTTCTTTCTCTACCCTAATTGCTCTTGCTAAAACTTCCAGTACTATATTGATTAAGAGTGGCAAAAGTGAACATCCTTTTCTTATTCCAGATATGAGGGGAAATGCTTTCAGCTTTTCCCCATTCAGCATATTGGCTGTTGGTTTGTCATCTATAGCCTTTATAATTTTGATATGTTTCTTCTATACCTAGTTTGTGGAGAGTTTTTATTATGAAGTGTTGTTGAATCTTATCAAATGCCTTCTCTGTAACTATTGAGATGATCATATAGTTTTTGTTTTTCATTCTATTGATGTGATTTTTGACATTTAGTGATTTGTAAATGTTGAACCACCCTTGCATTTCTGGGATAAATCCCTCTTGATTTTGATGTATGATCTTTTTGATGTAGAGTTGGATTTGATTTGCTAGTATTTTGTTGAGAACATTTACATCTATATTCATTAAGGATCTAAGTCTGTAGTTTCCTTTTTGTGTAATGTCTTTGGTTTTGGTATTAAAGTGATGCTGGCCTTTTAAAAAATAGTTAGGCAGAGTTTCAGCCTGTTCAACTTTTTTGAATAGTTTGAAAACTATTGGAATTACTTTCTCTTTGAATATTTTGTAAAATTCAGTAGTAAAGCCATTGGGTCCTAGACTTTTCCTTGGTAGAAGACTTTAGGTTACTGCTTCAATCTCATTGTTTTTTATGGGTCTATTTAAAGTGTCTATATCTTCTTGATTTAATCTTGATAGATTATATGTATCCAGGAATTTATCCATTTCTTTGAGTTTTTCCAGTTTATTAGAATATAGTTCTTCCTAGTAGTTTTTTACTATCCTTTGTGTTTCAGTGGTATCAGTTGTAAAGTCTACTTTTTAATCTCTAATTTTATTTATTTGAGTTTTCCCTCCATGTTTCTTTAGAGGTTTATCTATTTTATTTATCTTCTCAAAAAACATCTTTTTGTTTTTTTGATCTTTTGTATTTTAGTTTCAGTTCCATTTATTTCTGCTCTGATCCTTATCATTTCTTGCCTCCTGCTGATTTTGGGTTTGGTTTGTCCTTGTTTTTCTAAGTCTTTGAGATACAACATTAGATCATTGAGATATTTTTGCTTTTAAAATATAAGCACTTGGGCCTGCGCCGTGGCTCACTAGGCTAATCTTCCACCTGCGGCGCCAGCACCCCGGGATCTAGTCCTGGTTGGGGCACCAGATTCTGTCCCAATTGCTCCTCTTCCAGTCCAGCTCTCTGCTGTGGCCCGGGAAGGCAGTGGAGGATGGCCCAGGTCCTTGGGCCCTGCATCTGCATGAGAGACCAGGAGGAAGCACCTGGCTCCTGGCTTCAGATCGGTGCAGCGCACTGGCAGCAACGCACTGGCCACAACGCGCCAGCCGTAGCGGCCACTTGCGGGGTAAACCAATGGAAAAAGGAAGACCTTTCTCTCTGTCTCTCTCTCTCTCACTGTCTAACTCTGCCTGTCCAAAAAAAAAAAATATATATATAAGCACTTAATGCTATAAACTTCCACCTTAATATTGCTCTTGCTGCATCCCTCAGGATTTGATATATTGGGTTTTCATTTTCATCTATTTCAAGAAATTTTTTATTTCCTCTTTAATTTCTTCAATGACCCATTGATCATTCATTAGCATCTTGTTTATTTTCCAAGTATTTATGAGTGTTCTGTTATTCTTGTTCTTGATTTCTAGTTTTATTCCTTTGTGGTCTGAAAAGATACATGGTATGATTTCAGTGTGTTCAAATTTGCTGAGACTTTGTGGCTTAATATGTGGTCTATCCTAGAAAATGTTCCATGTGCTAATGAGAAGAATGTTTATTCTGTAGCTGTTGGGTGAAATGTCCTGTGAATGTCTGTTAGGTCCATTTGCTTGACAGTGTTTCAACTCCAATGTATCTTTATTGATTTTCTGTCTGGATGATCTGTCCATTTATGAGAATGGTGTGTTGAAGTCACCCACTATTATTGTATGGGGATCTGTCTCTTCCTTTAGGTCTAACAATATTTGCTATGTATATCTGGGTGGTTTTGTGTTGGGTACATATATATTTGTGATTATTATGTCTTCTTGCTGAATTGAAACTTTTATCAAAATATAATGTCCTTTATCTTTTTTTACAGTTTTTTATTTAAAGTCTGTTTTATCTGATATTGGGAGAGCTGTTTTGTCTGATATCTGATCAGAATATGCTTGCTCGTTTATGGTTTCTATTTGCCTGGTATGTCTTTTAATAGCCCTTCACTTTCAGTTGTGTGTATGTTGGTTTGTGAAATGAGTTTCTTGTAGACAGCATACAGTAGGATCTTGTTTTTTTTTTGTTTGTTTGTTTTTCTTTTTTTCTTTTTTTATCCATTCAGCCAACCTAAGTTTTTTTGGCTGGAGAATTTATTTGTTTACACTCAAAGTTAGTATTGGTAGGCAAGAACTAAATCCTGTCATTTTGTTGATTGGATACTGATTCTACTTGCTTTGGTAGTGAATTTGGTCATGTCATGTGTTTTCAGAATGTTTATTTCTAATGCAGAGCATCCTTCAGAATTTCTTGTAAGGCTGGTCTGGTGGTGAATTCTCTGTTTTTGCTTATCTGGAAAATGCCTTATTTCTCCTTCACTTTTAAAGGATAGCTTCTCTGAAGATAATATTCTTGGTTGAAAGTTTTTTTTTTTCCTTTTAAGACCTTGGATATATCATCCTACTCTCTTCTGAACTGTAGAGTTTCCGCTGAGAAGTCTGATGTTAGTCTAATTGATTTTCCTTTATATGTAACTTGACACATTTCTCTTACTGTCTTTAGGATTCTCTTCTGGTCCTTAAGTTTTGACAATTTGACTACAATATGTGTTGGAGAAGATCTTTTTTGGTTGAGTCTGCTTGGGATTCTTTGAGCTTCTTGTATCTGGATGTCCATGTTTTTTTCAAGACCTGGGAAATTTTCAACTATTATTTCATTTAGTAGGTTCTCAATGCTTTTTTCTTTTTTAAACTTTTATTTAATAAATATAAATTTCCAAAGAACAGCTTATGGATTAAAATGGCTTTCCCCCCCATAACTTCCCTCCCACGCACAACCCTCCCCTCTCCCGCTCCCTCTCCTATTCCATTCACATCAAGATTCATTTTCAATTATCTTTATATACAGAAGATCAGTTTAGTATATATTAAGTAAAGATTTCAACAGTTTGCACCCACACAGAAACACAAAGTGTAAAATACTGTTTAAGTACTTGTTACAACATTAATTCACATTGAACAACACATTAAGGACAGAGATCCTACATGAGGAGTAAGTGCACAGTGACTCCTGTTGTTGACTTAACAAATTGACACTCTTGTTTATGGCATCAGTAATCACCCTAGGCTCTTGTCATGAGTTGCCAAGGCTATGGAAACCTTTTGAGTTCGCCAACTTCGATCTTATTTAGACAAGGTCGTAGTCAAAGTGGAGATTCACTTCTCCTTTCAGAGAAAGGTACCGCCTTCTTTATTCCTTTTCTTCTCCTTTGGGAATATCCATAATATGAGCACTTGGTCATTTAGTAGTAGACTTTATTCATTCTTTTTAATTATTTTCTCTTTTAATTTTTCTGTTTGGGTTATTTCAAAAGTCTTGTCCTCGAGGTCAGAAATTCTTTCCTCCACTTGATATTATGCTTTTAAAGCTCTCAATTGTATTTTTTATTGCACTGATTGAAGATTTAATCTCCAAAATTTCTATTAGATTCTTCTTAATGAGTTCTATTTCCTTAGAAATATTTTCTTTCATGTCACTTGTTGATTTCCTCATTTCTTTAATCTGTCTATCTGCATTCCCTTACAACTCATTGTGTTTCCTTACAGTTATTATTTTGAATTCTATATTTGTCAGTTCAAAGATTTCCCTTAGTTCAGGATCTAGTTCTGGAGGATTATTGTATTCCTTTGGACATGTCATGCTACCTTGCTTCTTCCTGTCTCCTGTGTCCCTACATTGACTTCTGCACATCTGGTGTAATCATCCTTTCTTCTTTATGGAGCAGATTTTATTGGAAAAGATTTTATGGTTTTGCTGGAATATCACTTGACTCATTGATTTGGCTTTGGTTCTATGTGAGCCCAGGAGTGTAGGCTCTGAGTGATTTCTTTTGTGTTAATCAATGTTGGCTGTGTCTATAAGTGACACAATAGACTAGTCTGCTGCAATTTGTAGGGATAGAAGTGTGACTTTCAGATGAATAAGGGTTTCACTGGGTGTGTATCTTAGGCCCACAGAGAGTTTGGTGTCAGTCTCCCTGGTGATTGTGATAGGCAAGGCCTTGTTCTTGGTGCTGAGGGAGACAAAGGTAGCTGTCCCCTTGTCTCACTGGCAAGCCTGAGTGATACTGGAGCCTATGGTACCAATTGCTATGTCTCTAGGACTGTGCAAGGCAGATGGATTCTTCCTCAGGTCCTCCTAGAAGAGTCCAACTGGTGTTGTAGCTTATAACACCAATAGCCCTAGTCCTGAACCCTGCTCTAGTTCTACAGGGTGACTACAAGGTATACAGGAGATTTTTCTCTGAATGGTGTGAGTCCAAAGAGGTAGAATTCAGGTTGGTTCTTCCCTAGGTCCACCGGGTAGATTACAGGGTCACTGAGATATTTAGAACTAATTGTTACAATCCTGGTGTTGCAGGATATAATGGGCCATTACACAGATCTCCCCTGGTAGAAGCAGATTTATTTACAGGCTGCTTCTGGAATTAGCTCCCAGAAGCTAAGGTGAATCCCTTTGGCTCATGTAGAGTGTGTGAGTATAGTTCTTGCAGCTAATGCCCCAAACCTCCCACAGTTGTAGGTTGTAGAGCATTTGTCCTTTGTCCCACACATTGCCCTGACTCTGACACTAATTCTAGTGGGAGTGTAACAGAGGCATGCTGTGCAACTTTTTTTTTTTTTAAGAAATAATGGTTTATTGAAAAGCAAAGACTTTTTTTGTGGGTTAAAACATGAGCATGCAGTCACTTGTTGACAGACTATTATTTGGGGGGCTGGCACTGTGGCATAGTGGGTAAAGCTGCTGCCTATAGTGCTGGCATCCCATATGGGCACTGGTTTGAGTCCTGGCCGCTCCACTTCTGATCTAGCTGTCTTCTGTGGCCTGGGAAAGTAGTAGAAAATGGCTCAAAGTCCTTGGGGCCCTGACCCACATGGGAGACCCGGAAGAAGCTCCTGGCTCCTGGCTCCTGGCTTCGGATCGTTGTAGCTCCAGCTACAGTGGCCATTTGGGGAGTGAACGAGTGGATGGAAGACCTATCTCTCTGCCTCTATCTTTCTCTAACTCTCCCTTTCAAATAAATAAATAAATCTCTTTATAGACAGTGAGAGAGAAAGACAGAGAGAAAGGTCTTCCTTCCGATGGTTCACTCCCCAAATGGCCACAATGGCCTGAGCTGCGCCGATCCGAAGCCAGGAGCCAGGTGCTTCTTTCCAGTCTCCCATGTGAGTGCAGGGACCCAAACACTAGGGCCACCCTCCGCTGCCCTCCCGGGCCACAGCAGACAGCTGGACTGGAAGAGGAGCAACCAGGACTAGTACCTGGCGCCCCAACCGGGACTAGAACCCCGGGTGCTGCAGGCGGTGGATTAGCCAAGTGAGCCATGGCGCTGGCTAATAAATTTTTTTTAAAAAAGATAGACTATTATTTGGGTAATTTCTCTCTCCCTCTCTCTCTCTCCCTCACCTAGAAACCTTTTATTTAAGGTATACAAAATAATGCATTTCATATATACCAATTTAGTTGAATATGGTGCTCTGTGGGAATGGGAGAGGGAAGAGAAGCAATGCAGATTCTTTGGTCCAAGTCTGGCAGTTGCTCAGACCCCAGTCACTTCCCCAGGCTGAAGTAACAGTCAGTGGATGACTGTGGAATTCCCTCTCAGATAAAACTGCAAGTTGTGGGGCACACAGCAATTTCTTCCTACCTTGATATGGTAAGATGGTGGCTCACAGCCAACAGCTGGCTGTGCTGCATGGCTGGCTGTGGTGTCTGTCTTCTCTCCTCTTATCTCTTGGAGTCTTCTTTTTTTGTGTTCTTAAGATTTCATCATCTCGAATCAGCCCTTAAGGCATTCGGATCTGGCTGAAGAGCCCAGGAGAGTATTTTAGGCATTGAAAGCCAAGACACTCTGGCAAAAAACAACAACAACAACAACAACAACAACAACCAAAAACAGCAACAACAACAAACTTAAATGAAAGATCTCTGTGAGTGAGTGAGATCCCAGTAGAAAGAAGGAGGTACCTTTCTCTGAAAGGAGAAGTGAATCTCCACTTTGACTATGACCTTGTCTAAATAAGATCGAAGTTGGCGAACTCAAAAGGCTTCCATAGCCTTGGCAACTCATGACAAGAGCCTAGGGTGATTACTGATGCCATAAACAAGAGTGTCAATTTGTTAAGTCAACAACAGGAGTCACTGGTCACTGTGCACTTACTCCTCATGTAGGATCTCTGTCCTTAATGTGTTGTTCAATGTGAATTAATGTTATAACTAGTACTCAAACAGTATTTTATACTTTGTGTTTCTGTGTGGGTGCAAACTGTTGAAATCTTTACTTAATATATGCTAAATTGATCTTCTGTATATAAAGTTAATTGAAAATGAATCTTGATGTGAATGGAATGGGAGAGGGAGCGGGAGCAGGAGAGGGGAGGGTTGTGCGTGGGAGGGAAGTTATGGGGGGGAAAGCCATTTTAATCCATAAGCTGTACTTTGGAAATCCGTATTTGCTAAATAAAAGTAAAAAAAAAGAAATCACTAAAAAATTTAAAAAATAAAAACAATAGATTTCATCATCTCTATTGATCTGTCTTTAAATTTACTAACTCTTTCTTCTGCCTGTTCATATTACTGTTGAGCCCTGATATAGTCTGAATATGTCCCTCAAAATCTGTACGTTAATGGAAAGCCAAGACACTCTGGCAAAAAGATCTCTGTGAGTGAGATCCCAGTGGAAAGAACAGGTCTTCAAAGAGGGAGGTGCCTTTCTCTGAAGGGAGGAGAGAACCTCCACTTTGACTATGACCTTGTCTAAACAAGATAAGAGTCGGAGAACTCAAGGGGCTTCCATAGCCTTGGAAACTCATGACTGGTGCATAGGGAGATTACTGATGCCATAAACAGGAGTGTCAATTTGTAAAGTCAACAACAGGAGTCACTGTGCACTTACTCCTCATGTAGGATCTCTGTCCTTAATGTGCTGTACATTGAGGCTTAATGCTATAACGAGTACTCAAACAGTATATTTCACTTTGTGTTTCTATGGGGGTACAAACGATTGAAATCTTTACTTAATGTACACTAAACTGATCTTAAAAAAAAAAAAGAAATTATCAATTCCCAACTTGACTCTCACTGGGATTAAACATGACAATAGGTCTGATCTGATTTCATCATCATTTAAAAAAAATCATCTATTATTTTTCACTTTATGTTTCTGTGTGGGAGCAAACTGTTGAAATCCTTACTTAAGGTATACTAAGCTGATCTTCTGTATATTAAGATAATCGAAAATGAATCTTGATGTGAATGGAAGGGGAGAGGGAGTGGGAAAGGGGAGGGTTGTGGGTGGGAGGGATGGTATGGGGGGGGAAGCCATTGTAATCCATAAGTCGTACTTTGGAAATTTATATTCATTAAATAAAAGATAAAAAAAATAAAAAAAATAATTCCATTCTACTACTCTAAGAAAAAAAAAATCTGTACGTTAAACCTATTCACTGTTATGGATTGAACAGGACTTGCCCCTCAAACTCATGCAGTCATTTAAACCCCAAAATCTTGTGTTAACAGTTAATGAAATAATGCTAATAGTTGGTAGATTATGGTAGAGACTTGATCTAAGTTAGTGGCTAGGAAGTAAGACCAGTGAGAGGCCTTTAGGTCATTGAGGGCTTGCCAGTTCTAAGAAAGGATTGGCTATTTAAGCTGAGTTTGGCTTAGCTTCTCTCTCTGCCTCCTGGCTCATCATGTGATTATTCCTCTGCCCATATTCAGCCTCTGCCAGTAACTAGACTAATGGAGCCACCTGATTTTGAATTGTGAAACTTCAAACTATAAGATGAAACAAACCTTTTCCTAACCAAAAAGCTCCTCTCAGATATTTTAGTTAGATAATGATAAGCTGACTAATACAATCACCAATTTTATATATATAAACATAAGATGTAAGGCCTTTAAGAAGTGATTAAGTCATGAGGACAGACCCCTCATGGATGGGACTAGGGACCTTGTAACGGGGCTTGAGGCAATGTATTCACTCTGTTGTCTTCTGCCAGGGCAGGTGGGATACAGTGTTTATCTCTTTGGCTCTTTTGCCTTCTGCTATATGAGGATGCAGCAACCAGGTGTCATCTTGGAAGCAGGAAACAGGCCCTCACCAAATAGCAAATCTGCTGGCACCTTGATCTTGGACTTCTCAGCCTCTGGGACTATGAAAAAATACATTGCTATTATGTATAAATTACCCTAAATCAGATATATTGTTATAGCATAATTAACACACTCAGATTTGAGTTATAATCTAGTGCCATTTCTTTATTCCAGTATAGTTTTTCTCCACCCACCTCTTTGTGCTATTGTTTACATATATATTACATTACCATCTGTAATAGATATAACAACACAATTATGTACAAATTGGTTTATACAATTGCTTTTTAAATGAGAAAGAAGAAATTACCATTTTTACTAACACTTATAATTGCATAGTTTCATTTATCAGTAATGTTTGTTTTTTTAAGTGATTTCAAATTACCATCTAGGGTCACAGGCTTTCAGTCTGATATACTTACTCTAATATTTGCTATAAGATATGTATGCTATTTCATGCATGGAAAGCCAAGACACTGTGGCAAACAATGTTCTACATGAAGGATCTTTGTGAATGAGATCCAGTGGAAATAAGTGGCCATCAAAGAAGGATGTACTTTTCTCTAAAGGGAGAACTTCTACTTTGCTTTATAGCCTTGACTAAATACTGACGGAGTTTGTGGACTCAAAAGGATTCCATAGCCTAGGCAGCTCATGTCAAGAGCCTCGGGTGGTCACTGACACCATACATAAGAGTGTTAATTGTTAAATTAACAACAGGAGTCACTGTGCACGAACTCCCCATGCAGGACCTCTGTCCTCAGTGAGTTGTATTATGAGAGTTAACTGTAAAACTAGTTCTCAAATAGATCTTGTGTGTGTGTGTATGCAAGTTGTTGAAATATTTACTTAGTATAGAGTTAATCTGCTGTGTACAAAGTTAACTGAAAGTGAATCTTAATGGAGAATGGGACTGGGAAGGGGAGAGGGAGGAGGAGGGGTGGGAGTATGGGTGGGAGGGTGGGTATGGTGGGAAGAATAACTATATTCCTAAAGTTATGCTTATGAAATTTGTATTCCTTAAAAATAAATTTTAAAAAAGATATGTATGCTAGCAATGAAGTCTCAGTTTATCTTGGAATGTCTTTATTTCACTGTTAACTGAAAGATAATTTTGCTAAGATATGTGATTCTTGGTTGACAGATTGTTTTTTCCATTCAGTGCTTTGAACATGACATCTTATAGCTTTTTCGCCTTTGTTGTTTTGTATAAGTCAGCTGTTAATCTTATATGGGTTCTAATGTACATGATGAATTGGTTTTCTCTTGTAAGATTTCCTTTTTGTCTTTCACTTTTGGCATTTTTACTATGATATGTTTTGGTGTGAGTCTGGTTGCATTTATCAGACTTGGAGTTCACAGAAATTCACCTGGAGTTCACTTGGAGTTGAGATTCACTTGCAATTTACTTGGAGATTTACTGAAATCAATCTGTAAGTTTGAACATTCTTCTTTAGTTCAGACCTACTGTTGAGTTCCTCTAAGTGAAAATATTTTTTAGGTTATTATTCTTTTTTTAAAAAAAGATTTTTATTTATTTATTTGACAGGCAGAGTTACAGACAGTGAGGGAGACAGAGAGAAAGGTCTTCCTTCCGATGGTTCACTCCCCAAATGGCCGCAATGGCCAGAGCTGCGCCGACCCGAAGTCAGGAGCCAAGTGCTTCTTCCTGGTGTCCCATGTGGGGGCAGGGGCCCGAGCACTTGGGCCATCTTCTGTTGCTATCCCAGGCCATAGCAGAGAGCTTGACTGGAAGAGGAGCAACCAGGACTAGAACCAGTGCCCGTATGGGATGCCGGTGCCGCAGGCGGAGGATTAACCTAGTGTGCCACCGCGCCGGCCCCTAGGTTATTATTCTTTTGAATTCCAGAATTTCTGTTTGGTTCTTTTTAATAATTTCTACCTCTTCAGTGATATTCTATATTTGATGCACTATGTCATCATAGCTTCCTATATTTCTTTAAACATAATTTTCTTTGAATTTATTTGCAATGGTTGTTTGAAGTCTTACTCTGCCAAATACAACATCTGATCACTCTCTCTTTGGAATTTCTTTCCTGCACTTTTCCTGTATATAGGTCACTCTTCCCTTGTTTATTTGCATGTATGATAATTTTTGTTGAAAATAGGACATTTTAGGGAATGTATTGTAATAAAATTGGGTACTGGCTTCATTCCTCATGTTTGTGGCTTCTTTTTGTTGTTTGATTGTTTATCTGTTTAGTAGTATGGCTAGACTATTTTAGTGAAAGGTACTTTCCATGTAATGTGAAACCTTTAATATTGCTCCTCAGAAGATGTAACCTTGAGCATGCTCTTTGTCTCTCTGAATGACTAGTGTGTGTTAAGCTGTCTATCTCTATTGATATCACACCAGGCTGTTAGGCTATACTAATTTCTATCTGATTTCTCTACTGTTTTAGAAGGCTTTGGCCTTAAATTGCTTCATAGCATCGCCCAATTATATTTGGGCCCCTTTGAGGGGGTTAACTTTTCAGGCAATATCTGAGACTTGCTCTTCTCCCTGGGAGGCTAATCTTAGCTTCTACTTTCCTTGGTTCTCTGTAGTAAATAAACTGGTCTATAGCTTAGATGGTTACTTTCATGGAATTACCAATCTCCTCTTAATTACTCACTACCAAAATAACCATTTTTTTGTTTTTTTTTTTATATGTATATATTATTTCAGGTATACACACTTAATGCATTTCATATATACAAGTATACAAACATAGTGGTTCTTCCTACCCTACCCTCCCTCCTGCCCACTCCCACCGTTCTTCCTCTGAAGAAGGAACTCAGGTTCAGGGGCATCATGACAAGCCAGGCTTGGCACTGGTTACACGAGCAGTGTTCAGAGCATTCCCATGCAAGGTCTGCCTTCTCAGACGGAGAAGCAGCTTTCTAGGAACTAAACAGCCTGCCACTTTTATCTTGCAAAGTCTTCTTTGGCCACTTTCTTCTGACTGAGCATCTCTTCTTTGTAGAAATTCCACGAGCCCCTTTCCCTCTGTTTCTGGTTCTTTTTTTTTTTAACTTTTATTTAATAAATATAAATTTCCAAAGTACAACTTTTGAATTATAGCGGCTTTTCCCCTCATAACCTCCCTCCCACCTGCAACCATCCTACCTCCCACTCCCTCTCCCATCCCATTCTTCATCACGATTCATTTTCAATTATCTTCATATACAGAAGATCAACTTAGTATATGCTAAGTAAAGATTTCAGCAGACTGCATCCATACAGACACACAAAGTATAGAGTACTGTTTGAGTAGCAGTTTTACCATTAATTCACATAGTATAACACATTAAGGACAGAGGTCCTACATGGGGAGTTCGTGCACAGTGACTCCTGTTGTTGATTTAACAATTGACACTCTTATTTATGACATCAGTAATCACCCGAGGCTCTTGTCATGAGCTGCCAAGGCTATGGAAGCCTCTTGAGTTCTCCAACTCCGATCTTATTTAGACAAAGTCATATTCAAAGTGGAAGTTCTCTCCTCCCTTCAGAGAAAGGTACCTCCTTCTTTGATGGCCCGTTCTTTCCACTGGGATCTCACTCACAGAGATCTTTCATTTAGGGAGACTTAGACTCCCATACAATAGTATTGGGGGACTTCAATACTCCACTTTCAGCAATAGACAGATCAACCAGACAGACAATCAACAAGGAAACAGATTTAACCATTGTTTCTAAGACCACCCTTATGCTTGAACTTCCTCATAAATTGTTTCAAATAAAGTCAGTTTCTCCGAGAAGAGCCCTGGAGTGCTCGCTCGCTCGCTCTCTCTCTCTCTCTCTCTCTCTCTCTCTTTCTCTTTCTCTCTGAAAAGATTTTTCTATTTATTTGAAAGTCAGAATTACACACACAGAGAGAAGGAGAGGCAGAGAGAGAGAGAGAGAGAGAGAGAGAGAGAGAGAGGTCTTTCATCCGCTGGTTCACTCCCCAGTTGGCCACAATGGCCAGAGCTGAGCTGATCCAAAGCCAGGAGCCAGGAGCTTCTTCTGGGTCTCCCACACGGGTGTTGGGGCCCAAGGACTTGGATCATCTTCTACTGATTTCCCAGGCCATAGCAGAGAGCTGGATCGGAAGTGGAGCAGCCGGAACTTGAACCGGCGCCCATATGGGATGCCAGACTGCAGGCGGTAGCCTCACCCGCCATGCCACAGCGCCGGCCCTGGAGCTGTTTTTAGAGGCTGCCTCTCTTTTCCTAGTAAATATTTCTGGATTATTCTCTGAGCCCTGCATGAGTCAGTAACTCTGATCTTCTCAGATTTTCACTGCTGACATAGAGCCAACATCTTGACAGTGAGTTGGAATGAGAGTGACTCAGGCTCCAGTATTCTTGGCCTTTGACACCTGATATAATGTGTCTGTCCTGTGTATCGAAGTAAGGTGGAGTAAGGGAGTCCCAACCTCTTGATGGGATTCACAGGAATTAAATTCCTGGAACTTGGAGTTGAAGAGGATGAGAAATGCTAGTGGCTTGTCTCTCTCAAGGAGATATGGTAACACTTGATTTAGAGTTGAGGGGTGTAAGAGACCTATTTTCTTGGCCATACCCTCATAGAATGGAGCTTTCATTAAATCCACTTGGGGGATGGAGAGAGAGAGAATGGGTCTTTGCTGAACCTCCATAGATTTTTGCTTTTCTTACTGAGTTTTAATAGATTTTTAAAATTTATTTTTATGATTTATTTTATCTATTTGAAAGAGAGAGGGAGAGAGGGAGAGAGAGAGAGAGAGGGAGAGAAAGAGAATGAATGAATGAATCTTTCATCCACTAGTTCACTTCCCAAATGGCTGCAACCACCAGGGCTGGACCATGCTGAAGCCCAGAGCCCAGAACTCCAAATGGGTCTCCCATTTGGGTTTCAGGGGCCCAAGTATTTGGGACATCTTCCATTGCTTTTCCAGGCACATTAGCAGAGAGCTGGATTGGAAGCAGAGCAGCTGAGAGTTGAACCAGCATTCTAGTAGGGGTGCTGGCATTGCAGGAGGTGGCTTAACCCTCTGAACCACAATGCTGGCCCCTAGATTTTTCTTTTTCTTTTTTGTATTTATTTGGCAGGTAGAGTTATAGACAGTGAGAGAGAGAGAGAGAGAGAGAAAAGTCTTCATTCCGTTGGTTCACCCCACAAATGGCCGCTACAGCCGAAACTGTGCTGATCCGAAGCCAGGAGCCAGGTCCTTTCTCCTGGTCTCCCATGTGGGTGCAGGACCCAAGCACTTGGGCCATCCTCCACTGCCTTCCTGGGCCACAGCAGAGAGCTAGACTGAAAGAGGAGCAGCTGGGACTAGAACCTGGTGCCCATATGGGATGCTGGCGCCACAGGGGGAGGATTAACCAAGTGAGCCACAGCAGGGGCCCCTAGATTTTTCTTGAATTCTTCACTTGTTGTTTACCCTTAGGACAATTTCTAGGGACTTTAAATAGTTTGTAAGGCACAGAAAGAGACAGAGAGTGAGCAAGAGACAGAGTGAGAGAGCTCTTATTCATTGGTTCACTCTCCAGATGCCTATAATGGTTGACCCTTGGCCAGGTCTAAACTTGGCAGCAGGGAACTCAATGTATGTCTGCCACATGGGTGGCAGGAACTCAATTACTTGAACCATCACCACTGTCTCCCAGGGTCTGTGTTAAAAAGAAGCTGAAGTCAGGAACTGGAGCCGGGATTCAAACCCAGGCACTCCAATATAGAACATGGGTATCTTAACTGGCCTCTTAACCACTAACCTAAATGTTTACCCCAAGTGGTTGATTTTTAAAATTATGTACACCATTTATCACTCTTTGTTCCTTATGCATTGTGTATGTGGGATTCTTCCACTTCCATGTTTAACAAAATGCTGCTTTATGTGAGCAATTTTATGGTTTGTTGCATCAGAAAACATTCAGTTCATGAAAATGAATTTCAGTTGTATAGTCACTTCATGTCCCATGATCAGATTTTCAGTCTCTACCAGGGCCCAGTAGTAAACCAACAGCTATTTTTCAAGTGGAGAATCATTGTCAATAGAGGAAAGCATTGTCTTGCTTGTGAGCCATTGTGATCTTCACAGAGATTGCCTATTGGGGTCTGGCAGAGATTTGTACTTTTTCTTTACCTGCTACAGACATGACATTTTGAGTAGCTTCAGATCTGCTGAGTCATAATATCTGAGTGACATATCAGGTTGCTGCAACTGAAACCTACTGCAAATGCATTTCTTATGGAGTGTCATTCAAAAGTAGTCTTTTTTTTTTTTTTTGACAGGCAGAGTTGACAGTGAGAGAGAGAGAGACAAAGAGAAAGGTCTTCCTTTTCCGTTGGTTCACCCCCCCAATGGCTGCTGTGGCCGGTGCACCACACTGATCTGAAGCCAAGAACCAGGTGCTTCTCTGGGTCTCCCATGTGGGCGCAGGGCCCAAGGACTTAGGCCATTTTCCACTGCACTCCCGGGCCACAGCAGAGAGCTGGACAGGAAGAGGAGCGACTGGCACACAATCCGGCGCCCCAACTGGGACTAGAACCCAGTGTGCCAGTGCCACAGGCGGAGGATTAGCCTATTGAGCCGCGGCACTGGCCCAAAAGTAGTCTTAACAAGGGTCACAATAAATGGGTCAGAGCAGCATAATGAAATGTCCAAAGCATCTCAAGAAGTACTACTGTGCTTCTTTATTCATGGTAGATGGTACACATGCAAGAGCTTCTATCTCATATTGGATATCTAGAATGCCCAATACCACTGGACCCTTAGGAACTCCACCAATGTGGCAAGCCTCTGAACTCTTCCAAGGTTCATCCCCTATCCTCTGGCACACACGTCTTGCTAAGGTATTTAGGTCATGTGCTATTTCCTCTTCAGTGGATTTATATAGTGTAATGTCATCAATGTAATGGACCATTGTGTTGTTCTTTGGGATATGAAGAGAATCAGTTGTCCTCTGGGCTGTGACAATGAGCAGAATAGCTGTGTGGAAATAGTAAAGATATATTGTTTTTTCTTCCCTGTAAATATAAACTGTTTGTTATGTTGCTTATTGATTAAAATGGGGAAGAATGAATTTCCAATTTGATAGCTATATACCAGTAGAGTTGCCACATATGGAACCCCAGCTGCAATTTATATCATTTAATTATGTTTGTGATAATTTACTCTGATTTTCCAAAAAACCATCTGGTTTGCATTAGCCAAGTCAGTGAGTTACCTGGGGATTTGGTAGAAATTACCTTAATAGCATCTCTCAAGTTTTGATTAGGTATTGATTTATTTAGTTACCCCATAGACACAATCCTTTTGGTTTACTAATGTAGCAGAGGTGGGGCAGTTCCAGGGACTTCCATTTGGCTTTTTCTACTATAATATATCACTCAATGATCAGAGTATCAATTTGGGAATTCTGCCAGTTAGTAAATGTATCTATCTATTCCTACTATATATTTTGATTCTTGGTGAATAGCCATAGGATGCTGGAGGATTGGGACAGGAGGCGCTGTGGTGTTGCAGCACCAGGTTTGAGTCCTTTCTACTCTGCTTCTGATCCAGCTTCTTGCTAATGCACACTCTGGGAGGCAGCAGATGATGGCCAAAGTTCTTGGGTTCCTGTCACCCAGATGGAAGACCAGGATGAGTTTCAGGCTCCTGGCTACAGCCTGGTGCAGCCCTGGATGTTGCAGTCATTTGGGGAGTGAACCAATAGATTTAAGATCAATCTCTCTCTCTCTCTCTCAAATAAATAGATAAATACATACATACATAAATCTTTTACAAAATAACCATAAGATGCAAACTTAGCTCCACTGTAAGACATATTCAAGCCAATACTATCACCTGAACTCCATAGGTCACCTGCTCTGATCAGTGGTTAATAGTGATACTTCAGATGTTTAGGGATTGGTGTGTGTTCAGAGACATTATCTAATAATATCCAGTAGGTCTGAGTATTTCTCTTTCCCCAGTTTAGTTACCCTGATAACTTGCTACAAGATCTTCAGGGGAGAATTTATGTGGCTATGTTGCAGAGTCCTTCCTTGGTCAAGGGGCTATGTGTCTGTGAACTGGCTTAGGACTGGGAACTGGGTAAGAGGACGTGGATTTCCTCTATGATGACCAAAGTAAGTTAGATTCCTGCCCAGAAGACTTATAATTTTTCCATATATATCTTATTTATGTATATATGGAAAATATATGTGGGTACTAATATATATTAGTTATATACACACATAATATCTGTATATGTGTTATATATTATTTGTATATGTGTATTATATATATATTTTCCAGAGAAATAGAACCAATAGATAGGATAGATAGACAGCCAGAAAGATAGATATTTGAGAGGGGATTTATAAATGATACTGATTCACATTATTATGGAGACTGAGAAGTCTTGTAATGTGCCATCTAAAAGCTGGAGAGCCACGGAAGCTGATGGCATGGTTCAGTCCAAGTCTGAAAGCCTTAGAAGCAGGGGAATCAGTGGTATAACTCTCAGTCTAAGGCTGAAGGCCTCAGAACCTGGACAGGGAGTGGTCACTGAAAGTCCTGGGGTCTGAAGACCTGAAAACATAGATTTCTGATGTCTAAGAGCCAGGGAAGAAGGGTGTCCTGGCTCCAGAAGAGAGAGAGTGAATTCAACTTCCCTCTGCCTTCTTGTTCTCTCTGGGCCTTCAGTAGATTGGATGATATCCATCTACATTTGTGTGAGAGTAGATCTTTGTTACTAAGCCAGTTAATGCTCTTCTAGAAACATCTACAGATGTACCCCAAAATAATGCTTTACCAGTTATCTTGACATACCTTAATTCAGTCAGGTTGACACTTAAAATAATCATTACAATATGTGAAGCAGCACTTTAGTAAGTTGAACATACATTTCATTTTTAGGTATCCTGTGATCAATTAGTCATTGCCACAGATACTTGTGAGTCAAAACACTTGGATTATCATTCTATCCCTATGTATTACTGTGGTAATTGTTACTATTTTATCTCCCTGGCCTTAACTTTTTCAGGATCCTGTTGTTCCCATTTTAGGTCAGGGGGCCCAATTCCTTTGCAGTATCCCTCACCATTATTATGGCCTTCAGAATATGACCACTATGCTTTTGTCAAGAAGGCATGTACTTCCCTTGTCAACACATATTTTTACTATTTTTATTTTGAAACAATAATAAGTATACAGAAATATTATAGACAAGTGGCAGGTAAAATAAGTTTTTTTTCTTGAAACTTTTTAGAATAAATTACCAACCTGCTGGGGAGAGTGATCCAACATGGGAAGCGAGATACTCAGCAGACTCATAGAATGGCAGATGTCCTAAACAGCACTCTGGCCTCAGAATCAGCCCTAAAGGCATTCGGATCTGGCTGAAAAGCCCATGAGAGTATTTCAGGCATGGAAAGCCAAGGCACTCTGGCAAAACAACAACAACAACAACAAAAAAGAAAAAAACAAAAAAAAAACAAACCCAAACCTAAATGAAAGATCTCTGTGAGTGAGATCCCAGTGGAAAGAATAGGTCTTCAAAGAAGGAGGTACCTTTCTCTGAAGGGAGGAGAGAACCTCCACTTTGACTATGACCTTGTCTAAACAAGATAAGAGTCGGAGAACTCAAAAGGCTTCCATAGCCTTGGAAACTCATGACTGGAGCATAGGGAGATTACTGATGCCATAAACAGGAGTGTCAATTTGTAAAATCAACAACAGGAGTCACTGTGCACTTACTCCTCATGTAGGATCTCTGTCCTTAATGTGCTGTACATTGAGATTTAATGCTATAACGAGTACTCAAACAGTATATTTCACTTTGTGTTTCTATGGGGGTGCAAACTGTTGAAATCTTTACTTAATGTATACTAAACTGATCTTCTGTAAAAAAAAAAAAAGAAATTATCAATTCCCAACTTGACTCTCACTGGGATTAAACATGACAATAGGTCTGATCTGATTGCATCATCATTTAAAAAATCATCTATTATTTTTCACTTTATGTTTCTGTGTGGGAGCAAACTGTTGAAATCTTTACTTAATGTATGCTAAACTGATCTTCTGTATATTAAGAGAATTGAAAATAAATCTTGATGTGAATGGAAGGGGAGAGGGAGTGGGAAAGGGGAGGGTTGCGGGTGGGAGGGACGTTATGGGGGGGAAGCCATTGTAATCCATAAGCCGTACTTTGGAAATTTATATTCATTAAATAAAAGTTAAAAAAAATTACCAACCTGCTGCCCATTTACCCCAAAATCTTTTTTTTAAAGATTTATTTATTTATTTGAAAGTAAGAGTTACATAGAGAGAAGGAGAGGCAGAGAGAGGCCTTTCATCCGATGGTTCACTTCCCAATTGGCTGCAACAGCCAGAGCTGTGCTGATCTGAAGCCAGGAGCCAGGAGCCTCCTCAAGGTCTCCCACAAGGTGCAGGGGCCCAAGGAGTTGGGCCATCTTCCACTGCTTTCCCAGGCCATAGCAGAGAGCTGGATTGGAAGTGGAGCAGCTAGGTCTTGAACTGGCACCCACATAGGATGCCGGCACTTCAGGCCAAGGTATTAACCCACTGTGCCACAGCGCTGGCCCCAACCCTCCAAATATTGCATGTATGTTTTTCCATATATTTAAGTGTGCATTCTGATAAAAAATTACATTCTCCTATATGACCACAAGACAACCAGCATCATTGATAAATTGACAGTAATACATTATCACAATCTAATCCTAGATCCCATTCAACTTGTGCCAATTGTCCTTCAGAGTAAAAGGATCTTGGACAGAATTGTGCATTGCATCAAATTTTAATGTCCCTTTAATGTCTCCTTTAATGTGGAAAGATTTATCAGTTTTCCCCTGATTTTCATGGTCTTGAAACTTCTGAATATTAGAATGTTTCATAGACTACCTTCAATTTTGATTATACAAATATTTCTTTATGATTAGATTCATGTTATGTATCTCCGGTGGCTTTGTAATATGCCAAGTGATTAAGCCAAATGGAATTTACCAGAATCCCCTTTTCATTATGATTCTTATTAGGCAGGACCACAAAAGTGATTATTCTGTGAGATTTGGAGGGTGGAAGTGAAGCAGCAGCCGTTTTGTAGTTTAAACACAGTGTTGTTTATTTGTTGACACTCTATTGGTGTGGGTCACCATCTGGGCCTGTAACTGTTGCACTTTCCCCTAGATTGTACGTCAATTCCTTTGACTTCTGGGCCAGGTATGTGTTTAACTCCATGATGAAGGTCCCAGCTTCTGCAGGATATCCATATCACTAAGGTCAGAAGCAACAAGAACTGCCAGCTTATGCTTGTGGACTCTGATTTGTCCTCGTTCTCCCCCACATTATCTGTCTTCCCTTTCCAACTGCCTTCTCAGTGAACTGCAAGTTCCAGCATCAGACAAAAAGACTGAAACAGCCTAGCATAGATTGCTTAAACATCTCCTGCATTTGTAGCTCAAATCTCTGTAACAAATTCCTAGTGGATTTCTTTTCTCTCATTGAATCTGACTGAAAGAATATCTTTGACAATAACATTATGTAAATGTTACATTTTTTTATCACATCCTATCAGGAGACAAATGATTTATATTTGTACTGTTACTAATGTTCACTTGTATCCTTGTTGAAGGCAACATGTGCCAGGGTTGTCCACTGTAAAGTTACTGTTTTCACCTTTAGTAATTGATAAGCACTTTGTGAGGAGATACTTAGAAACTATGCAGATAGGCCAGCGCCGCGGCTCACTAGGCTACTCCTCCGCCTTGCGGCGCTGGCACACCGGGTTCTAGTCCCGGTCGGGGCACCGGATTCTGTCCCGGTTGCCTCTCTTCCAGGCCAGCTCTCTGCTGTGGCCAGGGAGTGCAGTGGAGGATGGCCCAAGTCCTTGGGCCCTGCACCCCATGGGAGACCAGGATAATTACCTGGCTCCTGCCATCGGATCAGTGCGGTACGCCGGCCGTAGTGCGCTGGCCGCGGCGGCCATTGGAGGGTGAACCAACGGCAAAGGAAGACCTTTCTCTCTGTCTCTCTCTCTCTCACTGTCCACTCTGCCTGTCAAAAAAAAATAAAAAAAAAAAACAGAAACTATGCAGATAGCCCATTCCTCATCAAAATATAAGTTTATTTCTTTATTTACTTTTGTCAGAGTGGACTCATGGTTTCCTATTTTATTCAATAATTTTTTATTATCATTACTCTGATGCTCAAATTGCTAGTTTATTTGCCCTTTTGTTATGCCTTCCTCATTCTTGGACATTTACTTGCTTCCTTGATTTCTGGCACAAAAAAGATGTTCCTGGCTCATCTTACCATTTTCTTGTCCCAGCCCTATAATCAGCCATTTCTGCACAGAGCTCTGGTTTCTTTTAACAGAAAATGGTATTTAGAAGTCAAGATCTGGGTGCTAAGTATGATTGTTGCTACTGGGGTATCATTGCTTTTAGACTCTCTCAGCAGCCAGAGCTAAGAGATTCAGGTAAAGGGGTGTGTGTGTGTGTGTGTGTGTGTGTGTAAATAAGTATATATACAAGTATATATACAAATAATTCATGTGTATATATTTATTTTTATATTAGAAATCATGAGTTCTCGAGCCGGCACCGAGGCTTGCGGCGCCGGCACCCCAGGTTCTAGTCCCGGTTGGGGTGCCAGATTCTGTCCTGGTTGCTCCTCTTCCAGTCCAGCTCTCTGCTGTGGCCCGGGAGTGCAGTGGAGGATGGCCCAAGTTCTTGGGTCCTGCACCCGCATGGGAGACCAGGAGGAAGCATCTGGCTCCTGCCTTCGGATTGGTGCAGCACACCGGCCATAGTGGCCATTTGGGGAGTGAACCAACGGAAGGGAGACCTTTCTTTCTCTCTGTCTCTCTCTCCCTGTCTAACTGCCTGTCCAAAAAAATAAAAAATAAAAATAAAAATAAAAATAAATCATGAGTTCTCATTGGTACATCTATCTAGTTATAATATAATACTACAGGTTTTCCATTTTTTCCCCTTCTCTGACAGTGAGGAACTTGGCTTCAGTTATTCTTAACAACTTGACTAGGCCCCCTGTATGTAATTAGTCTGAATCTCTTCTACCAATCCTTCACCTATAGAGAAAACTTCCTAACCCTACTTTTGCACTGACATTTGATGTCAGGCCACCCTTCTGCATGGGTGTCTTTCATGCTTCATGGCTACTTATAGCCCACACCAGGATACTTACTTTCTTGTGGAGATTACCATTCTCTATCCCTCAGTCTCTGGTGCAGCACACTGCTCATCCCTACCCCACCTCTGCTGTGTGGATGTCCTCTTAACTGCATATGGGTTCTGACACTCCATGCCAGGTCACCTCTTTTGCAGGGATGCCCCCCCCCCCGCCCTGCTCAGACTCTGACCCCTTAGTGCCAAGCTGCTTCTCTTGCATGTGGTTTTTTTTTTTTTTTTTTTTTTTTTTTTTTTTTTTTTTTTTTTACACTGCTTGGGTTCTGATACCCAACACTGGGGAGGTGCTCCTTGGGCACATCCTTTTCACTCTGTTTTGGTACAAACTCTCTGCTATAGGGTGCTCTCTCATTTGCATATAAGGCTTTCTCATCCCACTTGGATTCTTAACACCTCACACCAGGAAGTCCCTACCCTTCACTGGCATCCTTTTCACTCTTCTTGGATTCTAACACCCCATACCAGACACTACACCTGCTTGTCTACCTTCCTCACCTTGCTCAGGCCTTGATACCCTGATTTAGGCTGCCACCTCACTTCATGGATACATGCTTCACCTTGATCAGGATCTGACACTCTGTATTCGTCTGCCTGACTTTATGGACACCCTTGTCATTCCACTTAGGCTCTGACACTGCATGCCAGGTTGCATCTCTGTAGACATGCCTTTCTCCCACTGCTTAGCTCTGTCTTTGCATGCTAGTTTGTACTCTGATATGGGTATCCTCCTAACCTCACTTAGGCTCTGATACTCCATTCTCAGGCCACTTATTCTGGAAGGATACCCATTTCCCTCTTCTTGGGCTCTGATCTACCACACTAGGCAGCCCTCTTCACTTCATATGGATACTCTCCTTATCATATTCAGACTTTGATAGCCTATTCTAGGGCCACCTGTCCTTGGCAGTGTTCTCCTCCCTCTGCCATGCTGTGCTGTCATGGACTATTCAATGTGGATACTCGTTTAACCCTACTTGGGTGCTAGTACCCAAGTTTGGGGCATAGTCTGGAAAGCCACAATCCTAAATACTGAAACCCTGAAATATCAGTATCCCTAAAGTCTAAAAATCCCAAAAGATCAAAATTCTGAAAGTAAAATTATGCCAAAAATAATTTGAAAACTCTTTAAAAGATATTTATTCACATTTTAAAAGGAAATTTATTTGAGAAACATATAAAAACATGTCAGAACACTTCATAGGTCACTCTTCATAATGAAATAGACAATAACAACATATTTTTGCAAGCATAAACACTCAGGTATAGTAATTACAATTACATAACTGTTGAACTGTATTCATAAGGAGATATGTCAAAAAGCAAAATGTATAAATGAAATTAACTATTGTTGTTAATTGTGTATACCTAGCTTTGTAAGTATGTCTTCTGAAACACCATATTGAGTAATCTGTCTTTTGATGAAATTGATAAGAAAATGGTGATGGGTCACTATCACACATCTAGTTGTCAAAAAAGCCCAGATCTCAAGAAATAATATTTTTCACAACTACAAGTGTATAAAAAGAACATCTCTTCATTTACTGAAGAAGATTAACACTTTTATGCCCACTCATAATGCTTACACATGAAATCAACATTGTGGTAAACCACTTTTGCAGAGTCAAATTTGCAAAAAAATATATATAATGAAGTAGAACTCTAAAAATGTTACACAGTTTATACCTCCAGTATTGGAAATGATGAGAAGATGAGGGGCTGGCATTGTGGTACAGTGGGTAAAACCACTGCCTGTGATGACAGCATCATGTAAGAGCACCAGTTTTAGTGCTGGATGCTCCACTTCTGATCCAGCTCCCTGATAATGCACCTGGAAAGGCAGTGGAAGATGGCTCAAGTGCTGGGGCCTCTGCCACTCACATGGGAGACCTGGATGGAGTTCTTTGTTCCTGGCTTCTGCCTTGTCCAACCCTTGCCATTGCGGCCATTTGGGAGAATGAATTAGTAAATGGAAGATCTCTCTTTGTCTCTCCATCTCTCTCTGTAACTCTGCCTTTCAAATAAATAAATGAATCTTTCTTTAAAAAAGCTGGCTGACTTTCATGATCATGAGCTATATTTTGTTGTGTTATGATGATTAACTGCGTTTTTTTTTACAGCATACTTCTGCTCAGAGAATATGTTCATGTTCATTTACTGTGTGGCTGTGATCTTTTTAAAATTTTTTTGAGTCTGCATACACTGATGTGAGTACTCCCTGTTACATTTTTTTTCATTTTGCCATGTTTCTATGTTTTTTTTTTTTTTATGTGGAAATCCATTCTGCATGCACTCATATAACAAACCACCAGTCTGGTGGAAACAATACTATTGATTGATCAGGAACAGCATTGCACTATGTGTCTTTGTATCCTACCATACTGATAATTATTTTCAAGGGGCCGGCGCCATGGCTCACTTGGTTAATTCTCTGCCTGTGGCGCTGGCATCTCATATGGGTGCCTGTTCTAGTCCCAGTTGCTCCTCTTCCAGTCCAGCTTTTTGCTGTGGCCTGGGAAGGCACTGGAGGATGGCTCAATTTCTTGGGCCCCTTCACCCATATGGGAGACCAGGAGGAAGCATCTGGCTCCTGGCTTCGGATTGGCGTAGCTCTGGCCGTAGCGGCTATTTTGGGGGTGAACCAACGGAAAGAAGACCTTTCTCTCTCTCTCTCTCACTGCTAACTCTGTCAAATTAAAAAAAAAACTGTTTAAAAATTATTTTCAAACCAATCAATAACTGTTGGCTTCTTCAGGCAAATTCAGGTTTAATTCATTAAAAGCTCCAGGAATGTCTTCAGCTGGAAAGAATGCCAATGCAGACAAATGATGCTTTTTTAAACTGAAGTTTTCATTGTTGCTATATCACATAGCCAACCCACTCATCTGAATTTTCTACCAAATGCATTGGGATGAATGGAAGAAACAAACTTCATTGTCAGTGCCTTGAAATCCACTTTTGGAAGTGTTTTTTTTTTTTTTAAAGATTTATTTGAAAAGTGGAGTTACAAAGGCGGGAGAGAGAGAGAGAGAGAGAGAGAGAGAGAGAGAGAGAGAGAGAATCTTCTATCCACTGTGTACTCCCCAAATGTCTCCAATGGCTGGAACTGGGTTGATCCAAAGCCAGGAGCCAGGAACTTATTCCGGGTCCCCTACATGGGTGCAGGAGCCCAAGAACTTGGGCCATATTCTGCTGCTTTCCCAGACTATAGTAGGGGGCTGGATCTGAAGTGGAGCTGCTGGGACTCGAAGCAGCACCCATATGGGATGCTGGCAGTGCAGGCGGCGGTTTTACCTGCTACAGCACAGCTACCGGCCCCTGGAAGTCTTGATTACACTTAATTCAAAATCTATCTTTATGATTTAGGGGTATATTGAAATCTGTTTTCTTCTGCAAAGTCCACCAAATCTTCAAATTAAGCATTTATCAAATGCTCCACTTTTTCCAGTCATTAATACATATACATATATAAGTAGATAAGTTTTAGAACTTTTGGATTTATTAGGGGCATGACTTGTGTATATTTTTGAAAGTCTTGGGGCTGGTACTTTGGCGTAGTGCATAAAGTCGCTGCCTGTAGTGCCAGCATCCCCTGGCTGCTCCATTTCCGATCCAGCTCTCTGCTATGGCCTGGGAAAGCAGTAGAAGTCCTTGGGCCCCTGCACCCAAGTGGGAGACCCAGAAGAATCTCCTGGCTCCTGGCTTTGGATCAGTGCAGCTCTGGCCATTGCAACCATCTGGGGAGTGAACCAGCGGATGGAAGACTTCTCTCTCTCTACCTCTGCTTCTCTGTAGCTCTGCCTTTCAAATAAATAAATAAATAAATCTTAAAAAAAGAAAGTCTTTTTTAAAATTTGTTTTTATTTATTTGAAAAGCAGAGTTACAGAGAGGGGAGAGAATGTTCCATCTGCTGTTTCACTCCCCAAATGGCTAAACGACCAGAGCTCTGGCAGGTGGAAGCCAGGAGCCCAGAGCTTCTTCCAGGTCTTCCAGGTGTGTACAGGGGCCCAAGCACTCCGTACGCCACAATGCAGTCCATGAAAGTCTTTTTAAAGGCAGAATGACAGAGAAAAGATAGAAGGAAGAAGGGAGGGAGGGAGAGAGAGAGGGAGAGAGAGAGAGAGAGAGAGAGAGAGAGAGAGATCCTCTATCTGTTGGTTCACTCTCCAAATGGGCGCAATGGCCAGGTCTGGGCAAGGCCAAAGCCAGGAGCCTGTAACTCCATCCTGATCTCCCATTTGTGTGGCAGGAATCCAGAAACTTGGGCCATCATCTTCTGCCTCCCAAAGTGTGCATTAGCAGGAAGCTGGATGGGAAGTAGAGTAGCTGAGACTGAAACTCACACTCCAGTATGGGATATAGGTGTGCTAAGTGGCAGCTTAACCCATTGTGCCACAACACCTGTTCCTGATTTGTATGTATTTGATAAAAAAGTGGGGCTGGTTTTAGTAGTACAATTCATTAGCTAAACCAAAGAATGTGCTATTTTTCTATGTAAGATTTAGTGGTTAAATATAAGTCTATCTTCTTCAACAGTCAAATCCCTAACCAAGAATACTTGTAGTTCGCCATTTTATGTGCTTGTAACGCTTGAGGAACCTCTATATCAACAAGTATCACTGATTCAGAAGGTTGCTGAGCTTGTTGAATTGTTTTTGTTCTCTGGTGAAGGGCATTTTTAAAAATTTTTTTCCTTTTTTTTATTTAGTAAATATAAATTTCCGAAGTACAGTTTATGGATTACGATGGCTCCCCCCCCCATAATTTCCCTCCCCCTCACACCCCTCCCATCTGCCACTCCCTCTCCCATTCCATTCACATCAAGATTCATTTTCAATTATCTTT
Organism: Oryctolagus cuniculus; assembly: GCF_051225735.1. Lineage (NCBI taxonomy): Eukaryota > Metazoa > Chordata > Mammalia > Lagomorpha > Leporidae > Oryctolagus > Oryctolagus cuniculus. The sequence goes on from NC_142888.1 coordinate 91,524,261, forward strand.
ATATACAGAAGATCAATTTAGTATATATTAAGTAAAGATTTCATCAGTTTGCACCCACACAGAAACACAGAGTGTAAAATACTGTTTCAGTATTAGTTATAGCATTACTTCACATTGGACAACACATTAAGGACAGATCCCACATGAGAAGTAAGTACACAGTGACTCCTGTTGTTGACTTAATAATTTGACACTCTTGTTTATGGCGTCAGTAATCTCCCTAGGCTCTAGTCATGAGTTGCCAAGGCTATGGAAGCCTTTTGGGTTTGCTGACTTTGATCTTCTTCTGACAGGGTCATAGTCAAAGTGGAAGTTCTCTCCTCCCTTCAGAGAAAGGTACCTCCTTCTTTGATGGCCCCGTCCTTTCCACTGGGATCTCACTCGCAGAGATCTTTCATTTAGGTGTTTTTTTTTTTTCCCCCAGAGTGTCTTGGCTTTCCATGCCTAAAATACTCTCATGGGCTCTTCAGCCAGATCCGAATGCCTTAAAGGCTGATTCTGAGGCCAGAGTGCTATTTAGGACATCTGCCATTCTATGAGTCTGCTGTGTATCTTGCTTCCCATGATGGATCATTCTCTCCCTTTTTGATTCTATCAGTTAGTATTAGCAGACACTAGTCTTGTTTGTGTGATCCTTTTGACTCTTAGACCTATCAGTGTGATCAATTGTGAACTGAAATTGATCACTGGGACTAGTGAGATGGTATTGGTACATGCCACCTTGATGGGATTGTTTTGGAATCCCCTGGCATGTTTCTAACTCCATCTTTTGGGGCAAGTCTGATTGAGAGCATGTCCCAAATTGTACATCTCCTCCCTCTCTTATCCCCACTCTTATATTTAACAGGGATCACTTTTCAGTTAAAATTTAAACACCTAAGAATAAATGTGTGTTAATTACAGAGTTCAACCAATAGTACTAGAACAAAAAAATACTAAAATGGATAAAGTATTATATTGTGAAGGGCATTTTTTAAAGACAATCATGGCATTATGTGTGAAGGGGCAGAAGTAGCTCACAAATAATTTGGCAGCTGTCCTGAAAACACCTGAAAATGCACTAATTCTTCCCCAGAATTTGGCTGTGTACCCCTTTTAGGTAGCATTTCCCCCTAATCAGAATTGCAGGGTTTTGGATTTTAGCCTTCAGGATTTAAACATTTGGAGTTTTAATCTTTTGGGATTGTGATTGTTGGAATTTTGATCTTTATAGTGCTTTGATCTTTTGGGGTTTCAACATTTGGGATTATGATGTTTTTTCTTTTGGGATTATGATCAGCACAGCTAGTACCTTATACCAGGCCAGCCTTATGCATGAATTCCCTCCTTTCCCTGTTTGAATTTTGACATTTCATGCCAGGTTGTCCCCATGTATGATGCCCTCTATACCTGCGTGAGTGCCCTCCACACCCTGCTTAAGTTCCATAACCCTATTCCATGCCTTTCTTCTCCTCTCAGGCTCTAACATCCTGCCCTCCAGAAGCCTCCTTTGCTCTGTGCCTAACTAACGTTGTTCAGACTAAATTTCTGAGAAATAGGAGAGAAGAGGAAGATCATCAATGCTTTTTATTTTTTAATTTTTAAATTTTTTAAAAAAATTCATTTTATTTATTTGAAAGGCAGAATTTCAGAGAGAGGTAGAGACACAGAGAGAGAGAAGTCCTACATCTACTGGTTCACTCCCCAGATGGCTGCAAAGGCTGGAGCTGCGCCGATCCTAAGCCAGGTGCCAGGAGCTTCTTCTGGGTTTCCCACATGGGTGCAGGGGTCCAAGGACATGGGCCATCTTCTACTGCTTTCCCAGGCCATAGCAGAGAGCTGGATTGGAAATGCAGCAGCTGGGACTCGAACCGGTGCCCATATGGGATGCACGTGCAGGTGGCAGCTTTGGGCGCTACACCACAGTGCCAGCCCATCATCAATGCTTTTTAAATAGATTATTTACTTATTTGAAGGAGTTACAGAGAGAGAGAGAGAGAGAGAGAGAGAGAGAGAGATCTTCAGTCTGCTGATTCACTCTTCAGGTGGCTGCAACAGCCTGGCTAGGCCAGGCCGAACCCAGGAGCCAGAAGCTTCATCTGAGTATCCCACGTGGGCGGCAGCTTTACCCACTACGCTACAGTGCTGGACCCATCAGTACTTTTTAAAAATGCTTTGGAGTATTCTTTATGTGTTCCCAGGAGGTACAATTGAGGGACAGCTAAGCAGTTTTTACAGGTATCCATTCCATTATATCCATTTGGACTCCTTGTTCTATAAGAGATCAGAGATACTCAGGCATTTTTTTATAGAAAGCTTTTATTTGGTAAATGTAAATTTCAACTTTTGGATTATAGTGGTTCTTCCCCCCATACCCGCCCTCCCACCCCCAAACCATCCCACCTCCTACTCCCTCTCCCATACCATTCTTCATTAAGATTCATTCTTAATTATCTTTATATACAGAAGATCAACTCTATACTAAGTAAAGATTTCAACAGTTTATACCCACACAGATACACAAAGTATAAAGTACTGTTTGAAGGTTAGTTTTACTGTTAATTCTCATAGTACAACACATTACGGACAGAGGTCCTACATGGGGAGCAAGTGCACAGTGACTCCTGTTGTTGATTTAACAATTGATACTATTATTTATGATGTCAGTGATCACCCTAGGCTCTTGTCATGAGCCAGGCATTTTTAATTCAGTAGCTACAGACCATCATTTAATCCAGTATTTGATTAGCCAGATAAGATAATTACAACATATCTTCATCATACTTGAACTGAATGAGTACATTTATGTCAGGGAATTCACCCCATCAAGTGTTATTTCTTTCCCATTGGTCAACACCTTTGAAATTCACTTCTGTACATGCTTCCTGTAATCCTGTCAACATAGACTGGTGAGGTCATTTTAGAGTATTAGGCTGATGTTTCTCTCTCTCTCTCTCTCTCTCTCTCTCAGCTCTGTTCTCTATAACTTGTTCCTTTTTTCCATCTAAGTATCCTATGGATTTGGAGAATGTTGATCCAGAGGAGGCTCACAACTAGTTTGTCCAGCAACTACACTAGTGGTATGTATTAAAAGGATTGTATGCAGAGGAAGGCTGATTCCCTGTCTGTAGGGGAAGGGAGATAAAGAAGTAGCTATTTCTTAGCATTGGGGGAGTGTAACAACTATGTGTGTTTTGTGTTAATCAACTCTCTTTTTTATCATTCTTTCCTTGCTTGCTTGATGAACAGTCTAGTGGTGACTAATATTAGAACTTTGGTTCTACATAGGTATATATTTGAATCAAGACTACCTCATGATGATAAGGTGCGTCATTAGAATTTTGTGTCTTCTTGTGTTAGAGATGGAGTTCTCTTGCACCTAGTCCCCCTCCGTGTCCTAGGAGGCTTATCCCTAGGGACTGCATGTTCTTGGTTCCCTTGCCTGTTGGTTTATCATTGGGTTTGGTGATGGGGTAGGAATGGTAGGAGATCAGAGAGTGGGACATTAGGCTATTTCTTCCCCACCCTCTCCCTGCAGTGGCACTATATCCCAGTCAATAGCCACATTCCACATAGCTATATCACCCACCATGCAACACCTCTTCCATAGTTCCAGCCCTCACTGAGCTCTGACAACTCTATTTCTTCCCTTAACTGGCTGGCTCTAGGGGTGGAAATGGTTTTCACTCAAACTTCACTATCCCTTGTTTCTTCCTGTTGTCCTGACCACTCCATATAAATAGTCTTTTCATAAGCTCTCTTCATCTAATTCATCTGTGATGGATTATTTTCCTGTTGAGGCCCTGCTGATAAAGTCTATTCATATCATCATCCTTGGCCTTATCTCCAGGATTTTAAAGAACAATAATGCTGGAAGTGGAAAACTCCCCACTTGGGTATTTTTCTGTACACTTTCTGGGCTGCTCTGCAGTGCTTGTAGATAGAGCACCAGGGAAATAAAAAAAATGACTCATCTAATAATGTTACCTTTATAATACATTTAAAACATCTACTCAAATAATACATGATCATGACAGAAAGTTTAAGAAACCACAAAGAGGAAAATAAAAATCTTCAGTAATTGCACACCATAGAAATAGCCACTGTTAATGTTTTGATGAGTAGCTTTTTAAACTATGCATGTGCAAGTTGTATACTTCTTTAAAAACTCCACCATTCCTGAGCAGTGCAAGCTTGAATTCTTGGGGTTTTGAAATTTCCATAATTATTCCTATCTGTGGTAGCATGGGCAAGTCAGGGGCAAATGAAGGAACGAGAAGCACGGTGGAGGAGGAAGCAGACTTGGAGTGATTTCATACTTCAGCCACTTTCTGAACTATCATAATGGATGCACTGGATGGACCTCACCCACACGAAGTCCTGCTGTACTGGGCTGGGCTTGTGTGCTCTTTGGGAGGGGCTGCCTTCTCCGGTTCTCTCAGCCAGAGGAATCTATGCCAAAAGCATGGGTAAATAAGGCACAGTTGCACAGCTGGTTGCCCTGTTGCAGAGCTCCTCTGGAATACAGGGAAACACCTCTAGAGCCTCAGGCAGCCCAGAGAGAGAAGTTAAGAACTCAATGATTCTCCAGCAGCCCTGAAAAGGTTAATCCCAAATTGACTGTGCAACATAAATGTGTTCCCACAGGGCAGAATCTAATCTTATTGTGGGTAATAACTTCAATCTTTGGAACTGGGGCTTATTTGCTAGATGCCAAGGTCATTTTGTTTTCCCTCAGAATCCAAAGAGCCAAAAAATCCCTGCTATTTGATTCCTGTATCTCCTTAAAAGAAATGACACTATTATGTACATGTAGAACATATTGTCCCCTGTATTTGCTTTCCCACTGCCCAGTGTTAGGCTGACCCCAAATATTCAATCCTTTTGTCACCAAGTTCATAAACTCGAATGGGAAAATAGACCATAGAAACCAGGAATGTATACAGGCAGAGATGTACACAGAGTGGAGGCTACACTGCACTAGCTGATTTGGTGATAAGGCATAACTTTTCCTTGGGGGTTGGGGCCTCTATCTTATTCTGTCGCAGGACTTCAGGGCAACTGAAACATCAACTTTCTACCAGTTTCCTCTTCTGAATAGCAGTAGCAACAAAAGGATACAATTTGGACATCATCCTTCTTACTTGTCCTTCTTTCTTGTTCTATTCCTCAAGCCCCTGGTCTCACCCTAAGATGATCCTATTAGTGAGTCTGGTTTTTTGAAGACTTAAAGAGATATAAATGTGAAACATTACTCATAGACCAATCATAAGACTTGAAGCACAGAGAAATACAATATTCAAATTTTTTTAAAAGACTAGTTTTTGCTCTAAGTTTCCTAGTCAAATACTTTTCATTTGAAAATCTTTTTGTACCTTTTCAGTTCATGCTGTGGTGGAGATAGGTGTCAGTTTACTGAGCTTCAAATAGAAAGGTATCTGGGAAGGGTGGACTCTCAATAAACTTGTTTGTTTGCTCAAAATGAGTGCCAGGACTCAACAAATTTGCTGAAGCTTCCTAGTAATTTCCTGAACATCAAATTGCAATTTATTTTTGTCAAGCTTCATTCTCACATACCTTTGGCTACATAGGAAGAACAGTCTCAAGATTGTTAAGTAGAGCCGGCGCCGCGGCTCACTAGGCTAATCCTCCGCCTAGCGGCGCCGGCACACCGGGTTCTAGTCCCGGTCGGGGCGCCGGATTCTGTCCCGGTTGCCCCTCTTCCAGGCCAGCTCTCTGCTGTGGCCCAGGAGTGCAGTGGAGGATGGCCCAGGTGCTTGGGCCCTGCACCCCATGGGAGACCAGGAAAAGCACCTGGCTCCTGGCTCCTGCCATCGGATCAGCGCGGTGCGCCGGCCGCAGCGCGCCTCCGCGGCGGCCATTGGAGGGTGAACCAACGGCAAAAGGAAGACCTTTCTCTCTGTCTCTCTCTCTCACTGTCCACTCTGCCTGTCACAAAAAAAAAAAAAAAAAAAAAAAAAAAAAAAAAAAAAAGATTGTTAAGTAGGAGTGCAAGCAGAACCACAAAGAGAACTTTAGAAGGAAGAAGGGATTAAACTTAGGTGAAGAGATTTGTATATAGCTCCTCCTTTTAAGTCTGAAGACAGACATTTTGAGTTGTGTTATCCAAATAGCATAATAGCAAGGTAGATCTCAAGGTCCTTGATGATGAAGCTTATGATATTAAAGTAGACAGAAGCAGGGATGGGAAAGGCTAGTAATGCAGGTTGTTGTATGAAATGGTCAAATTGTATGTAACAGCATTAGCACAAACTGTCCTTTGCATTGGTGCAATTGTTGATGACTGAGTGATTAAGGCATTATAAGATATGCACACTGCTATCATGATGACCACCATTCCTATGAAGCATTACAAGTGGTGGTGGTGTTCTTTTTTAGTTTTGTTTATTTTTTAAAAGATTATTTATTTATTTGAAAGGCACAGTTACAGAGAAGGAGAGGCAGAGAGAGAAGTCTTTCATCTGCTGGCTCATTCCCCAAATGGCTGCAACAGCCAGGGCTGGGCCAGATGGAAGCCAGGAGCCAGGAGCTTCTTCGGGGTTTCCCACTTGGGTGCAGGGGCCCAAGAACTTGGGCCATCTTATGCTGCTTTCCAAGGCACATTAACAGGGAGCTGGATCAGAAATGGAGCAGCTGGGACTTGACCTGATACCCATATGGAATGCTGGCACTGCAGATGGCCGATTAACCTGCCGCTCCACAACACTGGCCCTGGTGATTTTTTAAAAAATAATTATCTATTTATTTATTTATTTGAAAGGCATAGTGGCATAGAAAGGGAGAGAGGGAGGGAGAGAGAGAGATAGAGTCAAAGTGAGTGAGCGAGCATCCTCTTATTCACTTCCCAGATAGTTGTGACAGCCAAGACTGGTCTAAGCTGAAGCCAGGAGCTCAGAACTCCATCTGGGTCTCCCACATGGGTGGGAGGGGCCCAAACATTTGGGCCATCTTCCACTGCCTTCCAAGGTATATTGGCAAGAAGCTTGATTGAAAGCAGAACAGCCAGGACTCAAACAGGTGCTTTAATATGGGGTGCCTGTCTTGCATGGGGTGACTTAACCTGCTACACGACAACACCAGCACTCTTCAAGATGTTCTTAATGTAAGAGGTTCGAGTCCTGGCTGCTTCACTTCCAATCCAGCTCCCTGCTAATGTACCTGGGAAGGCAGCAGAGGATGGCCCAAGTCCTTGGGCCCCTGCACCTACGTGGAAGACCTGGGAGAAGCTCCTGGCTCCTTGATTTGGATCGGGTCAGCTCTGGCTGTTGCGGCCATTTGGAGAGTGAGCCAGCAGATGGAAGACTACTCTCTCTGCCTTTCCCCTCTCTGCTTCTGTCTACTTTAATATCACAAGCTTAGGAAGGTCTGTATATGGGATGCATTGCACCTATCATAGCCTATTATTATCATAACCAGAGCTTATCATTTTGCTGATGAGAAACCAAGGAATATTGAGATAATGGCCGTAGTCATTTTTTTTCAAGTATACATGATTAATTGAGTTACTTCACATGTTTCTATAGCAGCCCAGACCTGATCCTAAATGCAAATATACCCATAGAAGATGGATCTTACTCAAGTGTGAAGAACCAACCAAACAGTTAACTGGACTTGCCAATGGATGCCAGTATATTTTTAAAAAATTTGATAGAAGCAAACAAAATGTTCAAAATATTAGAAGATATCTTCTGGTTTGAGCACTTCAATTTGATGTGCCTTGAACACTGAATCATCCTAGCATGGTGTTATAGAAAGACATTATCTCTTCATTTAGCATTAATATGTTATCTAACTTCTCTGAACCGCAGATATTTTTTGTCTCTGGAAGGGAGATAACAACAATGCCTAAATTATAGTGCTCTTGTGAGGATTAAAAGAGATAATGCATATTAAACATTTTATACAATATTTGATGTATAGAAATAGCTCAAAATTATTTCCATTTCCTTTTCCACTTGCACAAGAGATTGTCTAGTGTGCTTTGCTTGACTCAAAATAATTGGGCAGGCCCTGTGGCACAGCAGGTTAAGCTGCCTCTTGGGATGTCTGCATCATATATCAGGATGCCAGGAATTGAGTCCCACTTCCATTTCTGGTCCAGCTTCCCAGGAATGTACCCAGAAGGCAGTGGATTATGGCCCAAGTACTTGAGTTCCTGCCACCCACTTGGGGAGACCCAATGAAGTTCCTGTCTCAGCCCTGGCTGGTGTGGTCATTTGGAGAGTGAACCAGAAGATAGAATCAATTTCTCTGTGTGTGTGTGTGTGTGTGTGTGTGTGTCCTTCCCTCTCTCCCTTTCTATTTGTGATTGTGCCTTTGAAATAAATAAAGAAATCTTAAAAAAAGAAATCTTTAAAGCAAACAAAAACTATGAGCTCTAAATAGTTCTCTGAATTTCGTTAAAATTCTTTGGGGCATCACTCTGTAAGTGAGCATTTTTCCAAATATGGGTTTTAACATGCATTCAAATGTGTTTTGCTCAGCCAGAAAGACCAAGTGAAACCTCAGCCCACAAGAACTTTATCTTTATGACTTTCTTTTCCTCCTCCTCATTATCTTAGAGTCCAGAAGACCGGACTGAATTTCACAGACAGCTTTGTAACACAGTGTATGAAAAATAAGACTTGAAAGTACAGCATAGTTGAAGGGCTTTGCTTACCCTAGGGAAAGGTTTCTTTTTTTTTAATAGACTTTTTAAAAAAGATTTATTGATTTATTTGAAAAGCAGAGTTACATAGAGGCAGAGAGAGAGAGAGAGAGAGAGAGAGAGAGAGAGTCTTCCATCCACTGGTTCATTTCCCAAATGGCAGCAATGGCTAGAGCTGGGATAATCCAAAGCCAGGAGCCTGAAGCTTCTTCTGGGTCCCCCACGCAGGGCCCAAGCACTTGGACCATCTTTCACTGTTTTCCCAGGCCATAGCAGAGAGCTGGATCTGAAAAGGAGCAGATGGGACTTGAATTGGTGCCCATATGGGATGCCGGTACTGCAGACTGGGGCTTTCACCTGCTGTGCCACAGCACTGGCTCCAGAAGGGTTTCATCGTCTCAATACTATTGACATTTTAGTCTGAGTTGTTCTTTGTTGTACAGGGCTCTCCTGTTTAGCAGCATCTTGGCCTCTACCCATTAGATGGTGTTTGCACCTCTCCCCTCTATTGTGACAACCAAAAATGTCTGCCAATATTTCTAGATAATTCCTGGGAAGGGGGACAGCCTTGTCCCTGGTTGAAAACCAGCCCTAGGATAAACAAGTCAGCCAAGTGTTTGGGATACAAATACTCTGTAGGAAGAAACTAAATTGAATCTTCAGGAATGATTGGAAAGTCGAAGAGTAAGTAGAGGATGAGGGAAAGAAGAGTTGAGGCAGAAGAAAGGGTTTGGACTTTGAAAGAGAACCTGTTTCACATGACAGGCCTTATGGATAGCAGACACAGGCCTGCTATTGCGGGGCTCACATTTTAATGGTAGAGGCAACCACTTGAAAAGACAGTGAGAATACGGTATAGTGAGTGTTGTGTCCGGAATATGTAAAGGGTGCTATGGAACAAGCTATGGGCCAAGGCTATCCCCATGGCTTGCTTCTTTACTTCATCTGTGCCACCTCTTCTGAGAGGCTTTCCTTGACTAACATTTATGAAACATCACCCCTATCACTTCTATTCCTTTACCTTGATTTTTTTTTGGTATTCCATTACCATCCCATAATATGCTGTGTATGTAACCCATTAGCTTTTTGGTTACTCTCAGCTGCTACAGTAGTTACATTTACAGACAGTAAAATGTTCAACCACTCAAAATCAACCCTTCTGTCTCATATCCAGTTTAAAACTCCTCCAAGCCTCGACCTCCAGTGCAGTTGCCTGTACGTCCCACAGATTTCCAATGAAGAAAATTGAGTCGGTCTGTTGTTTTATTCTCCATGCTCCAACTCCTCCCTGCTTGTCTTCCTGCCTCTGAGTTCCCCAGAGTAGGTTGGGTGGGAAGGGGAGAGGGGAGTCTGACAGAGGTGATAGGAATCTTAATTGGTGCTTGTGTAATTTGGCTATCATCCTTTGTGAGGTAGATGCTGCAACACTGCCTTTTCCTGTGGTGTGCTTTTGTGGTTCAGGACCCCCTTCCTTCTCATTCCTCTAGTGGGGACCTTTTCTCTGTAACATTCTCTATACTCTCTGTGGCTGTTGCCCACACAACTTTCTTTTCATGAGATCTTCTTTCTTATGCTGGAGTTGCCAATCACCCTCAGCAGAAACTTCCTGGCCCATAGAAAACAGGGGGCCCTTGGAAGTCTAGATCTGTTTCTTTGCCCTGTCATTGTGAGCAACTTGGACCAAACTTCTGCCTTCAGATTTCTTCAGGTAAAAGTCAAGTACAGGTTTCTATCTTTTTCTAACACCAGAGGACACATGTTAGGTTCTGCCATGAACTCCTCTTGCTTCAGTAGCAACACAAACAGGCCTGAGACATTTCTGTAGTTCAGCAAGCCTCCAGCCTAGAGGTAAGATGCTAGTCTTTCTCCTTTGAAAAGTTTAATTGGGATTTCCCCCCCTTTGTCTTGAGCAGGGGAGCTACAGTGTTTTCTATTGGCCATGAATTCACTTCAAAAAATCTTTCTTTCTCCAATTAATTGTTTTATATAGACTGGAGTTGAGTAGTGAGCATTAATAATTAAAATACCAGTTTGGGGGACCTACCTTGTGGCACAGTGGATTAAGCCTCTGCATGTATGCCAGCATCCCATATTGAAATGCCAGTTTGAGTTCTGGCCATTCCGCTTCCAATCCAGCTTCCTGCTAATGTGCCTGGGAGGGCAGCTCAAGTATTAAGGAGATCTGGCTGGGGTTCCTGGCTCCTGACTTCAGCCTGGTCCAGCCCTGATTGTTGTAGCCATCTGGGGAGTGAATCAGCAGGTAGAAGATCTCTCTCTCTCTCTCTCTCTCTCTCCCTCACTCCCTCACTCTGACACTCTGCATTTAAAATCAACCAATCTTTTAAAAAAAGAAATCCCAGTTTGGCTAACTCTTAGTGAGTCTTGTGGTTAGCTGTCTAGCATCTCTTTGGAATGTAGGGTTACTCTTTGATTGATGGCATCAACCTTTAGACTTCAGTCAAAACTTGGGGAAACAACAGAAAAAATAATTCAATATCCTTTTTACACACATATATAGCAATATATATATAAATATATATAGAGAGAGGTATTTCAAAAAGTTTATGGAAAATGAAATTAGGAAATCTGTTTATTTTGGTGTAAAAAATTTTGAAATCATACAGTTTTCTCATAATATTCATTTTCCATGAACATTTTGAAAACCTCCCCATATGAATGGAGTTTAGAATTGTTTGCAGCACCAAAAATCCCATTTTTTCCATGGATCTTTTGAAGTTCTCCCATACATGTGCAAGTATATATCATAGGCATATGTGTATGATATATTTATTTACTGCTGAGTGACAATATAGAGTACTAGTCTTAAGACTATAGACTCTGAAGCCATATTGTCTGGATTAAATCCTGAGTTATCTGTTTGAACTCTCTGTAATTCCATTTCCTTATCTGTAAAATAGGGATGATAATAGTATCCACATCATAGGTTTTTTTTTTTTGAAAGATTTATTTTATTTATTTGAAAGAGTTACAGAGAGAGGTAGAGAGAGAGGTCTTCCATCCACTGGTTCACTCCCCAGTTGGCCTCAATGGCCGGAGCTGTGCCAATTGAAGCCAGGAGCCAGGAGCTTCTTCCAGGTCTCCCACGTGGGTGCAGGATCAGAAGAGGAGCAGCCGGGACTCGCACCAGTGCCCATATGGGATGCAGGCACTGCAGGTGGCAGCTTTACCTGCTACGCCAGAGCGCCGGCCCCATCATAGAGTTTTTCAGAAGGATTGGGGTTTTACTTTTTTAAAAATTTTTATAAAGGCGGGGGGGTGGGGAAGAGGAAGAGGAGAGATCTTCCATCTGCTGATTCCCTCCCAAAATGCCTGCAATAGCTGAGGCTGGGCCAGGCTACAGCCAGGAGCCAGGAATACCATCTGGGTCTCCCACATGGGTGGCAGGGACCCAAGCATGTGGGCCATCATTTGCTGTCTCCCAAGATACCCATTAGCAGGAAATTGGAATCTGAACAGGAGCTGGGAGTCCAACACGGGCACTCTGGATATGGGATATGGGTGTACCAAGCAGTGTCTTAACCACTGAACCAAACACCCACTCCCATCATTAGAACACTACTTAGAATAGTAGTAAGTGCTGTGTGTGTTTGCTCTTATAAGTGCTATTGTTTATTTTTTCTGACTTAAAATGTAAGCTCCGTATGTACAAAATATTTTTTGTTTACTGTTGCATTTACAGCACCTTAAAAGTACATACAACAGACATGATTAATTAGTCATGTTAAGGTGTGGGCAGAAAAAGTGGGATCTGACAAGATTAATAAAGAAGAACTAGACCATGATGTTACAGAAACCAAGGAGACTTTAACAATACACAAGTGCATAAAACATTGCTATAGGATCAAAGGAAAATAAGTCTAAAAGTGTTCATTTTATTTTGCAACAAAGATCTGTCTTTTCCTTTCATATCTTAGCAAATACTCATTTTTTCTCTGATAGATGCTTTCATTAAAATGAATGACCACTCAGAATAATTTTTTAAAGATTTATTTTATTTATTTTATTTATTTGAAAGAGAGAGAATGAGAGGCAGAAAGAGAGAGAGAGAGAGAGAGAGAGAGAGAGAGAAAGAAAGAGAGAGGTCTTCCAATGAGCTAAGCTGCTGTTTGTGACAGAGGAATCCCATATTGGAGTGCCAGTTTAAGTCTGGTTTCTGAGGCTAGTTTTGTGGTGTAGCAGGTAAAGCCACTGCCTTTGACCCCAATATCCCATATGGGTACCAGTTTGTGTTCCATTGCTCCATTTCTGATCCAACTCCCTGCTAATGGCCTGGGAAAAGCACCAAAAGATGGCTAAAGTTTTGGGGCTCCTGCCATTCACATGGGAGACCCAGATGAAGCTGCTGGCTCCTGGCTTCAGCCTGACCCAGTCCTGGCCATTGAAGCTATCTAGGGGAGTGAACCAGAGAGTGGAAGATCCCTCTCTCTGTAACTCCAACTTTCAATTAAATAAATAAATAAATCTTGAAGTCCTGGCTACTCTGCTTCTGATCCAGCTTCTTGCTAATGTGCCTGGGAAGGCAGTGGCAAATGGCCCAAGTGTTTGGGTTCCTGCCACCCATATAGAAAACCTGGGTAAAGTTACTGGCTCCTGGCTTTGGCCTGGTCCAGCATTGGCTATTGCAGTCATTTAGGGGACTGAACCAGCAGTAGGAAACTTTCTTTCTCTTCCTCTTTGTCTCTCCCTCTCTCTCTTCTGCCTTTCAAATAAATAAATAAATCTTCAAAGAAAAGTTTTCACCTCTATTTACCAACCTCCAAAGAACAAACCCTGCTTAGTGTTGGCCAGAAACACAAAGGACCCATTTCAATACAATTCAGTATACTTTACTATGACATGCCCTCTCTTGAATCAAATAGCAAGACCTGCTGTTTATGTCTGCAATCAGCTTTATGACATTTCTCCTGTTGAGGCTGGCACTGTGGCATAGCAGATAAAGCTGCTGCCGGCAATGCTGGAATCCCATATGGGTGCTAGTTCGAGTCCCAGCTGCTCTACTTCCAATCCAGCTCTCTGCTATGGCCTGGGAAAGCAGTGGAAGATGACCCAGGTCCTTGGGCCCCTGCATCTGCATGGGGGACCTGGAAGAAGCTCCTGGATCCTGGCTTTGGATTGGCACAGCCCCAGCCATGTGGCCAATTGGGGGAGTGAACCAGTGAATGGAAGACCTGTCTCTCTGATTTTCCTTCTCTCTCTGTGTAACTCTGACTTTCAAATAAATAAATAAACCTTAAAAAAAGACATTTCTCCTGTTAAGAATGTGCTTTTCCTTTTCTCCTACACCCATCTCTCTTTTCAAAAGTGTATGTAGAACATACAAAGAACTCTTGGCTAATCCTCTGCCTGTGGTGCCGGCACCCCAGGTTCTAGTCCCGGTTGGGGCTCCGGATTCTGTCCCAGTTACTCCTCTTCTAGTCCAGCTCTCTGCTGTGGCCTGGGAGGGTGGTGGAGGATGGCCCAAGTGCTTGGGCCCTGAACCCGCATGGGAGACCAGGAAGAAGCACCTGGCTCCTGGCTTCAGATCGGCGCAGTCCGCGGCCGTAGTGGCCATTTAGGGGGTGAACCAAAGGAAGGAAGACCTTTCTCTCTGTCTCTCTCTCTCTCTCTCACTGTCTAAATCTGCCCGTCAAAAAACAAACAAACAAACAAAAAAACCTCTTGTAACTCAATACTAAAAAGACAACTCTGTTAAAATGGACAAAAGATTTGAATAGGCATTTCTTCAAAGAAGATGTGGAGTTAACTCGAAAGGTAAAATAGCATCTGGGATTGTGGCATAGTGGGTAAAGCTGCCTGCTGCCTGTGACACTGGCATCCCATATGGGTCCGGTTTTTGTCCTAGCTGTTCCTGTTCCAGTGCAGCTTCCTGCTGATGGCCTGGGAAATCAGCAGAAGGTGGCCGAAGTGCTTGGGCCCCTGCACCCATGTGGGAGATCTAGAAGAAGCTCCTGGCTCCTGGCTTTGGCCTGGCCCAGCTCCGGTCATTGTAGCCATTTGGGGGAGTGAACCAGGTGATGGAAGATCTTCCTGCCTGCCTGCCTGCCTGCCTCTCTCTCTCTCTCTCTCTCTCTGTAACTCTGGCTTTCAAATAAAAATAAATAAATGTTTTTTTAAAAAGGTGGAATTAAAAGGTAACTTTATTACGGTGTAAAAATTTTTTAAATCCATGTATAGTTTTTTCCATAATATGCATTTTCATGAACTTTTTGAAGATCATTCATATACAAATGGGTAAAAAGCACATAAAAAGATGCTCAATATTATTAGTTGTTAGAGAAGTGCAAATCACAACCACAATGAGATAATCACTTTTCACTTACTAGAATGTCTATAATCAGAAAGACTGATAATAACAAGCATTATCAAGGATGTGGAGAAATTGCTTTGCTGGCAGGAATGTAAAATGGGGCAGTCACTTTGGAAAATAGTCTGGCAGTTCCTTAGAAGATTAAATTATATTTACCATATGATTCAACAATTCTACTCCTAGGTATATACACAAGCATTTTTTTAGATTTATTTTATTTATTTATTTATTTGAAAGACAGATTTACAGAGAGAGAGAGAGAGAGAGGTCTTCCATCCACTGGTTCACTTCCCAGTTGGCTGCAACAGCCGGAGCTGAGCTGAGCTGAAGCCAGGAGCCAGGAGCCAGGAGCCAGGAGCTTCTTCTGGGTTTCCTATGTGGGTGCAGGGGCCCCAGGACTTGGGCCATCTTCTGCTTTCCCAGACCACCGGCAGAGAGCTGGATTGGAAGTGGAGTAGCCAGGACTCGAACCGGCACTCGTATGTGATCGCAGCGCTACAGGCTGGGAGGTTTTTTTTTTTTTTTTTTGACAGGCAGAGTGGACAGAGAGAGAGAGAGACAGAGACAGAGAGAAAGGTTCTCCTTTTCTGTTGGTTCACCCCACAGTGGCCGCTCCAGAGGTGCGCTGCGGCCAGCGCGCTGCGCCGATCCAAAGCCAGGAGCCAGGTTTCTCCTGGTCTCCCATGTGGGTGCAGAGCCCAAGGACTTGGGCCATCCTCTTCTGCACTCCCAGGCCACAGCAGAGAGCTGGACTGGAAGAGGTGCAACCGGGACAGAATCCAGCACCCTGACTGGGACTAGAACCCGGTGTGTGGGCGCCACAGGTGGAGGATTAGCCTAGTGAGCCATGGCGCCGGCAAACAGGCTGGGATTTTAACCTGCTGCATCACAGCACTTGTGCCATACACAAGCATTTTAAAAACAGATGTTCACAAAAACCTTGTACATGAATGTTTATGGCAGCACTATTCATAATAGTTCAAAATGTGGAGACAACAATAAGCATCTATCAACTTGTGAATGGATAAAACAAAATGTGGTGTATCTGTATAGTGGAATATTATTCAGCCATAAAAAGGATGAAGACTGGTTTGAGTGATGTCACCAAAAATAACAGAGTTGGATTCTGTGAATGCCTATAATGAGCTTCTAGATAAAGTCCAAATTCTTTAACATGATTTACAAAACCTCTGAAGTTCTAACCCCTATGAGTTGAATTGCATACTGCAGAATTCATATGTTGGAGTCCTAGTCCTCAGTACCTCAGAGTGTGTCATAAGTTGGAAATAGGGTCATTGCAGATGTACTTAGTTAAGATGAAGTCATTAGGGTGACCCTAATCCAATATGATTGGTATCCTTGGAAAAAGGGGAAAGTTTAAATAGAACGAGTGACTCAGTTTACTTTTTAAAATTTTTTAAAGATTTTTACTTATTTATTTGAGAGGTAGAGTTATATATATAGAGAGAGACAGAGAGAAAGTTCTTCCATACACTGGTTCACTCCCCAAATGGCCACAACAGCCAGAGTTAGGCCAATCTGAAGCCAGGAGCCAGGAGCTTCTTCTGGGTCTCCCAAGAGGGTGCAGGGGCCCTAGGACTTGAGCCATCTTCTACCGCTTTCTCAGGCCATGGCAGAGAGCTGGATAGGAAGTGGAGGAGCTGGATACCGGCACTGCAGATGGAGGATTAACCTACTGTGCCACAGCACTGGCCCCTCAATCTACTTTTTATATGCTATACTCACTGTAGATAATTTGTGCATTCAATTTGCTTTCTCAGTAAACTGTTACTCAACATGAGATAAAGAGGGAGTGTGTTGGAAATTAGAATGAAAACTTTGGCAGTTAAAAAGTACCTGATCAATAGGGGAACAGATAGATAAATTGCAATATCTTTATGCCCTAGAATGCTCTACTGAAATGAAAATGAATGAATTAAAGTTGTATCCGCGGCTCACTCGGCTAGTCCTCCGCCTTGCGGCGCCGGCACACCGGGTTCTAGTCCCGGTCGGGGTGCCAGATTCTGTCCCGGTTGCCCCTCTTCCAGGCCAGCTCTCTGCTGTGGCCAGGGAGTGCAGTGGAGGATGGCCCAAGTCCTTGGGCCCTGTGCCCCATGGGAGACCAGGATAAGTACCTGGCTCCTGCCATCGGATCAACGTGGTGTGCCGGCCGCAGCACGCTGGCCACGGCGGCCATTGGAGGGTGAACCAACAGCAAAGGAAGACCTTTCTCTCTGTCTCTCTCTCTCACTGTCCACTCTGCCTGTCAAAAAAAAAAAAAAGTTGTATCTACCAATAAGGCTAGCTCTCATTAGCATAATGTTGAGTGAGGAAAGCAAACTGCAGAAGGTACAGAGTGACAATATTTACATAAGATACTACATATTATTTAGAGACAGACACTATGTAGTAAATGTAAATAGACATACATGGAAGTGATCAAGAACAAATTAAGATTGTACAAACCTTGTGATGGAGGAGTATGCAGAGGGCTTCAATTGTTTTGATGTCCTTACTAAACTGGGTAGTGGGAATATCCTGGTTGTTATATTATCATATACATGCCTATGTAGTTTTGTAATACTTCATACTTTTTTTTATTTGACAAGTAGAAATATAGACAGTGAGAGAGAAACAGAGAGAAAGGTCTTCCTTCCGCTGGTTCACTCCCCAAATGGCCGCTATGGCTAGCAGTGTGCCGATCCGAAGCCAGGAGCCAGGTGCTTCTTCCTGGTCTCCCATGCGGGTGCAGGAGCCCAAGCACTTGGTCCATCCTCCACTGCCTTCCCAGGCCACAGCAGAGAGCTGGACTGGAAGAGGAGCAACCAGGACTATAACTGGCGCCCATATGGGATGCCAGTGCCATAGGCACTGCAGATTAACCAAGTGAGCCACGGCGCCGGCCCCTCACACTTTTTAAAGAGTAATTACCCAATCCTGAGGCATCCTGTCACTGGTGCTGATGAAAATTCCCATGTTTTTAAGTTTGCACTAGTCAGAATTCTTTGAATGTGGCCAAGTTGAACAACTCATTGAATCTAGTCATTCAGTATGGGACAGTAGATTATTCACTATACATAGGATGATAATCCGTAAGTTCCTATTTACATTTATGTACAGGATATTGCTTGCATTGGACCTTTCACAATATTTTGTATAAGAATTTCAGCACAAAACCCTTGTGGCAAGCAAGTGGGATCAACAGAAATGGATCAGAGTTTGCAAAGCATAGGATATGTGCTATCACGCCATTGGCTCACTCTGCCTGGTTTCATTGTTTATGTTGGTCTGCCTCTATATTTGCAGCTGGGTCAGTGAGCCTTTCTTAGAGAGGAGGGGTCAGGCCCTCATATCCTCTTCAATGGGGTGGGCCTTGGAGAGGGAGCAGCTGTACATAAGGAAAGAAGTGAACGCTTACCATTTTGCCCCAGGAAGAAGGGGGTTGGACCAAATGTTTCCTGATGTTATTTCTGGCTGAAGGCATTTCCAGCTCTTGCCCAGAACTACCTGCAAAGAAGAAGGAGAACAGAGCTTGGTGTGACTTCTCATAGGTTAGATTTGGGGGGCTAGAACACATTCAAAGTCCGGAAATGAGTGATGGTCCCTGGGGCAGGGCTGAGTTGGAAAAGCTCGATAGAAGAAAAGGATTTCCTTTTTGAAGTGACTTCTTCACATTTCAGGGTAGAGGAGAGATATGAAAGGTTAAAGAATGGAAAAAACTCTGGGTTCTCCAGACTTAAGAGCCTGGGAGCTGAAGTTTTTACTGTTTTGTCTGCTAGGATTAAACTGATTTTTTCCCTTTGAAAGACCTTCAAAAATATTTTTATATTAACAAAGCCATATATACTCATTGTAAGAAAGCTGAAAAATACAGAAAAGCAGGAAGAAAACAAAATTCATTTAGTTCCACTATCTAGAGACATCTTTCCTTTTAATGTTTTTTCTATGCATATCCCATTTTCACATGTTGTTATTATCATTCTATATTGAATGTTGTATCCTACTTTCAGTTAATATTATGGCAAAACATTCCCTGTCATTATAAACTATGTGTAAATATCAGTAGGCTATATAATATTTCATTGTATGAATATACTATAATTTGCTTAACCATTGAGCCATTTTCCCCCTAGTATTTTTTTAAAGAGGATTAATTTTTCTCCTCCATTTTAATTCATACGCTCTTTTTTTTTTAAAAAAGATTTATTTATTTATTTGAAAGGCACAGTTACAGAGAGGCAGAGGCAGAGGCAGAGAGAGAGAGAAGTCTTCCATTTGCTGGTTCACTCCCCAGATGGCCACAATGTCAGGAGCTGCGCCAATCCAAAGCCAGGAGCCAGGAGCTTCTTCTGGGTCTCCCAGGTGGGTGTAGGGGCCCAAGGACCTGCGCCATCTTCCACTGCTTTCCCAGGCCATAGCAGAAAGCTGGATCAGAAGAGGAGCAGCTGGGACACGAACCAGAGCCCATATGAAATGCCCAGGCACTGCAGGCAGTGGCTTTAACCACTATGCCGCAGCACTGGCCCCTCCTCCCTAGTATTTTATTATTCTAAGTAATACCAGAGTTAACATAGTTGAACAAAAAATCTTTGTACATCTCTTTTTCCTTAGTACACATTCATTCATTATACAGATGTTACTGAGGGCCTACTGTATGCCATGTACTTGCTAGGTGCCATGTTTCTGCTTTGAGTGGCCTGTTGTTGTTTACTGATCTAGGAAACACTGGGGAAGGTGCAGCTTTGTATGTGTTGCATTTGAAAGACATTCCAGTGGAAATATCAAGAAAACAGAGTTCAGTGAAGTGGTCTGAGTAGAATTCTTGAATTACATTCGTGGCCATATATAGGTGGCAAAACCACGGGAGTGAAAGAGGTCATTTGGGGAGACAGTATATGTATCCTAGGCCTAAGAATGTGCATGTTTTAGTGTCAGTGAAAGAGTAAACTTATAAAGGAGACCGAAGAGAGGGCAAAGGAGTGGGAGGAAAAGCAAGAGAGCAATGTCTCCTCCAGAAGAATTTCTAGGAGGAGAAAATTGTTAACGCTGCTAAATGTAGGGGAGACGTCAAGGATGATAAGGACTGACAATATCCCATGTATTTATTTGAGGGATTTATTGACATGGAGGGCACTGGTTGGGTATTTTGGTGAGCACAATTTCAGTGGAGAAGGAAGCCAGATTGCTGAGGGTTCAGAAATGAATGAGAAGGGCTTGAAAATGGCAAATGTACTTGTAAGGTGCATTTTCAATGAATTTGCCCATCCAGAGGAGCTGGAAGGAATGTCATGAGTAGGCAGGACGCATTTTTTAAAAAAGATTTATTTACTTATTTGAAAGTCAGAGTTACAGAGAGGAAGGGAGATCTTCCATCTGCTGGTTCATTCCCTAGATTACTGTGATGGGACTGGCCCAGGCCAAAGCCTGAGAGCCAGGAGCTTCTTCTGGGTCTTCCATGTGAGTGGCAGAGCCCCAAGTACTGGAGTCATCTTGTGCTTTTTCCAGGCGCACTAACAGGGAGCTGGATTGGAAGCGGAGCAGCTGGAACTCCACCCAGCATCCATATGGGATGCCAGCGTGGCAGGCGGCAGTTTTACCTGCTATGCCACAGCACCAGTCCTGGCAGGATACGTTTTTTAAGATAGTAAAGAGCATGTTTAATTGCTGATGACAATTGAGAGAGACTTCAGCAAGTTTAATGGCTGATATGAAGAAGGGAGGGAGGAGGGCAAGGGGGCATCTGCAATTCTTAAACAGATATAAACATTTCAGAATCTATTGATATAGATTGTTCACATGGTTTCTAAAAGATTTTATTATTATTATTATTATTATTATTTTATTTGACATATGGAGTTAGTTAGAGAGAGAGAGACAGAGAGAAAGGTCTTCTTTCCATTGGTTCACCCCCGAAATGGCCGCTACGGCTGGAGCTGCGCCGATCTGAAGCCAGGAGCCAGATGCTTCCTCCTGGTCTCCCTTGCGGGTGCAGGGGCCAAAGCACTTGGGCCATCCTCCCCTGCCCTCTTGGGCTACAGCAGAGAGCTGGACTGGAAGAGGAGCGACTGGGACTAGAACCGGTGCCCAGATGGGATGCCGGCGCCATAGGCGGAGGATTAACCAAGTGAGCCTCGGCACCGGCCCCTCTAAAAGATTTTTAAACAACATACACTCCTACCAGCAATTATGAGAGAACTTGTTTGGTGGACACTTTGTCATCCTTAAGTGTTATTGAAAAAAATAAAAACCTCTTTGCTAAAGATTCTCATTATTGTTATAATTTACTCTTTGATTACCAGTGAGTCGATATTTTAACTGGTTGTGTTCTTTGAGTGTGCAGGTGTGAGTTAAGTCTGTGTCCTCTGCTCAAAACACTTCTGTTGTGGGTAAACACTGTTTTCTATAAAAAGTAAAAAGTCAAAGGATCAGAACAGTGTCATATGTTATCTTCCCAAATCACATAGTTTAGACTTCTTCTTGCAAGTACGTGACAGCTTGACAACTTTTGGCTCAGCTGAACAGAAGTAGGTGATTTTTACCATCTAAAGAGAGTGACCACAGATGGAAGTGAACGGCGCTGGGGACACGGGGTGTGTGTTGGCGGGATACATATACTCTTAGATCCCTATCCTCAGTCCCCAAATTCTCTTTTCTAACCTGGGAGGACATCCCTTCAGTGCGTTAAGGTTTTGGCTGCCGCAGCTCGCCTTTGGATTGGGCGACCCCTACTAAGGAGCTCAAGCGCTGTGCGGCCCCTTTAAGAGTCCAGCTCCTCCCCGCTCCAGGGAAAGTTGCAGCTTTTTCCGCCTGCCGGAGAGTGAGAAGGGCCGGCCGCAGAGTGGGCTTGAGATCTTCTCGGAGCCGGAGACCCCTCCCTGACTCTGGTCCTGGGACGTCTAGTCTTCTCGCGGCACCTGTTGCTGGTGACAGGTAGGGCCGCAGCTAGCGGCTGCCCGCCCTCTTGCTCTCGCTCTGGGACTCTTTTTGGTCCCATCCCCTTTTCACTGCTAAAGCGCTCCCACCCCCTTTTCGAGCACCTGCGCCCTTCCCTACCCCTTTTAGCTCTCCAGGTCTTTACTGCTGTCTCGCTGACGGTCAGTCCCCTTTCCTCTGCCTGCCTCTCTGGACCGCACCCCTACGCCTGGACGCCGTCTGCTTGGGGCGGTCCCTCCCTGCCACTTTTCTTTCTCCCGGGCTTCTTCTGGCCCGTTCCATGGCCCACGCGTCGTTAACGCGGACTGTGGCCATCTGGGCACTGTTCCCTCTCTGTCACCCCTCTTGCGGAGTCCCCAGCTTTTCCCGCCAGCCGGAGCCCAGGTTCCTCCAGAGAGCTGGCCCTGGGGGCGGGGGTGGGGCTGGGCTCCTAGCAGGGACGCACCCTCCGCGGCGGCCCGTCACGTTTCCGTCGGTTCCTCTCGCGCTGTCCCTTCACCTCGGACCTGGCGGCGTTGGCTGCCTTGGCCTGCCTGCCACAGTGAGGCCGGTTGGCCCAGAGTGCTGCCTCAGTGGGCTCCCCCTGCACTTGAGGCTGGGCTGCTTTCTTTGTGGCCCTTCAAGCAGGCCATGGGAGTTTACTCCTGCAGCAGGGTCCCCAGAGCGCTCAGAAGAGGCGCAGGATGCTTGTGTCTTCTGTGTTGGTTTGTAAAGGGACAAGAAAAAGTGTTCCTTTAGCCCTCAACATTGGATGGGATGGGGTTTTCGGGTTTGAAATCATTGGGTTAGAATTTTAGTGGCTTGAAAAAGTGGTGTTTTTATGAACCAACCAGTTTCCCCAAACCCTTGCTTTTTCAGGGCTAGAGGACCTTAGCATTCTCGAATAATGCTTTAGGCAGGGCTGACCTCGGAGACCTTGGACATGTGTGGCAGAAATTAGTCTTCAGTACATTTAGGACCTCCTGTTTTTAACTGGATTTTTTCTGCTCTTTCACCTCCCTACTCCCACCTCTCATAAATCCATTAATATCAAGAGGTTAATGACCTAAAATGTTTACCCTACTGTGGAGGGAACAGTGGTTTAATGCAGAGTTGTGGCCCTGATGGTGTTCTGGTTTTCTGTTTGGTTTTTTAATCATCAGCTGGAGATCCTAGTAGAAAAAGCCCATGAACTTGGCTTGGGTGACTTTTGTTTTGTTTTTGAGAGGTGACAGAATTTCAGGTATCTCTCTCTAGGTCAGAGCAGTGAAGTGGAGCTTTGAAGCCCTGTTCTGGGGTGAGTGGTGTGTGAGTGAATGAGACATTCTGCTTGATGCTCTCTGAGCTTTTCCCTTTAATGACTGCTACTAATAGTGGCTATTAAGAGTCTGCTGAGCTAGGCACTGTGATAAGTTCTTTGTGTAATTGTCTCATACAGTCCTCATGATAACTCTGTGCAGCACGCACTACACGTATAACCATGTTAGGATGAAAAGAAGACTCTGAGAGGGTAAGCGCCTTGGCCCAAATCACCCAACTGAGGGGGTCAGAGCTTGTGTTTCTATCCTATCACACCATATCTATTATCTCAGATGTTAGGAACACTAAATAGCTTGTACATGAGCACTAACTTATGAAGAACTTCCCTCCCAAGCTGAGACATAAGTTTGGATCCTTGATTTCACCTTAGATACACTGCATAGAATCTGGACCACTTTCCTCACTGATATCTTACCCACTTCATTTCCAACATGGGGCCAGCTGCCACGTTGCCACTATAAGCACCCCACTCCTGGAATGTACCCGGATGAAAGAAACCTCCTGGGCTGTTAGCTCAGGGCAGTTGTCCTGAAATTAGCAGAGAGTAACCCTGGAATCCAGGGGTATGTGCCAGACTACTTCTTCCCTACTGGCAAAAAGAGAGAATTGAGGACATGGTAAGTGATAAGGATTTCCCAACAGCCAGGCCAGAGAGCCTGAGGGTGATGGTGTGCTTTTTGTTATAGGATGGATGGAATATGTAGGCTGGGAGAGGGGGAGAAAATAAAAATCTCCTCTCTGATCCCACCTCTGGGACTTTGCTCAAATTGTCTCCCCCCCTTTTTTTTTCCTGAAAAGCCAACTTGCCACCCCTACCTGTTAATTCTTAGTCATCTGTCAACATTTAACTCTAAAGTCGCCTCCTTTGGAACAGCCTTACGTGCACTTTACTTTTGTCAAGAGGAATTACTAGTTATCCTGTGTCCTAAAGCACTTCTTGTTACACCTCAGTAAAGCCCTTACCATCACTCTTGCCTGTTTTTCCACCTGGAAGGTTGTAACCTCTCTAAGAGCAAGCTCTGGATCTTGGAGTTCCCTTTGTCTTAAACATAAAAGACTAACAAACATTCATTCTGGAAATGGAGGTAGTCATGCCTTTCAGGGGCTGAGGTCTGGTGATGGTGGAATGGAAGCACAGAATGTGATACAGTTTCCAGATCCGATCAGCAGGACTTCCTGATAAATTGAGTGTGAGGAGTAAAAGGGAGAAAACAAGGGTGACCCTTGTTTTTGGTCTGAGCAACTGAATGGCCGATGACATCATTTTACTGAGACAGGGGAGGTTGAGGAAAAACCTGAGGCATGCGAGAGTAGTCAGAAATCTCGTTTTGACCATGTTATATTTGAGATGTCTATTTGATAGACAAGTAGAAATGTGAAATGTCCCTGAATATATGAAGCTGTGGCTTAGAAGAAAGGCATAGATCAAAGACATAAATTTGGGAGTGATGAGTATCTAGACAGATGAAATTTAAAGCCATGGGGCTGGATGAGAGCCTCTAGGAAGATTCTAGGTGGAGAAAAGTCCACACTGAGCCGTAAGTCACTCTGATGTTCACAGTTGAGGAGATAAATTTAGAAGAGACTGAGACATTTTTTAAATACAAACTTGAGTTTTTAAAACAATGAATGTACACTAAATGGTAAGAATCTCGTACTTTTAAAAAAAGATTTATTTATTTACCCGAAAGGCAGAGTTACAGAGAGAGAGAGAGAGAGAAAGAGGTCTTCCATCGTTGGTTCACTCCCCAAATGGCCACAATGGCTGGAGCTGGGCCCATCTGGAACCAGGAGCTTTCTCTGGGTCCTCCATGTGGGTGCAAGGGCCCAAGCACTTGGGCCATCCTCTACTGCTTTCCCAGGCCATCAGCAGGGAGCTGTATTGGAAGTGGAACATTCAGGACTTAAATTGGAGCCCATATGGGATGCCTGTGCTGCAGGCGGGTGTGCTTAACCTGCTATACCACAGTGCTGGCCCCAATATCTACTACCTTAACAAGGGCCCAGGTCCTTCCAAGTCTGCCTTTAAATGGATTCTCGCCTTTTATTTCTTTCTGAACATTTCAAAACACATTGAAGTGGAATGACATTTTTTTGTTTTATGTCATATACTAGTTTTCTAATACTGCACAATCCTCCTGGTATCAAAGCAGTGCTCACATACGGCTCTTCCATAAATTTCACAAGCCAATAACTACCTCACACCTAAAAGGCTAAGGGTGACATGAGGCCAGATGCCTAATTGGTGGCATCTTTTATTCTTCTGAGCTGTTCACTTCCCTGTTGCACAGCAACTTTCTCCAGCCTCTGACTGAGCTTGCCAAATACCCAAGAGGCCTCAAGGCATCTGACAGTCCACACTCCTTCCCAGTGCAGCCCCCTTCCTACCACTAAGAAGCACAGCATCTTTGCAGTTCCCCTTCTAAACCTCAGAAGCTTCCATCCAAAGGGGGAGAGAGAGAGAGAGAGAGAGAGAGAGAGAGAGAGAAGGAGGGAGAGAGAGAATGTATTTCTAAAGGGCAAAGTTGTTATCAGAAATGTAATCTCAAAGCAAAACTCAGCAGACAGAAACCTCTGCAAAAACTGGCACTGGGGCAGCCTTACACCAGTAGGGCTACAAAGTGGATAGGCTTAGTTTAAGCTCCAGGAGAGCACAAAAGAGTGCCAATTCATACTTTGGGACTGTCAGTTTATTTATTTATTTAACAGATATGAGTATACCTATGACGTGCCAGTCTCAGGTCTGGGTCCTAGGGTCTACTGGTGAGTACAAAAGACAGCAATCTCTGTCCATACAGAGTTTATGTTGTGTTGGGGGCGAGGGTGAGCACAGGGTAGGGACAATAGACAATAAGCTAGAAAAATCTAGTAAGGTAGGGAAGAGGATGAAAGCTTACACTTGATTTTAGCCAAAAGGCCGAGAAGCGATGAGGATGAAAGTTTAAATAAAATGGTCAGAAAATGCCTGTACAAGATGACATTTAAGTCCAAACTCCTAGCTTTAGGATTTCATGTGCAATGAAGATCCTGGAACAATGCTTAAGCATCTACTTGAATATACACAAGTATTTCTGTGGCATAGTTTTTTTCTAGGAGAATTTCTGGGTCAGGGAGATGTTCATCAAAGAGTACAAAGTTTCAGTTAGGTTGGCGTAATAACTTTTAGCAATCCATTGCACTGCATGGTGACCACTGTTAATAAAAATGTATTGTGTATTTTAAAATTGCTCAAATACAGATTTTAAGCATTCTTACCACAAATATAGATATAAGTTGGTAGGGTTACATATAAGTTAATTAGCTTGATTGAGTCTTTTTAAAAAATTTATTTGACAGAATTATAGACAAAAAGAGAGACAGAGAGAAAGGTCTTCCTTCCGTTGGTTCACTCCCCAAATGGCCACTACAGACAGCGCTGTGCTGATCCGAAGCCAGGAGCCAGGTGCTTCTTCCTGGTTTCCCATGCGGGTGCAGGGCCTAAGCACTTGGGCCATCCTCCACTGCCTTCCCGGGCCACAGCAGAGAGCTGGACTGGAAGAGGAGCAACCAGGACTAGAACCAGCGCCCATATGGGATGCCGGCGCCGCAGGTGGAGGATTAATCAAGTGAGCTGCGGCGCCGGCCCCCTTGATTGGGTCTTTCTACAGTGTATACACAAATCAACATCATATCGTACATTATAAATATACACAATTCTCATTAATTAACAATACCAGATAAGGGGTATGCACATTAAAAAAAAATTGAATATGCGGGCCGGCACTATGGTGCAGCAGGTTAAAAACCTGGCCTGCAGTGCTGACATCCCATATGGGCACCAGTTCAAGTCCTGGCTGCTTCACTTCCAATCCAGCTCCCTGCTAATGCACCAGGGAAGGCAGTGGAGGATGGCCAAAAACCTTGGATCTCTGCACCCATGTGGGAGACCCAGAGGAAGCTCCTGGCTTTGGTGCGGCTCAGCTCCAGCCGTTGCAACCATTTGGGGAGTGAACTAGCACATGGAAGACCTCTCTCTCTCTCTCTCCCTCTCTCTCTCTCTCTCTGTAACTGTCTTTTCAAATAAATAAAAAATGTGAATATGCCAGGCCAAAGTGACATCCAAAGAGGTTTACACTTTCACCATTCAGAGTTTTTCCTCATGTCCATGCAGAGGACAGTCTATTCAATTTCTGCCAATCTGACAAGTAAAAAATAGTATTAAACTGATTTAATTTGGCATTTCTCTGATCACCAGTGAGGCTGAGTGACTTTTCTCATGTGTTGACTATTTTTGTTTTTTTTTTTCTGAGATTTGTTCCTTCATATCCTTTGTACATTTTTCTTTTGGCTTATTTATTTATAAGAATATATGTTTATTATAGATATTTGCCCATTGCCTGCTATACAGTGCCATGGTTTTTTTTTTCTCTCTAGTCTGTCATATGTCATAATTTTGTTCATGGTGTGCACCCCTCTTGTAATCAGATAAACTCACTATAAAACGTTTTAAAAACATGTTCATTAGATTTGGCAATTAGGAGGTAAATGATGACATCAGTTCAGAAGGAGAGGAGGCAGATCATAAATCGTTGGGAACTGAAAACAGGACTGAAAACAGTACACACGTTGAAGAAGTTGTCTATGATGAGAAAGAG
Source organism: Oryctolagus cuniculus (assembly GCF_051225735.1). Classification (NCBI taxonomy): domain Eukaryota; kingdom Metazoa; phylum Chordata; class Mammalia; order Lagomorpha; family Leporidae; genus Oryctolagus; species Oryctolagus cuniculus. The sequence goes on from NC_142888.1 coordinate 91,552,102, forward strand.
AGTATTTCTTATAGACAGTAGGGTACGGAGGGCCATATTAAATTGTTAGTTTTTTTTTATTTTTTTGTACCCAGACATATCTTTTTTTTTTTTGACAGGCAGAGTGGACAGTGAGAGAGAGAGTCAGAGAGAAAGGTCTTCCTTTTTCCGTTGGTTTACCCCCCAAGTGGCCGCCATGGCCAGCGTGTTGCGGCCGGCTGCGCCGATCCAAAGCCAGGAGCCAGGTGTTTCCTCCTGGTCTCCCATGCGGGTGCAGGGCCCAAGGACCTGGGCCATCCTCCACTGCCTTCCCGGGCCACAGCAGAGAGCTGGCCTGGAAGAGGGGCAACCGGGACAGAATCCAGTGCCCCGACTGGGACTAGAACCCAGGGTGCCAGCGCCGCAGGTGGAGGATTAGCCTAGTGAGCTGTGGCGCCGGCCAATTTTGTTTTAAATATAGGAGAAAGATGAGCACATTTGTGGGTAGATGGCATCAAGCTTGATGGTGCAAGATCCATGAAGAAGCTGGGGTACCAGAATGAAAGGGAGGGCGGTGAATATACTGACCTTAGAGATAGGGCAGTAGATAGGAGGCAAAGAGAGCAGGACTGCTGATGCTATGGAGATGAAAAGAGCTGTGGAAGGACAGGATTTTGAGGGAGGTAGCCCCTGACAAGACAGGGAAAAGCCCGGAATGGCATTTAAAATGATAGAGAAGTTCTTTATGATCTTATAATATTGTCCACATTATGCAGGTGTATATCAAAGAATCATGTTATAAACCACAAATATGTACAAGTGCACTTTGAGAAATTCATGAAGGGACTGGTGCTGTGGTAATGTGCGTAAAGCTGCCGCCTGCAGTGCCAACATCCTATATGGACACTGGTTCAAGTCCCCGCTGCTGTACTTCCAATCCAGCTCCCTGCTAATGCACCTGGGAAAGCAGCGGAAGATGGCCCAAGTGCTTGGACTTCTGTACCCATGCACGAAACCCCGAAGAAGCTCCCAGCTCCTGACTTTGGATCTGCTCAGCTCTGGCTGTTGCGGCCATTTGGGAATGAACCAGCAGATGGAAGAACTCCATCTCTGCCTCTGCCTCTCTGTAACTCTGCCTTTCAAATAAATAAATAAAGTTTTAAAAAATAAAAAAACTGAAAAGTAGAATTAAAAGCTAAATTTATTTTGGTGTAAAAAATGAAATTCATGCACATGAAGGATTTTTAAAAACTATGGAAAATGCATATTTTGGAAAAAAAACATACATGGCTTCCATTTTTTTGCATCAAAAAATAACCTTATCTTTTAATTCCATTTACCACAAACTTTTTAAAGTACCATTGCAGTCAACTATACTTCCATAAAGGTGGAGAAAAGTGAACCAAGAAAATAATAAGAGACAGGGCCAGCACTGTGGCGTAGCTGGTAAAGCCGCTGCCTGCAGGGCCAGCATCCCATATAGGTACCGATTCGAGTCCTGGCTGCTCCACTTCCTATCCCATTCTGTGCTATTGCCTGGGAAAGCAGTAGAAGATGGCTCAAGTCCTTGGGCCCTTGCACCTGTGTGGGAGACCTGAAAGAAACTCCTGGCTCCTGGCTCCTGGCTCCTGGCTCCTAGCTTTGAATTGGCACAGCTCCAGCTGTTGTTGCCATCTGGGGAGTGAACCAGCAGATGCAGACCTTTCTCTCTCTCTCTCTCTCTCTCTCTCTCTCTCTCTCTCTCTCTGCCTCTGCTTCTCTGTAACTCTGCCTTTCAAATAAATAAATAAATAAATAAATCTTTAAAAAAATAATAAGAGGCTTGGATAACTTGAATTTGTGTCTGCCTCAAGTCACAGACCTCAGTATCCATTCTCTCCAGCAGCTCTCTTCAGCCCATGTATAGAAACAGAGTGTGAATGTTCTAGTTTGGAGGATTTTTCCTGGGGGGCTGTGACAGATATATGAGAGAGTGGGATGTTAGATGGTTCTGTCAGAAGAGTAGTTGAAATTAGGGACTATCGTGGCTTTCATATTTGTGATTAAACCTACCTTAAACTTGAATCTGTCAGTTTTCAGAGATGGAGAAATTTCATGGTATCTATGCTATTTCTATTTTTTAAAAAAGATTTATTTATTTGAAAGGGAGAAGAGAAGAGGGAGGGGGAGGGGGGAGAGGGGGAGAAGGAAGGGAGGGAGGGAGAGAGAGATTTTCCATCTGCTGGTTAACTCCCCACAATGGCTACAATAGCCAGGACTGGGCCAGGCAGGAGCCAGGACCTCCACCTGGGTTTGCCACATAGGTGCCAGGGCTCCAGACACTTGGGCCATCTTCCACTGCCTTTTCAGGCACATTAGCCAGATGCTGGATGGGAAGCAGAGCAATCAGGATTCAAATAAAACCAGCACTCAAATATGGGATGCTGACGTCACAAGTGGTGGCTTAACCTGCTGCCCCACACCAGCCACTGAAGTGCAATTTTCTAGGTATCAGACTGTCACATTGCTTTCTAACAGGTTTTTCCAGTTTACATTTTACCAACAAAGCATGAGAGCATCTCTTACATCCTCTTCTTAAAAAGTGAATGTTATTTTTCTAAAATTTGGCTGATTCAATAAGCAAACATAAAAAATCTTTATTGCCAGTAAGCGTGAAAATTGTTTTCTCATATATATTGGCCATTTAATTCTCTTCCTTTAAGAATGATCTGTTCATGGTCTCTATTGGATACTAATCTAACCTTGTTTTGAGTAGGTCTCTCTTTCCATGTTTGAAACCATTAACCACATTTTTCTCCCACCTCCCTTTGCCCTGGAGAACCTAAAAAGTTTTTTGCAAGTCCCTATGACCATTCCTATTTGATTTCTTTTAAACTTCTTTTTTACCTAGTTTGGAAATATTGGTGTGTTCAGGAATATAACTATATGTTTATTACTTGTCACAATAAAATTAACATATAAGTCTTCTGTTCTCTGCTTATCTCATTTCCCAGAAGTAACAATCTTAAATTTATATCTCTTTCCAGACATTTTTCCATGCTTATATATTTCCATCCATCCATCTATCCATCCAATCTGTTTACACTTACATGTAAAAAAATGTAAGTGGAATCATGTTTTGCAGGGTATTTTTGTTTACTTGATATGCTATGGCAAGCTGTCAGTCCCAGTATATCTAGAACTACCTCTCTCTATATTTTTAAAAATATTTATTTATTTGAAAAAGTTATACAGAGAAAGGAGAGGGAGAGGGGGAGAGAGAGAGAGAGAGAGAGAGAGAGAGAGATCCTCCATCTGCTGGTTCACTCCCCAGATGGCCGCAACTGCAAGAGCTGCGCCAATCCGAAGCCAGGAGCCAGGAGCCTCCTCCAGGTCTCCCATGCAGGTGCAGGGGCCCAAGGACTTGGTCCATCTTCCACTGCTTTCCAAGGCCACAGCAGAGAGCCAGATCAGAAGTGAGGCAGCCGGGTCTCGGACCTGTGCCCATATGGGATGCCGGTGCCTCAGGCCAGGACATTAAACCGCTGTGCCACAGCACCAACCCCCACTCTCTATATTTTTTTAATTTTTTTTTTTGACAGGCAGAGTGGACAGTGAGAGAGAGAGAGACAGAGAGAAAGGTCTTCCTTTTTGCTGTTGGTTCACTCTCCAATGGCTGCCACGGCCGGCGTGCTGCGGCCGGCGCACCATGCTGATCCGATGGTAGGAGCCAGGTGCTTCTCCTGGTCTCCCATGGGGTGCAGGGCCCAAGCACCTGGGCCATCCTCCACTGCACTCCCTGGCCACAGTAGAGAGCTGGCCTGGAAGAGGGGCTACCGGGACAGAATCCGGCGCCCCGACCGGGACTAGAACCTGGCATGCCGGCGCTGCAAGGCGGAGGATTAGCCTAGTGAGCCGCGGTGCTGGCCCTATATATAATTTTTTTAAAGATTTATTTATTTATTTGAAATTCAGAGTTACACAGAGAATGGAGAGGCAGAGAGAGAGGTCTTCCATCTGCTGGTCCACTCCCCAGTTGGCCGCAATGGCTGGAGCTGCACTGATCCGAAACCAGGAGCCAGGAGCCTCCTCCGGGTCTCCCATGTGGATGCAGGGGCCCAAGGACTTGGGACATCTTCCACTGCTTTCCCAGGCAACAGCAGAGAGCTGGATCGGAAATAGAGCTGCTGGGACTCGAACTGGTGCCCAAATGGGATGCCGGCACTGCAGGCGGTGGCTTTACCCGCTATGCCACAGCGCCGGCCCCGAACTACTTCTATATATTTTTAAAAAGATTTATTTCTTTGAGACATAGAGTTACAGAGGGAAGGAGAGTGAGAAAGGTCTTCCATCTACTGGTTCACTCCCCAAATGGCCACACACAGATCTGAAGCCAGAGCCAGGAGCTTCTTCTGGGTCTCCAATACTGGTGCAAGGGCCCAAGCACTTGGCACATTTGCAGGGAGCTAGATCAGTAGAGGAGCAGCCGGGACAAGAACCAGTGACCATATGGGATGCTGCCGCTGCAGGCGGAGACTTAGTCTACTATGCCACAACGCTGGCCCCCAATATTAGTAACAGTAACACACTATTCCATTACATGTATAGACCATTAACTAATCCATTTCCTGTTGCTGTGTTCTTTAATTTCTTTTTTGCTTTTTCAGACATTGAGCATCTTCCTGATACATATTTGGAATCTACTTAAATATCAGTAGAATAAATTTTTCAAGATGGAATCAGTCCATCAACAAGTGGTCTGTGGTGCTAAAGACTCAGAGAGATCTGGGAAGATAAAGAACAAGAACTGCCCATTGGATTTAGGAGGTTCTTGGTGACCTTAGAGTGATTTAAGGGGATTGTGGCAGAAAGCTACACTATGGTAGATTGAGAAATGATTGGGGTGATGATGAAGTGAGGGAAGTGAATATGGACAATTCCTTAGATAAGTTTGTTCCTAAAGAGCAGAGAAAGAGTAGTATCCAGAGAAGGGTTGAAATCCAGGGAATATTTTTTTAATTCAGGAGGGACGTGAGTGTCTTTAAAAGCTGATAGGAAGGAGAGGATAATTGACAGAACACAGGCCTTATAGGGCAGAGTCCTTATGCCAGATGGGAGAGGATCCCGATGAGGAAGAGAGTTATCCTGAATAGGTATGGATGAAAATGGGTTTGTAGATTTGGCAGGAGGAACTTGTCTGATGTCATTTTTATTTCTCTGGTGTATGAGGTAAGGCCAGCCTCTAAGGCTAGGTTTGGATAGGATAAGGTTTGGGTTGGATATTTGAGGTATTTCAAAAAGATTTAAAGAGGTGTTATGGAGAACAGGAGAGCAAGCTAGGATCAGGGAAGCATAGTTGCAGTGCCAGGCAGTGTTGTAGTAAGCTTAGTGACCAAGAATTCATATGGATAATAATCTACCAGAATGTGATTTTTTTTTCTCTAGTAGATCTCAGAAGTCCTCGTGCAGGTATAAAGTGCAAGAGTTGGGCTTAGAAGGGTTACATTTTAAATCAGATATTTGCAATTAAATTACATATTGTGGAGGATATTGAGAAGAATCCAGTTGAAATAATACAATCCAACTGTCTAGGAAAGCAGTGAACACAGAAAGAAAATGACAAGGTGAAAGTAGCAGGCTCTACTGGAAACCCACTTACCGCTCATGAGATCAGAAACTAGATATGCAGCTGGGGAGATCATTGAGTGAACAGGCTAGAGGGATGGGAAGTTGTGGTCAGAAAGGAGGAGTGAATGAGTGATCTCAAAGGTGAAGTCCTGGATGATAAGTCCTTGGGCTTGACTGAATATGATTCATAATATTCTTCATGCCAGCTTATTCATTCAACAAATATTTATTGTATGCACGTTATGGGCCAGGCAGCATTCTAGGCACTGAAGTTTTAGAGATGAGCAAAAAAAAAAAAAATCCTCTTCTCATACATCTGACAATCTAGTGGGGAATGTTATGTATTTTTATAAAATAAAAGATCATCTTCATTGATATGCTGATTCCTACTTATGTCATTCTATTTAGAAATAATAATACTTTCACGATCAAATATTTACTTATATGGTACTAGGAAAGTCCCTCTAGATGTTTTGAGTACTTTGCTTTTTTTTTAAGATTTTTTTATTTTTTTTTGAAAGAGTTACACAGAGAGAGGAGAGGCAGAGAGAGAGAGAGGTCTTCCATCTGCTGGTTCACTCCCCAGATGGCCACAACAGCCGGAACTGTGCCGATCTGAAGCCAGGAGCCAGGAGCTTCCTCTGGCTGGGCCAGAGGTGCAGGGGCAAGAGCCCAAAGACTTGGGCCATCTTCTATCACTTTCCCAGACCTAGCAGAGAGCTGGATCAGAAATGGAGCAGCCAGGACTAGAACCAGCACCCATATGGGATGCTGACTCTGTAGGTGGCGGCTTTACACACTACGCCACAGCACTGGCCCCAAGTACTTTGCTTTTTTAAAAAAACAATATTTATTTTATTTCAAAGGCAGAGTTACAGAGAGACAGACAGAGAGAGAGTGATCTTCTATCCACTGGTTTACTACCCAAATGGCCACAATGGCCGGGCCTGGGCCAGGCTGAATCCAGGAGCCAGGAACTTCGTCCAGGTCTCCCATGTAGGTGGCAGGAGCTCAAATACTTGGACCATCTTTTACTTCTTTCCCAGGTGCATCAGCAGGGAGCTGGATCAGAAGTGGAACAGCTGGGACTCAAACCTGTGCCTATATGGGATGCCAGTGGCTCACAGAACAGCTCAGCCTGCTATGCCACAATGCTGGGCTTGAGTACTTTCTTTTATGTTAAGTTATACTGAGTGAATTATGAGATTTCATACTCCTTTCCCCTTAGAACTTATTAAAATACGTTCATGAACTATGTCAGTGTTGAATATACACTTAATACAGATCTAATTTGAACATTTTAGTGGCTTTAATGTTTTATATTCTTTTTAAAAATATTAGGACACTGCTTCTAGCTGTAGACCAGATGTTGATAATACATGTACTAATTTTGCTCTAGGGATTTGATGTAATGTGTAAAGTAATTATGGTTAAGCAGTTAGGGAAAGGGGGCTTGCAGGAAGTTAATATTTTAAATTTATATCATCTTCAATTTATACTGCCTTTTATATATATATACACTGATATATATTTATTATTTTATTTGAAGGAAAATAGCATTTAACATCTCCTATGCCTTAAATAACACTTTGAAGTTATCTGCCACATAAACAGCTCAATTTAAGTTCAACTACAGGTTTTTTGATTGAGTTGAATGTTTCTGTGGCCATTGCTAGATCACAGCCTCCCTAAAATTAAAAAGAAACCAGATGCATGAAATCACGGTTATGTGTGAACCTGGGCCAGATTAGTCATGATACATCATGATTTCTCATTTAAGGGGACTGCATAGGTGATTTTTAGGTGATGTGGGCTGCAAGAAAGAGGCAGATGCTAGCTAGAGTTCAGTTTAGAAATCCCCACCATCTGTGGTCCTGGCAGGAGGAGCGGTCTTCTCTGCAGGGGGTGGTGCTTTATCAAAGCTTGTTGACTTAGGAGAGGTAATGGTGTTCTGTGTGGTAATGAGGCTTATTGAAAAACAACACCAGATTGGCTCTCAGAAGAGTTTTGAAAAATGTTTTACGCATATAATAGACCAATGTTTGTAAAGCATTCCATTCTTTGAGTTGTGGATTTTAGATCTTTTTAAGCTTTTGCCCTGTTAGGGAAAGGGACCTTTACAAAGAAGAAGATAAACTGGCCATCCTTCATCCATCAACCTCATGGGACTCTTGTAGCCTGCATGGTTAATGTAAAAGGAAGATTCTCATTTAGATTTTGAAAGGTGGAAAGCCAAATGGGATTTGTCTTAATATATGTATTTCCTTTGTTGTCAGGTAGAGTGTTTGGACACTTGGTCTCACTTTTGTGATATTTTATACTTCCATGTACCACATTTCTGGAAATCTGCCTCTGTGATTACTGACCTTAAGATTCTTGGAATTGGTAAAGAGCAGGAAAAAAGTGTGAAATTATGAAAATAATTAAACCATATTTTTATATATCCAAAACAACCATTCTGTAGGAGAAATGTATGAGGGAACTTTAAAAAGTTCATGGAGGGACTGGCGTTGTGGTGTAGCGGGATTTGTGTACAGAGACGAGACATCAAGGCCTTTAACAGGAAGTTATCTTTTATTGTGATTATGATTATAATTATGATTATGCTGGCATAAGACTCAATTGGATTCATATCCAAAAGACTGACCCTCGAACAAAGAGGGGTATTTTCTTAAAAATGGTTTTAGCTTCTTTGTCTCCCTTATATGGCTACATGCATACACTTGATTGGTTTGTCTAATGTTACATGGCAGCCACAGGAATTGATACAATACTGTGCATTTATACATAGTTACTGATGATTTTTTTTTTCTTACACACATACTGAACTTACTCTGTCCAGCAAAGCGTTAACACCATTGCTTGGTGCTAACAAGCAGGAACCCAAGCAGATAGTAACTTCACAGGCAAGCAGATAACAACTGCATTTCCTTCCTAGGACAGGTTCCTCCCATTTTCTTTTCTTTTTGTTTCCCTTCTGACCTTGGGAAGGCCTCTACCATGGTCTTCCTTTGCCATTGGTTCACCCTCCAATGGCCCCGCGGCCGGCCTGCGCGCTGCAGCCAGCGCACCGCGCTGATCCACTGCACTCCCGGGCCACAGCAGAGAGCTGGCCTGGAAGAGGGGCAACCGGGATAGAATCCGGCACCCCGACCGGGACTAGAACCCGGTGTGCCAGCGCTGCAAGGTGGAGGATTAGCCTAGTGAGCCACGGCGCCGGCCTCTACCATCACATTAATCTTGTTAGTTAGAAACAAGTTTAAAAGACAAACCCTTAGGGCCAGTGCAGTGGCGCAGTAGGCTGTGCCTCTGCCTGCAGCGCTGCCATCCCATATGGGTGCCGGTTCTAGTCCCGGCTGCTCCTCCTCCAATCCAGCTCTCTGCTTATGGCCTGGGAAAGCAGTGAAAGATGGCCCAAGTGCTTGGACCCCTGCCCCTACATGGGAGATCCATTGTGGCCATTTGGGGAGTGAACCAGCAGATGGAAGCCCTCTCTCTCTGTCTAACCCTCTCTCTGTCTGTAACTCTGCCTTTCAAATAAATAAATAAATAAATCTTTTTATAAAAAAGTTAATGGAAAGTGGGATGAAAAGGTATATTTATTTTGGCACAGAAGTTTTTGAAATCTGTGCATAGTTTTTTCTTAACTGATATTTTCCATTAACTTTTTAAACTGCCCGTGTATGTGTTAAGATATCCAGCTCCTTTCTGGTACTTATTTTGGAGAAATATATATTGTTTTAAGTGGGAATTTGTTTAAACCATTTATCAATTTTTATGGAATTCAAAGGTAATCATGAGGATTCCATCTAGAAGAAGTTGTCTCCACAGTGAGTCCAAGAGCCCAGTCACTCCCCTTTACTTTTTGCCGTTATGCTTCTGCAGTCCTTTGGAACGAGATGTCCAAAGGATGAGGAGAATGGGTCCTTTCTTGTGTGAAGAGAAGAAGGTCGGAGACTAGGAAAATAAACCGAAAAAAGGACTCTCAAACATTGACCTGTTCTTAGCTGAGTGTTAAAACAAACAACCCATCTCAAGTTCCTGAGGTTAAGATGTACCTTTTTCTAAATATTTCCATATAGGGCAAGATTGCTAGAATATGAAGAGATAGTATAGCATAATGAATAAGCTCAGAGTCCGGAGCTAGGCTGCCTGGGTTCCAAAATTAGACTCAGTTAGAGGGTGTGTGATCTTGGGCAACTTATTTGCTCAATCTCTGCCTTACTTTTCTCCTTTAGAAAGTGGACATAATATGGTACTTCTTTATAGTATGATTGTGAAGAGCAAATAACTATCATATGTAAAAAGTGCTTAGAAAAGTGCTGACTCCGTAGTAAGCATTATAGAAGGGTTAGCTATCATCATCATCTTCACTTCACTTTCACTTTTATTCGTTTGTGGGTATTTTAAATGGAGCTAAATCTGCAAAATGCCTCAGCACATATAAACCCCACTTTTGTTGAAGAAGATTGTAGAGTACCATAAGCTTAGTGCAAAACACAAATCAGAAGCTTGTAAAATCGGGAGTTACTTACAAATTTATTATTGTTAGAAAAAATAAATTACAGCTTTGCTACCCTAAAGATTTTGAGAATAGACCCAGTGAGCAACAGACATGCTTCATGGATGGGCTCATGGGGGTTAAGACCCCAGCTCACCACTGAGAAACCCCAGTTGCCCTTTGGTTTGGGAGCTTTGATTCTGACTCCTCCACTTTGTCTCCATTCTTGTTTTTTGTCTTTTTGATCCTATTTTTTTTTAAATTATGCTCTTCTGTTATGTTTTATGTATCTTTGTAAGTCACTTTAAATCCTGTCTGGAACAGTGTATAAATAAATATCTTTTAAACCGATCATATCTAATTACTAACATTGACTTAATATTTATGCTTGTCAGCCTACCTCCATGTGGAGAAGTGCAGCGACTTTCCATCTGGGCAAGAATACTGATTAGATTTCTCAAATTTCATAGAAAGATGTCAAAACAGCCATATGCTCATATATTTTTCCAAAGCATATGGTTAATAATTATGAAAATTAAATATCTACCAATATTGAGTTCTTCCTCTAGGCCAGGCACTATGCTCTGCCTTTTACTCATGCTGCGTAGTTGAATCCTCGTAGCCCTAGGCAAGAAATCCGATTGTTAATCACCGTTTGTTTTTGCAGATGGAGAACTGAGATTCAAAAACTGCCCCAAGTTCATACAGCTAAAAAGTAATGAAGCTGCATTTTGAATCCGCGAAACCTGACCCCAGATCCAGTTTTAAATACTATTCTATGCTATTCTGTCTTTAATTAGAAATCTGGTGCATCAGAACTCCATGTCCTAATAGAAGAGGCTGTTCCTGTGTTACATGAGTAGAACATTCACAGGTCCTGAAGATTTTACCTTAAAGTTACGTCTTCACTGTGTTCCTCTGCATCTCCTGACCTTGCCTTTTAGCTCTTGTCATCTTCCCCCTGGATTTATGCCACAGCCTCATCAAGTCTATATTGTGTTTAACTATCAGAATACTCTAACAAGTCCTTGCCTTACCTCAAACTTTTTGCTGGTTCCTTTTGTCACAAGCTAACTAGCCATGTTTCTGAGTATGGCATAGCAAGCTACTGCCTGCACTACATCATGTAATCCCCGCCTGCCTCTTCCACATCCTGCCTTAGCTTCTCTCTCAGCATCACTGCACTGCTTGCTCATAGCATGTTGCTTTATGCCTCCTGCTTTTTGTAAATGCTGTGCACTCTGCCTGGAAAGTGCTCTTTCTCCTGGTTAACTAACTGATATACACTAATCTGTAATCAGTTCACGTACTACTGCTGGATATCCTCTTTCTGGTTCCCTTTCTCCAAGCTGGATTAGATGCTTCTCCTTGGTAGTTTCATAATAATCTGTATGTGTATTTCTTTGCTTGCCATGTTCTTTTATGATTAACTACTTAAGTATCTCCTTCACTAGATTGTGAGCTCTTTGTGGGCATGGACTGTGTTTTATTTTATCCTTAAATAGCTAACACAGCACTTAGCACATAGTAGACTGTTGTAACTAGTGGAGAATTCTGTAAATAGTGCAGAATTTAGAGCTCCAGGCCAGGGAAAGAGGTAGGATTTTGAAGTCCTGAAACCATGCAAGCATTCAAAGATAACTACCACGACAGCGAGTGAGATCTCAAGAGGAAACTTGGGGGCCAGATACATTTTTATTACTTTATCCAGGAGCCCGATGGGCCTGGGTATGTGTGTGGGGGGCGATTATAGCGGTTTGTATCCAAAAGGAACTATGCAACTTCTGAGAAGGCAGACTTAGCAGCTTTGCAATTTGAGCTTATATTGAGACTGTTTTAGTAGCGTGGACTAGATATCTAAGATAACATTTTAATAAACATATTTCTAGTTTTCTAGGAAGAGCACCCTAAAATTGAAAAGGAAAATTGATGCAATAACCAACACAGCATTACAGTGCAAACATTTTATTGACTGTAAGCAATATTGCATGCTCACTCAGATGTTACCAATAAGATGTTATCGTCTACTGCCTTTGTGCATAGATGGCTGGATCCAGACAAGAGGGTTTCAGGAGGCCCTGCCTCCTGGGAAGCTTCCTTTCCTATGTGGAGGTTTATTTTTTCTTTAAATTCTGCAGACTCACTGCATAACCTGGACTTGGTCTCATTTTTTCATGTTCTAAAACTAACTCTCTTTTACCTTTAAGTTATCAAATAGCTGAAGTCCTCCTTCTCCCCGTGCCATGGGGTGGCTGCTGGATTTTGCTATCCTTTAGAGCTATGTTTTTTCACTTGTGTTTTGGAAACCCACACACATAATAGGTATTAATTCTGACAGTGCTTCAGATAGTGTCATTGTCTTAGTCACAAATAGATACTACAGTCCACTTTGGAATGTGCCTTATGACAGCATGAATCCTTATTCATTGTGCTGTACTACTCATATCTCAGGGGAACTGCTTTACAATCATCAGAAGGATTTATTCCTTCCTAATTAACATGTCATTTCTTTATGCAAGAACAATCATGAAAACATACAGCACTTTGTAAGAACAGTTTCCCTTGACACTCCTTTAAGCAAAGGGTTTCCCAACTTTTTTGATCACTTACCCTATCACCCAAAATTTGATCGCCTTTGCAATATGCATATTTATTTATAAGCTATATGGTTATCACTATAATATATTTGAAACTATTCACGAAAAATAGAGATTAGAAAGGATGAGAGGAAATGAACACTATTAAAATTAATTTTAGTATTTATTGATGGGGCAGTAATCTTTGCTCTCATTTTGATAAGAGCTGTGATGTTAAGTGTGTTTCACTTAAATAAAATTGTGATTTGTGCTACAGTTACTTAAGATTTTTTTTAACTTTTATTTAATGAATATAAATTTCCAAAGTACAGCTTATGGATTACAATGGCTTCCCCCCCATAACGTCCCTCCCACCCTCCCCTTTCCCACAACCTCTCCCCTTCCATTCACATCAAGATTCATTTTCGATTCTCTTTGTATACAGAAGATCAGTTTAGCATACATTAAGTAAAGATTTCAACAGTTTGCTGCCACACAGAAACATAAAGTGAAAAATACTGTTTGAGTACTAGTTATAGCATTAAATCTCAATGTACAGCACACTAAGGACAAAGATCCTACATGAGGAGTAAGTGCACAGTGACTCCTGTTGTTGACTTAACAAATTGACACTCTTGTTTATGGCATCAGTAATCACCCTAGGCTCTTGTCATGAGCTGCCAAGGCTATGGAAGCCCCCTGAGTTCACTGACTCTGATCATATTTAGACAAGGCGATGGTCAAAGTGGAAGTTCTCTCCTCCCTTCAGAGAAAGGTACCTCCTTCTTTGATGACCCGTTCTTTCCACTGGGATCTCACTCGCAGAGATCTTTCATTTAGGTTTTGTTGTTGTTGTGTGTGTGTGTGTGTGTTTTTTTTTTTTTTTGTTTTTTTCCAGAGTGTCTTGGCTTTCCACGCCTGAAATACTCTCATGGGCTTTTCAGCCGGATCCGCATACCTTAAAGGCTGATTCTGAGGTCAGAGTGCTAAATAGGACATCTGCCATTCTATGGGTCTGCTGTGTATCTCACTTCCCATGTTGGATCTTTCTCTCCCTTTTTTATTCTATCAGCTAGTATTTGCAGACACTATTCTTGTTTATGTGATCCCTTTGGTTCTTAGTCCTATCATTATGATCAATTGTGAACAGAAATTGATCACTGGGACTAGTGAGATGGCATTGGTACATGCCACCTTCATGGGATTGAATTGGAATCCCCTGGTATGTTTCTAACTCTATCGTTTGAGGTAAGTCAGCTTGAGCATGTCCCGAATTGCACATCTCTTCCCTCTCTTATTCCCACTCTTATATTTAACAGCGATCACTTTTCAGTTAAGTTTCAGCACTTAAGAAGAATTGTGTATTGATTACAGTATTCAACCAAAAGTATTAACAAACAAACAAACAAAATACTAAGAGGGATAACATATCAAGTTGCTCATCAACAGTCAGGGTGAGAGCTGATCAAGTCACCGTTTCTCATAGTGTTCATTCACTTTAACAGGTTTCCTTTTTGGTGCTCAGTTAGTTGTCACCTATCAAGGAGAACAAGTGGTATTTGTCCCTTTGGGATTGGCTTATTTCACTCAGCATAATGTTTTCCAAATTCCTAACAGGGATCACTTTTCAGTTAAAATTTAAACACCTAAGAATAATTGTGTGTTAATTACAGAGTTCAACCAATGGTACTAGAGCAAAAAAAATACTAAAATGGATAAAGTATTACATTGTACATCAACCATCAGGACAAGAGCTGATCAAGTTACTTAAGATTTAATTCTAGTTTATTTTTATACTTGATTTTAATGATATATCTCAAATAGCTGAAGGATGTGCATTGTTAGATGCATTTATTAAATAATCATACTCAGGATAGTTCCAGGTATCAATTAGCAAACATTTTGTTGGTGTTTCATCTTTCCTGCTCTGAGCATATTGTTTGTTAGTTTTATACATTTTTTAAAAGTTTTATTTATTTATTAGAAAGGCAGAGTTACAGGGGTAGAGGGAGAGGGGGAGAGAGATCTTCCATCACTGGTTCACTCTCCAAATGGCCACAGGGTCTGGAGCTGGGCTGATCAGAAGCCAGGAGCCAGGGGCTTGTTCCGGGTCTCCCATGTGGGTGCAGGGTCCCAAGGACTTGAGCCATCCTCTGCTGCTTTCTCAGGTGCATTAGCAGGGAGCTGGGTAGGAGGTGGAGCATCTGGGACTCAAATCAGTGCTCATATGGGATGCTGGCACCACAGAACGTAGCTTTACCTGCTACACCATGCTATACCACATTGCTTTTTTTTTTTTTTTTTTTTTTTTACATTTTTAACAGTTGCACAATGCTGTGTAAAATTTTTCACTTGGAGGAATTGGATGGTAAAACGTATCTTTTAGGCAACAAAATTGTATAATAATGGAAACATTTCAAATTTACTTTGTATTGCTTGTTGTCTATTTAAAAAATTCATGACATAAAATATTTTACTGTTTCAATTGAGTTAAAGTTTTCTAGTGCCTTCTTAGTATTCTGGAATTATAAAATTTATGATTACAAGTAGAAAGTTTACTTGCCTTTAAACATAAAATTTTACCAAACAATTTTGTTGAGATAAAATTGTTACATAATAAAATATATGTATTTCAAATGTACAATTTAATAAATGTTGACATCTGTATATATGCATGAAATCATTGCCAAAATCAAGATAGTAAACATGTCCATTACTTCCTGCTATGGTTTAAATGTATCTGCTAAAGTTCATGTGTTTGAAACTTAATCCTCAATATGACAGTGTTAGGACTTCAGGCCTAATGGGAGGTGTTGGGAGTGGGTTTGTTATAAAAACAAAATAGGCTCTCTCGCTCTTACTCTATATTGGGATGACACAGCAAGAAGCTTCTCTCTAGATGTGGCCCCTAAGTCTTGTGGTTCCTGGTCTCTAGAGTCATAAGTCAAATCTCTGTTCTTTATCAGCTACCCAGTCTATGATATTTTGTTTTAGTAGTACTAAAGTACTAAGACACCTCAACAGTTTTCATGTACCGTGTTATAATCCTTCCTTCTTTCCCTTCTCTGTACTCTTTTTTAAAAAAAGATTTTTATTTATTTATTTGACAGGTAGAGATACAGACAGAGGGAAAGGTCTTCCTTCCATTGGTTCACTCCCCAAATGGCCGCTACGGCCGGAGCTGCGCTGATCCAAAGCCAGGAGCCAGGTGCCTCCTCCTGGTCTCCCATGCCAGTTTAGGGGCCCAAACACTTGGGCCATCCTCCACCACCCTCCCGGGCCACAGCAGAGAGCTGGACTGGAAGAGGAGCAGCCGGGACTAGAACCTGGTGCCCACATGGGATGCCGGCGCTGTAGGCAGAGGATTAACCTAGTGTGCTACCGCGCTGGCCCCCCTTCTCTGTACTCTTTCCCCTCCCCTATCTTCTGGTAACCACTGTCTATTTTCTGATACTATAGATTGATTTGCATTTCCTAGAGTTTTATACAAGTCAAATCATGCAATGTATGTTCTTTTTTACCTGGCTTATTTCAGTCAGCATAATTACTTTAAAATCCATCCATGTTGCTATGTATTCATTCCTTTCCATTGTGGAGTGGTATTCCATTTGTGGATATACCACGATTTATCAGTTCACATGTTAACGAACATTTGGATTTTTTTATAGGTCTTGCCTACTACAAATAATGCTTTTGTTAACATTCACATGCAATTCTTTGCATGGGCATATGCTTTTGCTTTTCTTGGGCAAATATGTAGAGGTGGAAAGGCTGAGTCATATAGGAAAGGTATGTTTAACTTTTGAAGCTACTAAGCCATTTTCTAGTGCGGTTGCACCATTTTACATTCCCACTATAGTTTATGAGAGTTCCAGTTGTTTCAGTGCCTGGTCAACATTTGGCACATTTTTAATTTTAGCTATTCTGATAAGTGTAAAGTGATATCTCATTGTGGTTTTAGTCTGCATTTCCCTAATGATTAATGCTGATGAACTTTTTTTCATGTGGTTATTTGCTATTTGTATAAGTTCTTTGGTGATATGTTTGTTAATATATTTCGCCCATTTAAAATGTTTTCTTTTTTTAAAAGAGTTATTTATTTATTTGAAAGTTAGAGTTGCACACAGAGAAAAGGAGAGGCAGAGAGAGGGCGGCGGGGGGAGGTAGGTCTTCCATCTGCTGGTTCATTCCCCAATTGGCTGCAATGGCTGGAGCTGTGCCGATCTGGAGCCAGGAGCCAGGAGCTTCTTCCAGGTCTCCCATGTGGGTTCAGGGGCCCAAGGACTCAGGCCATCTTCTACTGCTTTCCCAGGCCAAATCAGAGAGCTGGATCAGAAGTGGATCAGCTGGGTCTCAAACAGGCACCCGTATGGGATGCTGGCACTGCAGGCAGGAGCTTAACCCGCTATGCCACAGCACCAGCCCCCAAAATTTGTTTTCCCTTGTGAAACAAACTATTTGCAAATATTTCTTCCATTATATGGCCCTTTTATTTTATTATTGTCTTTAAAAGAACAGAAGTTTCAAATGTTAATGAAGTCTAATTTATCAAATCTGGATCGTGTTTGAAGTGTCATATCAGAAACCTTTTCATTTTTACAATATCTAGTTTTTCCATCACTACTTGTGTTGCTTTCTCCAATGAACTCCCTGCCATGACTATAAAAATAAGGATTTATTGTTACATTCTCTATTCTGTTCTATTATGTATTTGTCTATCTTCATGCAAATATCACACTCACTTTGTTCTACATATGCTGAACCTCACAGTATATTGTTATTATTTTTCTTGAAATAATTATTTTACAGATATTTAAATAATAAGGAAAAAGTATCTTTACCATTTATGTTAACCATATAGTTAACATTACATGTGCTCTTCATTGTTTTTGTTAACCCATATCTCTATGTGGTGTTATTTTCCTTCTGCCTGAAGGACTTTTACCATTTTTTATAGAGTAGGTAGGTCTGCTTGTGATTAATTCTTTCAATTTTTGCATGTCTGAAAAACTATTTTACCTCTGTTTTTGAAAGATGTTTCCTTGGGTGTAGAATTCTATTATATCAGTATTTCTTTTTTTGTTTTCAGTATTTTAGAGATGTTGTTTACTGTCTTCACACTTGCATTGCATCAAATGATAAATTCATCATTATTCTTATTCATCTATATGTAACCTCTTCTTGCCTCCTTCTCTGTTTGCTTTTAAGGTATTCTCATTTCTGCTTTTAAGCAATTGATTATAGTGTGCCATATGATGTTTTTTTCTTTATGGTTCTTGTATTTGATGCTCATTGAGCTTTTTGGATCTGAGAGTTTGTAGTATTTGTCACATTTAGGCTATTATTTCTTTAAACAATTTTTAAGGGTTTCTACTTTATTTGATGACTGACTCCTCTCTGATCCACCACTGCAGCTTGAGCTTGAAGTTGTCCTGCAGCTCATTAATTCTATGTTCTTTGTTTTAATTATTTTCATCATTTTTTTCTTTTTGGAATTCATTTTGGATAGTTTCTTTTGCTATATCCTGCAAACTCACTAATCTTTTTTTATTCTAATGTCTAATCTACTATTAATTCCATCCAGTGTATTTTTCATATTAGACATTGTAATTTTATCTCTAGTTTTTTTGTCTTTGGTTTTGCTTTTTATTTATATAAAAGGAACAAATTTCATGTATTTCATATGTTTTAAGTTTTAAGAGCATAATGATACTTCCCACCCCCCCACCCTCCCTCCCTCTCTCCCATCCCCCCTCCTTCCCTCTCTCCCACCCCCCTCTTTCTTTTCTTATTTTTCTTTTAATTTTTACAATGACATACTTTCAGTTTACTTTATAATCAGAAGCTTAACCCTCCACTAAATAAATAATTCAACAAGTAGTACATAGAAAAGCCACTGTTCCTAAAGAGTATAGACAACAGCTATAAACAATAATCAATTCATAGGATATCAGTTTAACTCTTATACATTGCATTTTTTACTCTATATAATAGTTACCACAAATCAGGGAAAACGTATGATATTTGTCTTTTGGGGTCTGGCTTATTTCACTAAACACAATAGTCTCCAGTTGCATCTATTTTGTTGCAAAAGACAGGATTTCATTCTTTTTTATGGATGAATAATATTCCATTGTGTGTATATATCACAGTTTATCTAGTCATCAGTTGGTGGACATCTGGGTTGATTCTATATCTTAGCCATTATGAGTTGGGCTGCTATAAACATGGGGGTACAACATAATTTATATGCTGATTTCTTTTCTTTGGGTAAATTCCCAGGAGTGGGAGGGATAGCTGGGTCATATAGTAGATCTATTTTCAGATTTTTTGAGGAATCTCCATACTGTCTTCCATCATGGTTGTACTAGTTTACATCCTCGTGTCTCCATTAAGTTTGTGAACATTTGGAATGCAGTTACAATAACTGTTTTAATGAATGTTAATTCTAACATTTATGTCAGTTCTTGGGTCATTTTAAACTGATTTTTCTCTTTATTTTGGATCATAAATTCCTGCTCTTATTGATACGTAGCAACTTTGGGTGGGGGTACCAGACATTATGAACTTTACCTTGTTGGTGTTGCATATTTTTGTAATGCTGTAAATATTCTTCATCTCTTATTATGATGCATGTAAGTTACTTGGAAACAGATTTATCCTTTCAGACTTTGCTGTTTAAGTTTGTTAGATAGTACCACAACAATGAGCAGTCAAGGGCTAATTATTTCCCACTACTGAGGCAAAGACCTTCTGAGTACTGTAGCTAGAGTACCCTGTGAATCATGAGGTTTTGCGATTTGGCTATTGAGGATAGGCACTATTCCTGGCCCTGTGTGAGTGACAGGCAGTGTTCTTTTTCATTCTTTCAGGTGGTTCTTTCTTTGGCCTATAGTAGTTTTCTCACAGGTTTAGCATGCACTGATGTGTCATTCACTGATACTTAATGGAGATCGTCTGTAGGTCTCTGGAAGCTCTCTCAGGTTCTCTGCCCTCTGAACTCCAGGCACCAGAGTTTGCCCAGACTCTCAGCTCTGTCTCCTCAGCTCACCTGGCTCTGCCTAGATTCTTCCTTTTTGTGCCATGGCCTGGAAACTCTCAAACAGTAAGCTGGGAAAATCAAAGGGCTTACCTCATTTGTCTCTCATCTCTCAGAGATCATAGCTCTTTATTCCCCGATGTTCAGTGTCTTCAAACGACTGTTTCATATATTTTGTCTGTTTTTGTTTTTGTTTCAGGAAGGGTAGAGATTCATTCTTTGTTATTCTATATGTTGTCCTCTTTTTTAAAAAAGATTTATTTATTTGAAAGGCAGAGTTCACAGAGCGAGAGAAGGAAAGACAGAGAATCTTCCATCTGCTGGTTCACTCCCCCAAATGGCCACAATGGCTGGAACCTGGGCTGGTCCAAAACCAGGAACCAGGAGCTTCATCTGGGTCTCCTACGTGGGTGGCAGGGTCCCAAGGACTTGGGCCATCTTCTTCTGCCTTCTCAGGCACATTAGCAGGGAGCTGAAGCAGCTGGGACTTGAACCAGTGCCTATATGGGATGTTGGCATTGTAGGCAATGGCTTTACCTGCTATGCCACAGTGCTGGCCCCATGTCCACTGACATTTATCATCTCTGATTATTGCGATCAATTATAATTTGTAGTCCAATTTCAATTCTCATGTTTCAAGAATGTAAATACTGAGCCGGCGCCGTGGCTCAATAGGCTAATCCTCCACCTTGCGGCGCCGGCACACCGGGTTCTAGTCCCGGTTGGGGCGCCGGATTCTGTCCTGGTTGCCCCTCTTCCAGGCCAGCTCTCTGCTATGGCCAGGGAGTGCAGTGGAGGATGGCCCAGGTGCTTGGGCCCTGCACCCCATGGGAGACCAGGAAAAGCACCTGGCTCCTGGCTCCTGCCAGGATCAGCGCGGTGCGCCGGCTGCAGCGGCGGCCATTGGAGGGTGAACCAACGGCAAAAGGAAGACCTTTCTCTCTCTGTCTCTCTCTCTCACTGTCCACTCTGCCTGTCAAAAAAAAAAAAAAAAGAAAAGAATGTAAATACTACCACATTCTTTGATATACCTAAATCAATTCTAAATATGTATGTTCAAAAGTATACAGAATTCTGCATGCAGCAGTGTAGCTATTACATTACTGATCAGTTTCTGTGAAAAACATAGTACCATTTGCTTAATAAGAGGAGTTTGATTCAGGATTTTTTTGGTTGAACTTTTATATATCCTTTGAGAGACTGGTTTACTTTTTCATATTCAGTGAGGTATAAGTTTTACTGACATTGTCTATTGTCCTTAGCCCAAGCAGTAAAATACTTTTGTCATATCACTTTGGTGAGATGTGACTAGTAAATCATTAGAATTCTTTGCAAATGCATCACATAATTACTACCTATAAGATTAGAAGAATAATTTAATACTTTTCTGCCTTTTAACCCTGAACATGGGTCAGTTTTGCAGAAATTCTTCTGTCATGTATCAGGTTGTCAGCATAGTCCTGCCCTTCACATTTTAAATGGTGTCTAGACACAGTTTAACTCACAATTCATCTATATTCCATAAAAGAAAATGAATGTCATTTTCTGAGACCACAGTGAAGTCTGAAAGCTTGAATACACATTTCCAAAGTTAAAATAGCAAACACTTGGAGAGCATTATCTATATTTGCATTACTTTAAGTCCTTTACATATTTAAAAGACTCATTTAATCTTTATAAAATAAACTCTAAAGGTAGGTATAATTATTACCTTCATTTTACAAATGAGAAAATTGAGACACTGAGAGGTTTAGTAGCTTGCTCAAGGTAACACAGTAAAGGTAAATTGAGATTCAGATTCAAGCAGTTTGTCTCCACAGTCCAAGCTTTTAACCACATCACACATACTGCCTCAGGGAAACATTTTTCTCTCAGTTCTGTTACCACTCGTCAGTTTCTGTGACCATAAGTTTAAATGTTTGTTTATTTTATTCGAAAAAGTTCAAGAGAGAGGGAAAGACAGGTCTTCCATCCACTGGCTCACTCCCCAAGTAGCCACAACAGCCAGGACTGAGTCAGGCCAAAACCAGGAGCTTCATCTCATCCAGTTCTCCCACATGAACTGCAGGGGCCCAAGTCCTTGGGCTGTTTTCCCCAGGCCATTAGCAGGGAACTAGATTGGAAGTGGAGCAGCTGGGACTTCAACTGATGCCCATGTGGGATGGCAGTGTCATAGGCAGGGGCTTTACCCACTAGGCCACAACACCAGCCCCTCTGTGGGCATAAGTTTAAACATATAAACACAAGTAGATTTCTGGGTGAAGGCATTCACTAAGCATTTATCAAACTCATCCTGTGTGTCAGACATTGTGCTAAGCTCCAGGGGGTATGAGGTTCAGTTATAGTACCTGCCCTCAAGGAGATCATATTTGGGAGAAATTTCTAGTTTGAACACAAGTATTATTATCTTCACATTTATATGTAGACTGCACATTTGGCAGAGAGAGGGATACCAGTGTGCTCAACAAATTTAACACAGCAAAATCTTTTTTTTGAAGATTTTATTTATGTATTTATTTGAGAGGTAGAGTTACAGATAATGAGAGGGAGAGACAGCCTTCCATCTGCTGGTTCACTTCCCAAATGTGTGCAATGGCCAGAGCTGAGCCAATCCAAAGCCAGGAGTCAGGAACCAGGAGCTTCTTACAGGTCTCCCACAAAGGTGTAGGAGCCCAAGTGCTTGGGCCATCTTCCACTGCTTTCTCAGGCCATAGCAGAGAGCTGGATGGGAAGAGGAGCAGCCAGGACTAGAACCGGCACTCATGGGATGCCGGAGCTGCACGCAGAGGATTAACCCACTGTGCCATAGCGACAGCCCCAAACTTTACTAGTGTTTTATCTGCTTGAATTATTAATTGCAACAGTAATTTAAAGAGATATTTACCTCTCATTTTAATGGTTGATTTTTTAATTTTTCTATTTATTTATTTTTATTTATTTTTTATTTTTTTATTTTTTGACAGGCGGAGTGGACAGTGAGAGAGAGAGAGAGAGACAGAGAGAAAGGTCTTCCTTTGCCGTTGGTTCACCCTCCAATGGCCGCCGTGGCCAGCGCGCTGTGGCCGGTGCACCACGCTGATCCGATGGCAGGAGCCAGGTACTTATCCTGGTCTCCCATGGGGTGCGGGGCCCAAGGACTTGGGCCATCCTCCACTGCACTCCCTGGCCACAGCAGAGAGCTGGCCTGGAAGAGGGGCAACCAGGACAGAATCCGGTGCCCCGACCGGGACTAGAACCCGGTGTGCTGGCGCCGCTAGGCGGAGGATTAGCCTAGTGAGCCGCGGCGCTGGCCTAATTTTTCTATTTAGTTACAGTTAACCTTCATTTATATAGGGGGTGTTTTATTAGTGAAAACAGGTTTATTATCTCTATGTAGTGATTTTCTCTATCCTTTATAATGCTTTTATTATCTTAATGTTTTAGATATTAATATAACTACCTCAACTTTCTTTTGGATAGCATTTACATGGTATATCTTTTTCCATCTTTTTTATATTCAATCTTTTCTTGAATTTATGTTTTATATGTGTCCCTTGTAAATGGAAAATAGCTATATTCTTTTCTTTTATCCAGTCTGTTCATCTGTATTTTAAAGGGTGAGTTTTGCTTGAATATGTGTTTTGTATTCATTGATATATAAAATAAACTTCTTTTTACTATCTTACCTTTCGTTTTTCCTTTGTCTCAGTTTTTTCTACACTTTGCTTTTCATCCTTGCCTTTTAATTTTTGTTTATATTCTGTTTTCTTCTCCCCACTACTGATTCTGTAAGATCCTATCTCAGTGGGCTGGCTGATAATAGATTTATTGTTGGAAACAGCAGTAGCCTGCAGAAGAAGGTGAGGGTGTGAGTGGAATATAGCTGGGCTGAAAGGAATCAGATTGTTAAGTGATGAGAGAGAGGAAGCAGGGAGCTGATAGCATTCATTGTTTGTATACTTAGAAATTGTTTTTATAAGTATGAGGTCTGATGATGGGGCTAGAGAGAAAGGAAGTGGGAATGTGAGATAATTGAAGGCTTAAAATAAAACCCTGGGATGAACATTGTGGCTCAGTGGGTTAAGCCACCCTTTGGGACGTCCATGTCATATTGGAGTGCATGGGGTTGAGTCCTGCCTCTGCTTCCAGTCCAACTTTCTGCTAATGTGCAACCTGGGAGGCAGCAGATTATGGCTCAACTGCTTGCGTCCCTGACACCCAAGTGGGAGACCTGGATGGAGTTCCAGATTCTTGCCTTTGACCTGGTCCAATCCTGGCTGTTGCGCACATTTTGGGAGTTAACCAGCAGACAGAAGACCTGTATCTCTTACTCTCACTCTTGCTCTCGCTCTGCCTTTCAAATACATAAAAATAAATAAAATTAAAAGAATAAAATAAAACCTGAAGGTACTATGTAAGGGAACTTAATAAATGCAAGTAACATGATTTATGGGTAACAACAAGAATCCAGTTGAGATTGTAGACCAAGAGTTGTGTAGCATTGGAGTATGGGAGCAAATGAGGCAGGCTATAGCATTGGCACAAGTTTGGGTTTACTTGAACAGTGTAGCAGAGTGATGAGGGCACGTGAATATGAAAGACACTAATGAGAATGGTTCAAATGTTGAGCCATCTGGAGTCCAGGATGAATAGGAAGACAAGATAAATCAGCAGGAAGTGAGTAGACCAAGAGAAAATGGAAAGCTCAGGAGACCGTGGTCTTGATGAAGTTGAAGAACAGGTATAGTGGGACTGAGTTGTGGTTGGAAAGTGGGGATTCTTGAATTTAAGATTTCAGGAGGGTACAGTTCTGCTTGGTCATGTACATGAATGAAAAATAAAGGAAAGGTGTATAATGTTAGCAGTTCCATTTTCTTATGATACTCTTCATTTCCCTGAAATATTCTTAGTTCCCTGGATTTTGATATTACTTAGTCTTATGATTGTGCCAATGTGCCTTTCTCATCACAGGACTCTGCTGCCTCTCTGTAAGAGCCAGTTTTCTAACAAATCTGGTGGTGGTCTCATTTGCTGTGTGCCTGTGCTCTGCTTGGTGTTTTGCTGCCAGGCAACTAGTTGTATCTCTTTTATATAGGAACTGCTGATTTTCCAGTGCTTCATCCATAATTATACATTTAGGAATTCATTTCCACAGTACTTTGATTATTTAATATTTTACAGCTGCCCTAGCCATGATCCTGCCTAGACAGAGTCAGTAGAGTACCAGCTCTAGAATCAGATTGCCTAGGCTTCCCTCCCAGCAACTTCTCTTAGTTGCTATTTCTTCCGTTACGTTAGGCTAACCTCTCCTGAATCCTCATCAATACAATGGGGATAGTAATAGTCACTCACCCTCAGTGTTGTTGGGAGGATTAAGTTAATCATTATATATATGCAAAGTACTTATTTAGCGTGTAGTAATATGTGGCACTGTTGGAATGGTGATGACAGTGATGGTGTTCATCTATATTGGCAGCATATGTGGCACCATTTGCCAGATAATGTGTGTTAGGTGCTGGGCCAGAGATGATATTGAAAAGGTCCTTGTTTCCGTTGCAAGTATACAAGGGTACATCAAAAAGATCACAGGAAATAGTTAAAAGATAAGTTTATTTTGTGGTAAAAATATTGAAATCTGGCCGGCGCTGCGACTCACTAGGCTAATCCTCCGCCTAGTGGCGCCGGCACACCGGGTTCTAGTCCCGGTTGGGGCGCCGGATTCTGTCCTGGTTGCCCCTCTTCCAGGCCAGCTCTCTGCTGTGGCCAGGGAGTGCAGTGGAGGATGGCCCAGGTGCTTGGGCCCTGCACCCCATGGGAGACCAGGAAAAGCACCTGGCTCCTGGCTCCTGGCTCCTGCCATCGGATCAGCGCGGTGCGCCGGCCGCAGCGCGCCAGCCACGGTGGCCATTGGAGGGTGAACCAACGGCAAAGGAAGACCTTTCTCTCTGTCTCTCTCTCTCACTGTCCACTCTGCCTGTCAAAAAATAAAAAAAAAATTGAAATCTATTCATAGTTTTTTCAGTAACATGCATTTTCATGAACTTTTTGCAGGACCCTTATATATTTTCCTTGAGGATAAGAACTAAGAAGATTTCCTGAAGATTATCTAATAAAGGACCTATGAAACATGATTACCTTCTTATAGTTCAATAAAGACCAAGAAATAGTCAAGTTGAGAACACACTGCAGTTTTAAGAACCTGGAATGCTTTGCTATCCTCTTTGTGCTCTTTATTGTCTTTCTTGTATTTAGTAAAACAAAATTAAAAAAAAACTGAAAGGATGTTGTTTAGTTTCAAGGTAGAACATGGAAGGGGAATACAATCCCTGTTTCCTTTCTCACTTTGTCTACCCTAGTCTCTTTGACACCCATGACTACCAAATCTCTGTCTTCAAATACAGTTTCTCTTCCTGAGGCCCAGCCCTGTGTTTCCAGCTACTCCCTGAGCCTAATTATCTGGCTATTCTGCATGCAACATAAACTCAATGTGGCTAAAATTAGACCCCTTGCCTGCTCTTAAGGCTAATTCTTCTCTTCTATTTCTTGTTCCTTTGAGGGCTAAACATCTTTGACTTCACCTCTTCATCTTCTCCACTCAGTCACTCCATTATGTCAATTTTACTTTTCAAACCTATTCTGTGTTTGGTTTTGCTGCCTTGGCTCACACCTTTATCATTTTAGCAGACACAAAAAGTATTTGTAATTCAAGCATGTGTTCCAGACATTGTGATTGGCCCTTTAACACACATTATTTTTCTTGACGACTTTGTGAGGTAGATCATTTTGAGGATGAGAAACCATAGGGAACAGAAATAAGATCACTCATCCAAGTGATTAGTGGCACAGGTAGTAATCTAGGTTGTTTGTTGCTTGGACGATTGCCATAATCTCCTTGTGTCCCTCGAAATGTATTTTTTTGAAATATAAAAGGAAGACGTGTAAAAACAAATCAGAACTATATAAAATAAAAAGTGAAAATTGCCCCATCCTAATTCTGCCCAAAGAGATACCAATGGTATATAATAGTTTTTTTCCTAGGCCTTTCTCTTTGCCTATACAAATGTTAAAATAAATACTTTATGAAATACGTCATTTGACATATCTATTTTTTAAAGATTTATGTATTTATTTGAAAGAGTTACAGAGAGAGGGAGAGAGAGAGGGAGGGGAGAGAGAGAGATCAATCGATCAATTGATCAATCTTCCATCCATTGGTTAACATCCTAAATGGTCACAATGGCAAGGATTGGGCAAGGATTGGGCAAGGCTGAAGCCAGGAACCAGGAATCCCATCCAGGTCTCCTAAATGGGTGGCAGGGGCCCAAGCTTGTGAGCCATCATGTACTGCTATTTCTGGCATTGCAGGTGGCAGCTTAACCTCTGAGCAATAACGCTGGCCCCTCTTAGATATTTTTAAAGATCTTTTGTTTATTTATTTAAAATGCAGAGCATCAGAGAGAGAGAGAGAGAGAGAGAGAATGAATATGAATCTTTCATCCTCCAGTTTACTCCCCAAACGGCTGTAACAGTCAGAACTGGGCCAGGCCAAAGTCAGGAGCCTTGAATTCCATCTGGGCCTACCATGTGAGTGGCAGGGGCCCAATCACTTGGGCCATCTTGTGATGCTTTCCTAGGGGCATTAACAGACTGCTGGACCAGAAATGGAGCATCCGGGACTTGAACTGGTGCTCATATGTGATGTCAGTGGCACAGGTGGTGGCCTAACCCACTGTGCTGGGAACTGTGTCTTAATAAGCTCTGTATTCAAAGAACTTTGCACAATACCTTTCATTTAATGGGGCTTGACAAATGTTTATGAAATGGGGCAGACTTTCTTGAGGTAGTGTGAGTGCAATAAAAACTTTGTGGCGCAGTAGGTGGTGAAAATTTTTGAAGTATAGTGGAAAGCTGACTGAATCCTGGGAGCATGGAAGCTGATCAGGAATGAGAAGTAGACCTAAATTGACAAGAGTTCTCCTGTGCTTTTCCCTTCTCCTACAGAGACCAGCTTCTTGATTATTTAGGTTAATAGACTTAGGAGTTGAGCATATTTAAAGAAATAAAAATTGGATGGTTGAGGATGCATTTAGTGGAGGGGGAGTTTGACTGAATTGTTCTTTGCTCTTTCCAGAATAAGATGCTTATAATGAAAGATCCAGTCCTTTCCCAGAGTCATAAATAGATTTTTTCTTCTTGAAAAATAAAAACCTTTTCATTTTCAGGGTATGATTCAAGTGAAGTCGGAATGCAAATACGTCTGATACTTCTAGTTT
This sequence comes from Oryctolagus cuniculus, assembly GCF_051225735.1. NCBI lineage: Eukaryota > Metazoa > Chordata > Mammalia > Lagomorpha > Leporidae > Oryctolagus > Oryctolagus cuniculus. Next base: position 91,580,035 of record NC_142888.1, read on the forward strand.
GTTTCTTTAGCCTATAGTCTACTGGAAGGTTCTAGGGCTGTGAGCCTGTTCTGGAGTAAGTCATTTGTGTGAAATTAGTTCTCTCGTTTCAGGCAACTCTGGTGCTCTCCCTGTCTGGTTGCTTTGAAGAAAGAAGAGTGAACAACAACAACAACAAACAGAATAAGTCATGTCAGAGATACTAGACCTGTCTTTTCTGTCTGAGATGGAAAGGGATTTGATCCTCAGTGTTCTACAGCGAGATGAGGAGCTCCGAAAAGCAGATGAGAAAAGGATTAGGTAAGAGTATCAGAAAAAGCATGGGGGCCTCAGGCCTTTCACCAATGATAGTTGGATTTTTCCTTACGCTACCCATCTGACTTTCAGAACCTGTATATACAACACTTACAACTCCTCATTGGGTCAGGTTGGAGCTCTGAGTTTGTTGCTTTAACAGAACCAAATAGTCTTACTCCGTTTACCCCTCAAACCCTACCCAGACAACCTGTGCAGATCCTGACCCACTTATGCTTCTCTTTTGGGTCTTGGCAGGCGACTGAAGAATGAGTTACTGGAGATAAAAAGGAAGGGGGCCAAGAGAGGCAGCCAACACTACAGTGATAGGACCTGCGCTCGGTGCCAGGAGAGCCTGGGCCGTTTGACTCCCAAGACCAACACTTGTCGGGGTTGTAATCACCTGGTGTGTCGGGACTGCCGCATCCAGGAAAGCAATGGTACCTGGAGGTGCAAGGTGTGCACCAAGGAAATGTGAGTGTCACGGATGGCTGACTAGAGATAGGACATGAGACCTCAGCTGTGATGAGAATTTCTCCCCTCAGCCTTTGTTGGTAGAATGACAAGAGCCATTCTTTATGCATTTGCTATTTTCTTTTATACCTTCCCAGCGAGCTGAAGAAAGCAACTGGAGACTGGTTTTATGACCAGAAAGTGAATCGTTTTGCTTACCGCACAGGCAGTGAGATAATCAGGATGTCCCTGCGTCGCAAACCTACAGGTACAAGGCCTGTCTAGAGATGGTTCCCAGCAGGGCTTAACCGTGATGCTGGATCCTCTGGTGTGGAATCTTAGTGTATCCCTGGGGGTGCCCTAACTCCATAGGCTCAGTGGCTCAAGGGGAATGTAAATGATTGTTTTACACATGTGTGGTGTGTCTCAGGGGAGATGTTATGAGGGTTGTTTCCCCTCCCTGCTGTCATCACCACCACCCCATCATGCTTTTGTTTCTGTTGAAGTGAATAAAAGAGAGACAGTGGAGCAGTCTGTCCATCAGACACAAATGAGTGATGTCTGGCCAGGAAGAAAGATCATTCAGGAGCAACAGAAGGAGCCCAGGTAAGAGCTGACTGTTTAAAGAAATGCCACTGCATCCTTTTAATTCTCTTATTATTGTTTTTACTTTCTTCTGTTTATAAAATGATAGATGTTCATTATGGAAAAACTTGAAAAGGACAGAAAGGAGTAAATAAGAATGAAACAGTTATTGCAAATCTCACTACCCACGTGTAAACTTTAACATTTTGGCTTATACTTGTTCTTTATAAGAATAATTTGAAGAGAAAGAAAAAGAACACAGACTCAATATTAAAACTTTGACCAATATAGGAAACAAGAAAGAAGAAAGCAACAAATCTCTAATTTCTACTGTTCCAGGTTTCACATGATATGAAAATCATTTCAGATGTCTGCTATGTGTATAAACAGAGAATGACTGGGTAGAGAGGCTGAAAAAATGTATATTGGTTTATAATATAATAAAAATCATTCTGTTAAATTTTGTTTTAATTTAACAAAGCACTGAAATAAAAAGGAAGAATTGCTAATCTTCAGAAAAATGTTTCTTTACTATCAAAGATACTAGTTATTAACATCCCTCTAAACATAAAAAAATTGAGTAGTTATTTTTAGGGTATTTTTTGGTAACAGCCTTATTGAGAGGTAATTCACATACCATACAGTTCATCCATTTGTGGTATAAAATGTAATGAGTGTTAGTGTATTCACAGAGTTGTATACTTACCACTTGTATTAATTTTAGAACATTTTCATCACCTTAGAAAGAAACCCTGTACCTTTTGGCAATCACTTTCTCCAAACCCTTTCACAACCCTAAGAAATCACTGATCTACTTATTTTCTTTTTTTTTTAAAGATTTATTTTATTTATTTGAAAGTCAGAGTTACACAGAGGAGAGGCAGAGAGAGAGAGAGAGAGAGGAAGAGAGAGAAAGAGAGAGAGGTCTTCCATCCGTTGGTTCACTCCCCAGATGGCCGCAATGGCTGGAGTTGCTCCAATCCGAAGCCAAGAGCCAAGAGCTTCTTCCAGGTCTCCCACGCAGGTGCAGGGGCCCAAGGACTTGGGCCATCTTCTGCTACCCCAGGCCATAGCAGAGAGCTGGATCAGAAGAGGAGCAGCTGGGATCAGAACCGGCGCCCATATGGGATGCCAGCACTTCAGGCGAGGGCTTTACCCCACTGCGCCACAGTGACAGCCCCTGATCTACTTATTTTCAAAAAGTTCATGAAAATGCATTTCATACTTTTTACAGCAAAATAAACTCATCTTTTATTTATTTTTTAAAGATTTATTTTATTTATTTGAAAGTCAGAGAGAAAGTTACACAGAGAGAGGAGAGAGAGAGAGAGGTCTTCCATCCGCTGGTTGGCCGCAACCAGCTGCCAATTGGCTGCAACAGCTGGACTGTGCAACAGCAGAGAGCTGGATTGGAGGTGGAACAGCCGGGACTCGAACTGGAGCCCATATGGGATGCTGGCACTGCAGGCAGCAGCTTAACCTGCTACACCACAGCGCCGGCCCCAAACTTATATTTTAATTCCATCATTTCATGGACTTTTTGAAGTATTTTTGTATTTGCCTATCCTAGATATTTCATGTAAACAGAACATGCGATGTATGGTCCTCTGTGATTGGCTTCTTTCACCTAGCATAATGTTTTCAAGGTTTATCTTTTTTATTAAAGATTTATTTATTTGAAAGGCAGAGTGAGAGTGAGGGGAGAGGTAGAGTGCCACAATGCCTGCCCCAGTTAGTCAGTTTTTAAACTATCAGTATTAAACATTATCAGTGGACTGTGCTACGAAAGAGGAAGTGGTTAGCTTTTTTATACTTTATCCCACTCCTTTTTCCCTATTCATAATATTTGCTACTCAAATTTATTTTATGAAGGTTCATAACATTTACATTCTGTTATATAACTGTAAATGATCAACTTTTTTTTAACCTGTGTAGTTTTGGTTGCATGTTTAAAAGGATTAGAAATTTACAACCAGACCTTGTACCATGGCTTCTCTACTCCTGAATTCTTAGATTTATTTCTCTGTTGTGTGTATTTCACCACTGAGAAGTTCTTTCAAGAATGGCTTGCAATATGCATTGCATTCTTTCATTTTAGGAACATCTGCCAAGTGCCTTTTTATACTTGAACAGTATCTTGGCTGCATATTATATTCTTGGGTCACATTTTCTTTCTTTCAGAATGTTGTAGACATTGCTCCATTGTCCTCTGCCACTGAGTGTAACTGTGAATATGTCTGAGGCCAGTTTGACTCCTGTTTTTCTCTCTTGTAGGTAATTTTGAGTGAGAGTGAGTGTGTGTGTGTGTGTGTGTGTGTGTGAGAGAGAGAGAGAGAGAGAGAATTTGCCTGAAAAATTCCTTTTCTTTTTCTTTGAAGTTTAGTAGCTTAACAAGAATATAATTCAGTGGTGATCATTCTGTATCATTCTGTATCGGTTTTTTTTTTCTGATATATGGGTTACCCCTGATGAATTCTTTCCTCATTGCTAGAAAACTTTCCTATATCATATCTGTGAATTATTTTTTCCCCATTAGTTAAGCTCTCTACCTCAGGGATATTGGATTTCCTTATCCTCTATTTCTGTCCTTTTCTTTTACTGTTTAATGCAATAGAAAAAGAGAACGATGATTGAACTTAACAATGATTAGCACAACCTGTTCCTCTGTGTAGCTAGTTTGGTTTTAGCCATTTTCTTTCTTTCTCTGCCCCCACTTCTCACCCTTTCTCCCTTCCTTTTTACTATTTCTGATTTAATTATTTGAATGAATTATCTTTTTCAGTTATAACTTTTTCTTTGTTCTCAGTCTTGCTTTTTTCTCTTATTGTTTTATCATCTAATGTTGAAGGTCTTGTCATTTATCAAATTTATATTCTTATTAAGTTCCCTTGTAGTATAAAGCATTCACAAGAAAGCCACTTACTTCTAAGGTTATATTCTTTTCCAGAATGGGTTCTTTGTCCTTTTTTTTTTTTTTTTTTTTTTTTTTTTTTTTTTTTTTGACAGGCAGAGTGGACAGTGAGAGAGAGAGACAGAGAGAAAGGTCTTCCTTTGCCGTTGGTTCACCCTCCAATGGCTGCCGCGGCCGGCGCACCGCGCTGATCCGATGGCAGGAGCCAGGAGCCAGGTGCTTTTCCTGGTCTCCCATGGGGTGCAGGGCCCAAGCACCTGGGCCATCCTCCACTGCACTCCCTGGCCACAGCAGAGGGCTGGCCTGGAAGAGGGGCAACCGGGACAGAATCCGGCGCCCCAACCGGGACTAGAACCCGGTGTGCCGGCGCCGCTAGGCGGAGGATTAGCCTAGTGAGCCGCGGCGCCGGCCTCTTTGTCCATCTTGCAAGTTGTTTCCATCTTTCCGCGCTCTGTGTCTGCATATATATATATATATACATATATATATATATCAGTCAGACTATTTCATTTGATTTTGCTGATGTTAAATGTGGGAAGTTTGTCTATATCTTTTGTTTGCTATAAAGTAATATGGATGAGTTCTTCTGGACAGACTTCTCACTTCAAACTTGAAACAATTTCCTTCTTCCCCACACTCAGCTATATTTGACTTTAAAGACTACTTTAAAGACTATAAAAATAAAACTTTAAAAACACCTCAATGATATGGATAATCCCATAGAAAATGGGTAAAAAGATTTTAGCATGTTTCACTGAAGACAATATGCAGATGTCAAATAAGCACATGAAAAGATATTCAACCTCACTTACCATTAGATAAATGCAAATGAAAAAATCCCAATAATATACTACTGTATTCCCATTAGAATGGCTAAAATGAAAAAGACTGACCTCATCAATTGCTGGTGAGGATTTAGAACAACTAGAATTCTCATACACGTCTGATGGTGATATACAGTGGTGCATCCACTTTGAAAAATAAGTCAGTAGTATCTTGAAAAGTTCAGTGTGCATCTACCTTGTAGCCATTCTGTTCCTAGAGATTTACTCTATAGTTGTGAAATTACATGTCTGTACAAAGACAGATTGACTGTTCATGGAAGCTTTATTTGTAATAGCCTGAGCTTCTTCTGGGTCTCCCACGTGGGTGCAGGGGCCCAAGGACTTAGACCATCTTCTACTGCTATCCCAGGTCATAGCAGAGAGCTGGATCGGAAGAGGAGCAGCCAGGTCTTGAACTGGCACCCATAAGGGATGCTGGTGCTTCAGGTCAGGGCTTTAACCCACTGTGCCACAGTGCTGGCCCCCAGAAACCGAATTTTAAAAAACCAGTATTAGTCTGTATAGATACGTTCATTAACTTAATTGTGGTGATGGTTTCATGGATGTGTACGTATGTCAAGATTCATCAAGTTGTGCACTAAAACACATGCAGCTTATTTTTATCAGTTACAACTCAAAGTATAAGAAACAAATTGTGGGGAAAATATAATGTGAACACCTTTCCGTGTGAGCACCAAGGGTCTACTTCACTTTTGCTCTCTGTATGGTGTTTCATTGAATGTATGTACTGTGATTTTATGCACACAGCTTTGAGTGGGTGACTCATCTGTTCCAGGTGATGAGGCCCCCTTTTTCCTTTGTGGATAAGGATGGATTTTATTTGCTGAACCTGATTAACACATCTGACATCATGAGTCAAATGTAATTTCTGAAACGCACTGCTTCTGGCTGTCAGTGGCCTCTTGTTTCATTGGACCCAGAGGACTCTTATTTATCCTAAACATGAAAAGAGATTGGGTGAACATAAATTATCTTTCCCATAAAATTATGGGGCCTCAGAGATAATCTAATTCACCTTCTTTATTTTCAGAGAAAAGAAAGCAGGGTAAGTGATTTACCTGAGATCATACAGATAGTTAAAACCCAGAACTCCCATATCTTAGTCTCTTTTTTATTGCACAGATGTCAAATAATTGCTTTTTTGCCCTAGGGTTGTTTGTATCATCCCTGGATCAGCACGTATTAATCTTTAGGAAAAAATACAAGCATAAAACACTCTCCATGGGCCATCGTGAAACCACCTCTCTAGAGGAATGGTTCCACTTGGGGTTTATTTTTCTTTGGAGCAAAGGGGAAAACAGAATGACTGTAAAGTAAAAAAAATGAAATCAAGCTGCTTGCTGTGTCTTGTACCATAAAGCTAATACATCTCTCAAGGGAACACTTGATTTTTCACCTCTTTAGGCACTCTAAGATTTCAACTGCTGCTGTCTATTTTCACGAACTGTCTCAGCATCATGTGACCACTTGGAAAGTTTATTCTTTACTGGCTAAGGCACTATAGATTTTGATTACCTTATTCTTTGTTCATTTATTAACTTGTTGGTTTGCTTGACGAATATCTATGAATGCCAACTCTGTGCCAGGCACTGTTTTAGGCACTGGCATACACTGATGAATATACAAGGATTTGTTGCTTGTGGAACTTAGATTTGGGGAGTGGCAGACACAGAAAACAATCCAGTGAACATGTAGTATCAAATGTTGACAAGTGTAATGGAGAAAATTAAGTAGGCTAAAGGAATAGGGAGTGCCAGGAATGCATGTGTATACATACGCTGTTTTCTTTAGGATAGCCAGGCCAGTTCTTAATAATAAGGTGACATTTGAGAAAAGACATGAAGCAAATAAGAGAGCAAGCCCTGAGGGTATCCAACGGAAAATCATTGTAAGCAGAGAAAGCAGCCCGTGTAAAGAGTGTGTGCTTGGTGCTTTTGAGTAATCTGGAACTGAATGAGCGGGGGTGGGGGGCATGGGAGGAGATGATGCAAGACTTTGTTGACAGTTGTAAGGACTGTCTTGTACTCTGGGAAAGATAACTCTGATCAATGTGATCTTTTTTTTTTTCTTTTTTACAAATGAGATAAAATTCACATAATATAAAACTATCATTAAAAAATTTAAAGTGTATGATTTTTTAACATTCTTTTTAAGGTTTTTATTTAATGAATACAAAATTTCATATGTACAGCTTTTAGGAATATAGTGTTTCTTCCCCCCATTCCCGCCCTCCCACCCCCACTCCCATCCCACCTGCTGCTCCCTCCACCATTACATTTTTCATTAAGATTCATTTTTAATTCACCTTATATACAGAAGACCAACTCTATACTAAGTAGAGATTTCCACTGTTAGCACACAGAGAGACACACAAAGTATAAAGTACTATTTGAAGACAGGTTTTACCGTTAATTCTCATAGTACACCTCATTAAGGACAGAGGTCCAACATGGGGAGTAAGTGCAATGACTCCTGTTGTTGATTTAACAATTAACACTCTTGTTTATGACGTCAGTGACCACCTAAGGCTCTTGATGTGAGCTGCCAAGGCTATGGAAGCCTTTTGAGTCCACAAACTCCATTGGTATTTAGACAGGGCCATATGCAAAGTGGAAGTTCTCTCATCCCTTCAGAGAAAAGTACATCCTTCTTTGGTAACCTCTTCTTTCCACTGTGATCTCATAGAGATCCTTCATGTAGAACATTTTTGCCACAGTGTCTTGGCTTTCCATGCCTGAAATGCTCTCCTGGGCTTTTCAGCCAGATCCAAATGCTTTAAGGGCTGATTCTGAGGTCAGAGTGCTATTTAGGGTATTTGTCATTCTATGAGTCTGCTATGTGGCCTGCTTCCCATGTTGGATCATTTTCTCTTTTTCAATTCTATCTACTGTTATTACCAGACACTTGGTCTTATTTATGTGATCCTTTGACACTTAATCCTATATATATGATCAGTTATACACTTAATATGATTATAAAGTATACGATTTTGTGGCTGTTAATGCTCTCCGAATGTTATGCACTCATCACTACTATCTAATGCCAAAATATTTTCACCCTCAAAAGAAATTTCATACCCATGAAACAGTCAATACCAATTTCCCCAACACCATAATCTTCTTTCAGTTTCTGTGGATTTGCCTTTTCAGGACATGTCATATCAATGGGGTCAGATAAAATGTGGCATTCGTAACTGACTTTTTCACTTAGCATATTGTTTTTAAGATTTATCCATGAAAAAAGAAAGATTCATCCATGTTGTGGCACACATCAGAACTTCATTCCCTTATATGGATAGATAATTTTCCATTGTATAGGTATATACCCATTTTATCAGTCATCCACTGATAGACATTTGAGTTGTTTCTACCTTTTGGCTGTTACAAATAATGCTGTGAACATTCATTTGAAACTCTTATGTAAACACATGTTTTCAGTATATACCTAAAAGTGGAATTGCTGTGTCATTGGGTCATTTTCAGGTCTGAGTTATATTTTGAAAGCTCATTTTGTCTGTTACTAGATTGTATCTAAGAAACAAGGAAAGAAGCAGGAAGAGTTGTTGCTAGATGATGGTGATTTAGATCAGAGTAATGGCAATGGAGGCAGTGAGAACTGATTAGATGGCAGATATACATTAAAGACGATAGCCAAGAGGATTTGCTGACAGATTTGATTTTAAAGAAAGAGAAAGGGGGAAGGGAGGAAGAGAGGAGAGGGAGGGACAGAGTGAGAGGGAGGGAAGGTGAGGGTTAGGGAGGGAGAGAAAGGGAAGCCAAAGATGGTCCTTGAGATGGTTGGCTTGAGAAATAAAAAGGGTGCTGCCATTTGACAAGATTGAGGGAAAAGCTGGTTTGGGGGAGGATTAGGGCTTAGGTCTTAGACTTTTCTGTGTTTGAGATGTCCAACTGGAGATGTTGAGTAGAACATTGGAAAAATAAGGCTGGAGTTTGAATAAGAGATAAATATGAGTTACTAGTTTACAGAGGATATTTAAAGCCATGAGACTAGCTGAGATCATTTAGGGAGAATTCTATATAGAGAAGAGCAACAGCCCAAGGGAGAAACCTGGACATAGTCCAAAGATTAGCAGATTGGGAGAGCAGGTGAGAGCAGCAAAGGGAGACTGAAAAGGGGCTGCCAGTGAAGTTGGAGGAGGAAACCAGGAGAGTGTGGTGTCCTGGGAGTCAAGGAAAGTTACTTGAGATACTTGAGGGAGAATTTTTTTTCTCTCTCCCTGCTGCTCTCATTAATTCTTTGGGGTAAGGGGCCCAGGAACTGCGTCCTTCCCTTTAGAGATGAGGACTGCTGCTTTGAATGCTCAGGGTCCATCCTCACTGATGTTATTAAGATGCAAAAGATTCTGGTCTTCTGAATGCTATCTTTATGACATACTGCTAATCCGTGGATAAACCTAAGCCCCACTGAGGGTATTTGTTTATTATTCATTTTTTAAAGATGTATTTATTTATTTGAAAGGCAGAGTTACAGAGAGAGGGACACACACACACACAGAGAGAGAGAGAAATATTGAGATCTGTTGGTTCATCTCCCAAATGTCTGTAATGACTGGGGCTGGGCCACACCAAAGCCAGGAGTCTGGAATTCCATCCAGGTCCCTGACATGGGTGCAGGGTCCCAAGTAGTTGGACCATCTTCTACTGCTTTCCAGGGCATATTAGCAGGGTGCCAGATCAGAAGAGGGATGCTGGTGTCACAGGTGACAGCTTAACCCCCACCCCACAAAAGAACACCAGCCCCGTACTGAGGATATTAAATCAGGAATCAGGCCATAAAATCTTTGAATACCTACTCTACACTAGTCTCTCTTCTATGGATTGGGAACATAGCCCTGAACATAATGTGTGGTCACTGATATCTTAGGGTTTAGTCTAATGGAGAAGAAAGACATTAAATAGATTATTTGTTTAAATTACTGAACAAATTATTTGTATAAACGACATAGTCTAATAATTACATATGTAATTACTGGTACCGAGAAATCTGGGTGCTGCAGGAGCCACATAGGAAGGTTACTCATCTAGAGTTGGGGTGAGAGTGTGCTCAGAGAAATGGGAGGAATCAACATATAACAAAAGAGTTGAAGACAAAACAATTAGGGAGGTGAAGAAGGACGATCATTGTGACAAGAATATCCCATGCAGGGAAAACAGGGAAAGGGAGAGCTTGGGGATATTCAGGGAGTCAAAAGAACTTATCTTTGTGCAATATAAAGTGTGAGGAGGAATGGAGTGTCAAGGATGGGGCTGGAGAGGTGAACAGGGACGAACCGTAAGGACTATCATGCGAAGGAATTTGAACTCAATCTCAGTAGCAGTGAGGAGCTACTGGAGAGTTGTAAACGTGTACTCAGCTTTATTTTAGAAAGATCACTTGGGCTCACATTGTGACTGGGCTAGAAGGAGCCCAGAGTAGAGGCAGGAGACCTGCTTCCTCAAGCATTGGTTCTTGGTTTTTATTTCAGTGTGCCGCTTGAAGTGCCAAAGGCGAAAAGTGGGAAGAGTGCACTGGAGGCTGAGAGTGAGAGCCTGGATAGCTACACAGCTGACTCGGATAGCACCTCCAGGTGAGATTCTTTGATTTCCCCCACCTCTGTTCAACCCCAGAGTTCCCACTTTGTTCTCTAGCCTCAGGATGCACGGTTCCTTTGCTTCTGTGCTCCAGCTTTCTGTCCTCAGGAAACCAAATGAAGTAAGTATTTTCTCTGATCTCACCAGACGTGTTTCAGCAACACTTCTACTGATTTAGCTCTGGACACAGCTTCCTGGAGTAGGTTAATTTCCCCAGTCTGGAGCAGGGCTCTGGTGCAGTGGCTAAGATGCTCACATCTCTCAAAAAAGTGCCTGGGTTTGATTTCCTGCACCAGATGCTTACTCCAGGTTCCTGCTAATGTATACTCTGGGTGGCAGCAGTGGTGGCTCAAGTCAGTGGGTCCCTGCCATCCACACAGGAGTCAAATTGAGTTCCTGGTCCCTCACTTCGGCCTGCTCCAGCCTTGGCTGTTGTGATGAATGAATCAGCAGATGGGAGATCTCCATCTGTTTAATAAATTCAAAAAAATTTTAACATGATTCCAGGCTGCATAGCCCCAGCAGCAGCTGATTCTTTAGCATTTGTGGGCATGAATGTTTGTGTTTGAGAAAAATTGCCTATTTGATCTTTTGCGTTTTTTTTTTTTTTCAAGGAAATTAGAAGTGAAGTGGACCTTCTGGATTTGACCCCAAGCCAGTGCTCTCCCTCCATAGAATTTTGGGCCCCGGGTAGAAGGGGAAGGAGAAGGTGTAACTTAGTTATAACTTCTCAATCTATCTCCAGGACCGACTCTCTGGATAAATCTGGCCTCTTTCCAGAATGGAAGAAGATGTCTTCCCCCAGATCTCAAGTAGAAAAGGTAAGCCTCAGGTTACTGGCCTGCCTGCTTGCATGCCTCTTTCCTTCACTCCTTTCCCTCCCCCCCTTCTCTCTTTTCTTTTTTTTTAAGATTTTTTATTTATTTATTTGAGAGGTAGAGTTACAGACAGAGAGGGAGAGACAGAGAGAAAGGTCTCCCATCTTCTGGTTTACTTCCCAAATGGCCACAACGGCTGATCTGAAGCCAGGAGCCAGGAGCTTCTTCCAGGTCTCCCACGCGGGTGCAGGGCCCAAGGACTTGGGCCATCTTCTACTGCTTTCCCAGGCCACAGCAGACAGCTGGATTGGAAGAGGAGCAGCTTGGACTTGAACTGGTGCCCACATGGGATATTGGCACTGCAGGCAGAGGCTTAGCCTACAACACTATAGCACTGGCCTCCCTTTCTCTCTTTTCTCGGGCAGAATTTAAGTCAGGAAGTTCAAATAAACAAATTTCAGTTCAGATGCACTTGGAAACATTTTCTAAGGTTTTGGTTGAAATGTGAGAAAATAAGTTTTGTGCTGCTTCCAGGCATTTAATCTTTAAGTTTGTCATGGTTTAGCAAAAGACTGAGCCCAATTCTTCCTAAGGCTATCCTTCCTTACTCACTCCTTCTATCTGCCTCACTGTCTGCCCAATTGTCCTTTTCCATTTCCTTGCCCTTATTGCTTCCTAGGAAACTCAGCCTGGGGGTCAAAATGTGCTATCTGTTGATGAGAGTGAAATGATATTCAAGAAGAACACCAGAAAAATCCTCAGGCCTTCAGGTAGCTGCTTTCCCTTCATGTCCCTTTGGGGCAAAAGTTTTGAGTACCCTTGTTGTTATTTTGGTGTGAAGAAGAGTAGTTTCTCTTTTGATTTGAGTTTTTGGTCTTCCACTCAGAATACACTAAATCTGTGATAGATCTTCGCCCAGAAGATGTGGGGAATGAAAGTGGCTCCTTAGGAGACAGAAGCAAATCTGTCCCAGGCCTTAGTATGGATTTGGTAAGTGCCCTTGCATTTCACTTGGTCACTGTACGAAATTTAACTTATCTAGATAATGTCTTCCTCTTTTTCTTCTTCCTCTTCCTACAATAATATAGATACTTTCAATCAACTTGTTTAACTCTTTAGAAAAAGGCACCATTAATCTTAATTCCCCCAAACTTGTAAGGAAAATTCAGTTCCTTATTTGCTTAAAGGGGGGAACTATTGTTGCTGTCCCATTTACATCCTAATACATTGCTGGATATATGAAAGTACTTCAAGAAGTTCATAGAAAGTGGGATTAAAAGATAGGTTTGTTTTGGTGCAAAAATTTTTGAAATCTACTTTTCACAATGTACAATTTCTATGAGCTTTCTTTTTTATAAATTTTTATTTATTTGAGAGGTAGAATTACAGACAGAGAGAGAGAGAGACACAGAAAGGTCCTCCATCTGCTGGTTCACTCTCCAAATGGCCACAATGGCTGATCCAAAGCCAGGAGCCAGGAGCATCTTCCAGGTCTCTCATGTGAGTGCAGGGGCCCAAGCACTTGGGCCATCCTCCACTGCTTTCCCAGACCATAAACAGAGAGCTGGATCAGAAGAGGAGCAGCTGGGATACAAACTGGTGCCCATATGGGATGCTGGCATCACAAGTGGAGGCTTAGCCTACTGTGTCACAGCGCTGACCCCATCTGTGAACTTTCTCAATACCCCGTGTAAGCGTGGATTTCAAAACTTTGCACCAAAAATAAATTTGTCTTTTTAATTCCATTAAAAACTTTTATTTATTTACTTTTATTTATTTGAAAGGCAGACAGACAGACAGAGACCTTCTGCCCACCAGTTCACTCCCCAAATACACACAACAACCTGAGCTGGGCCAGACTGAAGCCAGGAGCCTGGAACTCAGTCTGGTTCTCCCATGTGGGTGGCAGGGATGCAAGTACTTGAGCCATCATTTTCTGCCTTCCAGGGTGTGTGTTAGCAAGAAAGTGGATTGGAAGCCGAGAAGCTGGGATTTGAACTAGGCACTATGACATGGGATGTGGGTGTCAAGTGGCATGTTAACCACTGCACCAAATGCCCACCCCTGTTTTATTCTTTTGAGATATGAGAAAGATGGTTGGAACAGAGCTGAGAAGCTGGAAATGGAGAGATATATAAAAAGGATATGTGCATACATGTACACGTGACACCTCAGAGCTTTGCAATAATTATGTTTCCCACTAGAGGAGAGCCATTAGTCTTTGAACTTTTTAACAGTTTTTATTGATTCTGAATCTATATTATTCCAGGAAGAGGAAGAAGAAGAAGAGGAAGACATCGACCACCTGGTGAAGTTGCATCGCCAGAAACTAGCCCGGAGCAGCATGCAAAGTGGCTCCTCCATGGTAAGTTTCTTTAGTTCTGTGATTATAGACATGGCGAGGCAAGAGGAAGCAAAGAAGCGCCTCTCTAGAGCAGACTCAATACTTGGGGACAGCATGCCAGTCACCCTTCTCAGGTAAGCCAGAGGCATTTGCTTCTTCTACTCTCACTTTAGAAACCTCAGTGCTCAGTGTATATCGAAGTAACTTCCTAGGCCACTGTCCTCGAGATTGTTACATTAGGTAACTGGGGCTAGCGACAGTTGTCATTGCAGCTTTGTGGATTTGTGGACAGTAAGAATAATTTCTCCACTTTAGAGGGACCCTGGCCATGACATGAGCAAGATCAGGTTTCTTCATCATAGCCAGCTTCAAATTCTCCTATTAAAGGGAACTGAGTACCACTAGCTCTGGCAGAGTTAATTAGCATCCAGGTAGGGTGGAGGTCAATAACACCAGGGAAGCTCATGAAGTTAAAGGGACATTTTCTTCCCTTGTTCCTGACTCTGTTTCCCCTAGGTATCAATCTGCATACTTAGGACATTAGTCAGGCTCACATACTGATCATTACCAGTGAGGAAAGTGCCTCTGCACCACTGGTGGTGTTTTCTCTCCACCCTACCCCCAGTTATAGCCCAATCTCTTTTTGCTGTAGGTCTTGATAGAGATCAGGTGACTAAAGAAATGTACAGATAAGAAAGATACATTGTCTTAACTAGTAACTAACCCCTTCTTGCCAACATTCTAGCATCAAAGGGGGGCTCCAAAAGGTACATGGAAAATTTGCGTTACCTTTTCATTTCATTTTTCCACAAATTTTTTGGAGGCCTCTGATAGAAAATATAGCAACAATGGACTTAGCTGCACCTTACCTCTCCTCCTTGCCCACCTTCTGCGGTAGGTGAAAATGAACAATAAAATGTGTACAAACAGGGGGAAATGAGAAGCTAAGAGTCTTGATGAGCTGTGAGTTGATTTATGAACCCGGGCAATTGTGAGTGTCTTGCTGGCTCTGTCTTATCCTTTGGGTCAAGGACTGTTGGCAGTGCTGGCTCAGTGCAGGGGTTTCCCAAGTGTTTGTTTTGTTCAGTGACTCTGGCTTTCTGCTGAGGGAAGATGCAAGCAATGCCCGGATGTTTGTGGGTGCTTTCTCTTCAGAGTACGATCGGCAGCATGATGAGCATCTATAGTGAAGCTGGTGATTTCGGGAACGTCTTTGTGACTGGCAAGATTGCCTTTTCCCTGAAGTATGAGCAACACACACAGACTCTGGTCATCCATGTGAAGGAGTGCCACCAGCTGGCCTTTGCTGATGAAGCCAAGAAGCGCTCTAACCCGTGAGTGCTTCCGGAGCCTGACCGGGGCTCTGGGACGAGACCAGACCCTGGCATCTGTCTGGATGCTCTGGAGCAAGCTTATCACTTCCTGGGCGCACAGGGAGGTGTGATGCAGGAGGGGAGCCAGGATTGGGAAACAGCAAGAATGGCATGTCTCAGAGGGCTTGATGCGGCACTTTTGACATGGCATTTCATCATGGTACATTTTTAGGGAAAGCAAAGGGAAGTGAAGAATGGGCTGGAGACAGGACAGCGAATGACTCAGTGCCTTCTTTGGTTTCTAGATATGTGAAGACTTACCTTCTGCCTGACAAGTCCCGCCAAGGCAAAAGGAAAACCAGCATCAAGCGGGACACCGTCAATCCACTCTATGATGAACTCCTCCGGGTAAGTATGGAGACGCCGAGGGCAGGAGAACTCACTCTGTCTTGCCCCTGAGCTGTAGCTATTCCTCTGCACCCTGGCCAGTTGACATGGCTTGCAGCAGATCGCGTCTGTGTCTGAGGATTGGTCTGGGCACCTGATCACATCCTGACCTCCCCGAGAAGAACGAAGGTGATCTCTCAAATATCCTTGTGAAGCTGGACAGTCACGTGGCCAAAAGTCTCTTCTTAAAAAGTCATGTGGGATACAGAGTCTCCTTGGCAGTTCTTTTGGGATGTCCCAGTGTTTTATCACTTACTTAAGGAAAAAAATAATTAAATTTCTAGGTCCTCTCATGGTAAGTTTCTGCAAAATGAGGTTCACTGAAGCTTTGAGTGAGGAGAGTCAAAGTGCTTAGAACTCTGGGTTGGTTAGGATTTGGAATCAGCATTTCTGTGAATTGCCACTAACTAATCATCCCCGGCTTCCACTTTTCCCTTCACAGTATGAGATCCCAGAGTCTCTCCTGGCCCAGAGGACTTTGCAGTTCTCGGTTTGGCATCACGGTCGTTTTGGCAGAAACACTTTCCTTGGAGAGGCAGAGGTCCAGATGGATTCCTGGAAGCTCGATAAGAGACTGGATCATTGCCTCCCTTTACACGGAAAGGTAGTCAGCTTTTTAACAATTCCTTCCGCAGGGCGATCAGAGGTAGAATTATCTGCAGCGACCTCTGCTGGTCAGTGTTGTTAGCAGCTTTGTATGTAGTCTTATGTGGAGTTCTAGCGCACCCTGCTGGCACTTCTGAGTTTGACATCAATTTTAGAGGCACTTGGTGTGTTAAGCGTGAATGCTCTCTTCCGCATAAGCCGGGCAAAGTGTGAAGCCTTGGTTTGCATTGAAAAGTCTTTAATATGTGTGTCAAGCTTTGCCTCCTAACCTTTCATAGCCTGAGTGTTTCCTAACGTCCTAACTTGCATCTCTTTTCCAAGTTAACCCTCTGGGTGTATCCTAATCTGTGCCTGTTTTCCAAGCTAACTTTCTTGCTGAGGAAGTGGGAAGTAAAGCAGTTCATGAAACTCCATTGCTGTGTTCCTCGTTACACGGGCGAGAGAAATTTACTCTGGAGATGGCATCTCAGGTGAGAGTGCAGCAGTGTGGCATGACCGTGCCTGGCATCTGAGTGCAGGCCTGCACTGAATCCTGGTTCTGGCCCTTGTCCGCTAGGTGAGTCACCTAACTCATGAAGTAGCTTAGGAAAGTCACCCAAAGCTCTAGGAGCCTCAGCTTCTTGTTTAAAGATGGACAAACAATAAAACAATAATGTGCCTCTTTTTCAGGATTATATACAAAGTACCAGTCAGAGCATGGCACATAGGGAGCGTTCAACAATCCTGGTTAAGTTGAAATTGCTAAAACAGGACTCAGCAACTTCTTGATCATCAGAACTATGCAATGACAAAGTTCCTCTTTAAAATTGTTTTATATTAGCATCTTAAATGTTTAAGATAATCCATGATGCATAGAATATTTTTGGAAAGTTATGAAAGAAATTAGTATTGATGGCTGCCTCTAGGGAGGGAGACTAAAACAGAAGGGGGCTTTCGGCTGCTTTATATGCCCCTTTTGAACATTTGAACTTTTTGCAATGTTAAGAAAATTAAGCATTAGAGGACATACATGCATGTGGTTCAGAACTAAACCAATAGAAAGTGTTTTTTAAAAGAGGAAGTAGATTTCATTCCCCAGAAATAACCATTGTAAACAGCTGGTTGGATATCATTCTAGAAATCTTGTATCAAGCAGCACAGATATACATCTACACATTATACACACACACACACACACACAAACACACTTTTGCACAAATGGGCTCACGTGAACCTCATTGTTTCTCTTGATTATGGTAATTTTGCAATTTATCATGGGCATCCTTAGGCCACTGCTTACAGATCTATCATTTTCTTTTCTCATAGCCTTCTGCCATGTCCCTGGATGCTAACTTACTTACCACTCCATCACTAATGGGCATTTAATTGTTCACATGTTTACTTTCTCTTAAAACCATGCTCTAGTATATCTTGAGCTTCTATAACTGTCAGAGGGATTCCTGGTGGTGGAATTGCTGAGTCAAAAGAAATGCATAACTCATAATTTGATAGCTGTTGCCCTCCAAAAATAATGACAATGGCAAATTTGTCCCCTTTAAATACTAATAAGAGCAGGAAAGCAATTATTAGAACCTAGAATTTTTCAAGCATCTGACATAGAAGTCATCCTCTCGGGTCTACTCGTGATATGATTGTACTGGACATGTCACAAGCTACTGCCAATTAAAATGTCTTACATAAAGAGAAGCATCTGCATTAAAATGGGGTATTTATTCTTTGCAAAGAATTTTAAGCCAGAATTGAAATGTGTTGCTGAAACAAATATGCCAGTGTCTAACTAATGCTAAACTCCATTTTTTAAAAAAAATCTACTGAAGTTCATAACCTAGAAATTAATAAATTGCATGGACTTTCATAAATGACAAAATTCTACTCTCATATTAAATATTTTATCTGAAAGCATTCTACATTTGTTCTTTCTGGTTTTTCTTACTTGTCTCTAGAAATCCATTTGCTCCCTTTGGTTTTCACTTAGTAGCATCCACCTCTTGCTTCTTCTGCGTCTGTCCCCTGTACTAAACTTTGTGTTGTCTGGGGATGTGCTACCTGACCCAGACCTATGGGGATTATGCCTGTCTAATGTCAGTGTGTTCAGAGTAAGGACCAAGGTTACAGGACCCTAGTGAACACAGGCATGTAAACGGGCACCTCTAGTCTACCCCAGCCCAAGCTCTGGATACCAAATCATAAAGAACAGAGTCAAACCAGAAAGACCCAATAGAGTGAAGCAATTCTACCACTCAAAGCAAAAGATGGTGGGCCACGCACTGCTCATCCCAGATACCGATTCAACTACTCTTATGCTCATTATGTTAATATCTGTGGAGTGTCTACTGTGTGCTCATATTTTGCTACGTGTTCAACGTACTAGGATGAACAAAAATAGACTTGATTCTTATCCTCCTGGCACTTAGATTCTGGTGGTAGAGACAGACACTACTCAAACATAATGTGAGTAACTGTAAAATTGAGAATTGTGCCATATTCAAATCCTTGTAAGAGTTCCATCTAGCCCTCAAATCTTTGCAAGCCGTTTCAACAAACATACTTTCTATCTTTAGAAACAACACTAGTGATATGTGCCATTCTCATTTTAAAAGACACTGTAGCTGCCGTTATTACAGAGGAAGAAGGGAAAGCCCTTTAATCCCTAGTCTTTTCTCCTCCCTAGTGGAAACAAGTGTTAACTTTGCATCCTTCTAGGGTTTTCTACGCAGTGTAATACTCTGGCTAAAAGCATGTACTCTGCCTGCATTTGAATCCTGTATCTTCCAGTTACTAATTGTGTGATCTTGGGAAAGTTACTTAATGTCTCTGTTCCTCTGTTTCATAGCTTGTAAGACAGGGATAATAATACCTGTCTCATAAGGAGTATCTTGAGGATTAAACAAAACAATGTATTTAATGTACTTAAAACAATACTTGGCACATAGTAAGTGCTGCATAGAAGTGGTCATGATACCACTTACTATTTACATATATATATTCACATAGACAAATATGAATATATTTTAACGTGAGATATTTTCTCTGCACATTGCTTTGTTGGCTTAACAGAATGTCTTAGACATCTTTCCATGTCAGCATGGACAGATTCCCTGCATTCTCATTGATGACTGCCTGCCACATGCCATAGGAAGATATTGAAATCACTTCCTATATTGATTGATATTTAGGCTGTTTCCACTTTCTGGCTATTACTAACAACCCTGGCAGCAAGATTCTTTGTCATGGTGTCAATCCTTTGTGAGTTGTGTGGCAAGCTTGCTGGAAGACCTTTGAGTGTTTGCAATCTACTAACTGTGTCCCCACGGTGCCATAGTAGTGGGGATTGCGGAAGGCTCTTGGTTGTTGCCACTACTAGGCTCCTCCTGGAGACTGCCTTGAAAACCTGTGGCAGCCATGGCCTGAGGACCCTGGGTTGTATTCATAAGGAGCTAGGAGCCTCTTTTGCTGAGAAGCTGTTCTTGGGGGATACTGTTTAGGACGCCCTCAGGGAATGATCCCAACTGCCTGAGCAGCCTGGCTTGACGTGATGGGTTTCCCTGTGTTTCAGGTCAGTGCTGAGTCCCTGACTGGCTTGCCATCACACAAAGGCGAGTTGGTGGTTTCATTGAAATACATCCCAGCCTCCAAACTCCCTGTTGGAGGTGACCGGAAAAAGAGTGAGTTTTCTCTGGGGCCCTGGCTTTAGCCCTTAGTCTTCTGCACAGGATCTGTGCGAGGCTGCTGCTGGCTCTGGGTTGCACAGGTAGAGAGCCCAGATTGGGATGCTCCCTGGGTCAGGGAAGACTCTGTTACTAAGGAAGCCTTTTCTGTACTTTTCAATCAAAAGGGAGCACCTTAGGGTTGACATTCCTTTTTTCTAAATACTATTAACCTGACATGGTCTCAGTCCATCTATGGCAGGCTATGATGAGGACAGAAGAGAACAGAAACATTGGGGCTGCGAAGGGCAGTTAGCAGGAGTGGTCAAATCAAGTTTGAGGAGTAGGAAACCGAAGGCTGAGGGAGAATAATTCAGCATGCCAGGCACTGTGCTAGTGACTATGGATATGTAGGTGATGCACGGGAGGAAGATGTGATATTTGACCTCCTTTGAGGAATGAATTAAACCAGAACAGTCATGTGCTAAAGGGACACAGGTCCAGGAGTCATGAATTCTGTCTGGTTACATTTGGGAGCGCTAGGAGAAGGTAATGTTGAAACTGGACACTAGGACTTTAATAGGCAAAAAGGAAGAGGATGTGGAGAGAGGAGTATTTCCAGAAGACAGGATTGCACATGCCAAGGTTTTAACAGGCATGGGAAATGTGAGGTTATATGTGAGGGTGGGGGAGTGACCCCTTATTTCAGTGGACTGCAGTGTTGGTACACATGTGTGGCAGGGGGCTGGAATAGGGGCTTAACTGAATAGAGCCTGGCCACAGTGGTAAGGAGTTTAGCTTGATCCATCAGCCGTGGGAAGGCAAAGTTCTTCCAAAACAGATCTTCAGCCAGGTCTAATCGAGAAGATTTGGGGCATCAGTGAAATCCCCAAGGAGGGTGTGTTGAATATTTAGAGAAGTGATAGAACCATGGGGAAAAGCAACAGTGAAGGATAAAGAGGGAAAGAAGTGGCAGTGAAAGAGAGGGACACCAGGCGAGAGAAATGCCAGGAGAGCTTCGGAAAAAAGGCAAAGGAGGGCATGGGCCAGGCCAGCTGAGGACTGAGCAGACTCGCCTCACTGGCATTGCACTGTATTTTCAGTGCATTAGTTGAGGCAGCAACCAGATTTCACTAGAAACTAGACTGAGTGAACCAGGCAAAGCAGTAGAGCCAGTGAGTGTGGATTTCTTTTTCAGGGTAGTTGATGGTGAACGAAAGGAGACAGACACATCAAGAATAACCTGAAGGAGAGAGAAGCTTGAAGGGAGATATTCTTTTCAAAGGATGTTTTCTTCCTTCCTTCCTTCCTTCCTTCCTTCCTTCCTTCCTTCCTTCCTTCCTTCCTTTCTTTCTTTCTTTCTTTCTTTCTTTCTTTTTGAAAGAACCAGTGAGATTAGCACATATGTAGACTGAGAAACAAATCTTACAAATGGGAGGTGAGGGTCGAAGTTGGTGCTACCTGATGAGTCCTGTGAAGTGAGGACTGGAGCAAGAACTCAAGTGGAGGAGTTCCCTTTTTAATCATTCAACAAGTATCAGGAACTTTATTTCTCTAAGCCTCAGTTTCTTCATCTATCAAATGAGGACAAAAATAGTGTATATCTCGGAGGGTTGTTTTGAGAATGAAATGCTTAAGGTAGTCTCTGGCGCATAGCCCATTCCCATTTGCAGTTACTATTTATTGCTGTTGTAGTGGGATTAACTGAGCACCTATGGCTTACAGTCAGGTACTGGGCTAGGTACTGAGGATACAGGTGAAGTCTGCCTCAGGTTGTTACAGAGCAAGAGAAGGGAGTGCTGCATAGCTAGAGCTTAGGACAAATCCAGAGTGTAGCAGCTCACTTGCTATGGCTGACGTCCCTTACAGGTAAAGGTGGGGAAGGGGGAGAGCTCCAGGTGTGGATCAAAGAAGCCAAGAACCTGACGGCTGCCAAATCAGGAGGGACTTCAGACAGCTTTGTCAAGGGGTGAGTCCCTGGACCAGTGCCAAACTAAGTAACCAGTTCCAGGACGTGAGAGCCAAGGGAGGAACCCAATTTAACCCTTCCCTGTGGATGCTGTCCTTATGTGTCTTCCCAAGCGCCAGCTTTGTTTGCCTTGTTCCTGAAATTCCATAATGGTAACACCTCCACCACCACTTGTGTACTGGTCTGAGCCCAGGTTGGACTGGGCTGTAGCATTGCTATGCAAAGAGTAGGAAGGTACTCAGATATAGTCTGGCTGTTCTCCCACCCCTGCTCTGAAGTAGTCCTGGATGAAAACCCATGGCCCCTGACTGTGTGGATTTGGGAACTCGGGGCTTTGTTTCCTGTGATTTTTAAGCAATGCTTGCTATCCCCAGATTATAGATCACCCAAGGATGGACATTCGTTACCAACACTTGTTTGGCTGAGCCTACAGATGCTGCCGTTGGTTTTATTTAAAGAGAACCTTACCAAGTAGCAGTGGGACCACATATTTAAAACCTAGTTTTGGTGGAGCACAGATAGCAACTTCGCTAATATATTCATTTCCTCTCCAGGTAACAGGAATTGGATCAGGTGCATGATCTAGTGGAGGTAGTAGGACGTCTGCTTCAGCAGATTCAGAGGAGGGCTGTGTGTACTAGGTTCTGGGTGTTGATGTACCTTGCTGGGCTACGCCTGTGGTCAGGAAAAGGGGACTTTAGACAGATGTTTCTGGCTTTGAGTAGGCTGCTGACTACTCCCCACCCTCTGCCAGATACCTCCTGCCCATGAGGACCAAGGCCAGTAAGCGTAAAACTCCCGTGGTGAAGAAGACCCTGAATCCCCACTACAACCATACATTTGTCTACAATGGTGTGAGGCTGGAAGATCTACAACACATGTGCCTGGAACTGACTGTGTGGGACCGGGAAGCCCTGGCCAGCAATGACTTCCTGGGAGGGGTCAGACTGGGTGTTGGCACTGGTGAGAGCTCTCCCCCATCCTCACTTGTTTCAAAGGCCTCTTGCCTATTTCAATCCCAGTACCTCCCTTTCCCCCCTCCTCCCCCCCACCCTCGGTGCTCCTGCACACACAAAACTCCTCTATGACAACAGTTACCTTCTTTCTTTTCAGTTAACATCCAGCAAACACTTACTGAGTGCCTACTATGTGCCAGGCCGAGGGGAAGGCTGAACTTACACACTGTTATGTGTATAGATAAATGTGACCTTGATTGCAAGGAATGCCATACTCTTCCCACCTGTAACTCTACAAGCCTGCTTAGTATCTGTACCTGTAATTTCCACCTCATGTCTTGTTAAAATGGGACGAGTCTTTGCTAATGAAGGCCAAGCTCTCTCCGAGTATCTGGACCACCCCACCACCCCAGCCCACTGACCTCACCTGTGTAATCTCCATCTGTCCTGGGTGATCTGTTTCATCCTCCTTCTCTGGCAGAGGTGAATACAGGTGTGCCCTAGTATTTCCACTCTTACTGAACAACCACCACCACAACAAAAAACTCCCTTCACTACCCTGCTGCCCTCTCTTCTTAAAACAAATGGCCTCTATTTTCTTCTCTCTCCTTTAGTTCTCAACCCATCGGGATCTGGCTTCTGTGCCACCACTCTGCAGAGCAGTTGGTCATGCCACAATATGATTTTCATCTTCCTGGAATTTGCAGCACTGTTGAACCCTGCACACCACTCCCCTTTTCTTGAAATACTTAGCTTCTAACGACATTATGCTTTTTGATTTCAAGTCACTACTTCACTCCTCAGTTTTCTCTATAGGTTCCTCATTCTCTATTCAGACTCTAAATGTTTTGGTCCCTCTCAGAGCTTGGTCTTGGACCTCTTTATTTCTCTCTCCACAGTCTGCATTCTCATGGCCTTAACTACCACTTGTATATTGACAACTCACACAATTAACGCACAGTGCCCGGAGTTATATTTGTACACAGGTAAGCCTGGGCCCCCTGCTTAAAACCCTGCAGTGGCTTCCTACTGTATGTGAAAAACAACCTGAAGTTTGTACTAGGCCTGCAGGCCCCTATCTTGTCTGAAAGCTCCCTTCTTTCTGAGTCATCTGAAATCTCTCTAACGTGTGCTCATCAGGCTCCAATCACGGCGACTTTCTTTCCACTATCCTAATTTACCCAGCTCATCCACACTTCAGAATCTTTGCGATTATTGTTGCTGCTGCCTGCAAACACTGGCTCCTTCCCATCTTCAGGTCTTATCTCAAATACCTCCTTCTCAGTCCACCTGGCTACGCCATCTTCCGTGGGTCCTAATCCAGGCACTACCAGTCACCTGCTTATTTACTTTATACTGTGAATCACAGTATCTCAAATGCTCTTGCTGGTTTGCTCGTATGTTTTTTGTCTTCCCTGGTCAAATGTAAGCTGCCTGAGGACAGGGGCTTTTTTCTTCTGCTTTCTTAACCATGGCGTCTCCAGAGCTGAGAAGAGTACCTGGCATAGAGTAGATGCTCAAGAAATGTTTGCTGAGTGAATGAATGCACAAAAGAACAGGAATGAGGCCACCTCCCGTGCTAACTTTTGGCCTGGATCATACAGCTAGGGAAAAGGGTGTTCAGTGGCTGTGCTTTGTTGTGTTTCTGTTATCTCAAGTTGCAATAACAGAAGGGTAGGAGCCCTGACATGAGGGGCAGACATGAGAGCTCTGTCACAGTCCCAGAATAAGAAGTCTTTGGTGACTATGTACCATTTGGAGCCCCATTTTAGAAACCTGGAGTCACTGATGGGTTCTCAAGGGCAACAATCTGTGCGGGATCGACCGGGAGCACTTCCCAGACTTCTGTCCCCATCAGCCCATCTCCATAGCACACTGTCTGTTATGGGGTGGCCTTGCTGTGTAACCCATCCTGCCTGGTGGGCTGAGGATTGGAGCCCCTGTTCAGCCTCCTCTGGTGTTTCTCCTCAGGGATCAGTAATGGGGAAGTGGTGGACTGGATGGACTCGACTGGGGAAGAAGTGAGCCTGTGGCAGAAGATGCGCCAGTACCCAGGGTCGTGGGCGGAAGGGACTCTGCAGCTCCGTTCCTCGATGGCCAAGCAGAAGCTGTGTTTATGAGTCCTTGCCCTCCTCTGCAGGTGCAGCCCTGGCCAGGGCAAGTCAGAGGAAGTGAAGAAACCAAGAGTGAAAAGTTATAATTTAATGTGTGTGTGTGTGTCGTGTGTGTGTGTGTGTGTGTATAGAAACGTGTTTTTGCGAATCTCACTGTGCTAGCTAGAGTGATGTAGATGTGCTCCTCTTTTTAAAGCAGGCACAAGAGTAAGGGTCTCTTTGAAAAGTTTTTATTTGTGCATAATCTAGTATGTTTTCAAGAGTCCATTCTTGCTTATATCTTTATGAGGTTTAATTAACTTAAAAAATCTTTTTAAACAACCTTTTTAATCTTCTGTCTAGCTGTCCTTGTCCCTACATGCCCTGGGAGTCCTGGCTATCTTTGGGCATTAGTATCATTCTGTAGGTTAAGCTGTGCCTGATCTGAGGCCAAGGCTCTAGAAAGCAGAGTGGGGTTACTAAAGACAGGGGAGTGTGGAAGACAGGGGAGTAGGTCTTCTTCTTCCTCTCCAAGATATGCTTTTAACTCATTTATACCCTGACAAATTTCTCAATGTCCACTTTTAACTTTTCCCCTGTTTCTAAGCAGTGTCTGCCTTGTTTGCATCTAATGGTTTTCTTTGAAATACTAAGAAAATTCCCCAGCTCTTTCCAGTTCTATCCCCTTTTCCTAGACCTGGGGTGGGGGGAACCCTTAGAATGGAGCTGCTTTAGAAAACCACTTTAATGAGTCGATGGCCTTTTGACTGAGTCATGAACATGCCCAGTGAGAGCTTCTAGATGATCCCAGAGGACTCCAGTGACCTGAGAGTGTCACAGCCCATACCAAATTCTTAGCACTTTTTAACACTGATGCAGCAGCAGTTGTTGGAGACATCTTCTCTCTCATGTAACACAGCCTTCTTCATGTTTGTGTCTGGGTGTTTGACTCACAAAACATGGTCTACCTACCACTGTGTCTGCCTGAAGAGTCAAATACTGTCTAAACGTTCTCCAGGCTGGGGACTGTTGGTGCTCCAAGAGAATGTAGACAGAGAATTCTCTCCTTTCTGCAGACTTCTTACCTGAAGTGGTTTCCCTTCTCAATGTTGCTGTTTCCTAAACTTGACCGCCATGTATGGGTGTGTTGAGGCTTTTCCAAGAAGGGTCTGGTGAGCTGTTTCATTTTTTGGTCTTCACTGTCCCAACCTGACCTTTTGGTTCTTAGGAGTATATCTGCAGTAAGTTGTGTGTGGGAGGAGTCTGTACCAGAAAAGAATCCCTTTCCATTCAGTCTACAGCTAGCTGACTCTCTGAAAAGGCTACAGGAGTGAGGGTGGCTCCAGGGGTTTCTGTTGTATGTGGGAACTGAATGAAGGAATGATTTGTTTGGTGTGGGGTGATATTGTAATGGAAGGCATAACTTGGGATCCTGGGCTGTAACTTGCTCCTTTGTTTCCCACCCCCTGACATGTATGTGTGCTTCAATAAAGCTTTCTCACTTATCAAATGTTTGCATTTGGTAGTTCTATAGATGCTTTTGTCTCTGATGTCCTGACTTACTGCTGTTGGTTTTTCACATGGCTTGAAGGGTAAGCACCAGAGTGAAAAATGCCCTTTCCCTAACCCTCCTGTGCTACTTTGAAGAAAATTGACCTTTCCCCAGATTGCTGCCTCATATTTCCACTGAGCTCTGATCCCCTTACCCTTTGTGTTTGGTATCTAAGGAGAGCAACGAGAACCCATCTGAAAAGTGGCATTGCTTTGCTCTCCTTCAGGGGAGAGAGTCCTACAGGGAACTCTTCCTGTAGCTTCATAGACACCCCTGTGCTGGAGGAAGGGGAGGGAGGTTCACGCAGGAAGTGAGGGAAGATATTCCATGCTGTAAGTGATTCTTTTTGGATCCTTCAGTGTTTTTTGCAGGTGATGACTTTTTCCTTCACACCTACTTCCATTATTTAGTTTTGAGAGAGAAGTAACACAGATGCAGAGTAACCCATACCAGAAATAAAGCCCTGGTTTGTAGGTAGAACCCAAGCAATTCTTGGCCTCTTATGCAAAAGGGTATTACTACATATTGAATGCCTTGTGTGTACAAGGCTGTATGTAGATCTTCTTTAATTTCTCCAAGCACGTTGTGAAATAGGAAATCTTCACTGTCACGTAACAGAGTCGGGATTTGAATCAAGGTCAGACCCTATCATGCCATGCCACCTCCTGTGAGAATGACATGTGTGTTAAGGGTGAAAAATCAAAGGAAGGGATGACTCATCTCTTCCAAAATATCTTAAGGAAATAAGTTTAATTTACAAAGCACAACAATCAGAATGCTTTGGACATTACATAGCCAGCTTAGTAACTTTATATCTTGGGTGTTTGTGTTCGAGGTAGCAGGGGCAGGGGCGGGCCGTGGAGGAGAGAGAGAGAGGGAAAAGGAGGGAAGGGAGGAGAGAAAAGAATAGAGTGAGGACTGGGTGGGGGAGAAGTGAGAACAGAGAAAGGGGAGCGGGAGTAAAGGGTTGAGAGCAGGCTAGCCCGTTTGGGTTTGGCTGTGGCCCTGATTCTGCTACTGTCTCTTTCCCCTACTTAATGGAGTTGGGGTCTCTTCAGTCATAGTCTACAAGACTACAAAAGAAGTTAGAGTGAAACTTCACCTGAAGAAAGTAACACTGACTTGCCTTGACTGCTCAAAATGAAACAAAAGCTCTACAATTCTTTTAAGCTAGAGGAGCAATTACAAAGAAGACTTCACAAGTTCATGGAGGGGCCAGGCACTCAGCCTAATGGCTAAGAAACCTGCATCCCATGATGGAATGCCCTGGTTCGATGCCTTGCTGCGGCTCCTGGTAACAGCTTCCTGTTAATGCAGATGTTGGCATGCAGCAGATGGCTCAAGTAATTGGGTGCAGGCATTTGGGGAACCAACCATGGGAGCTCTAGCTCTATATATCTCTCTGCCTCTCAAATAAAAAAAAATTAAACACCCATGGAAAAATGGAATTTAAAAATGAGTTTATTCTGGTGCAAAAAATTTGAAATCCCAGCATACAAGCAGTCTCCAAAACCTTCATGAAAAGTGTATTAGAAAAAAACTTTCCTAGATTTTAAAGTTGTTTTTTTGCAACAAAATGGTCTTGTATTCTCATTTCCCACAAATCTTTTGAAATGTCTTTGGATAGGCAAGAGTCGGGCCCAGGTGGGAACTCTGTTCAGGAGGTAGTGGGCCTCCTCTGAGTTACTGTTCGGTCCTTTGACCTGCTTAGCATGTCCTGGCTTGTCACTGGAAGTGTTAAATGATAAGGACAAGGAAGGACATTCATCTTGCCCAGTGCAATGTGCAGTCATTGCCTTTGGGACCACAGACCTTGTCTGACCATAGATTTCCCACAGGAACTCATTTCTTTTTGCCTTCTGCCTCTAACTTGCTTCCTGCCTCTCATAGCTCCTGTATTTCCTCGTTACATTCCACTCAGCAACTGCCTTTTTATTTTGCATTGTAAAAATGAGACTCTCACTAAAACCCCAGAGGAAATGGCTATTCTCTGACTCATGGCTGAACCCGTATGTTCTAGGCTCGTGATTTATGTCCCACCACTTTGCTTTTATTGTTTTTTATTTTGTTTCTGCTCCTTTTTAAAAAAGATTTATTTATTTATTTGAAAGGCAGAGTTACAAAGCTAAAGGGATTGATAGAGATCTTCCATCTTCTGGCTCACTCCCCAACTGGCTACAGTAGCCAGGGCCAGATGAGGCCGAAGCCAGGAGTTTCATTTGGGTCTCCCATGTGGGTTCAGGGGCCCAAGAAGTTGGGCCATCTTTCACTGCTTTCCCAGGCATGTTGGCAGGGAGCTGGATCAGAAACAGAGCAGCCACGAATTGAACTGGTATCCATGTGGGATGCCAGTATCGCAGGTGACAGCCTAACCACTCTGTTTTCAAGAGCCAATTTCTTTGGGTTGAGAGCCTTGCATTTCCCCCATTCCTCTGGGGCCCACTCTAAGCCTTACATCTGAGTAGGATTAGGGAAGATGGACTCTTTCTCCTTTTATCTGTCTTTAAATGGAAAGTAGGAAAAGAAATAGAGGCAGGATGGCATCATGGCTGAGAACACTGCTCTGGAGCCAGGCTGCCAGTGTTGAAATCCTGGCCCTGCCACTTACTAGCAGTCCAATCTTGGGCAAACTGCCTAACTTTTCTGAGCTTCAGTTCCCTCCTCTGTAAAGGGCTAATAACAGACTTTAATCAATGCAGTATGAAGAATGATACCTGGTACACAGTGAGTGCTCCAGCATTCTTATCTCTACGTACCTAAACAACCTGCCTGCTTCTTACCTTTAGTTTTCTTTTTTTTTAAGATTTATTTATTTATATGACAGGCAGAGTGAGAGAGAGAGAAAAGGGAAGAGAGTGAAAGTGAGCTTCTATCTGCTGGTCCTCTCCCTAAGTGGCTGTAACTGCCAGAGCTGGCCCAAGGCCAGATCCAGGAGCCAGGAGTTTCATCCAAGTCTGTGATGTGGGTGAAGGGTCCCAATAACTTGGGCCATCTTCTGCTGCTTTCCCAGCTACAATATCAGGGAGCTGGATTGGAAGTAGAGGAGCTAGGATTCAAAGCAGTACTCCAATATGGGATGCCAGTGTTGCAGGAGGTGGCTTAACCCGCTGTGCCACAATGTGAGATCCCCCCTCTAGTTTTCTACTGATGACTCCCTGCATAAAGCTAAAGGAGAAAGGCTTCTGAGTCTTATCTATGACTCTGGGTCCCATGAGTATATAAACTACACTGCTCAGTGGCAAGGGGTGGGACTGCAAGTCAGGGTAGGCATGTGTGTTTTGACAAGGCCCTACCTCAAATTCCTTTTCATTCCTGGTTCACAGGGTTTGACTTTGTGCTGCTGCAACTCTCACCTGTTCTGTGCTCATCTCTTAAAAGTGGTTATCTGGGGTGGGTGTTTAGCTTAGCTGTTAAGACACCTGTGTCCCATATAGGAGTGCCTGTGTTCAACCACCCACATGGGAGACCTGGATTGAGTTCCCAGCACCTACTTTGGCCTGGCCCATCCTCAGCTGCTGCAGGCATTTGGGGTGTGAACTAGTGGAAGAGAGCTCTTATTCTTTCTCTCTTTCTCTTTCCCTCTCTCCCTCCAGCTCTTCTTAAATAAATAAAAATATTAAGTGGATATCTTATGAAGTCAGTACACAAGGCTGAGTCTGTGTTTTCTCTTACTTTCCCTACTACCTGCAGTAGTGCTTTTGAGATTTCCTATATCACAGAAGGTGGGGGCTCCTCTGAGGAAGGGATAGCATCGTCAGCCTTTTGCTGTGGGAATTAGAAATCTCAGTAAGAAGAGGTTCTTGTCCATGAGCAGCTGGAGGGGCCAGCAGAGAGCATCCCGAGTCAATGGTTCATAGAACATTTTTAGCCCAATGCCCTAGAAAAGGAAATGACAAGCAAGTTCAAGAATGTTTTGTAGCTGCCTGCTCCCCAAGCCATGATGTAGTTATTCTGTTGCTGTGAGGAAAATCCAGCTACACTTGCCTAAAGTGTCTTCCTTGTCTGTTGAGATGGTGCTGCCCTCTGCTGTCACCTTCGAGTAGAAGACCCATTTAAAACAGTGAATGAATTTAGGATTTACTATGTCAAAGACTTTGGAGAGCTGGGAAGAGACCCAGGTTAAAAAAGAAACATCTTCTACTTCAATCCACTTCTCAGGGCCTGTCCTTAGTCCCTACCTAGCTTCTTATGCTCCTCTATTGCTACCTGAAGCAGAGACTTACTTAGGGAAACTATTACACAACCCTGAAAAGGGTGCCTGGAAATGTTGCAGGATCGATGAACCTCAGCCACCTCAGAGTCCTATCCCTAGAACTGTGAGAAACAACCATGTCCTCATTTCATTAGGCCCCCATCTTAGTTAACCAGGGAAGCTTGTCCCTTCAGCTCCACCATGCCCTGGCTCAAGTTCACTCGCACACATCCCTTTGCTCCCGGCGCTGGGTCAGCTCCTGGTTGCTCAGCAGGTAGTCATCAATGAATGTGAAGATTTCCTCAGGGGTGACAGGTTCCATGTAGCGTTCCCTGTCCATACCCTGCTTGTCAATCAACACCATGTTGAAGTAGGAACGAGTGAGGTGCTGAAATTGCCTAGAGAGAACATCCAGGAAGATGTGAGACCTTAGCTAGGTATCCATCCCACTGTCTCCATTACTCTGTGGCCTCTCCCAGCTCCATCGATGGGCTGATTCCTCTCCCACCCCACTCCTGTCTCCATATCCTCCATTACCTGTCTCACAAGCCCTGTTGCTTTCTTCCACTCAGCCTCTAGTCTTGCTGTCCTCATGCATTAAGCTCTGCTAAGCCACCTCATCCCAACTGGGGCAGCCGTGTGATTACCAGGCTGTGCACTGGTTGCAGGCCCTTGTAAGCGGGTCTACTGTGCATGGCTCCATAGGCTGTGTGGAGTGACTCCAGGGATACCTAGCACAGGCCCTGTGAAGTGTATGCACATCATGCATGGCAGCCCTGGGGTTGAGAACTACCCCTTGGCTAACTTCTTCTGTACCTGCAAGTCTGCAGGCTCCTAACTCTGATGGTTTCCTAGTCTCTCCCCTAACATGAACTGAGTCTTTCTGCCCCCACTGAGACTGGATCCTTCTATAGGCAAGTAATGTTTCTAGAACAGAGAGCAGTGATCTCTGTATTGGCCATAAGTATTTGTGGAAGCATTAGAAGGGTGATAAGGGATAGATAATGAGAAAACTCAACTCAACTACCCCCTGTCCCTTACATGGCCTTCTCCTTTCTCAGATGCTGGTATGTATGTTAGGTTTCAGTGCCTAGAGATGGCTTTTGCTCCTTTGGATACTGAAGGCAAAGAGATGAGGCCATGAGGCAACAGGATCAGAGACTTATCTGAGTCAAGTTGAGGTCTGCCTCAGTCCTAGCTTTGCCTCAGGGTCAGTTTTTATAAAGGTGCCTTTATAAAAACATATTCCTGAGATGGTCTGGGGTGGGGCCTAGTAATCTATATTTTAAGCTTCCATTTGATTCCAGAATTAAAAAACACACTGGTCTTACCTAATGCATCCATAAAGGTTCAAACACAAGTGCACCCAAGAGAGTTTTGTCTGCCAATTCTCCCACACCACCCTGTTGCCAGCATCCCACCTAGGGTTTCTACCCACCCCTGCCTGCAGCCTCCCATCCCAGCCTGGACCTGAGCTCCTCGATGATGTTGGCTGACAGCTGTTGCTCCCGGATGCGCCCCACCTCCTGAGGTGGCTGCCCCACCAGCTCGATGATGGTCACGTGCCTCAAGTCCAGTCCACAGGTGGATTGCTGGGAGGGGAGAGAACATTTTGTGTAACAGGCCTTTGCTTTCAAATTGTAGGCTACTTGGCTGATTCCTCCTGGGACCACATGAGACAGTGAAGGAAAGGAGGGGCTTCCCCTGAAAGCCCTTGGGGTCCACAACAATCATTTTCCTTTGTCACTCCTAAAGTACTTATTCCCAAAGTGTTTTCTTTGTTCTACCAAAGTGGATGGAATTGGTGACATGATGTAGGGTAGAAAAGAGAAGTAAAATGACTCAATTGCAGAAACATAATCATTGCTTAACTTTGCATAGGGTTTGAACTGCATTGCCTTTTAATAAATGGCTCTTGTAATATAATTGTTGCTATTGTTTTGTAAAAATATTTGTTTGAGAGACAGAGAGAGAACTTATCTATAATTCACTCCTCAGATGCTGGCAACAGCCAGGAGTTGGGAACTCGGTCCAGGTCTCCCACATGGGCGGCAGGAACCCAATTACTTGAACCATCAGTACTGCCTCCCAGGATCTATGTTAGAAGAAGCTGGATTCAGGAGGCAGAGGCAAGTGTTGAACCCAGGTACTCAGATGTAGGACACAGGCATCCTCACCTGTGTCTTGACCATTACGCTAAACACCTACCCCATGGTACTTGTTTATTGGGCACACATTTCTAACACTTGGGAAAAATCCTCATAACATGCTCCTAACAAGCCAGGTGGTACCATTCTAAAGAGGAGAAAAGTAACTTGCTCAGATTTGCAGGAAAATAAGAACTGAACTGAGGACTGATTCTACCTGCCAAAATGTATGTGCTTACCACCAGGCTATATTGCCAGGGCCCTCTCTCAGTCTCTAGGATTTGTCCAAAATAAATAGCCCAGTGTTCTTTTCATTACCCCTTGTTGCCATCCTCACCCTGGCAGCACACCCTGGAACTCTATGTTGGCTCTTTGTCTTGCCTTGTCCTGAAAGGTTGCCTATTACACACTGAGGTTTAAGGAGGCATTTAACACTCCCTGGTACCCCATGCCCGTTTCATCTTTGGGCTCCTCTAATCCTGCCACTAGCAGGTACCTGTTCTTATGTCCTGTTCCAACTGAGCTGTTTGCCTTTCTCTGCCTGTTTTGGATCCCTAGAGGGTTGAGATCCTCTTTGGTCTAGACCTGCAGGTTCATCCTTTCAGTAAAACTGGTTCCATCATGGGCCTTCAAGTGTCACCTTGGCAACTTCTCAGATTCAACCTTCCAAACCCCCTAAGTAGGAGTGGGTGTTTGTATAGTAGTTAAGACATCAGTGTCCCACATCAGAGGGTTTGGGTTGGATTATTGGCTCTGGCACCTGACTCCAGCTTCCTGCTGATGCAGATCCTGGGAGGCAGCAGTAATGGCTCCAGTATTTGGGATCCCATCACCCATGTGGGAGCTGTGGATTGTATTGGTGGTCTGCTTGGACCAGCCTCAGCCATTGTGGGCATTTGGGAAGAGAACCAATGGATTGTAGCTCTTTGTCTCTCTATGCCTCTCAAATAAATAAACTTTTTTTTTTTAAAAAAGATGTATTTGTTTATTTGCAAGTCAGAATTACACAGAGAGAGGAGAGGTGGAGAGAGAGAGAGAGAGAGGTCTTCCATCCGATGGTTCACTCCCCAATTGGCCCTAGTGGCCGGAGCTACGCCGATACAAAGCCAGGAGCCAGGAGCTTCCTCTGGGTCTCCCACGTGGGTGCAGGGGCCCAAGCACCTGGGCCATCTTCTACTGCTTTCCCAGGCCACATTAGGGATCTGGACTGGAAGTGGAGCAGCTGGGTCTCAAACCGGCACCCATATGGGATGCCGGCGCTTCAGGCCAGGGCATTAACCCATTGTGCCACTGTGCTGGCCCCATAAATAAACTTTTTAAAAAGATGAAATTTACAGTAAACACTCATAAAAAATGAACCTCCTAATTGGCTTCTTCTCTTCCCTTGTTTGAGGCTCCTCAGAGCTGCTTCTCTTAGTCTTGGCAGCACACCCTAAATTCTCTTCTGCAACCCAGTATATTCTTTGTATAAGTCCCCACAATGATATCTGTTCAGTCTTATCTCCCTCTCCCACTAGTGGCTTTGGCGAGGTATCTTTTAGTATGTTAGCCATTGTCATGCAACTCCTTCATTTTACATTGAGGTGTCACAATACTTTCCCTTCTCTTCAACTATTGTGGTTAAAGAGCACAGGTCCTGCAGACAGACTGCCTGGGTTTGATCCCAGCTCTACCACTCACTAGCTAGTGACCTTGAGCAAATAGTCTCTCTGTGCCTCAGTTTGCTTACCTATTAACTAGGTATCATAATAGTACCTACCTCATAAGGGTTGTTGTGAGAATTCGATGAGTATATGCGAAGCAGTAAACATATAAATGTTAGTGCTATTATTCCTCGAAAACATATAGCTAACTCCCAGCATTTGCATTTGATTAAGCTGTCTTCCAAGTCTCTCCAGAATGCTTTGCCACACTCTTCTCCCATCCTTCACCCAGCTCCCTGCAAGTCACAGCTACCATTCCAATGCTATCATTGCCATTTCAGTACAAATGTAACAGTGTTTAACAATGTACAAAGGGGTGAACATTTAGCCTAGTGGCTAAGAGACCAAATAGGGGGAGCTGACATTGTGAAGCAGCAGTGTAAGCCACTGCTTGGGACACCCGCATTCCATATTGGGGTGCTGGTTTGAGTCGCAGCTGCTCTACTTCTGATCCAGCTTCCTGCTGGTGAGCCTAGGAAGGCAGCAAATGGCGGCCCAAGTGCTTGGGTCCCTGCTCCCCTTGTGGGAGAATGTGATGGAGTTCTGGGTTCCTGGCTTCAGCCTGGCCCTGCTCTGGCTGTTGCAGGCACTTGGGGAATAAACTAGTGGATGTAGGATCGATCTCTCTCTCTCTCTCTCTCCCTCCCTCCCTCCCCCTCCTTCCCTGTCATTTTGCTTCAAATAAATAAAATCTTTTTTTTTTTTTCAAAGCACCAGTTAGGATGTTTGTATCCCACATCAGAATGCCTGGGTTCAATGCCCAGCTCTGACTCCTGACTCCAGCTTCCTACCCATGAAGACCTTGAGAGGTAGGGGTAATGGCTCAAGTAACGAAGTTCCCTCCACTCATTTGGGAGTTTCTGGTTCCAGGTTTCACTTCAGCCCAGCCCTGGCCATTATAGGCGTTTGAGGAGTGAACCAATGGATGGGAGCTCCCTCTGTATTTCTGTCTCTATCTTTCTCTGTCTTTCAGATAAATCAATTTTTTTTAATTTTAAAAATATTTAAAAACCAATGTGCTAAATGCTAAGCTGATCAAATATTACCCACAAAATGTGAAAAAGTAGGGTTTGTGCTGTGGCAACAACTCTCTTTTAAAAAAGTTTATTTATTCTAAGCAACTCTTTGATTTGGAAAAGGTGATGGGGTAAAGGCATAAGCTCTCATTAGGGGAGCGGTCTCACCTGAAGCATGGCGATTTGCATTTTATAATATCGATTGGAGGGGTCAGGAGCTGAGATGATGAGGAGTCGCCGTTTCTCATAGAACTGATCCAGCAGGCCAGCAGCTGAGTTGACGTTGACATTAATTTTCATGGCTAAGGCAGAAGCAGGTGGCCAGTCAGAGTATGGCTGCCCTTCTGCTGCACCCCAGCTTGGATGACTGAACATCCTCAGAGTTCCAGTCTTTCACATGGTTTCTCCATTCCCTGGGAGGGACATTCTGAAAGAACACTTAGGGATTTTAAACCCTTCTTCTTGGTGTAATGCATGCTGGGGAGAGAACCTTGGCCCTAAAAACAGACACATCTCAGAACCCTCCAGTTTTATATCAAACACATTGCCATTGGACCCATGATCCTAGAGGGGGCCCTCAAAAGCACCACTCCCCCATCGTAAGCATATATCTACTCTCTCCATTCCCTGCCTTCACTCACGAGTACAGATAGGCGGTGATCCTGACCACTGGCGACTGGACTGGCAGACTCGGGATGGAGTGCCCTGGCGCTCATAACCACCATCACAGTGGTATTCACAGGTGGCACCATAGTTGTCCCCTGCGGAGGTGCAGCTGAGGTAGCCATGCTGTGGTGGTTTCAGAATTGGGCATCGTCTCACTGTCAGGGAGGAATTCGAGGGGTGGGTTATTGTATCACTTTTTAGGAAGGAAGGAAGGGATAAAAGGGGCCCTAACTGGGCTTTCTAGACCAGGAGGCAGGATGATCAAAGTTAATGGCTTTCCTATGTTTCTTATTTTTTTAAAGATTTATTTATTTATTTGAAAGGTAGAGTTAGAGAAAGGAGAGATAGAGAGACACAGAGAGAGAGATTGATCTTCCATCTGCTGGTTCAATCCCCCAAATGGCTACAACAACTGGGGCAGGGCCAGGCTGAAGCCAGGAGCTTCATCCTGGTCTCCCACATGAGTAGCAGGGGCCCAAGCACTTGAGCCATTTTCTGCTGCTTTCCCGGCCATTAGCAGGGAGCTGAATCGGAGGTGAAGCAGCTGGGAACAAACCAGTGCCCATATGGGATACTGGTGCTGCAGGCCACGGCTTAATGTGCTGCACCACAGCACCAGCCCCTCTATGTTTCTAATAGCCAGGAGCTAGAATTTTCCTTTCTAAAGGAATTAACTATGAAATACAGACAAAAAGTTCACAAAATCTGGACGTGCAGACGAATGGACATGTTGCCACATCACAAGACAATCAATCCGTAAAAGAAAATATGGCCATCTATTTCCAGACTTAATGGACACCCTGTGTACAGGTGACCACCTTGCAATTGGTTCTCTAGATGGGGTAATAGGTTTCTCCCCTTTATATATTTCTTTATTTTTTAAATGTTCAACAATAAGCATGAATCATTTTACAATGAGAAAAGCAAAACAAAACAGCACAACACAAAGCAAAGAGTAAGAATCAGACAGCCAACACCAATTTCAGCAGCAGTGAATGGTGAATGCCTTGAGAATGAAGCTTGATTGGATTTGATCATTTTAAAAGTCAAGAGAAGAAACAGAGTTTCTTTGTGAATTTTATCTAGTTTTAGGAGCATGAGGAGGTATTTTTGGGGAGTCAAGGTTTCTAAAACATGTATGTGTGCATATAATGTAGGCTTCCTGAATGAGCCTGTTGGCTGAACTTGTCTTTTCCCTCTCCAGGGGTAAATGAAGTATGTCTGTTTAAGGCATAGAGAGGAAAAGATTGTGGTGGGACTTGTAGAAGGTCAGGGTAGAACAGGAACAAGGAACAATGTGGGAAGAATTCTTTCTGACCTTGTACTTTCACAATGAACTTGCAGCTGGCCCGGTTGTAGGCTTGGTCATAGGCAGTGTAACGAATCACATGCTCTCCTTCAGGAAAGTGAGAGCCAGGTTCAGGGCCCCGAAGTGTTACCCTGCATGGGACAGGGTGAAAGAGCTAGTGAGGAAAGAGACTCTTAAAATTGAGATCGGAGGCACATCACCACTGTAGCCTCTGCCTCTGCCTGTGCCGCTTCAGTGTGAGCAGCCTGAAGGAGTGGAGAAGCTGCTGGGAAGCATAGGGGACATGTGTAACCCAAGCTCACCTGGTGATGGTACCATCAGCAGAATCTTTCACCAAAGGTGGGTCCCAGTATACTCGAGCAGTCAGTTTCTCCGGCTCTGCCATCTTCTCACGTGAATGGGGACAGCGAATCTTGGGGGGATCTATGTCTGTGGAGGTCAAAAATCAAGTGCTGACTCATTGTTTCGCTGCCTTCGCTGGAGAGAACCCATCCAAGCTATATATACACCACTGAAGAGGTTACAAACAAAAGGTACTCAAGGAAATGGGAAGGAAACCCGAACTGGGGGCAAGGGCCAGGGGTGGGGGTGGGGAAAACCATTTCATTAAGCATTCACCCAGGGTGCCACCTTCCTGACAAATAGGAATGGCTTCTGTAGTGGGAATTCCATATCTTTTAGGGGCTCTAATGCTAGCATGACTCTTTGCAGCAGGACAACAGGGAGCATCTAGCATTTACCTACACATACAGGCTGGCCTCCACTCCAGCGCCCATCTTCCATGCAGATTCGGCTGCGGTCACCTTCCAGGTGGTAGCCACTGGAACAGCTGTAGTCACAGCGGGAGTCAAGAAGCACCCCATTTGTGCAGGTGTAGGTGCCACTAGTGATGAATGGCAATGTGTGGCATCTTATTTCTAAGAGAGAACCAAGTGGCAAGCTCAGTGGCCTGTGGGACTACCTGGAGGCAATGCCTGGGAATCTAGTATGGGGACAACCATATCAAAAACAGCAGAAAATAGAGAAACTATTCCCAAACTGCCCTCACATTTTTGTGCCTAACTGCCTCCCCCGTCCCCTAATTTTCTCTTTCTCTTCATACTATAAAGTACATCAGCACCTTCTGTGGTGAGATGGCCTGACAGAAGTGAATTGCTTATCAAAATGTGTAGACATCAGAATCAGACTCAAGTTCATATCCCAGACTCACCTCTTACTGAGGCTCAGTGTTTTCATACATGACATGTGAATACCTCATAGAATTGTGCAGATTAAGAGAATGCCTATTAATTTATAGGTTCATTTAGGGCCTCAGCAGCTATTAGTTTCCATTTCTTGTTCCTCCAATGCTAGATGCCCTTGAGCAATTCAGAACTCTCCTTTGAATATAATTTTGGCACTGGCACAGACACTCCTCAGCTGAAACTCCCTTATATGACGAAGCGGGCCTGCCCTCTGTCTGGGTGGCAGTACAAGTCAGACCAGTACCTGGAGGGCCAAGCATGGTAGTGGTTGACAAAAGAAGAAACTGTATCTTAGAAACCACAAGTACCAAAGATTGCCACTATAAATTCATTATGAGCCTGTGCTTGCCAAAGTCTTTTTTGAGATATTTGATACTTGACAGCAGTAGGCCATATATTGTTTTACATTGTCTAATTCTGCCTAAGTTCAGTTATTAGAGCTTTGCATAAAGTTCTACATAAGCTATGTTCATTTTGCTTCTTGTTCAAACTAGATTAGAAGATTTTTGCCTTTTCTGTTTTCCAATATCCCTTTTGTAAAGAATTCTGCAAAAAAAAAGACCCTCTTGAAATTAAGACCAATAAAAAAGATTTGCATCCTTAGAAGAATTTGCTTAGTATTGTATGAGAGTGAACAACAGATCCAAAGTATTCATTCCTTTGTCTCTTATGAGGAAGGTCAAAGCTAGATTCAGTGCTCAAATGTAGTAATCAACTCATTCTAGGTACCTGGAAATACCTGTAATATATTCTTTTAACTGGTTTTTGTAATACAGCCTTATTTTTTTCAATTTTGTCAGGACAATTCAAATTTATTTTGGAAATAATGAGGACTAAGTCCTAAATCAACCTAATTACAGTCACCTAGAGGGGTGTAGTAACTGACTTCTTTCTGTCAGGATTCTCATCTCCTCCACAACATCTTCCTGGACACAAGTGTCCTATAAATGGTGTTCATTGATGGACATCTGGACAGACAAAACTGAGCTGCTAAAAGGGGAGTGGAAAAGCTGTAGAACTTGAATAAGAGGGAGGGATGTAGAAGCTGAAGGAGGACATGGTTTGGGATATGTATGCATTAGGATCCCCACATTCTAGCCTCAGGGATTCTTCTTGACTTTGAGAAGAAAAAGAACAGCAGATGTTTCATAGCTTTACTGGCAAGGTCTTCTAAGGCTAAAAGCCAGGAAGTACAGCAGTTGGCCACATGTAGAAAAGAGTTAGACACCATACATCCTTGGGAGCTCCAGAAGAAGGCTCAAATCCCCATCAGGCCTCAGGCCCAAACCTTAGCCCCTGCATATGCTCCTGGGCTACCTGAGTCAGAAGGGCTAGTTGCTACTTAAATGTCCACATTGCTTGGGTTACTGATTGAGTGTTTGGAGGAGGAAAGAGCCTCTTGGAACCCATGGAAAATTTCCAATTTGTACTTGGGAGGACATATTAACACCTCCAGGTATATACCGTCTGTGTATGGCTATGTGGCTTCCCTCACCTATACAAGCCAGCTTACACATGTCAGCCTATGCATGGGTACACACACACACACACACACACACACATACATGTACAACTTACGCCTGCAGTAGGCAGTTCCAGACCAACGGCGACTTGGCAAGCATTGCACCGACCTCTGTCCTATCAGTCGAAAGCCCCGGTCACAGGAGAGCTCACAACGCGTGCCCAGGCTGCTGTGATAATTTCCTCCCCGTGGTGAGTAGCACGTCGCTTCTCCATCCTGAATATTTAATGTATAACACCATCGAGGGACTGTAGCAGAAGAAAAGTAAACAAGAAGTACGGTAATCAAGATACTGTGGTGTTGGTGAAAAGACAGACACATAAATCAATGGAACAGAATAGCCCAGAAATGACCCACATAAGTATGCAGAAATGATAAAGATGCAAAAGATAGCCTTTCAAACAAATGGTGTTCGAGCAATTGGGCATCCATATGCAAAAAGTAAAAAAAACCTTGACCTAAGTCTCACAGCTGATTAAAAAAATGAACTTTAACTGGATCACACACTTAAATGTAAAGAGGTAAATTATAGTACTTTTAGAAAAAGCATAGGAGAAAAATCTCTGGGATCTAGGGCTAGGAAAAGGGTCTTAGACATGACACCTAAAACACAATTCATAAAAGAAAATTCAATAAATTGGACCTGATCAAAATTAAAAATTGTTACTCTACAAACGGTATTATTAAGAGATCAAAGACAAACCTCAAACTCTGAGAAAATATTTGCAAGTCACGTATCTAACAAGGGACTAGTACCTGGAATATACAAAGAACTCTAAAATGCAGCAGTAAAAAAAAAAAAAAATCCAACAATCCAGTTATAACACGGGCAAAGGGTAAGAACAGACATGTCATCAAAGATGTGGCAAATAAGCACATGAAAAGATGTTCAGTGCCATTAGCCATTAGAGAAGTGCAAATTAAACCACAATGAGATACTGTTAATATACCCACTAGAATGTCTAAACTAAAACATCTAAAAAGAAATAAAACCCTGGCAATACCAAGTATTGGATGAAAATGGAGGAAAGAAACTGGAACTGTCTTACATTGCTTGTGGAAATGCAAAAATGCAGTCACTTTGGAAAATATTTCGGTAGTTTCTTATAAAAGTAACATCATATCTTCTTATAAAGAAAGGTATAATTACTGTACATCTCTGTAATCCAACATTAAGATATTGACCCAAGTGAAATGGAAATCTGTGTTCACACAGAATTATATGCACAAATGTTTAAAGTAGTTATATTCATAATTGCCAAAAGCTGGAGAAAACTCAAATGTCTTTCTATGGGTGAATGGTTAAACTAACTATGGTTTATTCATACAAAAGAATGAAGTGCTGATACATGGATAAAGCTCAAATGAGTTTTTTGAAGTGAAAATCTCAAAAGGACTCCATTTATATGACAAATATATAGGGACATATATAGGCAAAAATACAGGGATGGCTGAGACAGGCATTTGGCACAACAGTTAAGACCCCATTTGGGATGCCTGCATCCCATATTGGAGTGCCTAGGTTGGAGTACTGGCTCTATTTCTGATTCCAACTTCCTGACGATGTGTGTCCTGGGAGGCAGCAGGTGATGGCTCAAATAAATGGGTCCCTGTCACTCATGTGGGAGACCTGGATTGAGTTCCCTGCTCTTGTCTTCAGCCTGACCCAGTGCTGGCTGTTGCAGGTATTTGAGGAGTCAAGTAGTAGATAGGTATGCACATCCCCATCCCTTCTTGCCTTCCTCCCTCCCTTTCAAATAAATAAAAATTTAAGAAAGTCTATAGGGATGGAATACAGATCAGAAGTTGCCAGGGGATCAGGGGTAGAGATAGGGGATAATCCCAAAGAGGTAGCCCTTGGCAAGTTTTTGAGGTGATGGAACTGTTTTGTACTATGGTAGTGGTTACCTCACTCTATACATTTGTCAAAAGTCACAGAACTGTACATCAAAAAGAGTGAATTTTCCTGTAGGTAAATTTAAATTTTTATAAAGTAACACGAAAATATGAACTAGAGAAAGGCAGTTAATGTGACATCAAAGAAGGCTGCGTGGGAATGAAAGTTCAATTCCAGTTCAGCAGTGAACACAAAAGGTTATGGAGCTGTTAAATCGTCAAGGCATCATAAAGACGCCTCATTAGCTATACAAAATAGATGACTGGTGGGTTCATATTTTAAAGGGACAGAAATAAAAAAGGGGAGGGCCACCTGCCTGAGGCTGTATACACACAGCATGGCACTAATCTGTTCTGCTAGGGTTGAGAAGGCTAAAGTCTTACATGAGCTGATTCAGTTCCCAAATGCTAAGGGACAAAAAAGGAAAGAGGGGACTTTGGGGAAAAAAGCACATCAGGAGCTAAAGGAACAAACAAAGGCGAGAGCCCCTGCTTGAGCCCAGCTGGAGAACGAAGACAGATGACAGTGAGAAAACTGTTCAGCCAACACTGTGCTTGGGGCTTCCAGCATAGTTTCCAGCCCATGACAGTGACACACAGCTGCCATCTGGAGACAGCATCTCCAAATGACAGAAAATCTGCTAAGCACTACAGGTGCAGAGCTGTAGATGATAAGGCTACAACAACTATCACAACGAGCTTACACAGGAGGCTGGGACCTCAACAAGTCACTCCCATTCTGTTTCTCTCCCATATTCAGTCATGGAAAATACACATCGGGTAGAGCTAGCAAGAATAGTAAAGGGAAA
Source organism: Oryctolagus cuniculus (assembly GCF_051225735.1). NCBI lineage: Eukaryota > Metazoa > Chordata > Mammalia > Lagomorpha > Leporidae > Oryctolagus > Oryctolagus cuniculus. The sequence continues at coordinate 91,622,942 of NC_142888.1, forward strand.
TATAAAGCTCAGGCTAAATGCTGAGACTGTAAGAGAAGGCACAGCTATTATAAATACATTCCAATTTGCTGGCCCAGGAGAAGCCTGGCAGAAAAACAGAATGCTGCAAGGCAAAAAACACAATCCCACTTTTCATAGAAGGAAGAAGGTGGCCTCTGGGAACTAGAGTCCAGTGACTCTGTCAGCATTGATAGCATCATGTTCTAGAATATTCAAATGTAAGGCTTTGAGCAAGTAGAGAGATGATGATCTCTTATCGGCCTCAAGAACAAGCAATTCCAGACTGACCCCATTTTCTTTTTGGGTAGGGCCACCAGACTGGTAGAGCAAGGAAAATGGGTACAGTACGTGCAAGTAAATGAGGCATGTGACAATGCTTTGCATGCTGTTTGATGTGGATGAGATGAAGAAATACAGGAGAGGTGACCGAAAGGTGAAAGAGTTTGCTAACTGGCTGGGCAGCTATATGCAAAGAATGCTGTGGAGAATCTGAAACTAAGAATATGGTTACATACTGCAAGGTGAAAATGTCTGCTGGGAAGTATGCTGGGTTTTTTCGAGTATCTACTGTGTACCCTGCCCTATGCTGTATATTTTCCTTTGCACACACATCATCTCATATGGTTCTCCCGGCAGCCCAGTGCCATAGGTGGGTGTTTATCCTTGTTTAGCAGATGAGGATGTAACTTGCACAAGGTCCCTCAGCATGCAAGGGACAGAGCTGGAATTTAAACAGAAGCCTTGTCTCCTCCAAAACCCACATTCTTTCTAACCACAGCATCTGCCAGCAGCAGCTTCATCCACTACTATTTTGAAGTAAACATTGACCTTTTTATATCCCAAAGTATAAAAAGTTACACAGTAAAATGTCTCCCTCCTACCCCCAGCCCCACCTAGTTTCCCCTCATAAAGAAGCACTGTTAAGAGTGCTTCTTGTCCTGGCTACTCCATCTCTGATCCAGCTCCCTGCTAATGGCCTGGGAAAGCAGCAGAAAATGTCCCAAGTGCTTGAGCCCCTGCACCCATTTGGGGGACCTGAAGGAAGCTCCTGGCTTCAGCCTGGCCCAGCCTTGGGTGTTGTAGCCATTTGGGGGATTGAACCAGCAAATGGATGATTCATTCATTCATTCTCTCTCTCTCTCTCTCTCTCTCTCTGTGTAACTCAGCTCTGACTTTCAAATAAATAAATCTTTTTTCAAAAAAGTTTCTTTAGGCATATAAAGCAAATGCTGGTATGGATTCTTATTTTTCCCTCCTTTTTAAACACATAGAGTAGCATATTATGCTCACTGTCCCCACCATTGCTCTTTAAAAAACTTTTTATTTACTTATCTGAGAGGCAGAGAGATAGACAGTGCCCATCTGCCAATCTACCCCCTAAATGCCCACAGTAACTACCTCTGACTGAAGTTGAGGCTATGAGCTAAGAACTCAATCCAGGTGGCAGGGTGGCAGGGACCCAACCACTTTAGCCATCACTGTTTTCTCCCAGTGTCTGCATTAGCAGCAAGCTGGAATCAGGAGTGGAGCTGGGTGTCAAATCCAGGCACTTTGACATGGAATGCAAGTATCTTAGTTGCTAGGCCAAACACCCACCCCTGCCCACCATTGATTTTCAATTAATTTAACAATGTGTTTCAGAGATCTTTCTCTATTGCTCTATAGCCACCTGCAGTTTATTTAAATGAAATAACATTTATAAAACACATACTGGCACATAATAGGTGTGTGTCCAGGCCCAAGAGCTGGGAGGGCTCTCTTGTGTAATAACAGGGTTGAAAGGGCCCTCTCCAAGATTATCTTTACATAACCCAGACAGAAGACAAGTTTGCCTAGGGCTAACAAAGCGGCACCTCAGAGAAGGGTTTCTGACTCCAACTTGAGAGTCATGAGAAGGGAATGACAGAAAGTACAAGATTAGTGAAAATGGAACCAAACTACATGAACAGTTTGCTCTAAAATAATGATGTGCATTTTCCTGGCTACCTCTTTCTTTTTATCTTTCCTTTGGAACAGTGAATTAAATTTGTAATGAAAAAGTAGAATGAATGTGGCTTTGGATTTAGGCCTAGGTTTAAATTCCTGCTCTGCCACCTCTAAGCTCTCTGACTCTTTAAATTCAGCTTCCCTGAGCTTGGTTCCCTGATCTGTAAAAATGGAGGTTATGAAACCAGTTCCATAGAGCTGCAGTGGGAATTGAATGGCATTGCCTGTGTGAAATACCTACCCCTATGAATGATAGTCCCTAAATCAGTGCCTGTGTTGGAGCTACTGTCTTATCCCTCTCAAGCAACAACAAGCAGTAGCTTCCAGTGGCGGTGGGGGGTTTCAGCATATGGCTATGACATATGACTGTCATATGGAGATACCATGTCCAAATTACAGAAGATTACTAAGCACTATAGTTGCTGAGTTTTTGATTATAAGATCATGGATTCTTTCTAAGGGATGATGGAACCTCAGGTTGTACTTTTCCTAGCCTTCCACTCATATTAATAACTTCACTCAAATTGTTTTGTACCCTGAGATTAAGTTCCAAAGAGACTTTTTTGACACTAAACCCCAAGACCAAAGGCTGCTATGAGGCTTATATTTTCTAAAATGGCTTTATGCTCATTTAAAAATAACAATAAGGAAGGTTAATATTAACCACAGGGCTGCCAGACGCCTCAAGAGTACCTTCTACATCTGTTGCTTCTCACTATCCACTCCTGCCCTCTGGTCCCAAGGTGCCAGCAGTCAGCATCTGCCTGTTACATGGCTCTGTGGGAGTGACATACTTGGCTCCTCCTGTTAAACAGATGACTATTATGTTGAGGGTAATAAAAAATAAAGAGGCAGTACATACTGGGCATTCTAGGCGCCAGATATTTATTTCAGAAGAGGTACATAGTATGTACTCAATAAATATTAAATGAACAAATGAATTGGTGAGGGAAAGATCAGTCTGGACCCATGTAGTCTGGGAGCAGACTAGAGCAACCTGAATAAAGCACAGATTTAGTGTGGGGAGAAGGGGTAAGGAGTTGTCAGGCCTGGAAGATAGATGTCAGATTCTAATTAAAAATGGTCATTGAGGGCCACCGGGTTTAGAGGGTAGAGAATCATGAGGCAGAAAATGCCATTAGAAGGCAACTGCCATTATCCATGTGTGAGGTGGTGAAGGTTTTAATCTCATGCATTAATAAAGAAATGGCCAGTCTTGGTAAGTGACTGGTGCAAAGCGATGAGGAAAAGTTGCTGGGGCTGCTTGGAGGGAACATAGAGATAGTCTGAAGTTCAATAATGGAATCATGGTATCATTTTCAGAAGTATGAAGGTCGGCTGGTAGAACCTTTCTCAGGTAAGAGGAAAGGAGCTCATTTTAGATATCTACACATGGAAGCGTCCAGCTGCAGCTGGAGGAAGCCAGGACAGCGGTCAGGGTTGCCCAAAGTTCACCTGCCAGCCTCATTCTTTTTGTCACTACCAGAGAGCGATCCCCTCTCAGTTTCTGCTATTTGTCACGGAGCCCAAGGAAGTGGGGGCAGCCTAGAAGAAAGGGCTATGCTCACGGTTGCCGCAGAGACCCAGGAGACTGCCACACTAGAAAGGGCCACATGATTTGGTCACTTGGAGAAAACTGTGATCTTCAAGAGTGGTCCTTTCTGCTCAGAGATTTGTGGGTGGGTAGGAAACAGATTGTAGGAAGTTGAGGAGTTGGTGGGTGCTGGGACAGGGAGGCAGTGGAAGTGCAGCATTTGGCAGTGAGAAGAAGTTAAGTGAAGGCAGCTACAAGAGCACATAGAGGAGCCCAAAGCTCTGATCATTTCTCTGTTGAAACTGTTTTTTCAAAGGTCACTGTTTAGCTCTTGTGAAATAGTGTTCCCGCTACCCTCCATTTGATCCCTTTGCCATATTTGACACCGCTGATCTCTTATCCTTTCCCTTTTCTTAAAGGCCCCACGTTCTAGGGACAGACCCTTCTCAAGAGAGGCAGAAGGACTCTGAGGAAGGCTGATTAGTGATTCTTGTATTAGAATGAAACTTAGGTCAGGTCATATCTAATAGCTCTGCTATTGCTGATTCTTTCTATACTTTCCTTAAAAGTCTTCTCCTGTGGCTTCTGTAATCTGATAAATGCTCCCCTGATCTTCTCCAGCATGGCAGATCGCTAACTCTCACTTTCTGGCTTTTCTCCTACTCTTATCTATAGATGTCTTCTAAGGCTCTGACCTAAGCCTGGCCCTCTGCTTCCTCAGGCAGGCCATCGATCTAAGCTGGTGACTCACAAAGCTCCAACTTTGCTCTTCCAGCTGCCTGTAGGGCATCTATATGAAGCTAGTTTTCTTTCTGAGAGGAATCTTACAGTTCTCCCAGGTGTTCACACTGGATGCTTTCAGGCATTCATTTCTTTCTTAGCCTGTTGGTACATCTGATCCATACCAAGTCCCATCATCTCTTTCTTGGAAACATGTCTTGGATTCATCCTTTACTCTGCATTTCTTTGCCTCTCAGTCATCTCCAGTCAACATTACTATAACTAATTCCTAGAGAGTCCTGACTCAGGCCCTGCTCCTTCTGAACCCCTTCTTTCTGTAACAGGTTAATGATCTCAAATTGCCATTCACTGTCACTCCCCTGCGCAGAAACCTAGAACAGCTCCTTATCGCTCCCAGTACAACATTTAAACTCTTCTGTGTAGCTTTCAAAGCATAGAAGCAGAGAATTATCCATGGCAGGAATATTAGATAACACCTGGCAGGTTAAGTCACTGCCTGCAATGCTGGCATCCCACCTAAGAGCCAGTTCAAGTCCTGGCTGCTCTACTTCCAATCCATCTCCCTGCTAATGCGTCTAGGAAAGCAGCAGAAGCTGGCCCAAGTGCTTAGGCCCCTGCCATCCATGTGGGAGACCTGGATTGAGTTCCAGGCTCCTGGCTTTGGCCTGGCTCAGCCCTGGCCATTGCAGCCATTTGGTAGTAAACCAACAGATGGAAGATATCCCTCTCTAATTCTGCCTTCCAAATAAATGAATACATCTTTAAAAAAATTTTTTTTAAATAAAGATAGCACCTGGCCTAAGTTTCTTTCTAATGCAGGAATCACTAGACAGCATTTTTCAGAGAGTCCTTCTGCCTCTACTGAGATGGGTCCCTGGCATATGGAGGCTTTCCTAACTTAGATTTATATTCAACTTTATTTTCTACTACACCCTCCACATGCCATCTCCTTCAGTCAGGCTGGTATCTTCTTAGTTCCTTCCTTTACCAACTTTGTTCTTATTCCCATAACTTTGGACCTCTGCTTTGCCAAATGATTCCCTCCCCTTTCCAGTTCTCAAAGTCCCACCCATCATTCCAGGGCCAGCCTAAATGTCATCCTTCATGATCCATTTCCTGATTTAACCCCTACTGCATTTACTGCTACCACACAGTTTCACTCTGGCTTGCCCTGCATGTGCTCATTTGAACCCCCTTCACTCTAACAGGATGCAAGCTCTTTGTGGGGGAGAAAACCCTATCTTAGACTTTGTACCACTCACAGGCTTGCCTTGCACAGGATTACGCATGGAGTAAGTACTCAGTCAATACCTGATAATTAATAATAGGTGAGCAACCTTCAAGCTAGAGAGGTGAAGTCACATAGCAAGACAATAACCAAGTTCATGATTAGAAATCAAAGCCCCTAGTTCCTTTGTGCTGTAGTTTTATCATGTATGAGCCAAGCCTGGATGAGGATGCTTCAGGGAAGGGCCTAGGCCTTAGGCCAGCAGAGCCCCTTCCTGACACTGGGAAGCAGCGAGGCTTACCTCGGTAGTCTAGGGCACGGGCCCATGGGACCTCTTCAGTATATACTTCATTGTAGCTTTCATCTGGATAGTAGCCTGAACCTAGAATGAAGAAGACAGTATCATGGTGGCATGTTGGTTTCTCACTCCCGTCTTTTCTAGCTTCCCCTTACCCCATCCATTTTTGTCTCTTCCATGGGTGAGGAGTCAGGTGGATATTTATAGTGGGAAAAATTCTACCTTGTAAAGCAGAACTACTGTGGGCAGATCTCAGCACTTCAATGCATGCGGGCAAGCTCATGGTCAGGGGGCCTCCCTGGTAGCACTGTGTGACTTTAATCAAGAAAAAACATTGAACTTTTGACCATTCATCAATCTGGACTATAAAAGACCCATTCCCTTGATGCAACACATGAGTCTTTGTGAGACAGTGATGACCTAAGCTCGGAGGATGGACTATTGTCCTAGGTGGCAGGAAAAAAATAGAGTCCCAGTGTCTTGACCCTCATGATAGGCTTGCTCACAGTCCTCAGAGGGAAGCAACGACCTCCAGTGCCCCTAGCTCACAGGGCACAGGCCCTTTTGCCACCCGGTTGCTGTTGCCGGAAGGTGGCATGCCAAAGCACAGAAGGATGGCTCAAAAGGCAAGGGGAATGGGAACAGTTTCCTGAGCGCTTAGTCCTGGTTTCAAGAAAAGAGGAGGCAGAGTCCTTTGGATAAATTTCCTGTTCCTCTCATCAGCAGGAGCTTTAGCAGACAGTTGCTGAGCTGTGGAACAGTCCTGCTCTACCTCCAAACAGCCCAGTCCCTGGTGGAGGCAGGTCTGCGGCTGTCTGGGAGACTAAACACTATGTTCCACCAGACGGCAGGAAATCGGCCATGAATAGGAACTAATTGGAAAACAACTTGGTCCTTTCCGGAGCAGAGTTTCCGGAAGCCTTCCTTCCAGCGGCCCTGAGCCCTAATGCACGCACAGGAATAGGGCAGGCGGCCTTGCTGGAGGCAGGAGACAATTCTGCATTTCCAGGACAGGGCTGGGTTTAAGCGCTGGAGCCCTTGGGCCTGTGTAAACACTCAGACCGCAAGTTCGCCTGCTCTTCTCTGAGAGGAGGCACGGGCCCTGCACTAAAGGGTGGGGCAGAGGCCCAGATGCTGAAGTTCCTCCACTCCCCACAAGCCCAGGCAGGGGGGAGGGGGGCTGCTGGGAAACCAGTCCAACTTGGTGAACAAGAGAATGAATCAAATGGAAAGCTTGCCTTATGAAATCATGTCCTTGTTGGTTTGCCCTCATTCCACAGGGAAGAGTTCATTTTTTTCTCTTTCCCTGCCTTTATTTCTTTTTTTTTTTTCATTCTGTTTTCCCATTTTGTTTCTTCTGGCTTCTGTTAATTTCTCCTTAGGTCTCATCTCCCTTTGCCCACCTGGGAGGTTTCTTTGTAGGGGGAGGGCACATGGGATTATTGTCAGCTGTTTAAATTTAGCATTAGCCTCAAAGCCTTACAGCTCCTGTAAACAGGAGGCCAGATGTATGGGATTCCCTAGAGCCCCCCCCCCCCCTCTTGTTACAGAGCCAGCCTGGGAAGCAATGTTCAGCAGGCAGCAAACAGCCTTTTAGCAGGAGAGAAAACAGGAGTGTCAGGGGGCCCGGGCTGGATAACAATAACACCCACAACAATGAGTGCTAACATCGCTCAGTTCCAACTCTGTGTTAAGCACATTACTCGAGGTCTCCATGTCCAACCCCACAGCAGCTCAGTGGGGAAGTCACTAGTAACAGTCCAATGTACGCAGGAAAAGGCAGACTCAGAGGGATAGAGGGAGTTGCCAGAGGTCTCCCAGCCAGTAGGTAGCACAGTGACCATCCCAGTCCAGGCCTATCAGACCCCTGGATACCAAACTAACTAGCAGACACCCCACTAACCATGGAACCTGAGGAGAGCTTTTGACAATGTCCAAAAGAGATCAAAGACCAAAATCTTGCTTGCAAACCAGATTTTTTTTTTTTTTTACTCTGTGTGTGGGATCGAAGGCCACCAAGCATTTTACATCATTCCAGAATTACAGGGGATGTGGGAAAACTGAGAGGGCTCAATGACATAATTACAGTCTCCGCTAAAGTGTAGAGGGAGCCAGACCAGGGCCAGGTTTGTGTTGTGCTGGAAGCGGGCTTGGGCCACCTCGCCATGTTAAACCTTGTCATCGCCACCCCCTGCCCCTCACCTCTCTTGGAGTATTTTTTTTTTGCAAATATTGGGATACTGAGATGGAGTATAAGAATGAAACCAGGAGGGAGCATTCCCCACATTATTTTGTCTGCCTGTCCCTCTTCAGCCCTTGTGGGGAAGGTCTTGGCAGCATGCCTCAGTTCCTTTGAATCAATCAGTTCACTCTGTGGTCTGTTTCTGGGTTCCTCCATCTTCCATAGCTTGTGCAGACCCTCTAAGCACTTCCCTTCACAGAGGTATGGCTGGCAGTGGAATTGGTAATGGAAGACATTAGTGCTTGGCTTATGACAAACACAAGTCTGACTTCCTGAACTGCACAGATACACCAACACACACTTGTACTCCCACACTCTGCTTTACTTACGTTCTTAACTTTTCCTAACCCCTGCTGATGATTCCCAGATCCTTTCTCTGATTAGCCCTGAATTAACACTTGGCTGCTTTCCTTGTGCCATTCCCATTTGAGGACAAGGTTAAAGGAGGGAACGAAACCATCCTGGATGCATAAACAGTGCTCAGTAAATATTTGTGGAGTGGATAGATGAACAAATGAGTGGAGGCAAGGCCAGCGGCGGAGCTAGCAATGTAGAGGAGGCTCATGGGACTCCACATCTCGCGTCACGTAAGCCTTCTACCACTGGAAGAGGGCAGAATGAGTCGGTTTTCAGGACGGTCAGAGAACTCCCCAGCCTGAGTTCCTCAGGAAGGAGAGGTGGTCCTGGAGACTCACATGAAAGTGGGAAGTGCGAGCTTTGCAAACAGTCCTGTGAGACCTCAAATGAACCTAATTTTTACAAAACCATCCTGTCCTCAGGACTCCCAACAGCTCCGGCTTCCCTCCCGCGATCCGGGGAAAGGCAAAGGCCTTCGCAGGGCATGAGGTTTCACACAGGTGTTCCCACTGGGCTTTGCGCCATCTAATCTTCAGTCCCTTAGCCCTGTGGTCTTGGGCAGGATTTTGGTCCTCCGTGCTTGCACTGCAGCTAGTGAGGGGCTGGGGAGGACAGCTGCATATTTGTCTCCTGGAGACTTGGGGCTCCTTTAACCCCAAGCAGTGTTTGCTCTGCCAAAGGCTTGACTTGAATTCCTTCATCTCAATGTCAGCCCTTGTGCTTCACCCCCTACAAAGCCAGGTTAAGCCAAACAGGGGATGAAGTTTGCATATTTGATGCAGCTGTTCCAGACAAACAGCACTACTGCCAAAGGCCTCCATCAGGAGCTAAGGGCATGTGGAAAATTTTAGCTGAAGTGACTGTGGCTGTGATGGGAGCAGTTTGTTATTTACTCATCCCTGGATATTTTCCTAACCCCACTGGCTGGGTCTGTCTCATTCCCCCACCCCCCAAAGCCCCTGTGAGGGCAGACACTACAGGCCACAGCATATTCTTAGCACTTGGAATGCCAGCTGGGCCCCATCAAAAAAACCTCTGTATGTCAGCTCATTATCCTTCCCTCATCCTGCTCCCCTCCCACTCCCTCTCCTCACTGAGGCTGTTCTTTTCAGTTCCCTATGTCTCCAGGGGTGAAGGGTGAAACGTTCAGGAATCCAGAAACCTCCATCCCTTCGGAAGTGAGGAACAAGCTAGAAGAAACTGGGGAATTCCTGAATAAGTGAATGTCATCTGGATTGCCATTAACAACTTTGGCAGAAAAGTATTAAGAGAATCTCATGTTATAAATAAGATCTGAAGAGGAGGGGAGAGAAAGGAGGGAGGGAGGGGGGAAGGGAAGTCTGACTGATTCTTGTTTCCTTTGAATAAATGGCCTGTCCCCCTTACTTTTTTCAAAAAAGATATGTGGTGTAAGGCCTATTTTGGGGGGGTCTTCACAAGAGTATTTGACTCATAAGGGAATTAGCATTAATAAAGATTTGACTCATGAAGACGTTAATATTTGAAAATGGTTTTCAGGAAGCTAGATGCAAAAGATAAGAGTCTCAAAGGCCATGTTATCTTTCTCACTTCTGTACTGGTGTAGCATATTTTCAGTAGCTCTTGGTAGGATGTGTCTTTAACCATCCTCATTGTCCATTAATGACTCATCTCTGTATCTAACAATCTCTCTAATTGCGGTCCTATACCTTCCCTCCAAGTCTTGAGCTAGGCTCTGCCCTAGCTCAGTGGAAATAAAGACAGCAGCTGCTGGAACCTACCTGCATACCACGTTGGTGTCACTGCTGGAGTGAGGAAGAGCAGCAGAGAGAAAGCTCCTCTTCGAGTTAATTGACCAGTCATCCTTGAAAGGTAGAGTTAGGGAGAGAAGAAGAGGTATGTGGCCGGTAGTACCAGGGTAAAGGAAAGTAATTTTCAGCAGTTAGCCATCAGTAACCTTCCAAAAGTGAAAGGGAACACAATTATGGGATCTGTGAGGAAGGAGAGAGATTTGAAAATTAATGAATGCCTGTTATATCACCTGCCCCCATACAGATTTTCCATTACAGTACATTTTCTTCAAAGGAGAAGGAGGAGGACATGAAACAATCTTCAACTGACCCTGCTTGGGTCACATGCAAATATCCCATGGTTCATTTGGGTACCAAATGGTACACGGTTCAGTGAGAGACAATGATGTACCAAGACTAGGAAAAGGCCAATAAAAAGTCACATAGAATCAAGAGGGAATCTGGCAATTGGAAGCTGCCAGTCATGGCTCTGTACATTCTAGTAGTATTCCCTAACGACTAATCAGGGAAAGTATTAGAGTATATGGTCTGAGAGCCTAACTCTGAAGTTATACACAGATCTGGATGTGAATCCAATTTTGTCATCCATTAGCAACCAGACCTTGGATAAATTCCATAACTTCTTTGGGCCTCCGTTTCTTCATCTATAAAATGGGGATAATAAAAGTATACACCTTACAGAATAGATCATTGCCTGGCACATAAGGAAGCAATCTATCCAGCTATCACTAATTATTGGACATTATTACTACCAACTTCATTTTGGACAGGGCTGGATGTTTCCTTTTTCTAGTGTCCCAGGCAGTAAACTCTATTCTGTTCTTAGCTTTGGGCTTTGAGGCTTAGTGGTTTGGTGGTGGCTTGTGGCATTCAAGTCTAGCCTAACTTTCTAGTTTTACCCTGCTGAGCCAGCAGGAAGTCAGCGAGGTTAGGGAGCCCCCACTGAGGTCCATGAGGAGAGAGTGAGCAGGTTCCAATTGCCCTCTCACTTCCTGCCCTGCCCTCACTCTAATGGCATGAGAGTTTTGTGGTTCCCGGTGGGCAAATACTTCATAAAGTACAGTATTACAACTTGCTGCCCATTGGCATAAAAGGGCTACTGATTTCAGCAAGCACCCGTTCACCTACCTGCGATCAATGAGATACCTCACTCGGAGCAGGAGGTGGTCCCAGAAACGAAGGAACAAAATGATGGCAGATTCTGGCCAGTCCCTAAGGGACAAGTGAAGTTAAATAAAGGAAAAAAGTTCCCCCTCTGATTCATTGCTACTTGGCTCCAGATTTTATCTAGAGAGCAAGGAAGCAGGAGAGAGAAGTTGAGAGCCAGTGAGGGAGGCAAGGAAAGTGGAAAGATGTGGAAAGGATATTAGAAAAGAAAGATAATCTGACAGAGCTAAAAGGAAAGAGCTGGAGAAAAGCAGAAAGAGGCAACAAAAGGAGGAGAAAGGGGCTTAACAGAGATGCAGGCAAATGCAGAGCTAGGTAGCTAATGGCCCCTGTCCCACACCCAGCCTCACTCCAGTTCCTCTGTTGTGGGGCAGGGGTGTAGGGGTATGCCTTTTTCAGATACAATACTCGGAGTCTGTGACCTCTGCTCTGCCCACATCCTCCCTAATCTCAGCCTGGAAACTTGACTCACTGGAGTCAGCTATCCCTCTGCAGCCAGGTCACGGCCCAGACGACAAGCAGCATATCACTCTGTTTCATCAAAGAACTTCTCCCCCTTCCACCCCGAGTCATGTTGCCCAAGTCCTGGGTCCTTTATCCCCTCCATAGCTGCAAAATAGGGCAGTGTAGCATGAAGGGAGTAATTGCAGATCTTACCTCTTTTATGTTTTTGTGGTTCGTTTTCTCTCTCTTCCTTTTTCTCCTTCCTCTGCTCCTCTCATCAGCCGGAAAAAAAAATATCCCTTCTACTTTAACATTCCTAGAACGAGCGGCTCCTGGTCCGTCTGGGCCTCCGGGATTCTGTTAACACTGCCCAGATGTTAGGACGTCCGCATCAGCCAAAAGTTCCCTTAAAGCTATATTATCCCCAAAGCTATAGCTCTTCCTCCCTCAGAGAAGGGTTTTAGAGCGAAGAGGGAGTAGAGGGATTGGAGGAACTGCGTGCGTCTGCTGCAGGACAGAGAGAAGTGTGAATGGCACTGGCCCTAAGCCCATGAGTATAGCGATGACTAACAGACCCTGGCTAAAGAGCCTCCAGAGATGTGTCGCACTGAGGAGTGTTTCTTTTTGTGACTCAGCATGACATCAGGATTGAATGAAAGGGGATTACACAAACCCCAAGGAGAGGGAAAGAGTGAAATTGACTTTGCTGTTCCTTGGAGATTTCTCCTGTGCTTCCTCAGTGTTTTCCTCACTGTTGCCCTTGAACCCATGACCTGACTTCTCTAGGCTTCAGTTTCTGATAAGATTATGTTGTTGACAGAGAGGACCGTGTGCTTCTTGCCTCAATGGTCAAGATGGGCCAGCACCGCGGCTCAATAGGCTAATCCTCCACCTAGAGGCGCCGGCACACCGGGTTCTAGTCCCGGGGCGCCGGATTCTTTCCTGGTTGCTCCTCTTCCAGGCCAGCTCTCTGCTGTGGCCCGGGCAGGCAGTGGAGGATGGCCCAAGTGCTTGGGCCCTGCACCCATGGGAGACCAGGAGAAGCACCTGGCTCCTGCCTTTGGATCAGCGGGGTGCGCCGCAGCGCACCAGCTGTGGCAGCCATTGGAGGGTGAACCAACGGCAAAAGGAAGACCTTTCTCTCTCACTATCCACTCTGCCTGTAAAAAAAAAAAAAAGAAAAGAAAAGAAAAGTCAAGATGGATTGCCAGTACAGACCAGCTCTTGGCATCCTCCCTCCCCTCCCTGTTTCTGTCTCTTGAAACATCAGTGGTTGGGGAAGAGAACGTTTGTAGCTATTGTAGAAAGAGTTTCTCCCTGTTTTGTGCAAGCAAATTGGTAACCCTTCTCAGTCATGAGAAACCTGTGTTTATGATAATACCAAGTTCAGTAGCAGGCCTGAATCTGCTTCACTTCTAAGTCACCAATCATGAATAGGTATCACCTAACTACTGTGTGTTCAAAACCGTGAAGAAGCAGAAGTCATGATCTCAGCTTCACCCATTCAATGGCTTAACAGGCAGCTGCTGTGTCAAGGATGGTGGACATAGCGGTAAAGACTGCAGACAAAATCCCCGACATCCTAGTCCATAATTCAGCCATTATTTGTTGAACAGCTTTTATGTGCCACACATTGCTCTAGATACTTGAGAGACACCAGTGAATAGACAAAAATCTCTGTTTTCATGGAATGGACGAGACAGATTAGGGAATCTTAACTGGTCATCTCCTGTAAGCTCAGCATTGGGGATTCAGTGGAGAGCAGGAAATGTGTGACCCTAGACCACCTGGAGCTTAGCCCCTTAGCTCCAAGAGAGTTTATGTTTAGTAGGGGAGACAAGGGGAACACAATTAGAAATCCGTGCAACAACATAAAGCAGTAAAGTACCAAAAGCTACGATGGACACCTAGGACTCTAGGAGGAAGCCAGAGGAAGGGAGTACCTGGGAAGAGGAGGCCTTTGGCCTGATCTCAGGCAAAGGAAGTGACATAAACAAGAGCTCACTGTTAGGTCAGAGCGGGAGGGGCTGGCTGGTAAAGATGGCTCAGGAGAGTGATGGGAAACAAAGTGTAGTAAAGTAGGGCCAAAAGAACAGATACAGAAGTTTATTCCAAACGCGTGTGTTACGGAAACAGTGAATACATTAAATATTGTGTGTGTGTGTGTGTGTGTGTGTGTGTGAAAGAGAGAGAGGGAGGGAGAGAAAAATGAGCAAAGAAAGTAATGAATTCACCCATGGTTGTATTAATTGCTAATGCCCCCCTCCACTGGCTCCCTCTTGGCCTAAAGTACAGTCCAAGCTCCATATCATGACATCCCATACTCTTCACAAGCAAACCCCACCGATGTCCTCAGCCCAGTTTGAATATTCACCCCCATACCTCCTCATTCTGGACATAATGAGCTTCTTTCTATTTCTTGGATGCCCAGCTGCCTTTACACAAAGTTACTCTACCCTGGATGCCATCCTTTCTTCTGTGTTGAAACTGTATCTATCCTTGCTGCTGGGAGCCTTCCGCCGCCCAGCCCAGTCAGAGGTGGGCCTTTCTCTCCTTTAACAGCACACTATACATGCCTCAGTTCCAGAACTTACCCACTTATTGTCATTGTTCTTATCTCTGAACCCTTGTAGACTCTGAGGGTCCAGAGGGCAAGAACCCTGTCTTGGTCTTCTTTGTATCCCCAGCACCCAACACAGAGCCTGACTCATGTCGGGGTGGGGATCCTGTGTAAAGCCTCACTGCCACTTACATCTGGGAGGAGTGAGACAACAGGGAGGCAGAGAGAGGGTAAAGAAAGCGAAGGGGAACCCTATGGAGACACTAGGGTGTTAAGAGTAAGGGGACAAGTTGGGGGAGAGGGACAGGTTCCTGTAACACACTGGGGTGAGTGGTATGAAGACAGTAACTAAAAAAAAAAAAACCACACACTTATGTAGCATCTACTATGTATGGAAAACACTATTAGACACTGTAGGGGTATAAAGTTAAATAAAACATCCTCCATATGGTTTGGTTGGGAAGAAAAGCCAAAAACATACAGAGACTGACAACAGCCATACATATTGAATCTCTTAAAAGTTCAGTACCATTTTCAGGGTTAAAGCTTTCAATATGAAGCCCTTCAGCAGTCAATAAGGAACTATTTTCAGAAATATTTGGTAGGGAAACTGACTTAACTGAGATCTTATCAAAGCTTAATAAGGATAGACTAGATACAACTTTCCAAGAAAACAGACATGAAATTGTGAGTTCCAACACCATTCAAAAATCTTTCTCATTTCTATCTGCTCCAAAACTAAAGATTAGGAGCTTTTTTGAAGAAGACAAGATCAGCAATAGGAGTAGATGAAAAGTGAGTAAATGAAAAATAGGCACAGAAAAGAATTTCAGAGAAGGAATAATGGATAACACAAAAGATAGTAGGAATAAGAACATGTCTCTATTCAGGAAACTAACGCTGTAGATATGAATAGCTGATTAAATTATGAGGTACTGGTGGCTATACATAAAACATGAGATCTTAAGAAGACAAGGACGTTTTTTTAAATTTCATAATAGGTACTTAGCCACAGGTAAATTGAAGCGATACTGGAAAAGAGATTAGAAAACTAAAGTGGTAAGGTTACTATGTGAATAAGAGTTGAATGAATGGTTATTGTGTCATTACTGGTTCCTAAGAAAGAGAGAAGGAAGTCCTTAAGACATTAAGTAGCGATCAACTTCATTTTTCTGTTTTATGACAGTGTGATACTGAAATAGCTTGGATATTTAGTTTTTTAATTAATTAAACCAATCATTTGATAACTGCTATGCAGTTACCCCTAGACATCAATTATGACCTCAGAGCAATGAACTTGACAGGGATTGGCTGGGCACCAAATGAGCTCATCAATTGAGCATTATGTCCTAGGGGACTGGGGAGAGTATAAAAGGGGGTGCAGGGGCCCTGCAAAACTGGCTCTTCAGTAGTTTCTGAACATCTAGTCGGCAGGATGTAACATAGGTAAGTAGAAATGCAAAGCAGGTAATGTAATTGAGTAAGGCTCTGGGTTAATGTGAGTGTGTGGTTAGACTGAGCACCAATGTTAGAGAAAGAAGTGGGGTGGAAGAGGGGGATGCCCTCATTGAGTTGGGGTTGAGTTGCATGTTGCGTAGGGGCTGGAAGTTTGAATGAGCTGGAGAGTGGAGAGGGTATAGGAAGCAGACATTGCGTCTTAGGGAAATAATCCTACTGGCTGGTGTGGAGCAGAAAATTCATATTGGAAAAGTAGTAGGAAATATGAGGGTATACTTCAAACAGTTCATGGACGATGGGATTAAAAGATAAATTTATTTTGGTACCAAAAATTTTGAAATCCAGTCACCCAAGGCGTCCTTATAAAGTTCATGGAAAATGGTATTTCATGAAAAATGCTTGAAATCCACACATAGTTTTTTTTTTTTTCATGTTATACCATTTTCCATTAACTTTTTGAAGACCCCTTGTGTGAATGGATTTCAAAATTTTGGTACCAAAATCTCTTTTAATACCATCTTCCATGAACTGTTTAAAGTATACCCTTATATGTGTAGATGGTATTGAGGAGGGAGGGTTGATGGTTGGTTGAAGGGGTTGGGTTGGCACAGGGAGGTCTGACTTAACAGTGGGCTCTTGTTTATGTCATTTCCTTTGCCTGATGTCTGCCAAAGAAAGATATTTAAACCTAATCATGAAGGTTACAGGCAGTTAGCAGGGAAGGGACACAAATCCCTACTAAATGTTAAATAAAAAACAACTAGCAATGATACTTAAAGTATTTTCCTACATTTTCAACATGAAATGTGGTTTTGTGCTCAGAAAGAGGGAGCAATTAAGAGATGGAACCTGAAAAGGTGCTGATTTTTCCACCTCACCACTCTGGGACAGGCAGGGTTACTTCGTAGGTGATTGGGCTATTGGAGTCAAGGCAAAAGTAAAACAACCAAAAAACCGAAGTGTGGGGCTGCGAAGAGCCTTTGTTGAAGGCAAAATGTCTGCACAACAGCAGTCTTTGCTCAGATTATTCTGAGCTGAGACAGCTGTTTTTACGATAGCCATGTCTCCTCTCAGAGTGGGCCGTGTTTCTGATGAGGGAAAGGAAAGTAGGGCAGGCTTAGCCCTAGCCACATTGAACTTGTTTTTTTGTATGTAAAATGAGGCCACTAGTAGTGTCTACCTCACAATAGGGCCTTTGTGATGTGTCCATGACCTAACATGTATCAAGTCCTTAGCAACAGTAGTTGGTACATAGTTGATACTAGGGTACTGGTTATTAATACTCTAAAGAATGAATTTATCTTGTGACTTGGGAAGCACTTCAACTGCCTTACATGGGATTAGATGCCCCTTTGGTATGGGTTTGGACCCAGACCTAGGCCTAGGTTAGAATTAAATTGAACTTCTGGGATTGGTGTGTGGAGGGGTGGGGGGTAGGGGTCAGGATGGGAGTGGTTATAGCAGGATAGGTGGCAGTGGTGCAATGTGTTGTGGCCATAGGAGCATTAATTTCCATGTCAGCCTTTGGTTTTATTTGGCACTGACTGTTGTTCAAACAAAGCAGTGTTGTGAGTGGCAGAGGAAGAGAGAGGAGGAAAGTCAACACATTCTTGGAAATAAGATGGGACTTTTGCTGTAACTATTTTGGTTTTTCTTCAGCCACAGAAACATTTCTTTGCTGTCGGTGCATAATGAAAATCCCTTCTTTGATATGGCTGGTACAAACCTAAGCTTCAGGGGGAAACTTCTAGTTGGATGACAAGGAGTTACTCGATACTTGTTTTAGTACAAGGATCGCTCAGATGGGGTCGTTTACTGTAGGGAGAAAGCTTTGCATATGCTCGGAGCCATCTCACACCTCATCTCCCCGGGCTCTGGCGTATGTACTGCTTTACAAGTTGGATGTCTGCTCTGTTTCCTGTTGACTTTGCCGCAGCGTTCATAGGCTTATATCATGTCTATAGACGTATCATTTACCCATTCTCTTCACGTGCTTGTGTGTTAGGACTTTCCGATTTTAGGAGAGAAGTTTGGTGTAAAGCCTAGCAGTGCAATAATTCATCCTCCAACAGTTGTTGCTGTGGACCCCAGACGCCTAGCAGGATGTTATAGGAACTGGTCCTAGGTCAATATTTGAAGCACAAGGAAGCTCTGTATGACCAAGTCAATGGAACTTTCCTGTTTTCTGGTTCTGTGGTATACGTTTAAAGCAGGGCCTCAAGCAGAAAAGTTGGGTTGCCTCTCCTCCCCCAAATTAGGATTTTTTGCAAAGACAATACAGTAAATGGCCCCTTTGTGATGTTATGCTTGTCTCAGCCACGATGCCCCTCAATTGAAGGGGAAAGAAATCAGCCTAATTCCACCACTCAGGTGAATTTCACTTGTCCTTTCAGTTTTGATCTAAACCCTCGTGACTGCGTATTGCTTGGCGATGTGCTTTTTGTTTGTTTGTTTCTCTTTGGAACTCTAGTTCTTGTGGGTAGTCCCCCCATGTCACAACAGGTTCTTTGGTCACTTCTAACCTCTTTTTCATTCTTTCCCTTCCTTCTAGGGTGCCAGGGGCCAAGGAGGCCGAAAATCAGAGCGCTGCTGGCGCTGCTGGTGATAGCAACAATATGATGAAGTTATAAGGGCGGGGGAGGGAGGGGGCGGGAAAGATTCTCTGGAAGACAAAAGCATGAAGAAAAGCTCCACTTGAAGACCTATGAAATTTCCGACACTAGAACCTTTGTATATAGTTTTCAGTAACCTTCGGCAGGGGGCGCTCGGAAGTGGTCGCCACTTTCCGGACAGCCTCTGGGACTTTACCCTTTAGAAAACTGTACAGTGTTTCCGGCTCTTCTCACTTGTAGACGCTCGTAAGTGTTCGGCAGGTTCCGGCGAGACTCGGCAACTCCGCGTCTCGCTCGCTCTGCTCCGATCGTCCGGTGCGGTGGTGCAGGGTCCCGGGCAAGTCATGGCGTCCCCGTCTCGGAGGCTTCAGACTAAACCCGTCATTACTTGTTTCAAGAGCGTCCTTCTGATCTACACGTTCATCTTCTGGGTGAGAGACGGCGCTGCCCGGGAAGGCAGGGACAATCCCGGGTTTCGGCGGGGGGTGGGGGTGTGGGGGTGTGTGTTACTCTGAACGGAGAGAGCTCAGGTCGGGGGTGGGGTGGGATTTGAGCAGCCGGCGCTGCAGGGACCCCAGCTCGGAGCTTGGGCACCGCGCGGGCTCGGGGCCTCGGGTGCGGGCCGAAAGCAGCCGTCAGGTTGAGCGCGGACCCTGATGTGCTAGGCGTTGGAGTTCGAGGCGGGAGGCGAGGAAGGGACTTAAAACCCGAGAGGTGTCCCAGAACCGTTGGAGAGGCAAGGTTTGCGCGGCCCCTTTGAGGGCTCCCTTGCAAAATAGTGTCTTTCTTTTCTCTGCTTCCTAAGAGGGGAGTGTTTCGCAGGTAAGTATAATGTGGCTCCACTCCCGCCAATCTAGCCTTAGGTTTGCCTTTGTGTTCTATCCCTTTGTATCCTGTGTTCATCCCTAAATTGCGAGGGGAGGGGGGTGGGGGGTAATGGAAGACGTTTCTGGAACGCAAAGAAATGCTTCCCTCCCCCACTTCCAGGAAAGGCGGGAGTAAAACAGTTATGGAAGTTTTGATCCCTAGGCCAAAATAGCTATCCATGACTTTCTCTCTCTCTCTCTCTCTCTCTCTCTCTCTCACACACACACACACACACACACACACGATGAGTTTTAAGAATTTTGATAAAAATGCCGAGCTTACTCTTGTGTACGGATCCCCTTCCCATCCCCCTCCACTGTCCCCTCTTGTTTGCCATATCCCACTGCTCTGTGGCCACCAGACTACTAAATCGATTCTTGCACCTATTGTGTCTTAAACGCCTGCTGGTTTGTGATTCCAAGATGCTGGCTATACACTGGGTAACTGTATTCTCTGATTTCCCACCTAGATCACTGGTGTTATCCTTCTTGCTGTTGGCATTTGGGGCAAGGTGAGCCTGGAGAATTATTTTTCACTTTTAAATGAGAAGGCCACCAATGTCCCCTTTGTGCTCATTGGCACGGGCACTGTCATTATTCTTTTGGGCACCTTCGGTTGTTTCGCTACCTGCCGAGCTTCTGCATGGATGCTGAAACTGGTGAGTCCGTGTTTTCCTATTTTGTAGGCTTTGTTTCTTGGAACTGGCCGTGGCCCTGTACAATGTTTCCTGTTCCTTATGAAACTTTCCAAGTAACAGCTCAGCTGCCAATTTCCACTTTTAAAATAGACATTTTACTATTGCTTTCCCTGCCCTTTTCAATAGAAACATACTGAGCTGATAGAGCAGAGGTTTTGTCCCCCTTGCCTTTGGCTTCTGTTGCAGCAGTGCTGTATCTTACTTATGCTGACTCGGACTTTCTTTTTATCCCACAGTATGCAATGTTTCTGACTCTCATTTTTTTGGTCGAATTGGTCGCTGCCATCGTAGGATTTGTTTTCAGACATGAGGTAAACCTGAATCAAGGGATCCTTAATATGATAAAATTGATTTTCTAAGAGGTTAAAATGGACTAATTTAAGTTGGCAGAGTTAGACAAGTTATAATAGTTTAAAAATTAGAGCTGTATTTAAGACTTCCTTTTTTTTTTAAACCTATAGCTGACAACAATGGCTTTCTTGTAAAAAGCCTGGCCCACTTATAACATAAAAGAAAATTTAGAAAATTTTAGGCTGACAAGTACCAGAAGAAAATAAAAGGTACCTATAATTACATATATTTCTACTTATATTTCTGTATATAAGTACCGATTAAAATGGCACTAGTACAATTTATAACCTTACTAATTGGAAACATTTTAAAGCACAAAATTGGTAACACAAAATTGATAATCTTTTCCACTTAGGCCATACATTTTTAAGAGACTGATTAGACTTAATCCAAATCATCATAAGTTTAATATTGAATTCGGAATCAGGTAAACCTACGGTTGTTAGGAAATGATTCAGTGAGTAAGTATCAGCTCCTCAGTGAGAATGTTTCACAAAGTGCCAGTGCAGGTTTCCCAAAGTAAGGTTTTATAGCTTCAAAATTCCATAGACATCAGATTTGTATGAAGAGGAGAAAGATGGGGGGAGTGGCATGGAATAGAGCAGTATATGGTTGTCGCTTAGATAAATACATGTTCCCCCAGCGGCGTTTTGCTGAGTAGTCCTCTCTAAACTGTATCTCTTAGAGTACAGAATTGGACCACAGAAGTTAGTTGCTGTATATGTTGTCACTGTCACAACCATTGGTTAGATGGAAAAAGCTCTTATTTGACCAAGAAAAGAATATGTAGTTATTGGCCTTGTGTTTCCTTTCTGTAGATTAAGAACAGCTTTAAGAACAATTATGAGAAAGCATTGAAGCAGTACAACTCTACAGGAGATTATAGAAGTGATGCAGTAGACAGGATCCAAAATACGGTAAGTGGTTCCCTTTTGCCTCACAGGAAGGAATAGAGCCTGGCAAGTGTATGTTGTCTACTTAGTATGTTGGACCCTAACTGATACTATCCACATTCTCTTCTAATTCTCTTCATGTGCACCTGTTCTCTTCTCTCCCCATTTAGGTCATAGGGCAAGTACAGTTCATAGCAACTGCAGTAGGGAAGGCAGGCCAGTCCAAAGCTGTCAACATTTGATGCTAGAACCAAGGGCTAGTCTCTTGAATCAATTGAGGAGAGAGATTACTGAGTAAATACATATTGTTTTGAGCAACAGAAGGAGATGTTGGGGTAAATATTTGACTGCAAAGTTGTAATATGAACTATAAATGCTTCTCTTGGATTTTTCAGTTGCATTGTTGTGGTGTCACCAACTATAGGGATTGGGAAGATACGAATTACTACTCAGATAAAGGATTTCCAAAGAGTTGCTGTAAAACTGAAGACTGTTCTCCACAGAGAGATGCAAATAAAGTAAACAATGAAGTAAGGAGACTTTCAGAACTTTTTATTTGACAGTGTTTGAGGACAGAGTTGACTCTATATTTTTACTCACAATAATGCACACGGTGTTATTAAAGCAGGACTTAGGTTCCCATGACTAGCAAGTACCACTTGTAAATGCATAATCCAAAAGATGGGAATAACAATTTGTCCTATTGAGAGCATGTGAAAGAGAATGGATTTCAATAAAATGATTATCAAAGGTTAATGGTAGCTGAAGCTCCAGGTATTTATTATATGAAGAAAAGCACAGATTGCTTGTGTTGTACTTAATGTTTTTTTTTTAATGCTCCCAATTAGGGTTGTTTCATAAAGGTAATGACCATTATTGAGTCAGAAATGGGAGTCGTCGCAGGAATTTCATTTGGAGTTGCTTGCTTCCAGGTAAGCCCCTGTTGTTCCTTAGGAAATGTCTTACCCCCCTTGTAGTTGCAAGCGAGACGATTTTTAAATTTTGTTCATGTTTTATTTCCAGCTGGTAGGAATCTTTCTAGCCTACTGCCTTTCTCGTGCCATCACAAATAACCAGTATGAGATAGTGTAACCAGCATATCTGCGAGGCTTACTCCTCTCCAACTTTAAGGTGCGTTCCCTTTAATCCTCAGCTGTGTTAGTGTGATGCCTGGACTGATTGTGCCAAGAAGGTCTTGTCCCGGAACATACTCAGATCTTAGTGCTCAGAAGCCCTTCATGGGCAGGTCAGGTCTCTGTACACAGTGAATGGCCAGAAAGCAATTACTTCAGCCACAGCTTGTCTGTGCACGCTTTCTCCATTTACGCAACAGAAAAGCCCCTCGAGGTTTACATTTAAAAATTTTTTTCATTTGAGAGGCAGAGAGAGAAGCAGAGAAGACACAGAGAGCAAACATCTGCTGGTTCGCTCCCTTAATGCCTGCAAGTGGCTCCTGGCTGAAGCCAAAGCCCGGAACCGGGAACTCAATCCAGCTGTTCCACATGGGTGACAGGAGCCCAACCACTTGGGCCCTCACTGTTGCGGGTCTGTTTCTGCTAATGAAGACTGCCCAGGTGTTCCTAGTCACTGGCTCAGTTGAAATGACAGGGGTGCCCTAGGGGTGAATTCAGCCACCAACAGATTTTACATTCAAATGCTGAAGTTATTGAAACACACGTTTCCTTCAAAAGTAGGCCAGATGAGTTTATGGCTCTAACAACAATCCTCCAGAAATATCTTTTTACCAAGAAAGCAACACTGTCACCCACTGATGAGGACTGTGGTAGACGCAAAGTAGACAAAGCACTAGGGAAGTGCCAGTTACTGGTCAAGGGCAGAGTTGAGAGGGTACTTCAAAGTTCTTGGAATTGGGGTGACAAGCAAATTAATTTTTTCTTTTTTATGTTTTAGGACACTTAGGTTCCCCCCTGTGAAATATAAGAATGCCTGGATGGAACGCTGAAGATACTACTTACCAGTAGATTGAAAGGCTACATCAATTGACCGAGTCAATCAACATAGTTGCTCAATATGTTCTAAGTCCACCTTACAGTCCCATTCTTATTAGATCATTGAAACCCTCTATCCCTCCGAAACACTGGAAGAGCTAGTAAAATGTAAATGAAATATTGTGTTCCTTGTATTTTTCTCAGTGTGGAGCCTTTGAAAGGCACTGTGAGTTTGCTGTTTTGATGTAGATGGAACTTGACCCCTCTGAATTTGCTATTGATATAATGTGATAGACAGTTGACCTCTCTGAACTCTGACCCCTTCCCAGCCAAGGTTATCTGATTTGATTGTGTCATTTGCACCAAGAAGTTAACATGCTTTACTAGTCTCTGTTCTCCAGATGGGCAGAGAATC
Organism: Oryctolagus cuniculus; assembly: GCF_051225735.1. Lineage (NCBI taxonomy): Eukaryota > Metazoa > Chordata > Mammalia > Lagomorpha > Leporidae > Oryctolagus > Oryctolagus cuniculus. Next base: position 91,646,531 of record NC_142888.1, read on the forward strand.
ACATGGCACCCATTGTCAGAGTTGCCAGGTGGTGGTACTGGTCTAAAGACCCAAGACTACAAGGCACCACCAGTGTTCGGTGATGCATCAGGTTTCAGCACACAATTTAACATTTCTTTGCCTCTGAATTGAGGCATTTATACAGTTTATATTTTCCCTATTGTTTGAAAGGTTCTAATTATTACTTCAACTGTGTCGGAATTATTGTACTTTCCTTAGGAATTTAATGGAACTTATCTTCATTAGCTTTCACTGGTATTTCCTTATCATATTAATAGTCTTAGCTTTGGTTTGTGTCTTTGGTGAATACATATATGTCTTTCACACAATAAATATTGTTTTTCTCTAAAAGAGTTGTGCTTAAATTAACCTTTAGAAAATATATTGGGTTGGTTCTCCACTGACAAAGCTAAGCCTCTTTTCTACTTGGAGTATGTTATTTTTTTTCTTTTAATTTTATTTTTTTCTAATTTTGTGACTTGAATTTCCCATAGCACCTTGGCAATTGGAATATGGTTTTAAGATAGGAAACATAAAGCTGAGGCCTTGAGTAATTAAAATAATAATAATAATGTCCCTGTATAAAAAGCTATTCCCATGAAAGGATTGCATTCCATATAAAAAAAGCTTATGCTTGGCCTCAGCCTAAAGATCAGACTTGATTATACAGTTTGCATTAAAACCACCTGTAGGGAGGGGGGTAGCCTGTATTTTGGGGATAACACAGAAGTTATTATTGAGATTTAAATGGTAGAATTGTTTCTTTGATTTTGGGTCTCTCTATACTTCTATGAATGGGACATAATTCATCTTTGCCACACAGCCTGTGAATTGATGGTAAGGGGGAGTCAACTGCAGTTAAAATGGATAAAAACTAGTTGAGTAAGAATAACAGATTTTGGGTGCGTGTTTTAAAATGGAGTTACTGCAGGAAAATGATATACTTCATTAGAACACTTGGTGGTTCGTTTTGGCATAAAAAGTGATAAGAAAGAGTTGATAAACAGTGACTCTGAATGCAATAAATCAGATATTTGCCTATTGTGATCAGTGATGGTGAAAAAGCAACTATTTAAAGGACTATTAGAGAAATTTCCAAACATATGTTCTCTTTAGTTTTTTTTTTTTTTATTCATTTGAAAGGCAAGGAGACACAGATAATCTTCCATCCACTGAGTCATTCCCCAACGCTGTAACGGCCAGGGCTGGGGCAAGCCGAAGCCAGGAGCCTGGAACTCCATCCAGGTCTCCCATGTGGGTGGCAGGTGTCCAAGTACATGGGCCACCCTTTGGGGCTTTCCCAGACACATTAGTATGGAGCTGGAGCTGGATTGGAGGTGGAACATCCAGGACTTGAACCTGTACTCATGGGATGCCCGTGTCACAAGTGGCAGCTTAAAACACTGTGCTACGGGGCTGACCCTGTGGTGCAGCAGGTTTACGCCCTGGACTGAAACGCCAGCATCCCATATGGGCGCTGGTTCGAGACCTGGCTGCTCCACTTTGGTCCAGCTCTCTGCTACAGCCTGGGAAAGCAGTGGAGGATGGCCCAAGTCCTTAGGCCCCTGCATCCACGTGGGAAACCCGGAGGAAGCTCTTGGCTCCTGGCTTCGGATAGGCGCAGCTCCGGCCATTGCGGCCAATTGGGGAGTGAACCAGCGGATGGAAGACCTCTATCTCTCTCTGCCTTTCCTTTTCTCTCTGTGTTACTCTTTCAAATAAGTAAATCTTTAAAAAAAAAAACTGTTCTACAATGTTCTACAATTTTTTTAAAAAAAATACCTAACCATTAAGAGGAAAAAAGTAGTAGAAAATTAAAATATGGAAAGTAGAGAAAAGCCACCACATATCACAGTTCAGGTACATTTGTTTATTTTTAAGGTGACCTTGTTTTATATGGCCAGGTATAAAAGCCCCTTAGAGCTGATGTGCACATGGAATGTTGACCTTACTCCTTTTTTACATACAGCAATGTGTTCTGTGTCTTTTAAAAATATTTCTTTCTTTGAAAGGCAGAGTTAAAGCATGCGAGAGAAATCCCCATCTGCTGGTTCACTCCCCAAGGCTGAAGCCAGGAGCCAGGAGCCTGGAACTCCAACCAGGTCTCCCACATGCGTATCAGGAGCCCAAGTACCTGGGCCATCTTCTGCTGCTTTCCCAGACACATTAGCAGGGAGCTGGACTGGAACAGCCAGGTCTGGAACCTGCACTCATATGGGATGCCCACGTTGGCAGATGGTGGCTTACCCCACTGTGCTACAATGGTGGGCCCCTTCTTTTGTTTTTTAAAAAAGCTTTCCCTAATCACTAAAAAAGAAAAAGTAAATATTGAGATAAAGTAGAGAAAAACACCACACATCACACTTCAGGTGGACTTGTTTTGGATGGCCAGGTACAAAAGTCCCTTATAGCTGATGTGCACATGTGCATAATGGATTAGAGACCTTAATTCTTTTTTTTTTTTAAGCAGCGATGTGCTGTGTTTTTATTTATTTAAAAGGCAGAGAGGAGACAGAGCGAAAGCGAGTGAGAGCGCGAGCGCCCTCTTCTGGTTCACCCTCCCCAAAAAGGCCACAAAGGCTGGGGCTGGTCCAGGGCAGGCAGAAGCCGGGAGCTAAACCTCCACCTGGGTCTCCCACATGGGTGGCAGAAACTTAAATATTTGGGCCATCTTCCTTTGCTTCCCCAGGCACATTAGCAGGGAGCTGCATTGGAAGCGGGGCAGCCGCAGTTAAACGTGCACCTCACACGGGACGATGGCGTCACAGGTGGCAGCTTCATCCGCTGTGACGCAATGCCAACCAGCCCCAGCCATTAATTATTGACAGTGATGAGGCCTGGTCTGTAGTTTCACCTGCTTACAACTGGTGAAGAGAAAAGTTTGCGTGTCTGGGTAGGGAGAGTGGAATGCAGACACAGAAGCGGAGCCTAAGCAGTTCCCGCTGCGGACAATCGTAGACCCGAGCTTTCGGTAGCCACGCCCCTCATGGTGATGGGGAGAGGATGTGGCGTCTCCCCGGCGCAGGCCTCAGCTTTCTAACCAAGTTCTTTAGTTTTGTTGTTTTGTTTCATAAAACACATCTTGTGAATTTTATAGTTTACTTCACAATATACCCGTTTTTAAGTTTAAAATTATGCTCCATTAACAAATTTAAAGCAAAATTATTTGAGAGGCAGAGACCGCTGCCGTTCACTGTTCCGCTCCCCACAATGCCTGCAATGGCCAGGCCTGGGGCAGGTGAAAGAAGCTGGGCACTCCATCCGGGTCTCCCGGGTGGGTGGCAGGAACTCGGAAGCCGGGTACTCCAGTGCGGGAGGCCAGTGTCTTCCCCGGACTTGGGAAAGGCCAGCGCCATCCTCCTGGACCTGATGTTCCAGATGGTTCCAGGGGGTTGTCGGATTTCCAGGCACTGGGTTGCTCACTTGCAGGGCAGCTTTGAACGGCACTTTGAGAAGCAGAGATCTGTAGGGATATTTGCTAAAAAATGTTTCCGTGGCCTACTCCAATGGATTGTTGGCAGAAATGAATAGCTAATACAAGGTCTAAATGCCACGTCTGTTTTTCCTCAGAACTCACACACGAGTCTTTGAGACCTGAGGTTTTTCGCCTCCTGTCAGAATCCACGGTGATACATTGCCAGTTAACGGGGGCCAACAAACCTGTTAAATCATGAGACGCGAGGCAATGTAAGCTGTTTTTGTGTGTGTTACCTGAGGAAACTTTGGTTCCTTTGGACGGTTTTGTATGGGCTTTTGTGTTTGTAGGGGAAAAAAATAACACAAGAGAAAGACGCTCTTTCTGCTTTGCCTCACGACATCATAAGCTACTTTGACATTTGATTTTTGTAAAAAAAAAAAAAAAAAAAAGCTTGCTGTCCTGCTAGGTTAACAAAAGGAAAACAAACGGTTAATAATCAGAAAAGGATACAGAAGGAGCCAGCTACAGAGAAATGAGGCTTTCATTTTTAAATCGGCACTTTCAAACTTCCCCCAGATTGCGAGAGAGGAGCGTTGTGGTTTAATTATGGCTTTTCTATTTGGTGCCCCTCACCCCACGGAGCCTGGTAGAGTTAGGCACTTGCAAGAGCACAGTAATTGCCAGTGGGCTAAATGAATGAATAGTGAGTCTAATTATAACGCCCTACACCTTCTGTGTAAAATAGGATGTTGATCTAAAATTATCTTATTCTCTTTAAGCCACTGTTTATGTAATAGTAACCACCTGCCCAGGCAGAAACCACTTAACCTTAGAAACCACGGCTAACTTCCTCCTGGTCAAATCACTTTTTGCTGCTTCTCTTTCTAGAACTCTGTGCTGTATTTGATGCCCCTGCTGAACATGGTTTTTCTTCTATGTTGACCTTGTCATAGCCCGATTTTCTTTCTTTCTGATTTCTCGTTTTACTTTACTGTTGTGAATTTCGTCCTCCTCTTCAAGTGTGGCCGCCCCCAAGGGCTCGTTTTTGGCTTTCAGTTCTTAGATTATGCTGACCTTACTTTGAGGAGTTAATGCCAAGGTGGTGCAGTTTAGTTGTGTGCAGGTCCCAGTAGCTTGCTTGTAGTCCCCTCCCCCTCTAACGCCTAAAACCTTAGCACTCTGAACATGTAAGAAAGGTAAAAAGCATTCCTCCTGGAAGACTTGGCACAAGGTCAGTGCCGTGTGCAGGTGAACATGGATGCTTTGGGTAAGATGGTCATACTTGATACAGTGGCGCTCTCATTACCACATCCTCAGAGTTTTTATTAGAAATAGCAGTTTGTCAGTGGTGACTTGGGAAAGGCTTTTCTCTATTCCCACAGAAGTTTCTTACCACCTTTTCTGGGAAAATATAAGCCCAGTAGCAAAATCCTCAAAGCAAATCAAGCTGGCATGTCTCTTGCCTGAACAGAGACAATTCACAAATACAAGGGATCTTCCAAAAGTTTGTGGAAAATGCGTATTAAGAAAAAAAAAATCTACGCATGGATTTCAAAATGTTTACAGTAAATGTATCATTTATTTAAAAATGTTTATTTACTTATTTAAAAGCCAGAGAGACAGAGACACAGACACACAGACATAGAGGCAGAGAGAATGCTTGCATTTGCTGCTTTACTCCTCAAGGGCCTGAAGCACACTAGGCTGAGCCAGGCTGAAGCCAGGAGCCAGGAACTCCATCCAGGTCTCTGGAGTGCATGGCAGGAACTCAAGTACTTGAGTGATCATCTGCTGCTTCCCAGGGTGCACCTCAGCAGCACTTAGAATCAGGAGCGGAGCTGGGACTCAAAACTCAGGCACTGTGATAGGGGACGCGGGTGTCCCTTTAAGTGCTGCACCAAATTCTGCTCCTAAACTTATAATTTCATGGTCCACAAACTCTTTGAAGGCCACTCATAGGTGTATACGGTGTTGAGTAGGTGCTACAACTGCTCAGAATCGTCGCTGGAAAGGTAGAGTAGCTATAGCGTAAGAGATTCTGAGGTGAGAGAAGGCATGCACACGCTTTCACCATGTCAGGAGAGGTCAGGTACTTCTGTAGCAGGAACCCGGCATGTTAGGAAAGGTAGCTCATGTGCACCAAGACTTTTTTTTTCCTGCTCAGTTTCTTCTCCCCCAGAGGAGAGGAAAGAGAACTATTAATCATACTGAACATTTACTAATTTGCGTCAGTCAACCACTGTGTGCTAGGAAGTAGAGCTGTGTCCGTTTTTTAGAAAAACAAGAACAAAAAAACAGCTGAAGGATTAGGTTAAATATCTTGCCCAAGGTCAGACAGCTGGTAAGTGGCAGATCTGGGACTCGAACTCAAGTTTGACTCTGAAGCCCACACTTCCTTCATTTGATTTTGCTGCGTCTTACTAGCAAAAGGGATCATGTGACATTAACCCTTAGCTAGAAAATCAAAGAAAAAAGTATCATCTCCTTGAAGCATCTTTTAATCAGTCTGTTGAATGTGAAATCTTTAAAAAGAAAACTTTCATGAAACAGTATTCTGTTTTTTCACATTATACCCTGATATGGGGTTAGTATACCATGAATTGATATTAAAAACCAACCAACCCACCCCATTGTTATTCCTTGCCCCCCCCCCCCCCAAGGTTATTGTGTCAGGGAAGAAGAGGCAGACCATGAAGCCGCAGCCAGAGCAGGTTTGTTCAGAAGAATAAAGCCTGGGAGGGGCTCACGCCCAGGTGGACACGGCCGAGAGGGAGCGCCTTCCCTCACAGACTAGCACAGACCAGCGGTTTTCCTAGTACAAAGTGGCCGGGAGAGGCGTGGGGGCCTGAGCGAAAGCCGGGCTGTGAGACAGAGGTAGAGCCTGGGCTACTTCTAAAGGCCCTGCGAGAGTGCAGTGTGAGCTGGGAGGGGCTGGGGCTAGGGCTGGGCTCTGGGGCTGAGCTGCTGTGCTGGGGGGAAGAGCTTGGGAAGAGCTGGGAGGGCCTGAGGGCTGACAGCTGGACTCTTCAGGTAGTGCTGTGTCCCGCAGTCCAGGCAGGACGGGGCTGCTCAAGGCAGGGCAGAGAAACGGGGGCCTGCTTGCTGTTATCTAGGTGAGAGGTCAACATGGATCCAAGGCTTTTTGTCCTTGTTCCATCATATTGAACCAAAGAAATGATCACGAAGACTTACTCGCAGTCTAAACATTAACCACTTGCATTTTCTTTTAAATACAATCTAATGCTTCCTCAAGGTTATAAACTTAATATTTCCTACATTAGTAAAGATACTCCATAACACATAGTTGTTTTTGTAACATATCCTTTTGTAAATATCTTTAATAAGTAAAATAAAAATAAAAAATCAACAACAGCAAAACTCCGTTGCACGGATGCACATATGCTGGTGTTAGAATCACTCTCACCCTGGAGGCACGTATTCAAACTCCTGCTTTCACTCACTGGGTTGGTGTGCACATGTGCACACATGTGCAGATAATCTATCCCCCTCCAGGACAGCAGCGGTTTCTAAGGCAGGCAGCCTTCCCCCCACCAAACCCCCGTGCCCCTGGGGGATCCAGAGAGTTCACTGCCCAGCACAGCTCAGTGCAGCCTTGAATCCAGCCCAATCACATTCTCACCCAAGCAGAGCAAGGAACACAGGCCCTTCTTTCATGAAGTCTCCCTCTGCTCCCCCACCCTACCCTTCTTGGGCCCCTGACATTGGCAGGAGGAAATGTAGCAAAACACACGTCATGGTAATTATTTGAGAGCTTGGCTCAAACACATACCCCAAAGAATTCTGAGAATAGAAAAAAGTTCAGGGAAAATGAAAAATGTATAATCTAACAAATCAAAGATAACCAATGTCTTGATTTAAAAATAGATGTTTCTTATCTACAAAATGACTCCGAATTCAAAGAGGTATAAAGTAATACGTGGAAAGGTCCTTCTCTTGCCCTCTCTCATTTCCCACTCCACAGAGGGGATCCCTGATTAAAGTGCCTTGTGATTTCTTCCACACATTGCCACATGTGAGTACATCTGTATATTGTTTCTGTTCTTCTACCAATAGAAGCCATGGCTAAGGTCACAGATCATGCAGCCAGGCTGACTGGGTTCAGATCCCATTTTTACTTACTGGCTGTGTGCTCTGCAGCTACTTAGCTGATCGCTCTGTGCCTCAGTTTCCTCATTTATGAAAGGGGGATAAATAATAGCATCTATTTCAGAGGGCTGTTAGGAGGATTAAATGAGTTGCTGTATGCTAAGCATTTAAAACACTGGCACATGCTAAATGTTATATAAATGTCAGCTCTAATTTTAAAAAGGACTTTGTTGAAATTTTACATATAAAATCCACCCATTTCAAGTGTACAATTGAAGCATTTTTAGTAACATTACTGAGTGGTGCAATCATCCCCATAAATCAATTTTAGAACATTTTCACCGCCCCCACTCCCATAATAAGATCCCTCATTCTCATTAATCCCTGTTCCTACCCCAACCTTAGGCAACCATTCATCTATTTTCTACCTCTTTTCTAGACATTTCCTATACATTGTGTACAATATGTGGTCTCTTGTGCTTGTCTTAGCTTTCTTCACAATATATTTTTTTAAAGAATTATTTATTTATTTGAAAGGCAGAGTCAGAGAGAGGCAGAGGCAGAGGCAGAGGCAAAGAGAGAGGTCCTCCATCCACTGGTTCACTCCCCAGATGGCCACAATGGCTGGATCTGGGCCAGTCTGAAACCAGGAGTCAAGAGCTTCTTCTCGGTTCCCCACATGGGTGCAGGGGCCCAAGCACTTGAGCCATCCTCCACTTCTCTCCCAGGCCGTAGTAGAGTGGAGCAGCTGGGACTCGCTCAAACTGGCACCCATATGGGATGCCGGCATTGCATGCGGCAGCCTTACCTGCTACACCATAGCACTGGCCCCCCACAATATGATTTTGAGATGCATCCATGACATATGTAGCATGTGTTAGTAGTCTGTTACATTTTATTGCTAAATAGTATTCAATTTTATGGCTACCCCACATTTGTCTATACCAGTTGATAGACATTTAGGTTGTCTCCAGTTTTTAGCAGTTGTGGATAATTCTATGAGCATTTCCAAGTCTTTGGGTATGTTTTCATTTCATTTTTCTTAGTTACTTTTTTGCCACTATAATTCAGTACCCAAGATGAATGAACTTACGAAGGAAGGAAGTTTATTTTGGCTGATAGTTTTGGAGGTTCACAGTTCAAGGATGGGTAGGCCCCACTGGTTTGGCTGTCTAGGGAGGGTGGAGGATGACAATGGCAGGATGTGTGCAGAAAATGACCACATGGTGAACCAGGAAGCAGAGAGAGAGCGAGAGAGAGCATGAGTGAGCATATTTGTTGTCTGTGTAAATGTGGTCTCTACTTATAAAGCCACATATGACTTTGGGGGACCAAGCCCTTAACGTTTTGGCCTTTGGGGCATAAGCCACACTGAGCATGGATAGCTACCTAAAAGTTCAATATTTTGAATAACTGCTAAACTGCTTGCAGTGGCTGTACATATTTATATTCCTATCAACATTCTTTGAGTATTGCTGTTTCTGCCCATTCTCTTTTTTTTTATTTTTTTAACTTTTATTTAGTAAATATAAATTTCCAAAGTACAGTTAATGGATTACAACGGCTTCCCCCCCCCATAACTTCCCTCCCACTCGCACCCCTCTCATCTCCCGCTCCCTCTCCCATTCCATTCACATCAAGATTCATTTTCAATTATCTTTATATACAGAAGATCAATTTAGTATATATTAAGTAAAGATTTCATCAGTTTGCACCCACACAGAAACACAGAGTGTAAAATACTGTTTCAGTACTAGTTATAGCATTACTTCACATTGGACAACACATTAAGGACAGATCCCACATGAGGAGTAAGTACACAGTGACTCCTGTTGTTGATTTAACAATTTGACACTCTTGTTTATGGCGTCAGTAATCTCCCTAGGCTCTAGTCATGATTTGCCAAGGCTATGGAAGCCTTTTGAGTTCACCGACTTCGATCTTATTCAGACAGGGTCATAGTCAAAGTGGAAGTTCTCTCCTCCCTTCAGAGAAAGGTACCTCCTTCTTTGATGACCTGTTCTTTCCACTGGGATCTCACTCGCAGAGATCTTTCATTTAGGTTGTTGTTTGTTTGTTTTCCAGAGTGTCTTGGCTTTTCATGCCTAAAATACTCTCCTGGGATCTTCAGCCAGATCCAAATGCCTGAAGGGCTGATTCTGAGGCCAGAGTTCTGCCCATTCTCAATAGCATTTTTTGTCATATATCCATTCTACTGGGACAAAATTATTTCTCATTGTGGTTTTAATTTGTATTTCCCTAATGACTGATGGTGTGAAACATTTTATTCATACACTTATTAGCCATTCATTTATCTTCTTTGCTGAAAAATCTGCTCATAACTTTTGTCCACTTTTAAAAACGGGTTATTTGTCTTCTTATTATAAAATTTTAAGAGTTGTATATCTTGGATACAAGTCCTTTACTGTATGTGTGTTTGCAAATATTTTGTCCCAGTCTGTTGCTTTTCTTTTTGTTCTCTTAGTAATGTTTTTTTGAAATTCAAAAGTTCTGAATTTCAATAAATTCTAATTTACCATTTATTTTTCTTTTGTAGGCTTTTGGTGTTGTAGCTAAGAAATCTTAACCTAATCTAAGGTCTGATATGTGTCTTCCTATGTTTTTTTCTAGAAGTTTCATTGTTTTTCACTCTTACATTCAAGTCTATGAAAAATGTATGTGTATATCAGTTGTCCCAGCATCATTTGTTGAACATTCTTTTCCCTAATGAGTTGTTTTCAAACCTTTGTAAAAAAACTGATGGGTGGGCATCTGGCCTAGTGTGTTTTTTGTAAAAACTTTTTTTTAAGATTTATTTATTTATTTGAAAGTCAGAGTTACACAGAGAGAGGAGAGGCGGGCAAGAGAGAGAGGTCTTCCATCAGCTGGTTCACTCCCCAATTGGCTGCAACGGCTGGAGCTGCACTGATCTGAAGGCAGGAGCCAGGAGCCTCCTCTGGGTCTCTCACACAGGTGCAGGGGCCTAAGGACTTGGGCCATCTTCTACTGCTTTCCCAGGCCATAGCAGAGAGCTGGATCAGAAGTAGAGCAGCCGGGTGGTCTTGAACTGGCGCCCATATGGGATGCTGGCACTTAAGGCCAGGGCGTTCAACTGCTGCGCCACAGCGCTAGCTACTGGCCTAGTGTTTAAGATACCTGTTTCTCATATTGGAGTGCCTGGGTTTAATTCCTGTCTCTGACTGCTGATTCTAGCTTCCTGCCAATGCAGACTGTGGGAGGAAGCGGGTTATGTTCAAGCAGTTGCATCCCTGCTATCCATGTGAGAGACCTGGTTTGAGTTCCCAGCTCCTGACTTCAGCCTGGCTCAGTTCTGGCTGTTGCGGGTGTGTAGTGAACCGGAAGATGGGAGTGTGCTCTCTCGCTCTCCCCCTCCCTTTCTTTATGAATAACTTTTAAAAATTAATTGACCTTAAGTATTAGGATTTATTTCTGAACTCTCAATTCTGTTACATTGATCATTATATATGTTCTTAGGCCAGTACCACATTATCTTGATAATTGTACCTTTGTGGTAACTTTTGTAGTTGGGAAAAGAATGAGCATCCTTCAACTTTTTATTTTATGATTGTTTTAGCTATTTTAAATACCTTGCATTTCCACACAAACTTAGAGATCTCATTGACAATATTTGAAAAAGAAATTGTGCTGAAATTTTGTCAGTGATTGTGTTCAAGGTACACATCCATTTGGGGAGAATTACCATCTTAACAATATTGTCTTCCAACCCAGTAAGCAGAGTGCCTCTCCACTTATGTATATCTTTCTTAAGTTCTTGCAAATGTGCTAATATTGATCTTTGCTAAAATCACTCCTAGTTATTTTATTCTGTTGATGCTACTATAAATTAAATTATATTCTTAATTTGATTTTTGAATGGTTCATTGCTTATGTAAGGAATACAGTTTGATTTTTGTGCATTGATCTTATATCCTGTGGCCTTGATGTGTTTCTCACAGTTTTTTGTTTTCTTTTGTGGATTCCTTAGAATTTTCTATATACAAGATGATGACATATTCAAATAGGGTAGTTGTACTTCTACCTTTCCAGTCTGAATGACTTTTATTTCTTTTTCTTACCTAATTCTCCTGGATAGAACCTCCAGTATCATGTTGCATAAAAGTAGTGAGAACACATAATTTTGAATTGTTCCTGATATGAGGGGAAAACTTTCAGTCTTTACAATTAGGTATGATGTTAGCTGTGGATTTTTCAGAAATGCCCTTTTATCTGGTTGAGGAAATTTTCTTCTTAATTTGTTTCATTTTTTTTTTTTTTAATTTTGACAGGCAGAGTGGACAGTGAGAGAGAGAGACAGAGAGAAAGGTCTTCCTTTGCCGTTGGTTCACCCTCCAATGGCCGCCGCGGCCGGCGCGCTGCGGCCGGCGCAGCGCGCTGATCCGATGGCAGGAGCCAGGAGCCAGGTGCTTTTCCTGGTCTCCCATGGGGTGCAGGGCCCAAGCACCTGGGCCATCCTCCACTGCACTCCCTGGCCACAGCAGAGGGCTGGCCTGGAAGAGGGGCAACCGGGACAGAATCCGGCGCCCCGACCGGGACTAGAACCCGGTGTGCCGGCGCCGCTAGGCGGAGGATTAGCCTAGTGAGCCGCGGCGCCGGCCTCATTTTGTTTTTATCATTAAAGGGTTGTATTATGTAAAAAAATTCAGTGTCTACTGAAAACATTTATGTGGTTTTTATCTTTTTCAAATATTTTCATTAATAATTTTAGGTATGTTATTACATTGATTTCAAATATTGAGCAAAACTTGCATTCTTTAGGATAAATCTCACTTGTTCATGGTATATAAACTTTATTTTACTGGATTTGGTTTGTCGTATTTTGTTGAGGATTTTTGTGCCTATATTCACTTGGGATATTAGTTTTCTTGTAGTGTCTGACTTTGGTATTAGGGTAATACTGGCTTCATAGAATGAGTTGTGAAATGTTCTCTCTCATCCTAAATTTTGGAAGAGTTTGCAAAGGATCGCTATTAATTCTTCTTAAAATGTTTTATAGAATTAGCTAGTAACTCCTTCTGAACCCGAGTTTTTCTATGTGTAAAGTTTATTGATTTCTAATTCAATCTCTTGTTAGTAGCCTATACAGATTTTCTATTTCTTTCTGAGTCAGTTTTGGTAGTTTGTGTCATTCTAGTAATTTGTTTATTTCATGTGGGTTATCTAATTTGGTGACTCATACTTGTCTATAATATTCCCTTATAATTCTTTTATATTTCTGAAGTGGGTAGTGGTGTCCTTTCTTTCATGATTTTAGTACCTTGAGTCTTTCTTTCTTTCTTGGTTAGTCTAGTTAAAGTTTTATACATTCTGTGGATTTTTTCAAAGAACCAAATTTGGTTTTATTGATTTCATTTATTGTTTTTCTATTCTCTGAGGCAGTTAGTTACAATTAATCTTTGTTATATCCTTCTTCTGTTTGCATTGTGTTTAATTTGCCCTTCATTTTCTAGTATCTTAAGCTAGAAGTTGAGATTATTGATTGAAAATATTTCTTTTTTTAAGTAATTAAAAGTACCAACTTCCCTTTAAGTAATACTTTTGCTATAAATTTTCATTTGTGTTTATATTTTAATCTAAAAGTACTTTCTAGTTTCCCTTGAAATTTCTTTTACCTATAAGGTTTTTAGAAATATGTTGTTCCATCTCTAAATGCTTATAGATTTTCTCTTTTTTTGTTTATTTCTAATTTAACACCATTTTGGTCACAGAGTAGATTTCATATAATTTCACTCCTTTTAAATTTATTAATACTTGTTTGGTGGCCTATCATAAGTCTATCCTAGACAATTTTCTATGTACACTTAAAAATGTGCATTCAACTGCTGTTAGGTAGGGTGTTCTATCAGTTTTTGTTGGATTAATTTGGTAGAGAGCATCATTCATGTTTTTCTATGTCCTTGTTGATCTTCTGTCTAGCTTTTCTGCCCATAATTGAATGTGGGATATTAAAGTATCCAGCCATTATTGTTGCATTGTCTCCTTCTCTCTTCAGTTATGTCAGTTTTAATCTTGTGTATTCTAAGGCTCCTTTGTTAGGTGCATATTTGTTAAAAACTAACTATTCTTACTGAGTTGAACCTATTATTATAAAATGCACCTCTGACTCTAATGAGAGTTTTTGTCTTAAAGTTTATTTTTTCCACTATTAATATAACTACTTCAATCTTTTTTTTTTGGTTAGTTTGCATATCTTGTTGTGTATACTATTTGTGTATTTTCTCCATTCTTTGATTTTCAATTTATTTGAGTCTTTTAATATAAAGTATGTCTCTTGCTGACAATATATAGTTGAGCTATGTTTGATTTTATCCATTCTGTCACTTTTGGTCTTATTTGAAGTGTTTACTCCATTTACATTTACTGTGATTACTGATGAGGAAGGACTGGCTTTTGCCATTTTGCTTTCTGTTTCCTGTATGTCTTGTGTGTGTATATATATATATATATATATATATATTTGTATTTCTATTCTGTCATTACCACCTTATTTTGTGATAATTAGGTATTTTCTAATTGCTTTGTTGTTTGTTTTTCAGTACACGTCTTTCAACTTATTTGCTTAGTGGTTGCTCTATGTATTGTATTACAATTACCATCTTAAAGCAACCTAGTTCATGGGGCCAGTGCTGTGGCTCAGCAGGTTAACACCCTGTCCTGAAGTGCTGGCATCCCATATGGGCGCCGGTTCTAGTGCCAGCTGCTTCTCTTCTGATCCAGTTCTCCACTGTGGCCTGGGAAAGCAGTAGAAGATGGCCCAACTGCTTGGGCCCCTGTACCCACGCGGGAGACCGGGAAGAAGCTCCTGGCTCCTGGCTTCAGATTGGCCATTGCGGCTATCTGGGGAGTGAACCATCAGATGGAAGACACCTCTCTCTCTCTCTCTCTCTCTCTCTGTGTGTGTGTGTGTAACTCTGACTTTCAAATAAATAAATAAATAAATCCTTAAAAAAAAGGAACAGCCCTGTGAACATTGGTATGGGCAATAATTTAAAAAAAAAAAGCAATCTGGTCCAGATTAATACTATCTTAATTTCTATAGTATACAGACTATTTGCTTCAGTGTACCTCCATTCCCTCCTCATTCCTTTGTGCTAGTATTGTCATAGAAATTACACGTTTACTCATTATTAGTCCATGTACATAATTTTGTAATTATTTATTATGCAATTGTACTTTTAAAAAAGTAGGATAAGACAAAAGTTATCAAAAATACATTTGTACTGTCATTTCTCTGCCTTAACATTGGCTCTGCTTGCCCAGAGCCTTAAGGTTAGCCAGAAATGAGAGGCTAGTTAGACATATGTCAGAGCTCCTTAAACCCTACTGTGGACATCTCTCTCTAAATCTTTCTTTTCAGTTTTTGGCTAGGCTGTTGCTTGCCCACACTGGTCTAATCAACAGGCTGCTGTGATGTTAAACAGTTGCAGCTGATTGTTTCTGATGACTGTACTACAGATAGAACTTAATCTCATGGAGCAAACTGAGATCAAATAATGAAAACCCTCTATAAATGGGACTTTCCCAGGGAGCTGCGACATAAGTCAAAGAGTGACAATGTTCTGTGCATGGGACTTTTAAAGGAGCTCCAAGTCCAATCTGCCCCCTCTTGTGGCTGCATGACTGCTGTTTTTTTTTTTTTTTTTGTAGGTTTTTTATTATTATTATTTTTAGCATCTACTGGTTCTTAGTCTGCTGATTTTCAACGTGACTGGAGTTCTGGAGATGGACAAGGGAGTGGGCCAAGTTAAATATGTCATAAAGTGTTCTTACGGAGAGGTGCAACAGTTTTTCTTGAATAATTGCTCCTCAGATTGCTTTAGGCCTTTAGTTAATTTCCAGATTCCTGAAAAAGTTTATTTTTATAATTTTACTAGTATTTTCATTGCTTTTATGGAGGAATGGATTTACAGAGGTGCTCACTCTGCCATTTCGGAAGTCCCACCTGGTTAGTTTTTATTTTATTATACATGCTATTTCTTAGCTTGCTTTTCTCCATGCTTAACAATATCCCTTGAAGATTTTTCTACACCAAGTCATGCAGATCTCTGTAGTGTTGCAGCTTAATGATGAAACAGAATTTATTTAACTATGTTCTGTTGCTGAATCATTTAGTTTTTTCCCAGTTTTTTTCTATCCCAATCAATGCAATGCATACTTTTTTGAATTATCTTTTACATGTATTACAAGCATATAGGTTTGGTTCCTAAAGTGTATGTGTAGTTTTAATTTTGATTGATATTGCCAAATTTCTCTCAAAATAATTGCACTAATTATATTCTACTAATATATCCAAGTGCCTTTCTTTACATAACCTTGCCAACATGGAGAATCTTCTTAATTTTTGCTAATTTAGTAATTCAGAAAATGGTGCCTCATTCCATCAGTTCATTTATTTACCTTTGTGTAAAATTTTCTATTCAGGACCGGCACTGTGGCGTAATGGGTAAAGCCACTGCCTGCAGTGCTGGCATCTCATATGGGTGTGGTTCAAGTCCCAGCTGCTCCACTTCTTTTTTTTTTTTTTATTTTTTTTTTAAACTTTTATTTAATGCATATAAATTTCCAAAGTACGACTTATGGATTACAATGGCTTTCCCCCCATACCGTCCCTCCCACCCACAACCCTCCCCTTTCCCACTCCCTCTCCCCTTCCATTCACATCAAGATTCATTTTCGATTATCTTAATATACAGAAGATCAGCTTAGTATACATTAAGTATGGATTTCAACAGTTTGCTCCCACACAGAAACATAAAGTGAAAAATAATAGATGATTTTTTAAAATGATGATGAAATCAGAGCAGACCTATTGTCATGTTTAATCCCAGTGAGAGTCAAGTTGGGAATTGATAATTTCTTTTTTTTTTTTTTTTTTTTTTTTTTTTTTACAGAGGATCAGTTTAGTATGCATTAAGTAAGGATTTCAACAGTTTGCACCCTCATAGAAACACAAAGTGAAATATATTGTTTGAGTACTCGTTATAGCATTAAATCTCAATGTACAGCACATTAAGGATAGAGATCCTACATGAGGAGTAAGTGCACAGTGACTCCTGTTGTTGACTTTACCAATTGACACTCCTGTCTATGGCATCAGTAATCTCCCTATGCTCCGGTCATGAGTTTCCAAGGCTATGGAAGCCCTCTGAGTTCTCCGACTCTTATCTTGTTTAGACATGGTCATAGTCAAAGTGGAGGTTCTCTCCTCCCTTCAGAGAAAGGTACCTCCTTATTTGATGACCTGTTCTTTCCACTGGGATCTCACTCGCAGAGTTCTTTTGCCAGAGTGTCTTGGCTTTCCATGCCTGAAATACTCTCATGAGCTTTTCAGCCAGCTCCAAATGCCTTTAGGGCTGATTCTGAGGCCAGAGTGCTATTTAGGACATCTGCCATTCTATGAGTCTGCTGAGTATCTCACTTCCCATGTTGGATCACTCTCCCCTTTATTTACTCCATCAGTTAGCGTTAGCAGGTACTAGACATGTCTATGTGCTCCCTTTGACTCCCAGTCCCTTCACCATGACCAACTGTGAACTGAAACTGATCACCTGGAACAGTGAGATGGCATTGGTACATGCCACCTCGATGGGATTGAATTGGAATCCCCTGGTATGCTTCCAACTCCACCACTTGGGGCAAGTCAGCCTGAGCATGTCCCAAATTATACATCTCTTCCCTCTCCCATTCCCACCACCATGTTCAACAGGGATCACATTTCAGTTAATTTTCAACACTTAAGAATAACTGTGCATCAATTACAGATCTAAACCAGTCATATTAAGTAGAACATATAAAAAAAACTACTAAGAGGGATAATGTATTTAGTTGTTCATTAACAGTCAGGGCTATGCTGATCAAGCCACCATTTCCCATAGTGTCCACCTCACTCCAACAGGTTTCCCTCTTGGTGTTCAGTCAGTCGTCACCGATCAGGGAGAACATATGGTATTTGTCCCTTTGGGACTGGCTTATTTCACTCAGCATGATGTGTTCCAGATTCCTCCATTTTGTTGCAAATGACTGGATTTCGTTGTTTCTTACTGCGGTATAGTATTCTAAAGAGTACATATCCCATAATTTCTTTATCCAGTCTATCGTTGATGGGCATTTAGGTTGGTTCCAGGTCTTAGCTATTGTGAATTGAGCTGCAATAAACATTAGGGTGCAGACCTCTTTTTTGTTTGCCAATTTAAATTCCTTTGGGTAAATTCCAAGGAGTGGGATGGCTGGGTCGAACGGTAGGGTTATCTTCAGGTTTCTGAGGAATCTCCAGACTGACTTCCATAGTGGCTTGACCAGTTTGCATTCCCACCAACAGTGGGTTAGTGTCCCTTTTTCCCCACATCCTCGCCAGCATCTGTTGTTGGTAGATTTCTGCATGTGAGCCATTCTAACCGGGGTGAGGTGAAACCTCATTGTGGTTTTGATTTGCATTTCCCTGATTGCTAATGACCTTGAACATTTTTTCATGTGCCTGTTGGCTATTTGGATTTCCTCTTTTGAAAAATGTCTATTGAGGTCCTTGGCCCATCTCTTAAGTGGGTTGTTGGTTTTGTTTTTGTGGAGTTTCTTGATCTCTTTGTAGATTCTGGTTATTAACCCTTTGTTTGTTGCATAGTTTGCAAATATTTTTTCCCATTCTGTCGGTTGTCTTTTCACTCTCCTGACTGTTTCTTTTGCAGTACAGAAACTTCTCAATTTGATGCAATCCCAATAGTTGATTTTGGCTTTGACTGCCTGTGCCTCCCGGGTCTTTTCCAGAAATTCTTTGCCTGTGCCAATATCTTGAAGGGTTTCTCCAATGTTCTCTAGTAACTTGATGGTGTCAGGTCGTAGATTTAGGTCTTTAATCCATGTGGAGTGGATTTTTGTGTAAGGTGTAAGGTAGGGGTCTTGCTTCATGATTCTGCACGTGGAAATCCAATTTTCCCAGCACCATTTATTGAATAGACTGTCCTTGCTCCAGGAATTAGTTTTAGATCCTTGATCAAATATAAGTTGGCTGTAGATGTTTGGGTTGATTTCTGGTGTTTCAATTCTGTTCCATTGGTCTATCCATCTGTTTCTGTACCAGTACCATGCTGTTTTGATTACAACTGCCCTGTAGTATGTCCTGAAATCTGGTATTGTGATGCCTCCAGCTTTGTTTTTGTTGTACAGGATTGCTTTAGCTATTCGAGGTCTCTTGTGCCTCCATATAAATTTCAGCACCATTTTTTCCAGATCTGAGAAGAAGGTCTTCGGTATCTTGATTGGTATTGCATTGAATCTGTAAATTGCTTTTGGGAGAATGGACATTTTGATGATATTGATTCTTCCAATCCATGAGCATGGAAGATTTTTCCATTTCTTGGTATCCTCTTCTATTTCTTTCTTTAAGGTTTTGTAATTTTCATCATAGAGATCTTTAACGTCTTTGGTTAAGTTTATTCCAAGGTATTTGATTGTTTTTGTAGCTATTGTGAATGGGATTGATCTTAGAAGTTCTTCCTCAGCCATGGCATTGTCTGTGTATACAAAGGCTGTTGATTTTTGTGCATTGATTTTATACCCTGCTACTTTGCCAAACTCTTCTATGAGTTCCAATAGTCTCTTAGTAGAGTTCTTTGGGTCCTCTAAATAAAGAATCATGTCATCTGCAAAGAGGGATAGTTTGAGCTCTTCCTTCCCAATTTGTATCCCTTTAATTTCTTTTTCTTGCCTAATAGCTCTGGCTAGAACCTCCAGAACTATATTGAATAGCAGTGGTGAGAGTGGGCATCCCTGTCTGGTTCCAGATCTCAGTGGAAATGCTTCCAACTTTTCCCCATTCAATAGGATGTTGGCTGTGGGTTTATCATAGATTGCTTTGATTGTATTGAGGAATGTTCCTTCCAAACCCAGTTTGCTTAGAGTTTTCATCATGAACGGGTGTTGTATTTTATCAAATGCTTTCTCGGCATCTATTGAGATAATCATATGGTTTTTCTTCTGCAGTCTATTAATGTGGTGTATCACATTGATTGTCTTGCGCACATTAAACCATCCCTGCATACCAGGGATAAATCCCACTTGGTCTGGGTGGATGATCTTTCTGATGTGTTGTTGCATTCTATTGGCGAGAATTTTATTGAGGATTTTTGCATCTATGTTCATCAGGGATATTGGTCTGTAATTCTCTTTCAGTGCTGCATCTTTTTCCGGCTTAGGAATTAAGGTGATGCTGGCTTCATAGAAAGAATTTGGGAGGACTCCCTCTTCTTCGATTGTTCTGAATAGTTTGAGAAGAATTGGAGTTAGTTCTTCTTTAAACGTCTGGTAGAATTCAGCAGTGAATCCATCTGGTCCTGGGCTTTTCTTTGTTGGGAGGGCCTTTATTACTGTTTCAATTTCTGTCTCAGTTATGGGTCTGTTTAGGTTTTCGATGTCTTCCTGGTTCAATTTAGGCAGGTTGCATGTGTCCAGGAATCTATCCATTTCTGATAGGTTTCCCTGTTTGCTGGCATACAAGTCCTTGTAGTAATTTCTGATGATTCTTTTTATTTCTGTGGTGTCTGTTGTTACATTTCCTTTTTCATCTCTGATTTTATTGATTTGGGTCTTTTCTCTTCTTTTTTTAGTTAGTTGGGCCAATGGGGTGTCAATTTTGTTTATTTTTTCAAAAAACCAGCTCTTCGTTTGGCTGATTTTTTGTAATGTTTTTCTTGATTCAATCCTGTTGATTTCTTCTCTGATTTTAATTATTTCTCTTCTCCTACTAGATTTGGGTCTGATTTGCTGTAGGTTTTCTAGATCCTTGAGGTGAATTGAAAGCTCATCTATTTGGTGTCTTTCCAATTTCTTGATGTAGGCACCTATTGATATAAACTTTCCTCTTAACACTGCTTTTGCTGTGTCCCATAAGTTTTGGTATGTTGTGCTGTTATCCTCATTTACTTCCAGAAAGTTTTTGATTTCTCTTTTGATTTCTTCTATGACCCATTGTTCATTCAGGAGCATGTTGTTCAATCTCCATGTGTTTGCGTATGCTCTAGGGATTCCTGAGTTGGTAATTTCCAACTTCATTCCTTTATGGTCTGAGAAGCTGCATGGTATGATTCTAATTCTTTTGAATTTGCTGAGACTCGCTTTATGGCCTAGTATGTGGTCAATCCTAGAGAAGCTTCCATGTACTGCTGAGAAGA
Organism: Oryctolagus cuniculus; assembly: GCF_051225735.1. Taxonomy (NCBI): domain Eukaryota; kingdom Metazoa; phylum Chordata; class Mammalia; order Lagomorpha; family Leporidae; genus Oryctolagus; species Oryctolagus cuniculus. Next base: position 91,667,258 of record NC_142888.1, read on the forward strand.
ATGTAAAATCTTTAGCTGTAGGATTGAAAGTTCTGTATATATCTGTTAGATCCATTTGGGCTATAGTGTCGTTTAAATCTACTGTATCCTTGTTGATCTTCTGACCGGATGATCTGTCTATTTCTGAGAGTGGAGTATTGAAGTCCCCCAGTACTACTGTATTGGGGTCTAAGTCTCCCTTTAAGTCCGTTAATAAATCTTTTAGATAAACTGGTGCCCTGTAGTTAGGTGCATATACATTGATAATTGTTATATCTTCCTGTTGAATTGATCCCTTAATCATGATATAGTGTCCCTCTTTGTCTCTCTTAACAGTTTTGGTGGTAAAGTTTATGTTGTCCGATATTAAGATGGCTACGCCCGCTCTTTTTTCATTTCTGTTGGCATGGTATATCTTTTTCCAGCCTTTCACTTTCAGTCTGTATGGATCTTTGTTGGAAAGATGTGTTTCTTGTAAGCAGCAAATAGATGGGTTTTGTTCCTTAACCCAATCAGCCAATCGGTGTCTTTTAACTGGACAGTTCAGGCCATTCACGTTCAAAGTGACTAATGATAAGTGGTAACTTTGCCCTGCCATTTGCCAAAGATAAGTTCTAATATATGCTTTGAATTCCCTGTGATCTTTTGCTGTGAGCTTTCCTTCCTTGGTTTCCTTCCTTTACCTTCTTTCATATTGATGACCGTGTTTCTGTGTTTCTGTGTGTAACACATCTTTAAGCATCTTTTGCAGGGCTGGACGAGTGGCAACAAATTTTTTCAATTTCTGTTTGCAATGAAAAGTCTTTATTTCACCTTCATTCACAAATGATAGCTTTGCAGGATATAATATTCTGGGCTGGCAGTTGTTCTCTCTTAGTACCTGGGCTATATCTCGCCATTCCCTCCTAGCTTTTAGAGTTTCTGATGAGAAGTCAGCTGTGAGTCTGATTGGAGATCCTCTGAGAGTAATCTGACGTTTCTCTCTTGCACATTTTAGGATCTTTTCTTTATGTTTCACTGTGGAGAGTTTAATTACAACGTGTCGTGGTGAGGATCTCTTTTGGTCATGTTTATTAGGGGTTCTGTGGGCTTCCTGTACTAGGATTTCTCCGTCCTTCTCCAAACCTGGGAAATTTTCTGCTAATATCTCACTAAAAAGGCCTTCTAATCCTTTCTCCCTCTCCATGCCTTCAGGAACTCCTAGAACCCGAATGTTGGGTTTTTTAATAGTATCCTGAAGATTCCCGACAATATGTTTCAGATTTCTAATTTCCTCTTCTTTTCTTTGGTCTGACTGTATCCTTTCCTGTTCTCTGTCTTCTAAGTCCGATATTCTCTCTTCTGCTTCACCCATTCTGTTTGTAAGGCTCTCTATTGTGTTTTTCATTTGATCTATTGAATTCTTCACTTCAGTCACTATCACAGTTTCCTGTTGTACTAGTTGTTTCGTTTCATTTTGATTCCTCCTTAATATTTCATTTTCACGAGAGAGATTTTCTATCTTGTCCATTAAGGATTTGTGTAGTTCCAGAATTTGTTTTTGAGAACTTCTTAATGTTCTTATCAATTTTTTGAGATCTGCTTCTTGCATTTCTTCTATGTCATCATCTTCATAATCTTGAATTGGGGTGTCTTTTTCATTTGAGGGCGTCATGGTGACTTCCTTGTTTTTATTACCTCGGTTTTTGCGTTTGTTATTTGGCATATTGGAGATATTTGGTTTCTTCACTGTGGTGCTTTTTCTTGTTATACTATGACTCTAGATTAAGTGGACTATCTGTTTTTGATGGAGCCTTAGGGCTTGAGATGGGTGTGGCCTGAGAGCTCTGTTTGGTGTGCCAAAGGTGACACTCCCAGGTTAGGCGTGGTAAATCTCTCTCTCTCTCTCTTTTTTTTTTTTTGATTCAAAATCCAGCTCTCTGCTATGGTGTGAGAAAGCAATAGAAGATGGCCCAAGTCCTTGGGCCCCTGTACCTGTGTGAGAGACCCGGAGGAAGCTCCTGGCTCCCACCTTTGGATTGATGCAGCTTCAGCCATTGTGGCCATCTGGTAAGTGAACCAGTGGGTAGAAGACCTCTCTCTGTCTCTCTCTCTGCCTCTGCCTCTGCCTCTCTGTAACTCTGCCTTTCAAATAAATAAATAAATAAATCTTTTTAAAAACTATTCAACTCACACATGGTCTGGAAGGTCTTTTGCATGGAGACTTTGTTGAAGCAAGAGGAGAAGCAAAAGCCATTTTAGCATTTTAGATGTGGGGAATATCACAGAGCATGCCCTATTACCAATTCCTAATGGTTTGGGAAATCAGTCTGGGCATAATCCCTGCTGTTACCGTTGCTTCATGGATTTGGGTAACTGTACACTATCACTGTTCATGCTGATTATTGGGAAAATGGAGTTGTATATTCTGGAATTTGACACAATGCCTCAGGATGTAAATGTAGCCCCCTCATATACGAATTACTCTGGGGCACTGATAAACCTTGACTAACTTACAGTTATTCACAAACATTTTATCTTATTTAAAAATTTTTTTTATTTGAAAGGCAGAGTTACAGAGAGAAGGAGGAGCAGAGAGAGGATTTTTTAATCTCTTGGTTTACTCTCCCAGTTGGCTGCAAATGGTCAGAGATGGGTCAGGCCAGGTCTCTCACATGGGTGGCAGGGAGCCAAGTACTTGGGTTACCATCTGCTAACTTCCCAGGCACATTATCAGGGAGCTGGACCAGACGTGGAGCAGTCAGGACTCCAAACAGCCCTCACATGGGATGCTGGCATTGCAGGTAACTGCTTAACCTGCTGTGCTATGATGTCTGCTCCTCACATTTAGCTAGCTACTGGAATCCTTTTTCTTTCACATTTGCACCTAGAAAGACTTGCAAATGCTCTGGGCTTATGGATTGTTAGGTAGAGGGCATGAGAAAATACTGTGGGTCCAGGTTGTTTTAAAAGTATTTTATGAGTGAAGCAAACAGTGATGTTCAAAGGGAAGTTTTTAGACAGGGAAGAACTTACAGGTCTACAGTTGAAGACCTGATATAACTAAATGCCAGACAAAGTTCAGTTATATTTATTATGACAGCTTTAAAGAAGACACCTCTCTTGTCTAGACTGATGTCTTCAACTGTGTGTGTTGTCTTTTGGGTGCTAGCATGGTTTCCAAAAGCTATGCCAAGTTTGCATAACACTCTGTTCTTTTATATCCCTATACATGGAAACTCACAGGCTGTGGATATTATCCTCCTCAAATCAAAGCCAGTATATAAAGGAGTTGAGTAGAAACCCAGGGATTGGGGTGCTGGGGCAGCTTGGAGGATGAGCAGAGGTTTTAGTATTCTGCTGCCATGGACTCGTTGTTAACCTTGGAAAAGTTGCTTACTTAATGCCTCAGCTTCTAAATCTCTAAAGTGAGGCAATGAATTAGCTGGGAACACAGAGGCCATTATAAAAGCATTACAGTGAGTCTTACTGTGATCACACTATTCAGGGAAACTGAACTTGATCAAAGAAGCCACTGGTAAAGGGCTATAACTTTTAAATCATTTTCACTTCTCACAATAATTTTATAATGCAGTGAGTGAAATAAAAATTATATAGTCACCAAGAAAAAAAACAAAATATATTCCCTTTGAAGTACAGATAATATAGCCTAGTGGTTAAGTGCATGTGTTTTGGAGCCAGACTGCCTGCCTTCATATCTTGGCTCTGCCACTTACTAGGGTGTGTGACCTTGGGAATGTCTCCATTTCTTTATTTGTAAAATGAGAGCAATAATAGTTCCTACTTTATCCTCAAGATTGCTATAATGATTGAATTAGTTAATGTAAGAAAAGTACTGGGCAAATAGTAAGCATGCAATAAATGTTAGCCATTATTATTGTTATTATTCATTGAAAATGCTCTCTTTCTCTCAGATACTGAACAGGAGCCAGTAAGACAGGTAGAGATGGCTGGTATGAGGACAAGGACACCAATAAGAACAGGAGGCTTTCCTCCAGTCCCAGCAGGTTCAGCAGAGTTCTGATGGTGTTGCTGGCATAATAGTAATTGTTCTGATCATACTTATCAGTGTGTTTTGTGAAAATGTATCAATGTTATGCAACATGTATTTGTTGGACTGCTTGCAACACAATCACCAGGGCAGGGAAGAATTGATAAAATGCTAATTCCTGAGCTTCACTCGAAAGCTACAGAATCAGAATTTCTGGACTTTGGAGTTGAGACTGTATGCTGTTAACCAGCATACCAGGAGCTTCTGATGGAAACTAAAACTTGCAAACCCCTGGACTAAGGTATATTTAGATATGGTATGGCCAGAACACATTAAGCAGCGAGTAACACTGACAATGATATCAAATATTAAGCCATATTCAGTTTGGGCCTGAAGCTCCATCGCCTTCGCTTGCTTCTGCTCTCAGGCTATAATCTTGTGTTGTAATTTTTGAACTCAGACGACAAGATATCCTGTTTCCTGGCACAGTAAACACATTTTTAATTCCTAGTTCTGTGAGGCCTTTGTCGAATACATTTTTGATGCTGGCTGTAGCTCTTGATTTTACCAGTAGAGAGCACAGTCAGTCTATTGATCTTAAGCTTTTTATAACAAAGAAGGCTGAGATGGTTTTTCTCTCTTTTAGTATGGAAATCTTATCCTCCTCGTTGGATAGTAAGACACAAGGGCCACTTCTGTGTGGGGTAGGAATGTGACCCTCAGGGTGGGATTGCTCATTTTTCAAAGATGACATAGAAGGAAACCCATCTCAACCTTTTATATCTGAAAAATGTGGTCTCCTGGACACAGCACTCCGTGAAATGAAACAGGGCCCTTTTTTCCCAAGCAATGTGCACTCCAATCGAGTGCTTTGGAATAGGGTGTGAAAAGTAGGGAAATGTTGTAGGAAAAATTATGTGATGTTGAATTGCTCTATTTTGAAAACAATGTGCTTTGGCATGTAGAATTGGACACCTGGAGGGAAATGCTTGAACACCTGATGAAAGATAAATTTCAGTTTTCTGCAGGTATGAGAGATTTTCTTTCTCAGCTCCAGCAGGCCAGTTATTATCATCCAAAAGGAAACTGGAAGGGCAAGGGTTTGGGGGCTTCGGGGGAAAGCTAAACTTACATCAGTTTTCCCTACTACTCAACTATCAAAATATCTGAGACTATAACAGTAATACTCTCAAATGAAAGTCTTTCTCAGTGTTTTCTGTACTACTTTCTGTACTACTTTTTATAAACTCAAAGAGAAGGGTTAGCTCATTAATAAAATGTAGACACTGGGAAAACAGGTTTCAGAATAAAAAATTTAGACTGAGTATCGGATCAGCACGCTGCGCCAGCCACAGTGTGGCGGCCATTGGAGGGTGAACCAACAGCAAAGGAAGACCTTTCTCTCTGTCTCTCTCTCTCACTGTCCATTCTGCCTGTCCAAAAAAAAAAAAAATTCTGTGAAGCAGTTTCTCAGTCCTTGAAGTGAGCTTCATTCTCAAGATGCCTAAATGTAAACCTGGTCACTGGGGAATGTTGGTTAATATTTATTGAGTGTCCACAATGGATGTGCTGTAGGGAATCAGCTTGTGTTGGCTGGCCTGAAGACTGTGAACAAGTTTCAAATGTTTATAGTTTTTTCTTTATTTTTTTCTCTGGTGGCTTAAATAGTCATCATAGTTTCTCTGAATATAAAGGTTTATAGTCTTAGGATTGGTCTGTAAATTGGTTACAGCATTTTGTATCTCCAAAGCTGTGTTCATTGGGATGACGGATGAGATCCACGGATGGTAAAAAATAAAAATGAAGATTTAAAAAAATAAGTGGATTACTGGCTACTTGAAAGAAAAGGGAAATTTCCCTGGGTGACAGCAAAATAGAACTTGTTTTTTCTGGCCTTAAGAGTCTCACATCTGCTCTGTGCATGTGTCGTGAAATGTACTTTGCTCTGCTGGGCACATTTTGATTACCCATAATGTAGAAGATGAACTTTCTCTAGTCCATTTGAATCTGTCAAAACAAAACCTCTTTAATGAATAACATTAATTTGATAAAGGTCTTACTCCAAAAACTAATGGAGATTTTTGGAAAGAAAAACCTGTCTCTGTGCTTTTCTTCAAAATGGTGCTCTATTTTGATTCAAGAGCAAGAGCTGTGGTTATTTGAAAAAAAAAAAAAAAAAACTTTCTCTCTCCTTTTTCTATGCAGTTCTCAATACCTTAGCAGCATTTTCTCCCTTTGCTGGTAAAACTGAAAAACAAATGAATGCCTTGAAAAAGGTGATAGGCCTGCGCCGCGGCTCACTAAGCTAATCCTCCGCCTTGCGGCGCCGGCACACCGGGTTCTAGTCCCGGTCGGGGCTCCAGATTCTGTCCCGGTTGCCCCTCTTCCAGGCCAGCTCTCTGCTGTGGCCAGGGAGTGCAGTGGAGGATGGCCCAAGTGCTTGGGCCCTGCACCCCATGGGAGACCAGGATAAGTACCTGGCTCCTGCCATCGGATCAGCGCAGTGCGCCGGCCGCGGTGGCCATTGGAGGGTGAACCAACGGCAAAAGGAAGACCTTTCTCTCTGTCTCTCTCTCTCTCACTGCCCACTCTGCCTGTCAAAAAAAAAAAAAAAAGGTGATAGTAAATGGAATTGTTTGACTTGTGAGATACTACCTTTGATATGATATATAGACTACAGCAAGTTCATACGATTGTATCAACCTATATATAAGAAGTCAATATGCTGCAAAATTGTGAAGTAAGCAAAGTTAGTTTTGTTTCCTTCTCTGTCCTCAGTTTTTGAACAGGAGTGCCTTGAATTCATGGGGTTCCGTAGATACTTTCCCTAAAGAGAGAATTTTTGATTCTCTTTACTTATGACCTCATTCTTCACAGAAAAAAATTGTCATAAACTGATTTGTTGTCATATGAGCACTTAATATGTTTGTTTAATTGTTACTGTTTTACCACTTTCTGAGTGACATATTTGCATTTAACAGGAATTTGGAGAGATGGCAACTTAGTACAAAAGGGTAGCTTTTCATTTATTTGTTTATATTTTAACTGACACATTAAAAATGTACATATTTATAGTATACAGTGTGACTTTTTAAAAAGATTAATTTATTTAAAGGCAGAATTAGAGAAAGAGAGAGAGAAGAGAGAAAGAGAAATGGAGATATCTTCCATCCACTGGTTCACTCCCCAGATGGCTACAATTGTCTGGGCTGAGCCAGGCCAAATCCAGGAACCAGAAGCCAGGAACTTCTTACTTGGGCCATCTTGTGCTGCTTTCCTAGGCACATTATCAAGGAGTTGGATCATAAGTAGAGCATCCAGGACTTGAACCGGTACCCGTATGGGATACCAGTGCTATAGGCAGTGGCTTAACCCACTGCACCATAGTGTCAGCCACATGAAGGTAACTGTTAAACAGGGACTCTAGATCCTCTGACAAATTACTGAATGTTGCCAAGATTTCCAGTTAGCCTCTTCAGTAAGTCTTCTCACCTTTTTCCTTAGTAACAGAATTTTTATTTCATTTGTGGTGATGCTGCACCCAGAAACAAGACTATTACTAGTCTCCTCTCAATCTGCATTTAACCACGTGACTCAGTTCAGGCTTATGACATGTAAGTGGGCGTCTCCTTGAAGGATAGGGCATGGCCTTCTGTGCTACCTGCATGTAATGGCTAAACTAGAGGTATTGTAGGTTATACTGTGACCTTGAAGATGGAAAACACATACTGAGGATGGAAAACAGATGGTGCTTGGGTCAGTTGATTGGACAACCTGGACTACCTACACTTCTACTTTGTTTAAATTACATATTTTGGGATTTTTCTTGTATATACAGCTGAACTTGATCCTAAAGACAGAGTAAGACACATATCTTTGGGAAATCATGGCTTTGCAGATCTCTCAGCATAATTGGTAGGCTGATTCTGAAAAAACCGTCACAGTTTGTTTTTGCGAGAAAGAAGTTTGGGAAGTTCTTGTTCTCTTGAATCCTTCTTAAAAGGTTCTGTCTTATGCTTAATTTTTTTTGACAGGCAGAGTGGACAGTGAGAGAGAGAGAGACAGAGAGAAAGGTCTTCCTTTGCCGTTGGTTCACCCTCCAATGGCCGCCGTGGCTGGCGTGCTGCAACCGGCGCATGGCGCTGATCCGAAGGCAGGAGCCAGGTGCTTCTCCTCGTCTCCCATGGGGTGCAGGGCCCAAGCACTTGGGCCATCCTCCACTGCACTCCCTGGCCACAGCAGAGAGCTGGACTGGAAGAGGGGCAACCGGGACAGAATCCGGCGCCCCGACCGGGACTAGAACCCGGTGTGCCAGCGCCGCTAGGTGGAGGATTAGCCTATTGAGCCGCGGCGCCGGCCGCTTAATTGTTTATAAGGCATAGATGCTATCATGTCAAATATGTTGTGAATGACTAGGCAACAAAGAACATAGCCCATGTCCTATCTGCCTTGCCACAGTGTCTACCAGGGTGCTTATCTTGTTGATTATATTAGTGTGTAACAGTTACCTTAGATTGACATGCCCTGGTAGGAAGAAACTCTCAAAGAGAAAAGTAATTTGGAGGAACAGGAAATGTAAAAGGTCAACCACAAACCATTCTGATTTCAGCATGATATGATTTAGCATAACCAAACAGCAAAAGCTATTATTGGGAGCATGAGGAATTTACATCACAGTGGTTTGCCAGATACACAAGGCTAGAGCACCATTGCTCTTTGAACAGGCACTCCCCCACCCTCAAGAAAGGATACCTGTGGATACAGTGAATTTGTGAGTAGGCAGGCCACCTGAGCCCCTTTGCAAAACAAACAAGCTCAAATCCCTGTGTTCTGTTTCTAGAGAGCCACACTACTGCTTTTCCACTGCAGTGCTCAGCTGTGCCTAGGGCCTACATCCAAAATCTCCTGCCATTGGTAGGTGTCTTGCTCTTGGCTCACTGATGACGACAAGGGTGTGAGCTTGAAATATGTTTTAGTAGCCAACATCTCTCTAAGTCTAGCAGAAATACTGCTGTTTATGGAGAAGTCAGCATGGCAAATGGTAGCATTAGCAGGGAATGATAAAATATAAACAATATGTTAATATCATTGTCAGAGATCATTTCAACACTGTGGAGGTGCTGGGTGTTTTTTGTTGTTGTTGTTGCTTGAAGAATTTATTGAGGCTTGGGCCCTTGTTCAATCTGTCTCTGTGAGCCACTTTAGTAAGGATAATAGGACTGAATGTGAAGTAAAAGAAAGAACAGAAAGATAGGCAAATGGAATCCAAATCTCAAAGCAGCAAGTAGAAAAGTGACTATTCACTTACTGGGCTACAAATGCCAGAATTGAATATTGATATAAATAAATTGTCAAGGCAGTTATTGGGTAAGTAGCTTTCATGCAAATTGATTTAACATACTCAAAGAGACTTAGGAGCAGGCCTTTGGAATGCCAGGGATAATATATTTTGTGTGTACATTCATACCTGATTTTTAATATGGAACCACTTTTCTTTCTTGTTAGAGAACAGCATGCTGTCAGCAAAATTAAGCCCCAGAATGAAACTTCTTCATAAAAGGAAAGCCAAAATGAAATCATTTTTAAGGGTATAAATAAAATAGATCCACGCGTTTCCTGACAGCCTGAATGAGAAGGTCCATATTTATCTCAGTAAGCTTTCAGCGTTAGACTTTAGGAGCCAAAGTGACAGTTTTGGACTCAGCCAGACAGTGAGCCTTATATATAAAGATTCAAAATAGATTTCCTTTGCCCCTGGTCCTGCCAGAGATCCATTTTAGGTGTGCAGGAAGGCTCTGAGCACACTAATGCATAGTGTTCTTATGCTGAGTAGGAGCAATGGATGCCTTTGCCACACCTAACATACCTTGCTTGGAATTTAGATCCCCAAAGAATCTGAAAGGTAATATGATATTTCTTGTGATTTCACAGCAAATGTGCTTTTTGCCTTTTTTTTCTCTTTTATACAAAGAATCATTGAAAATTGAGATGAAAATGCAAAAAGCTTGCATTGTATAATCGAAATAGATCATTAAGCTGTGGGCAACCATGGATACTTCTCATTATTCTGGTATTACAGGAATTCCTCATTCTTGTAGAAATTGTTAAAAGATGAGGAATACAAAAATGGACTTAAGTAAGATTTTTCCTCTCAAAGCCAACTTTTTGTAATAATAGTCTGAAGAACTTTGTAGCTGTGCTCTTTTATAGCTTCCTCGTTTTCTTCTAGCTTCGTTCCCTGTTTCTTTCTCACTGCTTTTGATCAAGAAAAGATTTAGGGGTGGGTGTTTTGTGCAGCAGGTAAGATGCCGCTTGTGATGCTCACTCTCCATATCGGAGTGCTTGGGTTCGAATCCCAGCTTTGCTTCCTATTCCAGCTTCCTGCTTATGTGCATTTTGGGAGGTAGCAGGTGATGGCTCAAGCCCTTGGGCTCCTGTCACCCAATTAGGAGACTTGGATATAGTTCTAAGCTCCTGGCTTCAGCCTGGTCCAGCCCTGGCTGCTGTGGGCATTTGGGCAGTAAGTCAACAGATGTAAGATCTCTGTCTCTCCACCTTCCTTTATTTATTATAAATAAATAACATGGAAAACAAAATAGTTATTAAAAACGTTTAAAGGCTACCAATATATATTAGCTATTGTACTGGCTCCTATAAGGGGCAAAATAGAGAATATGGGCACTCTGCCTTATTAACTTGCACGTTAAAATCATACATAAAGGGTCTGTGCATTGAGCAATATGTTAACTTATATGGACAAAGGATGAAGCGAAGAGGATTGAAAGTTTCATACTTAAGTAAGAGGGAAATGGGCTTTAAGAATATGCTCAAATTAGCAAAACACAACTCCACAAAGGAGATGGGATGACTAGGGAAATGGAGCTATAAGTTAAAGTGCTCAAGAAAAAACCCAGGGGGTGGGTAAGGCAGTAGGAAGAGAAAAGGGATGTGACGTGGAAGTTTAGAGTGGTTCTGAGTGAGGATATTTTGAATGAATGCAAGTGAGGACTGATTCTTATTGCAGTATATAGCTATTACAGACTCTCAGGAAAGGAAATGACAACAATAACATCTATAAGTGAAAAATAAACTTTGTGTAAAAGCATTTATGTTAGCTTCAGTCTAAAATCTGGGAACTTAAGCAGGGAGGAAATTGCAACAGCTGAGCTAAGAAATAACCTGTGGCTTGGACCATAAGCACGATTGAGGGATGGTTTAGGAGGGAGAGTTGTGAGTATTTGGCAAGAGACTGAAGTGGAGGGCAAGGATATATGAAAATTACTTCAAGGTTTCTGGCTTAGGAGGTCAGAGTTACTTTGATGTAGTTCCTTGGGAGGGCAGAAGGAAGAGAGGCTGTTCTAGGATCACTGAGGTTGAGCTGAGGGGAGTATGAGGCTTGCTACAGAGTCTCCACACAGGACTCAAACCTAGGGCAAAAAAGTTATGGCAGGAGAGAGATACTTTTCTCCTTTCCAACCTGGCCTGGGCCTAAGTTGAAGTGACAGATGAGTATGTTCGGATTTGTTGATTTGTGTTATTGTTTCCCCTACCATGGGATGGTTTGAATGATTCTTTAAGCACGTCTTTGTATTTTTGTTTGAATTCAAGGTCTGCCTCATTATTAATAAGATCACACTTTGTGAAAGCATTTGAGATTAAAGTATTTCATTTGAAAAAAACGTTTCCTGAATTAAAAGAATATGATTATGGGGGCCGGCGCCGTGGCTCACTTGGTTAATCCTCCGCCTGCAGCGCTGGCATCCCATATGAGCACCGGGTTCTAGTCCCGGTTGCTCCTCTTCCAGTCTAGCTCTTTGCTGTGGCCTGGGAGGGCAGTGGAGGATGGCCCAAGTGCTTGGGCCCTGCACCTGCACGGGAGACCAGGAGGAAGCACCTGGCTCCTGGCTTCAGATCTGTGCAGCATGCCGGCCTTAGCGGCCATTTGGGGGGTGAACCAGTGAAGGAAGGCCTTTCTCTCTCTCCCTCTCACTGTCTAGCTCTGCCTGTCAAATAAAAAAAAGAATATGATTAGGAACTCTGAGCCTGAAAATGTATTAGGAAATCATCTGTACCTGTGTGTGTGTGTGTGTATGTATGTATGTATGTAGGGGGTTCATGCATATGGATATAGCACATACAACTGTAGTTAGATATGTAAAAGTGCCTATATTTGGGCTTATATATTTAGGGAGCATTATCTTTTCATTGGAAATAGCTTTTCCTTTATTAGCGGCCCTCCCACCCCCAGAGTGTTGCATATATGATATACCAAAGACTACAAGGATTTGAATGTTTCAAGAATTTAAAGTTATTATCTGGTCTTTTTTTAAAAAAAGCTGTTAAAATGAATAATTTATCTTTAAAAATGATAGACTATCACAAAGTCCATATAACCTTAAATTAATTTAATAACTTTCTATTCAGCTGTAAATTAATGCCTGCTGTGATAAGCAAAGCACTCCAAAATGATAAGATGTTTTCTAAGTTATCAATAAAAAAGAAAATATTTTCAGTGATGTGCATTATTAGATATATTTTCTTCTCTCATTCTGTGAAAATTGATAACCCAAGTGTGGCATGTATACTAATTATTAATTAATGGCTGGCTAAGCTTAACTCAGTCTTAGGTATAATCCTGTCTATTATTTTCTCAACTGTTATGTAGGGGGAAATGACTTCTGACCTACAGGCATTTTGGTCAAGATTTTATTTGAAAATACTTTTCTGACAGAAGGTTCCAGACAGATATTTTTATGACACAATAATTTTGAAGTCAAGCAATGAATGAAGGATGATATGTTCAAATGAAACTAGAAGGGGTGACGGATTAGTAGAGTATGAATTTTGAAACTGGAACTGGCTGGAACATCAAGATGACCATTACTCTCTAACCATGTGTTTTCCTTTCCCCTCTGCTCCCTTCCTCTTCTCTTTCCCCTTTCTTAAGCAAAGTCTGGGGTGACTAGGAACTTGGCCTTAACCTTCCTTTGAGAAAGTGGCATACTGCTAGTTCCCTGTGGTTTGGAAAGGAAAATCCCATTTGATTCCTCTCCTCAGTCATTTCCTATGAAGCCTGTTCTGTGAATATTTATTATTCCTGTTTTTGCCTTGGAACATTATATAACCAGACAATGATTTAAAGAGAAGTCAAACGTGAAGGTTATAAAATGTTAAATTTGTCCAAAGTTGAGTTTCTGTTCACAGAAGGAGAGCCCAGGACCCTTTTTGCTAAGTTAGCTTCCTCTTTTGCTGAGTGTATGTACTTGGAATATTTCAGTGGTGGCCTGCTGTGACTCACCTCCTGTCCAGTGGCTTAGTAGATCCTTAAGCAAGTTCGCAATATGTCTTTCAGATAATTAAACATTGAAGCTCTGCATAGAATGATATGCTTTTTATGCACCAGTTATGGGAACATTTTATCATCAGCTACTTATTTCTATTTTCTCTGTACAGCAGAGTAAACTATAAGATTTGAAAATCATTATGCTTTGCATTTTCCTACTCCCAAACCTGATGATGAAGTATAAACTTCTGTTCTTGTCATCTAAGTGAGACAGGTCTGCTCCATGTCACTTGTTGGGAATATTCTTAGAAAACACTTACCCAGTATGTTCAGCAGCAATCAGGCCATTGGTGATGATGTAGAAGTTTATTAGAACATGAAGAGAGGAATTACCTACAAGTAATTCTGGAATATTGGCTACTAGGAGCCAAATGCCTCATAGGCAGAAATTCATTGAATAGCATGCATGTATTATATGTTGGCTGCCAGAAGTTGAAGCATTTGAGCTCAAACTTCCTATTAGACCCTCCCCAGCATGCGGGCCACCCACCAGTTGCAAGGCATGATGACACGACAGATGACCCGTCCTCCTTGGTAGCAGTATGGATACGGGTAGTAACCTAGCAAAGGTTCGCAGACACGGCGGCAGTAGCGATTGCCTCGACGGCAGTAAATACAACAGTAACCTCTCTCATCCAGCATGGGGTCAAATTCTATTCCATTTTCAGTCTGAAAGAAGAAGAAGCCAGTGTTGGAGGGGGAAAGTTCACCAGGAAGAGTTCCCACCAAGCAGGGGAGGATTACAAGACTCTATGAATTCGGTGCTGGAGAGAAATTAAACTCCCTAGCCTGATCATGGAAATATAGCAAATAGGGATCAAAATTGGTTTTGAGTGAGTCTCGCAGAAATTCCACGTTTCTTAAGCACTTTTTCTAAAACCATGATCATTTTCCTTCCAGAACTGTGATCTGAGGGGTTGGAAGTTATGTGAGGATTTCGTTTCTCCTGTCCCAAGAGCTAACATGAACGTAACTCACATAGTCATTTATTGGAAGTTCTTCCTCACTTGCTTGTCTGGCGTGACGGGTCTTCTCCACCTTCACTTGAGGGACCACCCACTGCTCATTTTGTTCAATCCCTTTTTTCTCATTGGTAGGAAAGTGAAGATCTTCACCGTCTTCTTCAAAGTCTTGTAACTCGGAAACTAAGATAATAAATACAAAGTTGTGATGCAACAGCTTTGCAAGTATTTCTGAAGGAAGTGCTGGGAAACAGCAGTTGTGGGTAGAGCTTTTCATCACATTTTCTGACTGGCATCATTTAGGAATGAACCACTTTTCCAAGCTCATTCAGATGATATTTTAAGAGTATTAAAAAAAAAACCTGCCCATTCCGCTGCACCCATACTTCTTTGCTTGTTTGGCATCATATGTTTACTGCTGTGTCTTATTAGGATACTAAATTAAAAACTGGAGGCAATGGATTTCTTGGTTCCACACAGTGACTTTACCAATGGCAGGTACTCAATAAATATTTTCTGGTTGCCTTATTTGGTGTCCTCTGTCCTCCTCCCTCTTCCTTTCTCTTGTCATCTTAGAATTTTAAGACTTTTTATTGAGAAATCATTTTGGATATATGGAACAATTACAGTACAGAGTTTCCATATACCCTTCACCCAGTTTCCTCTAATGTTATCTCAGATATCCATGACATAATGATCAGAACTGAGTAGTTAACTTTGGTATAATACTATTAATTCAAGTATAGACTTTACTCATTTTTCATTAGTATTTCCACTGATGTCCTGTTTCTGTTCTAGCACACATTGCAGGGTACCACATTGCATTTACTCATATTTATTTTAAGTACCCAGAATACCAAAAGGTGTTTGCATGAGTGAGAGTTTCCTTTCCTGGGTCATATAGTAATTGGTGCTGTTCAGAATGAGGGAGGTTGCCACTGTGTTAACTAGACAAAGTATGACGTCCTGGGACTTTTGCTTTCTCTGTGGGCTGACTGGAAGTTGGGGGCTGGACTCTTCTACTCTGGACCTCTAGCTCTCCATTGCTTCTTATAGCAATTCCTAAAACAGCCACAGAGAAATGTGTACTGTCCCATCTTCTGGGAGAATGCCACCATTTGTTATAGAGAATCCTTCTTAAGATGACAGTGTGTCATTTTAGCTCTTCTCTTCTCTGTTCTTGGGTTGGATCCACAGTGGTTTGAGCAACAGTCTGGTATCCATCCCTACTGCCATGAATATAGATGTACAAAGAAAGACAGATTAGCTTTTTGCTATCACTAGTCACATTAGGGTGATGCTACCTTTGCTGGGATATTTAAAAGCCTGTCAGCATTAATTTATCTGATTTATAACTTGGCTGTGAAAAATTCCCTCCTCACTGGCAGTCAGCATATACAGTCTCCTCCAAGAAGATATAAGCTGATCATTTGTTTTCCTAGAAATGTAGTCTCTGAATGTTGGAAACATTAATCTGTTACCATCTTTGGAGAAGGAGGGAGATGAGAATGAGGTTGGCATACCTGCTATTAGAGTGGGATTGATCCAATACATGGTCACATTATCACAGATCTCCAAAATTTTGGAGTTTTTAAGAAAATCTCGGTTTTCAATAGGCTTTTCTGCTGGGACCCAAATCACTGACTGTTCAAAGAAAGTTGTGGTAATTTCTTCATTCTGAAAGAAGAATGTAGTTCAGGGTGTAATTGGCAGAGAAATTAATAAAATGAGTAAGACGTTATGGAATACTGGAAAACAATATGTCCTGAGTCTGAATAACAATTCTAATTCTAGGCTGCTGCTGAACTCACTCTGTGCTATGTATACTATAATTATCCTTGAGGGTGTTAATAACTGATCCCTCCCTCCTGGGTTTAAGAGCAAGACTACTCACTGATACAGGAGCCTTCTTTGCTGTCCCTTCACTTAAAGTCTGAAAGGCTCTCTCCATAATTTTCTGGGTGCCCCCTGGGCCATGTATGTTTGAATTTGAGCTTCTGGAACCTTCGATGATTTCCATTTGTTTTCTCACTTTTAAATGCGTGTTGTGAGTGCCTCCCTAGTTTTAGACTTGCAGTTAGGGTTGCAAGCAGTATTTGATCTCAAGCCAAAAAAAAAAAAAAATTCTGCAATTCAAACTGCTGAGATATAAATTTCAAGTGAACCTGGTATTTTAGATTTATAGGATCTGTTGATGGTCATTAGCTGTAGTACAGAAGATAAGTCTTTTTATGTTTTAAAGTTGTTTCCAGCTTCTGACTTTACTGACCTTACTACTATTATATTCCTCATAGAGTGTTTTTGCTTTACAGAGCCTTTCTTATATCATTATTTAAAAATTTTTTATTTATGAGAGAAAAAGAGAAAGTGAGAGAGAAATCTTCCATCTGCCAGTTCACTCCCCAAATGCCCACAACAGGCAGGGCTGGACCAGGCTGAAGTCGGGAACCAGGAACTCCATCCAGGTCTCCCACGTGGGTTGTAGCGACCCAGGTACTTGAGCCATCATCCCCTGTCTACCAGGGTATACATTAGCAGGAAGCTAGAATTGGAAGCAAAGCTGGAACTTGAGTCCAGGCACTTCAAAATGAATGCAGCCTTCCCAAGGGGCATTTTAACCACTGCACCAAACACCTGCCCCACTGCTGCCTTCTTTTCAACTTCTGGTATTGGAAGTAGTTGTCTTGCAGATATAGTTCTTACTTAATTGTCACTGGGGCTTCATTTTTCCTCCTATTTTTTATGTCAACAAGAGGAATCTCTCTTTTTTTTTAAGTTTATTATAATCTACTTGAAAGAGAAATGGAGGGAAAGAGGGAGGATGAGAGAAATCTTCCATCCACTGATTCACCCTCTAAATGCCTGTAACAGCCAGGGCTGGGCCAGGCCAAAACCAGGAGCCAGGAACTTTATCTGGATCTCCCATGTGAGTGGCAGGGGCCCAAGTGCTTGAACCATCACCCCTTGTCTCTCAGGAAGCATTAGCAGGGAGCTGGAACAGAATCAGAGCAGCCAGGACTCAAACTGGCATTCCAGTAGTCATAAGTGGCTGTTAAACTTGCTGGAGGAAATCACTATGATTTCCTACTATTCTTTTTTTTTAAAGATTTATTTATGTATTTGAAATGCAGAATGACAGGGTGTTGGAAGAAAAGGAGGGAGGAAGGGAGGGAGAGAGGGAGGAAGGGAGGGAGATAGAGATCGAGATTGAGATCTTTCATCTACTGGTTCATTCCCCCAAATGGCTGCAATGACTGCGGCTGGGCCAGGTCCAAAGCCAGAAGCCTGAAACTCCATCCAGGTCTCCCATGTGGGTGACAGGGGCCCAAGTACTTGATCCGTCATCTGCTGCTTTCCCAGGCACATTGACAGGGAGCTGGATCAGAAGCAGCAGGTGGTACTTAAAAACTGCTGAGCCAAAACACCAGTTCCTTCCTCCTGTTCTTAAAGTTTTTTTTTTCCTTTTCTCTTCTATTTCTTTCTAGCTTTGCAATTTCAGTGTTTTAATTTGTTTTCTTAAGTATGCCTTTGTATGACTTTTCCCTCTTTTGCCCTTGTGTCTGTAAAGACCTTGAGATGCATTGAAAGAGATGGTATAAAATGTGGCTGGTATGCTGACTAGCTTTGTTAGCAAAATCAGGGCTATTTATATACCTGCTCTGCATGTTTAACATGCACATGTCATGGATATAGTGGTGAAGGAAGTACAGAATAAGAAGATTTTTGCCATTCAAGACCCCAATTTGTCTCATAAAAAATCTGTAGTGTGAATATAAGACATTGAATTTACTTGAAGGTACAGTAATTTACTATCATGAGACAAATATTTGTGTTATTTTAAAGATTCAGTGAAGTCAACTGAAGAATTAATTAGGGTCAAATTGAGTCATTATGGGTCTTTGTCTTTATCTCTTTTTGAAAAATAAATCCTGTTGGGGGCCAGCAATATGGCGCAGCGGGTTAACGCCCTGGCCTGAAGCGCCGGCATCCCATATGGGCGCTGTTTCTAGTCCTGGCTGCTCCTCTTCCGATCCAGCTCTCTGCTGTGGCCTGGGAAAGCAGTAGAAGATGGCCCAAGTCCTTGGGCCCCTGCACCCATTTGGGAGATCTGGAAGAAGCTCCTGGCTCCTGGCTTCGGATCAGCACAGCTCCAGCCATTGTGGCCAATTGGGGAGTGGACCAGCAGATAGGAGACCTCTCTGTCTCTACCTCTCCCTGTAACTCTGTCTTTCAAATAAATAAAATAAATTTTAAAAAAATAAATCCTGTTATATTACTTTGGGCTCTCATCAATGACTAGCTCTATGTGAATGCTTACCTCATTTTGTAAAAGTCAGCATATGTTATTACATATAGTAATATGTATCTCATAAATACAACATTAGGAACATAGTAATTCTTCCCAGGGTACCCACCCTCCCAACCACTGTCCCCTTCTTCTTCCTCCCTCTTCTGTTTAGTCCGAGAAAGAAAAAGAAAAAGAAGAAAAAAAAGTGGAATAAAAAAACTATGAGAACTGTTCCTCAACAGTCACATATAGTAACTTTTTAATCCTATTGATTCTCCTTTCATCTTATCACTGCCTCCTATAGTTGTTCCTAATGTCCTGGAAGTTGATCTGTTACTCAGATGTATCTAACTTGGTTTTTAAAAATAAACAAAAAAGGGGCTGGCATTGTGGCATAGTGAGTTAAGCAGTTTGTGTCCTGTATGCCTCACTTCTGATCCAGCTCCCTGCTAATGTGCCTAGGAAAACAGCAGAAGATGGTCCAAATTCTTGAGCCACTGCCACCCATGTGGGAGACCCAGAAGAAACTCCTGGCTCCTGGCTTTGGCCTGGTGAAGCCCCAGCCATTGAGGCCATTAGGGGAGTGAACCAGAGAATGGAGGGTCTTTTTCTGTTCATTTCTCCCTCTTTGTAACTCTGCCTTTCAAATAAATAAATCAGAAACAAAATCTCTAAAATTTGTTGCTAACATAGACCCTGGGAGCACAGCATCATGTTTGGGGAATTTTTTTTCTTTTGCTTGGAACAAGCAACAAGTAACAAGGGTTTGTAACTTTTACAGCATGAGAGAGTAATGCAGTAGCCAATGACAGCTCTGAGACTTGGGATAAGGAAAGAGAAAAAGAACTCCCCACCTCCCTCTTCCCCCAAAAAGAAAAGAAAAATAAATAGATAAATGGACAGGTGAGAATTTAGATGAAAGAGTTGAGTGGGAGAAAAGTGAAAAGGAACAGGGGAGAGAGAGACAAAAGAGAAAGAAGTTTTTATGCATATAGAGAGGCTACTGTGCCATTGTGATAACCCCAGACTAAACCAAACCAAACACATGGGGTGTACTGTCATAATATGGCCTTATTTGAGGTCCCCCTTCTGTTCCCACTGACAACTACAAACTGTAATTATAGACAGAATACCAGAAAAAAAAAAACCCTGTAAAGAACCTCAAGGACTTTACTGATGGTTGTATTTTAGGGAATGATAAATCTCCCACTCAGCTTTCAGTGACCATTCAGTGAATGCACTGGTATTACAGGTTGCCTCACCCTGGCCTAACTGTGTTTCCAGAGAGTTCATATTACATTGCAGTTCTCACCTTCTTTGCTTTTGCCTTTCCTAGTGAGGTTAAATGTACATTATTCCGCTAGCAGTCCAGCACAAAGTAGGTGAAGGTTGCAGTATGACAAAAGTGGCAAGGACTTCAGGTGGCCATGGGACTTTACAAAGTTTTCTTTAGGACTTTATCTTGGACATGATTGATTTTGTTCCTCTGGCTCTCGTCTTTCCTAGAAGTCTTTGGTTTGGCAGCAAAGGTATATAATGTTAATGGGCACCCAGGTATAAAAGTATAGTGTTGCACCTAAAAGCATCAACTTCAGTTTTTTTTTGAAAGGCCTTGAGTTCAAGACTCGACTCTGCTTCTCACTAGCTGCGTGACTTGGTTAAGTGACTTTTTGCTTCTGAGTCTCGGTTTCCTCATCTGAAAATGGAAATGATAACAGTACCGAGCTGTGGGGTCGTTTGAGGACAAGATGAGAATAAAGTGGTTAGTATATTGTTTGGTACATAGTTAACACCCAGCTGTAATAGCACCACTATTCTTCTTCTTACATACCTCATCTATTTCCTCTTCTGGTTCAGAAAATTCAGGAATCACTTTGATCTGAGTTTTGATAAAGCATTTTTGAAGACCTACAAAGTAGATGCCAGTATATCCCTATAAAACAGAGAAAACAATGATAAAACTTCCTGAAATAGCTACGATTAATGAAGGCTATGATCTAAGACCCCAGAGTGGCAAAATCTGAATTCAAAGGGAAAGCTTTGTCTTATAAATTAAATGGAGATTAAAGGCTATTTTAAACTGGATTCAACTGCTCTAATGTATTAAGTAGGATGTCTTAGAGGGAAACCACACAACTTACGTTTTTAAAGTCATGTACTTCCAATGTTTCATCAGTGCCATTTCCACTTCTGAATATTTCAGTTCTGGTCATGGGATCTATTTCCATGTAAATCTTCTTTTTCTCTCCGTTGCTATAGAAAGTGTGCTCCATGTCATAGGTCTGGGAGAACAGAGGAAAATAAGCTATGAGATCCTCCATGTATCCCTTCCCAGGCTACTGTAATTGGGTACTGTCTGTGGCACCTCGTCTCTCCAGAGTCTTTGTAGTGAGGTGCCATTGCAGCGGCTTGCCACTGGGAATTCTCTGAAACTTGAGATTAAAGTGAGGTGCTTTTTGGCAGTGCAGTTGATATGGGGATCCCTTCAGAGCCAGTATTTTGTATTCAAGCCAAGTTGCTGAGCTAATTACCAAGAATTCCAACAGTTTTCTTGGCAGCCTTGATGAAATAGCAAGAGATATTCTGCAAATCAGCCTGTGAAGTATTCTCCCCTTGTGTTAAGCTGAGGGGTCGCCTGAAATCTATGCTGCTTCTTTAAGCCACCACTTCCCTTTCCCAGTGCTGTGTGAGATCACCCCCTCACCACTCACACAGAATTCACTAAGCCTGGGAAAGATGTGAACACAGAGTAGTTAGGTATTGCTCTCTATCTACTTGTGGTATCCAGAGCTTTAATGTTGATGCAACAGTCTGACTTCTGTCCCTTTTAGAATCAGAAGCTGTTCTCCTTGGCCAATGTTAGGTGACAGTCTTACCCTGCCTTCACTTGCTTTCTTTTGCCCTTCAAAGTCCTGGGAACATTTATTTCCTTCCCTTACCAGCAGCCCCCCCCCCTTTATTCCTGAATTTTTCCCCCTTAACCTTATCTTATTGTCTGCAAGTTCTCCAGACTCACCCGTGTATATACACTTCAGTTGCATTAAGTACCTGGCATTAAGCAGGATGGGGTCTTCACAGAAGAGTACCTTGAACAGGCTGCTTCAGGTTTTTACTAAGTGGCTGAACCAAATTCTCAGACTTTCTTCTGCCCTCTGAAATAATCAATTGTCTTTTCAAAGACCAGTTCCATCCAGTATCCCAGGTTAGGAGGAAGCCTATAACTTACAACTTAGGCTATATCTATAACTAGAAGTAAATAGCAAGTCTAAAGGAATTCATCACCCGTCACAAACCAGACCAGACCTGATGACACCATTTGGAAGACTATCTTCCTTTCTGTTGTTAGGAGACCTTTGCTGATCAAGTTTCTTCACAACCATTTTTCCTTAAGAAGAAAAAAGTTGGAAAACTAAAAAGCTTAAAATGCAAGCTATCCTAAGAGCCAGAGTCACTTTCTAATGGTACAGCTCCCAGTGGCAGCCTGGTGGAGCTCACACAGGGATGGTTTTTTTAGTGTCTTCTGATGTCTGTGACTGAATGTTAGTTTAACCTGGTCAAATTTTCCCCAACTCAAGGAGAAAAACAAATTGGAAGGGTTTGTAGAGATGAGGGTTATTTCAAGCATGAAATGTCGAATGTAGCTGCTTACTAGGAAAACAAGAGGCAATGTCATTTAGCTTTTTGTAACCTTGCAGTGCCTTGGACATGGTTGACATTTAAGTATTTGTTGAATAAGTTTTTCCCATCAGTGGCACAGTCTCATCTTCCTAAAGATAGATTTTGAACATGGGCAAGAGACCATTCAAAAAGGAATGAAAAACTGTATTAAGAACCCTCCAGCAAATGCAGAGTTAACTCGGGAAGTCTGGCCTGGCTTGTGACAGGTAGCAAATTCCTTTAGGTTTGTTATTTGCTTGAGGTATAAATATGTCCTCAGTTCCAGCTTTGCAGCCAGCTTGAGAAGAGAAACTTCTACCTATGGCAACAAATTGAGCTCTCAGTTGGTCTGACCTAAACCGAGGACAGAGGCATCTGCTTCAGATCCAGACTTGTCAGGTGTCTCAACAAGGGGGAGTTTCGTTAGAAATACTGTCCATTGTTGAGACAAATGTCGACACCAGTAGCCGTTGGGGGCTGGGCTGGGGTGTTTGTTTCATCAGTAGCACTACTGATGGATTATTGCATGGAAAAATGAGGTTAGAGACTAGGGGATGTTGGATTGCTGCCTACCTGGGCAGAAGAGAAAATACAGGCTGTATTTTCAATCACTGGTAGAAGACTATGGAACCATACTGGTGACATTTAGAATTTCAGTGTACTTCTGTGGAATGAGTTTTCCTGCACTATTGGCAATACACTTTACTTGGACACCTTGCTAGATGAAAACTATTGGAAACTGCCAAGCTCAGCAGATCTTGATTATTTTCAACATTCCTGCAAAGAGTGTTTTTGGTAGGGGAAAAGGGGTCCATCCTGATCGTATCCGTTAACCAGCTTGTTGGCTTTATGTTAGCCACAGTAGGCTGCTCAATTGAGTAAGGTCAGAATGACTTTGTATGTGAATCTTTGGTGGGAGGCGGGAGCAGGGAGCTATATATTCTGCCCAGATGGAATTCCACTATCAAAGGTGTCCTTTTGGAGCAGACTGTCCTTTGTCTAGGAAGATGATGCTGGTGGCCCATTTTGGACTGTGTGGGGATGAGTTTGAGAGAATCCAGACATACTGTCTCGCCTGGATCCCTGTGGAGCACATTGCTTGGGTAATGGCTATGCAAGCTTCAGTGGCCCATATATAGACTGAGCACATGCCTTGGGCATCAGAATTACTAAGCTCCCTGGCACAGGGGTGGAGGGTCTTTATGGAGATAAAGGAATACATGGCTTTGTCCTCTCCAGGAGCAAGCTAAAGCACAGGCAGGGGACTGGCCTGAGAGTTGTGTGAGTGGGCTACAAGTAGCTAAGTCTCAGACTCTGCCCTCAACTCAGCTTTATTCCAGGAAGGACAGAGCCACGGCAGAGTATGACAAGGTGTATTCCCCTGCCAAATTGGAAAATAGGGAAAGTTAGTCATTGCTGCTTCTAGTTTCTCTTCCCTTTTTCATATCCTCTTTACTCTAGCCTCATAGCCATTCCCTCTCCTCAACCTATCTGTGTCTGTCCCTTGTCTCCTGTCTAGACATCTAGGAATCTCATGGTACTTATGTCAGAGAAGAAATCATTCTGGCAGGTGATTTCACACTTAGATATTAGCAATGGATATTTGTCTATTTAGAAAATTGAGTACAATACTTTATTCAAAGGAATGAGGTACTAATGGTAGATTTTAAGCATGGTGGCACTAGGAACAGAAGATATTTGGGGAGAAGGGCATCTTTCCAGCACTACTCAAATAGGCTCTTTTTTTTGACAGGCAGAGTGGACAGTGAGAGAGAGAGACAGAGAGAAAGGTCTTCTTTGCTGTTGGTTCACCCTCCAATGGCTGCCGTGGCCGGCGCACTGCGGCTGGCGCACCGCGGCTGGCGCACCGTGCTGATCCGAAGCCAGGAGCCAGGTGCTTCTCCTGGTCTCCCATGGGGTGCAGGGCCCAAGTACTTGGGCCATCCTCCACTGCACTCCCTGGCCACAGCAGAGAGCTGACCTGGAAGAGGGGCAACCGGGACAGAATCCGGTGCCCCGACCGGGACTAGAACCCGGTGTGCCGGCGCCGCAAGGCGGAGGATTAGCCTAGTGAGCTGCAGTGCCGGCCATCAAATAGGCTCTTACTCTGCCCACACATAAGGCTGGCCTTGACTGTAAGGATCAGAACACTGAAATGGGGCAGGGAAGCCAATGGAGTGGAATATGAATCAGAAGTGAAATGAGACAGATGTGTGGCTAAGCCCAGGCAGTGAAAGGTGTAAGAAGACCACACCGATGGAAGATGGAGGATATGGACACCTGTTTCTCTTTCTTGCCCAGGAATTCTGTCCTCAGTCCACTGAAATCCTCCACTCAGACAGCAAATGAACCCTAAAGTCCCCCTTCATAGCTTGTCCTGTTTTCTTGCTTCTGTTTGTGACAGTCTCTGAGATCAGAAAAGAAAGCTTTTTATAAAGTGTAAAGCTGCCGCAGACCTCAGTGTGATGGATAGGTTTTGGGGGCAAGTAGCTTTAGCCTGTCCTGACAGGGATTTGAGGACATTTGGCTTAGGTTTGTTATTTGAAGCCTGTGATTAATCTAGCTGCTCTTCTCTCCACCTTCATCCTTTACTGTCTGTTTATGAGGTACACTCTCCAAAGGTGAAATACATGCTCAGAATAGCTGGCTGGCAGGTGAGAGGCTGGCAGGAAGGGAAGGCAAGGCAAGGCATTGTACCCTATTATTACCAGCCTAGCCTGGGGGAATTAAGGGCCTCTAGGTATTTCTTTACTAACACAGAGCAGGCAGATTGTTTCTTATGCAAAGTTGGGCTTCTGCATGTTCAATCACCAGTTCTCAGCCCCGGAAAAAAATTGGCATATGCAGCACAGACATTCCTCTTTTTCAACCAGAAAAAAACATTTCTTTCATCTTCAGACTTCAGCTGGCTGGGAAATTTTCCCCTATCCACTCTCCCCACCCCTGATTCTTAAATGCGGCTAAAGAATAGTGGAAAGAATCCCCAGACATAAATTCTAGTCCTAACCTCAACTCTGCCACTCGCAAGCTGTGTGACTTTATGTGAGTCACTGAGTGTCTCTGGGGCCTCAGCTGCTATCTTTATTCCCTGATCCTTCAGCTGTGGTGTTGAATAGTTGGCAAAATCAACACTGCTCAGATTTGAACTGACATTGGTCAGACTGGCCATTGGACAACTATGACTTGTTGATCATGTGGGCTACCAGTTCCATTCTCAGTCCTTCAAGGACAGTACCCTTTGAAGGCCTGGGGTCTCCCTGCTGGGTGCCATGTGAGTTGCTCAAGAAATGCTACTTTGGAGGGAAAAAAAAGACTGAATGAGAATGTGCCATGTAGTTGGTGAGAGCTGCCCCAGAGCAGCCCAGGACAAGAACTGGCCCAGTGAGAGTTATTATACAAGCGAGGACTTGGATCTCACAATGCTTTAAGAATAAAAGAAAATGTAGAGAACTCTTTTCTGAAATGCCGATGTGGCACCATCTGGTGAAGCTCAGTCCCTCTGCCAGAGATTCCAGCTATGACTCCACCTTTTTTTAATTTTGTTTTGTTTTGCCGGACTGCTGTGTAAGGAAAGCCCAGGGAACTTGCGGAGGAAAGTTGTCTCCCTGTGTGCCTAGAGAGGAGTGAGGAAAGTTGATCTCAGGCCAAGGGCAGCATTAGAGAAATAGGTACAAAGAGAGCTAGATCTAGACTTGGCAAAAAAAAGTGCTTCTTCTGAGCAAAGGATTTTCAGCCTGGAATGGTACTGAGCTCACAACTCTGGGTAAGACTGTTTTAATAGTCATCTGCAGTTGAGGTTGGGGTGGGACAGAATGCCTTCCTTTCTCCACTGCTTCTCATCGTGTATGAAAAGGAGGGGACATCCCTAGAAATCTGTTGATTACTCTGTGGGCCTGATGACTTCAAAACAGCCCTAAAAGTCACCAGACAGTTCTTATGTATGGCAGGAAGGAGCCCATTTCATTCATTATTCTTTCCCCTCATTCCACAAAGGATTGGAGGGGTTGCGCTGCAAGGTCTGTGCTGTGCTGTATAAGCTGCTGGTTTAAGGGCTGGAATTTTTCCGATTTGTTTTCTCCATGTTGGATTCATTAGCTGGGGAGTTGGTTTCTAATTGTTTCAAGTTAAACGGGGAATACAGGCAGCTCTGAGCAAGAATGTTTCTCCAGGGAATCTGCCTCAAGGATCCCAGGGCAGTTACTGCCTGGAAGTAAGGATTCATTGCGCTGCTCATTCACAATCTCTGCAACTGAAGAGGTGTCTTCTGCTTGGTTAAGAAAGCTAAATACAGGTCTCAATGGGCCTGACTGTCATTCAGCTTAAGTGGCTCCTAGTTGTGTTGTAGCTTAGTAAGCCTGGGGCCTGTAAGGGGATACAGCAGCTCACCCAGGGTTAGTTCTCCTTGTTTCAAATGTCTCTTTATCTCTGGTGCGTATTGTGTGCGTGCACATGTGTGTGTACACGCACACGTGCTTCAGGGATGTGAGGAATCAAGCATGGCTTACTACCCCTTTTGGATCAGGAATCTGGGTCTTCTGTATACACCAAGGTGAGAGGGAGGGGAAACAGTTACTGGCATGGCAGTGTCAACACCAGATGTGGATGTGAAATAAGCACTGTTTATTATAAACAGATGTCTAAAAACAAAATAAAAAGGAGATGTGGTGAGGACTAGAGGAGCAAGCTCTCTTGGAGACTGGAGGAAGCTCCAAGGAAGAGCTTGGAGGAAGCCCCAAGTCAGCAAACAAACCACTGCCATCAGTACACACAGCAATCTCAACAGTTCTGTCTACCAAGGGCCCCACAGTCCACACAAGTCCCACAGGCTTGTACAAGAAAATCCAGAAGAGCCTGGGTTTTAATCTGCTACCTGTTGCTTCTTGCTAGGCTATTATACTCTTTTTTTTTTTACAGGCAGAGTGGACAGTGAGAGAGAGAGACAGAGAGAGAAAGGTCTTCCTTTTGCCGTTGGTTCACCCTCCAGTGGCCGCCGCGGCCGGCGCGCTGCGGCCGGCGCACCGCGCTGATCCGATGGCAGGAGCCAGGAGCCAGGTGCTTTTCCTGGTCTCCCATAGGGTGCAGGGCCCAAGCACCTGGGCCATCCTCCACTGCACTCCCTGGCCACAGCAGAGGGCTGGCCTGGAAGAGGGGCAACCAGGACAGGATCCGGTGCCCCGACCGGGGCTATTATACTCTTAAAGGGAGAAAAATTTGTGCGGAATGCTTGGATCCTTTTTCTCTGCAAATCTTCCAAGACTAATTTGAGTACTTATCTCTTCCCAGGATTCCCAAGTCAACTCTGAGGCAGGCTTATTGGTAGTCTTAGCTGTTGGAAACATGGGTGGCCTCTTGGGCTCCTTGTCTGGGACTTTGAAGGCAGAGGTGCACTGAGTAGAACATCCTAGTCCCTTAGTTCACAGTGAGCTCAGCTTGGTCTTGCCATGAAAGCCAGAACTCAAAGACAATAAATTGCAATTCCCCATGGAAATGGAAAACAAGCAACCTTGTTTTTTTTTGGAAAAACTGGTCCTAGAAGGCACCTACTCTTTGTTCATTTCTGAGAATTACATTGCTGAAAATGGCATCCTAAGATGTACTATGTCATGAGAGATTTGATTTTTGATAAACTTTAGGCAGTAGCATAGCCTACCTGTTTTGGACAAGCACTAAATTTTACTTTTGGTTGATGGATTACAGAATTGCTGTTTGAATAGCATTTACAGTAACAACGGTTACAATAGAAAAAGAAAGACCATCTGGCCCCCATTCAGGAAGGTATCTATGGGTGGTCAAAAGGACTAGCTACCTGCTGTGTCCAGTGAAATGCATTATGACCATGGAAGGCAAAAGGGTTTATGGTCCTCTAACTCATGGGTAATTTTCAAGAGCATCCAAGATACAATTTGTGGGGCAGCACGTCACCTTGGGAGTCAGCTAAGTGAACCACAATTGTGTCAGAATGCATTTTGGCCCTCTTACTCATTTGCTATTTCCTTTTGGATCTCAGTCACTCTGCCCATCCTGCCAGCCTGCACATAGGCAGATTCTTTAGAAAGACATCCAAACAGTAAGTAAGTTGTTTAGAAACAGGGATCAGGGGCATGGGGAGGGGGCTAAATATAGGCGTTGAGTGATGCCTGAAATCCTTTCTGCAACAGGTATAAATAAAAGCCAAGCAAATAAAAGTAAGCTGGCTTCCTCTCCCTCCTAGCTGAACTTGACGAAGTATCCTTTGGGACTACATAAAAGTGGGTATGGCAACAGAGGGTGGCTACGCTTTACTTCTCTGCTTTCTTTGGGATACTTGGCCAGTTTATTTTCTATGTCTACTCTGCTTCTCCTTCCCCATCGACCCATATTCTTTGCTGTCTGCTCCCATGGCTCCTTTGGCTCCTAACAGTCCATGCCAGCCCATTTTCTTGTAGCCTCCTCCACCCTCTTGGGTGTGTACCTTTTCCTCCCTACATCTGTTAGCAAATAGAAATGAGTAGCTCATGACAACAAATTAACAACAGCGCCACCAACAACAACCCCCACACAGAGAAAAACAGGACATAGCCAGCAAGTAGTGTGTATACTTACTCTCTTTCAAATGGAGAGTGTTATGTGAGCCCAAGAGCAACAGTAACACTAAAGAACACTCATATAAGCTACAATGGGCAGCCATGCTTCACCACATGACCACATGACCCCAATATCAGGAGCTTTCTGAGATATATGTGATTAATGACTTGGTGCTACTTGCTTCTGGCTTGTGGCATTACTGTCCCAGTGGGACAGTGGTGATTGTGGCTGGCAAGGAGCTGAAAACCTATAGTTTGTTCTTTAAAGTTCATAAATAAATGTGAACTCAGGTATGAGAATTGCTCCTCCTGAAAAGGACCTCATTGCCTGTCCTCAGAGCAGATGCCTTAAATCAGAAATATAATCCCTGAAAATCTTTTGCTGCTATTCCTGATGTTTTTCCTTATGTGGTAGAATAATTACTT
The DNA here is from genome assembly GCF_051225735.1 of Oryctolagus cuniculus. NCBI lineage: Eukaryota > Metazoa > Chordata > Mammalia > Lagomorpha > Leporidae > Oryctolagus > Oryctolagus cuniculus. The sequence continues at coordinate 91,696,467 of NC_142888.1, forward strand.
TTCCATTAGTTTCTGCCCAGATAATTGAAAGAAAGATGGAAAATATTTTTTTTTCTTACTGTTAAAAATTTGCTTCTAGGAGTCTTAACCCCCTTAAAGCCAATCATTATGGAAAATGGATAATTCTACATACTGTCATTGCTAACTAAATATATACAGAATACAAATTTCCCCTTACCAAAATAATTAGACAAATAAGAGAAAGCAAAATCGTGATTCCGTTTTTTTATACGACTAGAAAATGAACACAAAAGGTCCTTAATGAGTTGCATTTTCAGAGTGCTTTACATGTCAGCCACTAATTAAAATCAGTCAAACTCAGAAGCATTGGTTAGTGATGTACACTAACTTTACTTACTTTTTTGGGTGTCTCCGGCCAGAAGTACTTACTACCCCAAAACAGGACAATTAGAGTCAGGGCCAGGATACCGAACACCAGTCCACAAATCTTAAGTGATTTACATATCTTCTTGGATTTAAAAGCTTCTGCCTAAGCAAAGAACAGAGAGAATAAAACAATACACAATAACCCTAAAATAGCAAGCCATAATTCAAAGTCTCCTTTGATTTCACTTTATAATGTTCCCATTGCAATACAATAAATCTGTGAAAGCATGCTTCTGCTCAAAAGGGAAAAAATAGGAATCAACTTACATTTAGAATGTGACAGTCCTCACAGTTCTCTGGAGGGTTCTTTGCCATGGTCTCTCAGCACACAGTACTCTTTCCCTGCTTTGAGAAGACTGAGAGACCACTGCCGAGGTGGAGTTGCAAGTGAGTCGGCTAACAGATGCCAGAGGAGAAGCTGAATTTATATGGCTCAAATATGTCATACCAGAGCCTGAGGGAGCCCAGGGGGCTCCTGTGCTGCGATTTGTTGCATAGATATACCCATATATGTATATAACTCCTGTGCACAGAATTCCATCCAGAATGGCAAAGACAGAAGGTTATAATGAAAACTGTTGTCCTGGGGGTTGGCTTGGAAGGGGATCAAGCCTAGGACACATTGAAATGATTTTTCACTATGAACTTAAAATATCAGTGGCACTATATTCTGCATACTCCAGAAAAAAGCAAACAAAACAAAAAAGGGAATGAAGCCCTAATTTCAATTCCATTCGATCAACAAATATTTATTGCTAGGATATTAAATGTCAGGCACTGTGCTTGGTGTTCGAGTTCAGAAATGAATAAGATAGTGTCTATTTCACTATGTTAAAGCTCCTTGACGACTGTGATCAATACATAGTCAACTGATCAGAATTAAAAACAGGATAAAACAAAGACTAATTAATTATAAGCTCCCTCTCTTCTTCCTGTCTCTGATTATTCTCCTTTCTTGGGTCCTCTTCCCCAGTCTACTCCTTAATGTTGGTATCTCTTAAGGTTCTGTTCTTGATGATTTTCTCACTTTGTAGGCACTTCTTACATAATCTCATGTAGTCCTATCATTTAAAATTTCACCTATGTATCAGTGATTACCAAATCTGTACCCGTAACCCAGTCCTATCTTTTAATTTCAAAGCCATTTGAACATATCTACCTGGATGCACCTCAAGAATCTTAAAGTCAACGTATTCTGTTTCAGATTGTCCTTTCACCACCTCCTTCCCCAAACCTACTTGCTTTCCCATATTCCCAATCTTAGTTGGTGGCTATATTGGTTTACTCAAGCTGTTATGGAACAAGTACCACAGACTGAGTGGCTCAGACAACAGATATTTGTATTGAGACAGCTCTGGAGGCTAGAAGTCTGAGATCAGCCTATTGCAGGATTGGTTTCTTCTGAGACCTCTCTCGGCTTGCAGATGGCCATCTCCATGGCCACATGGTGTTCTTCTTCTGTGCATGTCTGTGTCCTAATCGCCTCCAGTTTTAAGGACACCATTCATATGAGATAAGAGCCCATCTGTTTGAATTTATTTCACCTTAATTACCTCTTTAACCCCTACTTCCCAATACAGTCAAATGCTGAAGTACTGGGGGTTAGGGCTTTAACACATGCATTTTGAGAGGTCACAATTCAGTGCATAACGATGAAATCATCACCCACTGAGTCTCCCAAACCAGAACCCCTGAGGTTAGATTGAATTCTCCTTTCTTTTACACATTACCTTCCCTTTATCCAACTAGCTATCAGGTCTTATCCATTCTAAATTCTAATACTTTCAAAGCTGTTCTTTCCTTTGTATGCTTACTGATGAAACCTTCATTTGGCTTGTCATATTCTCTGACAAGCCTCAAATCCATATATTGCTCACCAGGCAGATCTCTTGGAGCTCCAGACCCATGTGTCCGTCTAATCTGCTAGACAACTCCACTTGGATACCTCCTGGGCACCTCAAATACCACATATCCCAGACTGAATTAATTACCTCCCTCCAAGCATAATCTTCCTTCTGTGTTCTCTCACCAAATGACATGATGATCAGTTTTTAGAAGAGAAACCTTCAAGCGATCCTTGATTTCTTCCTCTCTGGTTTACTCCCTTACCTGATCAATGAAGACCAGTCAATTCTGCTTCTGTTACCTCCACAACCCTATTCTCTCTGTGCTCAATGCTCAATCCCTGCTGCCTTAATTGAGGGTCTCCTAGTTATTTGTACAGTTGTAATATAATTCTCATTTCTTTGCTTCTGGTGCATTGCTTTCAAGATGATCTTTCTGAGACCTAATTCTAAGGATAATCTTTTCCCCACTTCAAGTCCTTCTAATCAATGTTTATAAAATCCAAGCTACTTATGATGCCATAATAGGCACTTCAGGGTCTGGACCTACTCTCTCTCTCTCCAGCCTCGATTTTGGACAGTTTTCTTTACAGAAATGGAGCCATCTGGGAGTCTCAGCTGGGCAGAGCAATAGGGCATGTACATATGATGCTATCCATTTCCTAATGTCTCAAAGAGAAATAATTTATGTTGTTTTTTTTTTAAAGATTTATTTATTTCAAAGGCAGAGAGAAACAGAGGGAGAGACAGAGAAAGAGATCTTCTGTTTACTGGTTTACTTCCCCAAATGGCTGCATTAGCCAGGGCTGGGCCAGGCCAAACCCAGGAGCCTGGCACTCCACCTGGGTCTCCCATGTAGGTGCTGGGGCCCAAGGGCTTCAGCCATCCTCCAGTGCTTTCCCAGGCAATTTAGCAGGGAGCTGGACTGGAAGCAGAGCAGCTGAGACTTGGACTGATGCTTTGATATCTGATGCTGGCATTGCAGGCAGTGGCTTAAACCACTGCACCACCATGTCAGCGCCAGGGAAATACTTTTCTAATTGTTAGAGATGCGATTGTGCATGTACTGTATTTTGTAAATTAAGAAATATAGGTCATGGTTCTATTCTACAATTCTTTGGTCAAGCTTAAAAAGAAAAGTCATGAGAGCAGTCTCATGGAGAAAGTTTTGTTTACTGGCTCAGACAGTTCTCCTAAATAATGTTACACAATGCTTCTGATGCCTCCCTTCTGATTTATACTCCACTGATGAGCATGCTTTACTTTTTCATGCCACAGGACATTTTCATATACTATCCTCCCTGCCTGGATTTCCCTTCCTCTCCTTGTTTACCTGGAGAATTCCCATTTAGCCTTCAAAAGGCTGCCTAGATGTTACCACCTCCTGAAAGCCTTCCCTGGCCTCATCTCTACTATTTCCTTGAATTAATAACCCTATCCCTTATTCTGTTTTTGTATCTTGCCCACACTTTTTTTTTTTTAAGATTTGTTTGTTTGTTTATTCGGAAGGTATAGTGTCAGTGCCAGAGAGACAGACAGAGACAGAGATATCTTCTATCTGACAGTTTACTCCCTAAATGCCTGCAGCAGCCAGGGCTGGGCAAGGATGAAGCCAGAAGCCTGGAATTCCATCTGGATCTCCCACAGGGGAGGCAGGGACACAAGCACTTGGACCACTTTCCACTGTTTTCCCAGACACATTAGCAGGGAGCTGTATTGGAAGCAGAGCAGCCAGGACTCGAACTAGTGGCTTGTTGTGGGATGCCAGCATTGTGGACAGCAGGTTAACACACGGTGCTGCAACATCAGTCCCCTTGCCCATACTTTAACTTAATACTTAGTACACTGCATTATTATTTACTTTTCTATGTTTCTCTCATGAGTAGACTTTAAGATCTTTTAAAACATGCCTTAAAAATGATAAAAGCCTTACTTTTTAAAGGATTGAATTAAAACAGAGATCAAAGCAATATGCTGTGGAAACATCAGGAGGGGTGATTAATGCTATTTTAGGAGAGCAGGAAAAATAACACAAAGGACAAAAGCATTTTAATAGGCTGTTCACTTATTATCACACTTATTCAGTATTCCCTATATGGTAGGCACTATTATGGGAACTGGATATCTATTCAGTAGTGGTCAAACAAACCTAATCCTTGACTTTGTAGAGCTCAGAGTCTACTTGAGGAGACAGATATGAAACTAAAAAATTTTTCTGTAAATAAATAAAAAATATAAAATATGCTAGGAAGAAAGAGCTCAGATTGTTTTGAGAGCAGCTAATTTGTACTGGAGAGGTCAGGCAAGTCCATTCTGAGGAGATGTTGCTTAATTAAGTTCAAGTTGACTTGGGTAATAAATAGAAGTTAGCTATTGAGAGGTAGGGAAAAGATTACTCCAGGCAGAGGGGACAGCACATGCCAACACCCTGAAGCAGAAAAGTGATTGAAGTATTCAAAGAATAAAAGGGAAGTTGTATGGCTATTACATAGTAAATGAGGAGAAATTGTTTGAGTAAGGCTAAAGAGGTAGGCAAGGGCCATAATATCCAATGTTGGGTCCTGTGTTAGTCTGGTAGAACTACTTCAGGCTACATGTAACAGCAACCAATTATTGATGTTTTAATGAAATTAAGGGTTGGATTCTCGTTGTCAGCAGTTCAGGTTCGTTCAAGTGCAAGGACCAAACTTTCCTGTTTCTGTTCTGTGATCCTTTGAGCATAGCTTCCAACCTCATCTTCCAGCGTGGCTGCCCCACTCAAGGCAGGAAAAGGGGGAGATAGCAAAAAGCAAAAGAACATGTGCCAGCTGAGTTTGTCCCTTTCTGTTAGGAAAGTAATCGTTTTCTTGAAAGCTTTAGCATATATGTATATTTTTTTCTTCTCTTATTGGCCAGGATTGAGTTGAATGACCACTCCTAGCTATACTCAAGTTTGGGAGATTTTATTTTCATTTCAGCCTATTACGACTCCTAATAATACCCCTGGTTTTGTTATAGAAAGGGGAAACATATTGAGAAGGTAACTGATAGTTTCTGCCACAAGGGCATTTGTAGGGATTTGGAGGTTACTCTAAAAATGAGAATTCATTGAAAGTTTTAAGTAGAATTTCTTATATGCCTATGAACATCTCTCTCTCTTTGGCTTCTGCAAGAAGAATGAATTGTAAGGGGGAAAGAATTTTGAAAGTTTGGCTGATTGGGAGGTAATTGAAAAAGATGATTGTGGCTTGGGCTAGGGAAATTGTAGCAGAGATGAAGAGAATAGGTAGATTTGCTACCTATCTAACTAGGTAGATTAGGGGTAGCATATTCTTGGAGGGCGAGAGAAAGAGACAAAAGATGACTGATTTACTTGTGCATTTGGATGGAGAGTGGAACCATTCACTCATATTAGGAAGCATTGAAGAGTACCAGTTTGGAGTAAGTATAAGTGGTTTTGGACATATTGAATTTGAATTGTTTATGGAGCACTCAAGAGGAGATAGCTGGTTAGCAGTTGGGCATATGTGTCTGCAGCTCAGAAAACAGGTCTTGGAATAAAAATATAGATTTGGGAGCCATGTGCCTCTGGATGATGTTCAAAGATTTGGTAGTTGATGACATGGTCTATGAAGAGAGTTCACAATAGAAAGAGAAGAGGGCTCAAAACTGAACCTCAGTGAATCTTTATTTGGAAACATGCTTTTAGGGGCTGGCATTGTGATGCAGCAGGTTAAGCTGCTGCCTGTGATGCCAGCATCCCATGTGAGTGCCAGTTTGAGTCCTGGCTGCTCCACTTCCAATACAGCTCCCTGCTAGTGCATGTGGGAAAGCAGTGGAAAATGCCTCAAGTGCTTGGGAACATGTACCCATGTGGAAGATCCATATGAATGAAGCATGAAGCTCTTACTTTTCTTCTATTTTTTAAAGTCTTCTGGCCTAACCACAGCTGTTGCAGTTATTTGGGGAATGAACCAGCAGATGTGAGCTCTCTCTCTCTCTCTCTCTCTCTCTCTCTGTGTGTGTGTGTGTTTGTGTGTGTAACTCAGACTTTCAAATAAAGTAACATAAAATCTTGAAAAACATGCTTTTATAATGGATTTCATTTTTTAAAAAAAGGTTCATTTTATTTATTCGAAAGGCAGTTACAGAGAGGGAAAGAGATAGAAATCTTCATCTGCTGGTTCACTCCCCAAATGGCCACAACAGCTGGAGCTGGGCCAGGCCAAAGTCAGGAGCCAAGTGCTTCATCGGGTCTCCCACTTGGGTGCAGGGGACCAAGGACTTGAATCATCTTCCACTGCTTTCCCAGGCACATTAGCAGGGAGATGGATAGGAAATGGAGCAACCAGGACTTGAACCCCTACCCATATGGGATGCCAGCATTGCAGGTGGTGGCTTAACCCATTATACCACAATGCTCCCCCTGGATTTCATATTTTTATAAAAAAGATATATACTCATTATAAGATAATTAAGAAACATAGAAAATATGAAAAAGGGGATATTTCCTCCACTAACCAGGAGTAAACATTATCCTGCCTCAGTTTCCTTATCTGAAAAAAGGAGGATAAAAACCGTACCTATTTTTAAGGTTGTTGTGATAACTTATGAAGTGATCCATTTAATGTGCTTATTCTGATACTTGGTAGATACTAAGCATTTAATAAATGGTAGCTACTAAGATTAATGAACATTATTCAGGGCTTCAGTTTTATGATATAGGGTTAATAAATGGATAGGTAGACAAATTTTGATAGAAGTAAAATAGACCTGGCCGGCGCCGCAGCTCACTAGGCTAATCCTCCGCCTTGCTGCGCTGGCACACCGGGTTCTAGTCCCGGTCAGTCGGGGCGCCGGGTTCTGTCCCGGTTGCCCCTCTTCCAGGCCAGCTCTCTGCTGTGGCCAGGGAGTGCAGTGGAGGATGGCTCAAGTCCTTGGGCCCTGCACCAGGATAAGTACCTGGCTCCTGCTATCGGATCAGCGCGGTGCGCCGGCCAGCGGCCGCAGCGGCCATTGGAGGGTAAACCAACGGCAAAAGGAAGACCTTTCTCTCTGTCTCTCTCTCACTGTCCACTCTGCCTGCCAAAAAAAAAAAAATAAGAAGTAAAATAGACCTTATTTTTTAGAGTCTAAAATTTTAAAAAATTCAAAAATGCATGAATCAAACAAAAGAAAAATAAATCAAAGTAAAAGCAAAGGGATTGATAAACTTCAGATAAATGTTTCTTCCCTCTCAAGGAATTGCATTCTCTGAAAGACTGTTTTAAAGTTCAGATCAAAGATTTGAAATATATAAAGGGGTTGTAGTCATTATATTTTTATCTCCATGTTTCAGTTTTTGACAGTGCTGACTGACTTCCTAGGTGGCTGGTTAAGCACGTGGGCTCTCCAGCTAGTCTGCCTGGGCCTGAATCAGTGCTGCCAATGAGCTTTGTGAAGATGGCAGCTTATGCAAGGGCCTTCAGAGAGTTCATGGGAAATGTGTGTTATGAAAACACTATGCAGGCCGGCGCTGTGGCTCAATAGGCTAATCCTCCACCTTGCGGCGCCGGCACACCGGGTTCTAGTCCCGGTTGGGGCGCCGGATTCTGTCCCGGTTGCCCCTCTTCCAGGCCAGCTCTCTGCTATGGCCTGGGAGTGCAGTGGAGGATGGCCCAGGTGCTTGGGCCCTGCACCCCATGGGAGACCAGGAAAAGCACCTGGATCCTGGCTCCTGCCATCGGATCAGCGCGGTGCGCCGGCTGCAGTGGCGGCCATTGGAGGGTGAACCAACGGCAAAGGAAGACCTTTCTCTCTCTCTCTCTTTCACTGTCCACTCTGCCTGTCAAAAAAAAAAAAAAAAGAAAACACTATGCATAGATTTCAAAAATAAATTGACTTTTTTCACTATTTGTATGCTTATTTTATTTTCTGTAATCATATTTCTATGTGAGGTTTTTTAAAATGTTATTTAAAGTATACATATTTCATGTATTTCATATATACAGATTTAGGACCATAGTGATTCTTCCCACCATACCCCTCCCTCCCACCAGTGTTCCCAACCTTCTTCCTCCTCCTTCGCCTATTCCCACTCTTATTTTTTCCAAAGATCTGTTTTCAGTTTATTTTATACTCAAAAGATTAACCCTACTATAAGTAAAGAGTTCAACAAACAGTATGAGGAAAAAAAAAAACTATTTCTCACCCGTTGAGACAAGGGCTATAAACAATCATCAAATCTCAAAATGTCAATTTCACTCCTATACGTTACATTTTTGGTACTCTTAGTTACCACAGATCAGGGAAAACATATGGTATTTGTCTTTTTGGGACTGGCTTATTTCACTATGTAAAATAAATTTACTTTTACTTCATTTTTTCATGAACTTTTGAGGTACCTTCTTTTTTAGTCTCTAGGTGCTTCAGTTTGCTCATTTCTGGAGTGAGGACTAAATAAATATCTCCTTCTTTGGGTTGTTGTGAGGAATAAATGAGTTAATATATATATAAAATACTTGGCACAGTGCCTGATACATATATGGTGCAATATGGTTATAAGTATAAAGAAATTAGCTATGATAAGAACTCTGAGGAAATGTACCCCTTTTACCTCCTTGTACTTCATCTCTCATCTCTTGATTTCTGTTAACTATATTATTATTATTTTTACCTTCTCATAGTTTAATATGTTTACATTCTGTTCTCCACCTAGAATTCTTTTTTTTAAGATTTATTTATTTATTTGAAAGTCAGAGTTACACAGAGAGAGAAGGAGAGGCAGAGAGAGAGAGAGAGAGAGAGGTCTTTGTCCGCTGGTTCATTCCCCAATTGGCCACAAGGGTCGGAGCTGTGCTGAAGTGAAGCCAGGAGCCAGGAGCTTCTTCTGGGTCTCCCACGTGGGTGCAGGGGCCCAAGGATTTGGGCCATCTTCCACTGCTTTCCCAGGCCATAACAGAGAGCCTGATCAGAAGTGGAGCAGCCGGGACTCAAACCAGCACCTATATGGGATGCAGGCACTGCAGGCGGCAGCTTTACCTGCTATGTCATAGCGCCGACCTCTCTACCTAGAATTCTAAGTTGTTTGATCTTGGTTTTTTTGTTTAATTGAATTCAGTACTTGTCACTACTTTTCTTATCATATCTCCTTTTTTTCTAATTGTTTAAAAATGTTTATTTATTTATCTGAAAATCAGAGGGAAGGAGGAGAGAGGAGAACCACTCACTGTCACACCCCAAATGCCCACAACAGCTGGGAGTTGGCCAGGCTGAAGCAAGGAGTTGGGAACCCAAATTGGGTCTTCTACATAGGTGGCAGTGACCCAAGTTATTTGAGTCCTGTGCTGCCTCACAGCATGTCATCATCAGCAGGAAGCTGGATTGGAAGCAGAGGTGGGGACTCAAATCCAGGCACTGATATGGGATGTGAATTTCTCAAGTGGTGGCTTAAGCCACTGTGTCACAATGCCTGCCTCCCTAAATTTTTGATTTTTTATATATCTCTTGGTCATCTAAATTTTATCATGTACTAGTTTCTTTTTTAAAAGAAGTACTCATAGTAAGCTATTAATACAAATATAAGGGAATTGTTTCACACTTCCATAGTATGTTGGATTTCTTGAACTTTGCATCCTTGAGAAAATCTGTGGAAGGATAAAATGATAGGACATAAAATTCTTGGGTCACACTTTTCGTTTGCTTGAGACTTGATCAATATTGTTTCACTGTCTTGTGGTATTGTTACACCAGTCCTTTAACCCTGGCCTCTCTATTCATTCTCTGGCTCACCAGATTACGTTGTAGAAATTCCAGAAGTAGAAGTCAGATGATGGAGGAGGAGGAGCTGGCAAACACAGTTGCAATACAGTGGCAAGGGAAATGGGAAGAAAACACTGAGGTGTTGGAAAAGCTAAGAGAAGAGTGCGTTGACAAAGAAGGTGGTGGTGAACTGTGTCAAAAACTACTACAAGGTCAAAAGGGTTTGCAAACTGAGATTTGAGTAGGGGAAAATGTGAAAAAGTATTCTGGGCTGCAAGAATAATGTGAACAAAGTCATACAGTTGTCTAAGTATGTATTTGGGGTGGTGGAGTGAGTAGTACAGTGGGAAGAATATTGATTTCATTAAAGTGATGAACTTATGACAGCTCAAGTTACTCAGATCTCTTTTTTTCCCCTCCCAGACCATCTCTTTTTTTTCATAAAATAGTTTATTTGCAATGAATGTAACAAAGCTTGGAATGTGTTATGTATATAAAAATCATTTATATTAGTAAGAAAATAAATATATATAACCCAAGAGAACAAATGACAAATAATTACTAAGCAATCATACAAAAAAATCTGAATGAGATGTTAGAATATCTTATATACTCTGTTTGCTGGTAATCAATCAAATAGAAATTAAACTCATTTCATACCTATAAAATTGGCAGAAAGTGATGATGCCCAGTGTTGGAGAGGAGGTACAGAAATAGGAACTCTCAGATGTTTACAGTGGAAATAAAAATGTGTGCAAGCAATTTGGTAAGCCATGTTGAAGAAAACATGTGTGGGAACTAATGTCGGAAAAGCATTTACTTTTCCCTCTGAGTTAGGTGCCTGGGTTTAGTAGAGAGGGGAATACTATCAGAGAAAAGTGATAGTCTTAAATTTTGTTAATGGGTATGTAGGAATTATCTATTCTTTGTATTTCAATTCACTCTTCCTATCTATAAGCAATTTGAGGAAATAGGGTGGAAGATGAAGGAAGAAGTAAGAAATTGTGGGTGTTGGATTAAAGTTTCACCTGTTGTCTTATGTATGTTCAGGACTAGGAGTTCCTTAGTAGATAGGAACTGATTTGACTTTAGGTGAAGAATGGTTCTGTCTAATTTCAAATCACTAATTTTATGGGAGATTATTTAATCCATCTCATTTTCTACAATAGTAAAATATTGGGAATTAAAATCTATTTTAGGATCAGGCAAGCTATTCTAAAGGAATCAGTCATTGGAATCAATTCTTTGTGTCACCTCCAAACCATATGCTCAGTATCTTGATTGTTTTACTTCTGCCTCCCCATCTAGCTTTTCATTTGGAATTTAAAAATTTATCTCTGAGTTAGTTTTCTTTTCTCCCTCTAATATCTTCCACATTTGTGTATTTCTTCCCTTTATGATAAAAGATATAGGATTTTCAGTAATGTTCTATCTATAAATCAATCAATAAATTCAATGATTATCAAATATTGAGAGGGAATACTACACTGCATAAGTGTAGTGGGGGAGACATGTAAACCAATGATCATAGACCAGTGTGTGATAAGTTCTATCTTAAGGCAGTTTAGAGTGTTTGAGGACACAGGGAAGGGCACCTAATTCAGCTTTCCAAGCTTATAGGGAGAGCAATTGTACTTAGGACAGGCTTCTGGAAGAAAGTGATAAAGAAACCAAGACTCAGAGATGAGGAGCCAGGTGAAGGTTTTGGAGATGGTATTCCAGGCAGAAGGAAAATCATGGACAAAAGCTAGAGATATGAAAGAGAGTGGAGCTTAAGCAACTGAGAAAATTTTGGTATGATAGGGGTATTTACATTTTTCCATTACAAAAGAGATATATCTTCACTGATAAATAATCTATCAAAAACAGGAAGTAAAGCAAAATCCTCACCTGAACAAGTTCCCAGTATTAACTGTTGTTAGCAGTTTATTTTTCATAGCCTTTCCTATTCTGGCAAAAATATACTAACATATATATGTATATGTGTATGTATATAGTATACATGTATTCTATACATGCATGTATATACATGTAGTTTAATAGCCTTAAAAATACATGATTTTAGGCCGGCGCTGTGGCTCACTAGGCTAATCCTCCGCCTTGTGGCGCCGGCACACCGGGTTCTAGTCCCGGTCGGGGCGCCAGATTCTGTCCCGGTTGCCCCTCTTCCAGGCCAGCTCTCTGCTGTGGCCCGGGAGTGCAGTGGAGGATGGCCTAAGTGCTTGGGCCCTGCACCCCATGGGAGACCAGGAGAAGCACCTGGCTCCTGCCTTTGGATCAGCGCGGTGCGCCGGCCACAGCGCGCTGGCCGTGGCGGCCATTGGAGGGTGAACCAACGGCAAAGGAATACCTTTCTCTCTCTCTCTCTCACTGTCCACTCTGCCTGTCAAAAAAAAATTTTTTTTTTTAAAAAAGATATTAAAATACATGATTTTACAAAAACACTCTGCTTTGGTGAATTCTCTGTCCCGAAATATGTTGAAATCTTAATTCCCTTAGGTTATGGAGTTAAGAAATGAGGCCTTTAAGGGAGGTGATTAGATCATGAATGGGATGAATACCCTTAAAAAGGGGCCCAAGAGAGGGGCTGGCAGTATGGCCCAGTGGGTTGAGCCACAGCTTATGATGCTGACATCCCATATCAGTGCATCAGTTTGAATTTGCACTACTCTGCTTCAGATCCAGCTTCCTGCTAATGCACCTGCAAAGGCAGAAGAAGATGACTCAAGTGCTTGGGCCCCTGCATCCCATATTGGAGACCTAAATGGCATTCCTGGCTTCAGTCTGGCCTAGACCTGGCCATTGTGGCCATTTGGGGAGTGAACCAGCAAATGTAAGATATTCATTCTCTCTCTCTCTCCTTCTCTCTCCCTCTCTCTCCCTCTCTCTCCCTCTCTCGCTCTCTCTCTCCCCCTCCCATCAGTCTGCCTTTTCAATAAATCAATAAATCTTAAGAAAAAAGAAAACAAGAGGCCATGGAGAGACCCCTCACCCTTTCCACCATGTGAAGACATAGCTAGAAGGAATGTCTACGAATCAGGAAACTGGCTTTCTCTAGAAACGGAATCTACCAGTGCCTTGATCTTGGACTTCCCAGGCACTAGACTAGTGAAAAATAAATTCCTACTATTTATAAGCCACCTCGTCTATGGTATATTGTTCTAGCAGCCCAAATAGACTAAAATTTATTCATATGTTTATTATTTGCTCCTTTTATTTAGAAATGTAACATATATGTACTTCCTTGTCAGTCCAAAAACTTTTTAAAAATATTTATTTATTTATTTGAAAGGCAGAGTTAGAGAGAAAAGGGAGACACACACACACGGAGAGAGGTCTTCCATCAGCTGGTTCACTGCGCTGGACCAGGCTGAAGGCAGGAGCCAGGAGCTTCTTTCAGTCTCCCATGTGGGTGCAAGGGCCCAGGGACTTGGGCCATCTTCTGCTGCTTTCCTGGGTGCATTAGCAGGGAGCTGGATTGGAAGTGACTGGCAGCCCTGCAGATGGTGGCTTAACCTGCTATGCCACAGTGCTGGCCCCACCTGTAGATTTTTGAGATTATAAAGAATGTTGCAATGAGCTCACTAGTCCATCTTAATTATCTTTGCTGCTTCTACAAGTACGTAGAATAGATTCTTAGCAAGGTGTATTAGTTTACAAGGGCTGCCATGAATTACCAAAACCTGGTTACTTAAAAGAACAAAAATGTATTCTGTTCCAGTTAGGGAGGCTAGAATTTCTAAATTAAGGTATTGACAAGGCCATGCCTCCTCTGAAGTCTCTCAGAAAGAATCCTTCCTTGGCTTTTCCAAGCTTCATGTAGCTCCTGGAAATCCTTGGCATCCCTTGCCTTGTAGTGCATCACTCCAATCTAGACCTCTGTCTTTATGTGGCCATCTTCTCTATGTGTGAATCTGTGTATCTCCAAACCTTCCTCTATTCGTAAGGACACCAGTCATTGGGTTTAGAGTACATTCTAGCACTTCTGACATCATCTTGATAACATCTACAAAAACACTATTTCCAAATAAAGTCCCTTCACAGGTACTGGGGGTTAGGTCTTCAGCAAAGCTCTTTGGGAGACAGCCTTCCACTTATTACATAGCAGGATTCTGAGTCACCAAATGAATGTGCATATTTGAAATCTTGATAAACATGGTCATATTGCCCTCCCAAGAGGTTGTACCAATACACACTTATTTCTAATATATATTCGAATACTTATTTTTCTATATTTCTTTCAGTTGGGTGAACACACTTAATTATTTATCTTTAACATTTCTGATCATCTGAGAATCTCAATAATTGTTTCAGTTTAATTGTAGTACTTTTCGTATTTTTTGTAAGTAATGCTGCTTTTATTTTTTTAGAAAGCTTTTATTTAATAAATATAAATTTCATAGGTACAGCTTTTGGATTATAGCGGTTCTTCTCCCCCCCCAATACCCGCACACCCACCTCCACTCCCATCCCACCTCCTACTCCCTCTCCCATCCCATTCTTCATTAAGATTCATTTTTAATTATCTTTATATACAGAAGAGCAACTCTATACTAAGTAAAGATTTCAATAGTTAGCACCCACACAGACACACAAAGTATAAAGTACTGTTTGAAGACTAGTTTTACTGTTAACTCTCATAGTACAACACATTAAGGTCAGAGGTCCTACATGAGGAGCAAGTGCACAGTGACTCCTGTTGTTGATTTAACAATTGACACTCTTATTTATGACGTCAGTGATCACCCGAGGCTCTTGTCATGAGCTGCCAATGCTATGGAAGCCTTTTTTAAAATTTATTTATTTATGTGAAAGTCAGAGTTACACAGAGAGAGGAGAGGCAGAGAGAGAGAGAGAAGTCTTCCATCGGGTGGTTCACTCCCCAGTTGGCTGCAATGGCTGGAGCTGCACCGATCCGAAGCCAGGAGCCAGGAGCTTCCTCTGGGTCACCCACTTGGGTGCAGGGGCCCAAGCACTTGGGCCATCTTCTACTGTTTTCCCAGGCCATAGCAGAGAGCTGGATCAGAAGTAGAACAGCCGGGACTCGAACCAGCACCCATATGGGATGCTGGCACTTCAGGCCAGGGCGTTAACCTGCTGCGCCACAGCACCAGCCCCTGGAAGCCTTTTGAGTCCACAAATTCTGATATTATTTCTACAGGGCTATAATCAAAGTGGAAGCTGTTTCCTCCCTTCAGAGAACAGTACCTCCTTTGATGACTGCTTCTTTCCACTGGGATCTCACTTGCAGAGATCTTACATGTAGGTCACTTTTTGCCACAGTGTCCTGGCTTTCCATGCCTGAAATTATCTGATGGGCTTTTTAGCCAGATCCAAATGCCTTAAGGGCTGATTCTGAGGCCAGAGTGCTGTTTAGGGCATTTGTCATTCTATGAGCAGACACTTGGTCTTATTTATGTGATCTCTTTGATACTTATTCCTGTCTTTATGATCAGTTATGCACTTAAAATGATCACTTTAACTAGTAAGATGGTATTGGTACCTGCCAACTTAATGGGATTTGAAGTGCCATGGCAAGTTTTTAGCTTTACCCTTAGGGGTAAGTCTGAGGGAATATGTTCTGAAGAGTACATATCCTCCCTCTCTTATTCTCCTCTTATTTTTAACAGGGATCAATTTTCAATTGGATTTAAACACCTAAGAATGATTCTGTGTTAAGTAAAGGGTTCAACCAATGGTATCAAGTAGAAAAAGAAAATAGTAAAAAGAGTAAAATAGTAAGCTGTTCCTTGACAGTCAGTGTAAGGGCTGATCAAGTCATTGCTTCTCATAGTGTCAATTTCACTTCTTCAGGTTTCCTTTTAGGTATTCAGTTAGTTGCCATGGATCAGGGAGAACATATGATATTCGTCCCTTTGGAACTGGCTTATTTCGCTCAGTATGATGTTTTCCAGATTCCTCCATTTTGTTGCAGATGACCGGATTTCTTATTTTTTTTTACCACTGTATTGTATTCCATAGAGTACATATCCCATAATTTCTTTATCCAGTCTTCTGTTGATAGGCATTTAGGTTGATTCCATGTCTTAGCTATTGTGAAGTGAACTGCAATAAACATGGAGGTGCAGATAACACTTTTCTTTACTGATTTCATCTCCTTTGGGTAAATTCCAAGGAGTGGGATGGCTAGGTCATATGGTAGGGCTATGTTCAGATTTCTGAGGTATCTCCAAACTGTCTTCCATAGTGGCTTCACCAGTTTGCATTCCCACCAACAGTGGATTAGTATGCCTTTTCCCCCACATCCTCTCCAGCATTTGTTGTTTGTTGATTTCTGTATGAAAGCCATGCTAACCAGGGTGAAGTGAAACCTCATTGTGGTTTTGATTTGCATTTCCCTGATGGCTAGTGATCCTGAACATTTTTTCATGTGTGTGTTGGCCATTTGGATTTCTTCTTTAGCACTATTCATATTTTTCTATGAATTTATTGTTAATAGTGCTTGCCTAATTTTATTTTAAAAATTTTATTAAGATATAATTTATGTACTGTAACATTTTCCAGATGAAAATGTAGATTCAGTAGTTTGTAGGAAATTCATAAAGCTGTGTAGCCATCTTCACCATCTAATTCCAGAACATCTTCACTACCCCCCCACAAAAGAAATCCTATATCTGTTATCAGTCACTCTCCGTTTCCCTCTTCCCGCAGTCCCTGACAACTACTAATCTACTTTTAGTCTCTATGGCTTTGCTTATTCTTGATGTTTTACATAAATGGGATCATATGGTATGTGACCTTTCATGTTTAGTGTCTTTCACCTAGTATGTTTTCTAGATTCTTTGATGTAGTATCATAAGTATTTAATTCATTTTCATTGCCAAACAGTATTCCATTGTATGAATTTTCTGCATTTTGTTTAATCATTCATCAGTAGATGGACTTTGGCTTGGTTCCACTTTTGGGTTATTATGACTAATGCTGCTATGAATAGATAAGTATAAGTTTTTATGTGAACATATGCTTTAAAATTCTCTTAGATACATACCTAGGAGTAAAATTGCTAGGACATATGGTAATACTGTTTAACATTTGAGGAACCACCAAGCTGTTTTCCACAGTGGCTGAACTATTTTATATTCCCTTCAGCAATGTACAAGGGCTCCAATTACTCTACATCCTTCCCAACATTTGTTACTGTTTATTTAAAAAAATGTTATAGATATTCTAGTGGGTGTGAAGAATATCTCATTGTAGTTCTTATTTGCATTTCCCTAATCACTAGTGATGTTGAGCATTTTTCATGGGCTTACTAGACAATGGTATGTTTTCTTGTCTATTCAAATCTGTTACCTGCTTTTAAATTGAGTTATTTATAAAAATCTTATCAAAAATATGAGTTCTAAACATTTTCTTATATATCCTGACAAGTCCCTTTGTCAGGCATATGATTTGCAATTGTTTTCTCCCATTTTATGGATTATCTTTTCATTATTTGATAGTCCTTTGATACACAGTTCTTTAATTTTGATGAATAATTTATGAATTTTTCTTTTGTTGCTTGTGCTTTTGGTATCATATCTAACACTCCATTGCCAAGTCTAAGGTCATGAATATTTACCTCTGTATTTTCCCCTGAGAGCTTTATAGTGTTAGATCCTACATTTAGTTTTTTTTTTTTTTTTTGACAGGCAGAGTTAGATAGTGAGAGAGAGTGAGAGAGAGACAGAGAGAAAGGTCTTCCTTCTCCATTGGTTCATCCCCCAAACGGCTGCCAGTGCGCTGTGCCAATCCGAAGCCAGGAGCCAGGTGCTTCCTCCTGGTTTCCCATGTGGGTGCAGGGCCCAAGTACTTGGGCCATCCTCCACTGCCTTCCCAGGCCACAACAGAGAGCTGGACTGCAAGAGGAGCAACCGGGACAGAATCAGGCGCCCCGACCAGGACTAGAACCCAGGGTGCTGGCGCCGCAGGCAGAGGATTATCCTAGTGAGCCGCAGCGCCGGCCTATTTAGGATTTTATATGGTATGAGGTTCGCTTATGTATATCAAGTTATCACTGCATCCTTTGTAAAAGATTGACTTTTTCCTCATTGAATAATATTAGCACCCTTGTCAAAAATCATTATGCAGGGGCTTTCGTTGTGGTGCAGCAGGTAAACTGCTACTTACAATAGTAGCATCCTATATCGAAGTGCCAGTTTGAGTCCTGGCTGCTCTGCTTCCAATCTAGCTCCCTGCTAATGTGCCTGGGAAGGCAGTGGAAGATGGCCCAAGTACTCGGGCCTCTGCCAACCACGTGGGAGATTAGAACGGAGTTCTGGGATCCTATGCATTTTTATATCCTGAAATTTTAAATTTGCTTATTTTCAGTGGTGGATCTTTAAGGGCTTTCACTGTAGGATCATGTCATTTGCAAATAGAGGTATTTAAAATTCTTCCTTTCTCATGTTTCCTTTTAAAGATTTACTTATTTATTTGAAAGGCATAGTTAGAGATGGAGACAGATACACACACACATACACACACACACACACACAGAGAGAGAGAGAGAGAGAGAGAGAGAGAGAGAGATCTTTCAAGATCTTGCAGCATTGGTTCAGTTCCCAAATGGGTGCCCAGCCCAAAGCTTCTGTTGCCTTTTGCCAAGCACATTAGCAGGGAGCTGGGTCAAAAGTGGAAAAGCCGGGACTAGAAATGGTGTTCATATGGGTCCTGGTGCTCATATGGGATGCCAGTATCACAGGTGGCAGCTTAACCCACTGTGCCACAGTGCCATCTCGACTTCCTTTCTAATCTTAATTCCTTCCTTCTTTCTTTTCTCCCATCCATCCGTCCTTTCTTCATTCCTTCCTTTTGAACTTGTTATCCTGGTTATATCCTCCAGTAGACCTGCCGGTTTTATAATTCAGTTTTGACCATATTGAATTTGAGATGTGTAGGCCTCATTCAAATGGAGAAGTTAAGTAAATGGTTGGCTTTTCAGATAAGAAGAGAGATCTGGGCTGGAGATTCAAATTTAGTGAATTTTAACATGGTAATTTGAAATCCTTGAAAAAAAATGACCTTGCCCAAGAAGCGTATTTAGAATGAGAAAAGGACCTAGAGCAGAGTCCTGGAGATCAATAGCCAATAAGGAATGATGTTAAGCAGAAAAATTCACAAAGGAAACTGAGAAGTTGCTGCTAGAGTGACAGGAGTTAAATCTTGAGAGCATGATGTCATAGAAGCCAAGGAAAGGAAGTTTCAGGAAAATAGGAATGAGGGGGTGAAATGCCTTAAAATCTGCTGGGGGGGCTTAGTAAAATAATGTCTATGATAGATTAGGACAGGGCAAAATGCTCAAAGGAAAAAATCAGTAAAGGTGATAGTAAATGCTGGTTACAGAGTGATAATCAGTAGCCTATTTTTTTTTCAGTCACCAAATTCATACTAATTTTGGATTTGGATCATATCTGAATCTTTTATGTATTGTTTATGCCTTTTTGATGCGGTAGAAAAAACCTCTTTTGTTTGGGAGAATTTTTTTTAATGGATCATATGTGAACAGATTCCAGGTAGAAGAGAATTGATCTATTGACTCTACGTGGGTGTTTCCCAGAGTATGCTCCAAGTTAACATTAGAATCCCAAATTACAACCTCAGGATCAGTACCCTGGAATATACATTTTAACTTTCTGTAGATGATTCTTATGTACATCTAATTTGAGAAAAATGATTCTGGGCTTTCTAAAAATTATTTAATTGAAAGAGAGAAGAAAAGAGGGAGAGAAAAAAGGAAGGAAGGGGGAGGGAGAAAGAGAGGGAGAAGGAGAGAGAAGGAGAAAGAAAAGAAACAGGAAGAAATAAAGGCTGAAGCCTGGAGCCAGTAACTCAATCTGGGTCTTTCTTGTGGGTTGCAAGAACCCGAGTACTTGAGCCATCACCTGCTGCCTCCAAGGGTGTGCTTTAGCAGGAATCCTGGAATGGAGAGCAGGGCTGAGACTCAAACCCAGTTGCTCTGATATGAGATGTGGACATCCCAAGTGTGACTTAACTACTGTACCAAATGCCTGCTCTTGGAAGAATCATATTCTAAAAGTTATTAAAGTTATTTAAGCTCATTCATTTACCTCAATATAACAAAGAACAGGCCTACCCAAAGGAAACACTGAACATGAATTTATTTAGCTACATTTTCTTGCATGAGTGGACAGCCAAATGGAAAGTTTGTCGTGTTACAGCCAAATTCTCTTATTTTCTGTAAGGAACAATGATATCTATCCTCTGTAGGTTACCAAATGTTACTAATGTCTTTCATTGGTTAGATTTCATCGTTCTATATACTCTTATCTGTGAAGGTCAAAACGCCTTGCTTTCTGTCTATCTGCTAAAGACTGAACATTTGTGCTGTCCTCTCACTTGTATATTTAAATCCTGACTGGCTATTAGGTCATGAGAACAGAGCCCTCATGAATGGGATTAGTGCCTTCATAAATGAAACCTCAAAGAGCTCCTCACCCCTTTCACTAGATAAGTACACAGTGAGAAGACTGGCATCTGTGAACCAGAAATAGGTCCTCATCAGACACCAGATCTACCAGCGCCTTGATCAAGGGCATCCTAGCCTTCATAAGTGGGAGAAATAAATGTTATTGTTTAAGCCATATAGTCTATGTTATTCTGTTACAACAGCCCACACTAAGACACCATTCTATATTCCTTTTGATTGATAACATCAACCTACAAAAAATAAAGGACAACTTGGAGGCTGAAAATGACCATCCAATCCAGGTCTTCAGGTTCTCTATAAAATGAGTGGCTTATATGAAATGGTATCTAAATCTGTTCTTAACTTTCTTTTTTTTTAAAGATTTATTTATGTATTTGAAAGTCAGAGTTACACAGAGAGAGAAGGAGAGGCAGAGAAGCAGAGAGAGAGGGAAGGGGAGAGGGAGAGGGAAGGGGAGAGGGAGAGGGAAGGGGAGAGGGAGAGGGAGAGGGAGAGGGAGGGGGAGGGGGAGGGGGAGGGGGAGGGGGAGAGGGAGAGGGAGAGGGAGAGGGAGAGGGAGAGGGAGAGGGGTTCATCTACTGGTTCACTCCCCAGTTGGCCGCAATGGCTGGAGCTGTACTGATCCAAAGCCTGGAACCAGGAGCTTCCTCCAGGTCTCCCACATGGGTGCAAGGACCCAACGACTTGGGCCATCTTCTAGTGCTTTCCCAGGCCACAGCAGAGAGCTGGATTGGAAGTGGAGCAGCTGGGTCTCAAACCAGTGCCCACATGGGATATCAGCACCACAGGCAGCGGCTTTTCCTTCTACCCAACGGTGCTTGGCCCTTGTTCTTGGCTTTCTAACACCATCTTGTGCTTTTTCACTCCATATGTGTTTGGATTTTTCTTTGTGAATTGTCTTCTGCCCTAAATGATTAGTCTCTGCTTTCCTATTTACTTACTTCATACATACATTCACTGTGTGTGTGTGTGTGTGTGTGTGTTGTGTTTACTAGTCAACAAATGTTGAGACTAAAATCACCTTTGGGATGTTCTACTCCAACCCTCTATTTTTACAGATAGGAGAACTATCTGAAACGACTTGCCCAAAGTAACACAGGTTTGTTAGTAGTCCAGCTAGGACGTGCGCCTGAGTCTCCCTGATTTCTTTTCCAGGGCTCTTCCCACTATAGCAGGGATAGGCATCCCCCAGAGAAGATGAACTAATAATTTTTCATACATCCTTCAAGAAAGACCAAGTCTGGGGTGCAAAAGGAAGGAATTGGAGGAAAATAGCGTTTTTTTTTTTTTCAGAAAGCTTAGTCTGTTAAAGAGATTTAACTTCCAACCACTATATTAGTTTTCATTTTTTCCTCCCTTCACTGCCAGAAACAATAAAATGACTACTGTGGCACTGAAACCAAGGCAAGGTATTATACTTAAACCTGAGTTTAAATGATTTACAATTGAGTGGGAGGACTGTCTGGTGTACTGAGTTTACCAGGCTATTTCTGAATGCCACAGACCAGCCATGTGACCCTCATCAAATCATGGGGAAGCTCTTTCCCTTAGATTTTTTTTCTTATTTTGCAGGGATGATTCTGCTCAGAGTGCTTAAGCAGAGACCAATAAGAAGGCAGTGGGTTAAAAAAATACTTATACTCAAGGGGTATCAGCTCTGGGCAACTTAGTGACTACCTTTTACAAAGGAGAAGATTGAGGCATAGAGAAAGTGAATGGACTCTTTTACTGCCTCATACTGTGGCTTGATTAATATTCACTTTTGAAAACTTTAAAAAATTCTCCAAGATGAATAGAATATCATATTTTAAAATGAGAGAAAAATCTGGAGTAAGAGAAGATCCTTTTCTTCCTGCTGATTTTTTCTTTTTAAATAAGCCCTCTGGATATTACCAAAAAAATCATTAGAAAGTGAGCATGAAAGAGAGACAGAAAAGAAAGAGGTCATTCAAAGAGAATTTGACAAAAGAGCAGCGACTGTAGGGAGAGAAAAACCTCAGTGAGACGTGGTAGAGTTAAGTAGTTTGTGAGAACAGAACATGTGGGGCTGTGCAGTAGTAGGTGCCAAGGAGGATAGGTGGAAAATAGCATGTGCCTGGCCAAAGAATGTAAAGTTTTTTAAAAAACTGAGAACAGTAGGAGATAAACGGACAATCTCCGAAGTGCTCTGTAAAATCAATCATAAACATCATCTAGAAGCAGCTGACTTAATTCATTCTATTCCTATTACAATAAATCTGACTGGCATATAAAATTCATGTGCCTGGAAATACTGGCCTGAAAAATTACTTTTGGGGCTCTTGCTTGAATATTTATGTGAATAAAGAAGACTAGGAAACCACCAAAAAACACAGACAACCCAGTGATTTCCTTTTCCAGAGAATGTTTCAAGGCCCTGATCCAGCCTAAGGTAGTAACCTACTATATAAAATCATTGGTAAGCATTTTAGTTATCCAAAATGAGGAGGCTACCTTTTGTATATGAAGATAGAGAACTTCCACCATGACAGGTACTTGGGTTGTTTTTGTTTTCTCATAATGGAGATAATATGATATCAGCTCATCTCTTTTTTTTCTCATGTAGCCTTCCTCACAGTCAATGCTAAGAGGCTGGCCAGGGGACAGGGGGTTAGGCCTATGACTGGGGCCTCATTAGCAACTTGGCCCAGCCACCGAATTCTAATGAAAGCCCGAATTAAGTGGCGCTGATGGCTTTCTAAGCTTCAAATTAGCGTTAGTGAAAAAGAACAAAATATTTCCCAACATAAGCTTAGTGCAGACCCCAGATCCCATTGAGGATAGGCAAATCACTGCAGAGTGATCAGTCTCTGTGCAATTCGCTGGGCACGTGGAGGATGCTTTTAATCTGAGGATATGCATGCATCAGTTCTTGCTAATATTACTGCACTATGTGTTGGATAATTTCATCCCCTACATTGGCTTTCTGAACTCCTGTTAGGTGGTTATTAGCTCCCTGGAGTGATCCTCAAATTTGATTATTTTTTATCTCCCATTTTTAATATATGTATCTTTTGTTTTGCTTTTTTGTTACAATAGATTTAATTTAATTTTTTAACTTTTATTTAATGAATATAAATTTCCAAAGTACAGCTTATGGATTATAATGCCTTCCGCCCCCCCCATAACTTCCCTCCCACCCGCAACCCTCCCCTTTCCCTCTCCCTCCCCCCTTCCATTCACATCAAGATTCATTTTCAATTCTCTTTATATGCAGAAGATCAGTTTAGCGTATATTAAGTAAAGATTTCAACAGTTTGCACCCACATAGAAACACAAAGTGTAAAATACTGTTTCAGTACTAGTTATAGCATTAAATAACAATGTACAGCACATTAAGGACAGAGATCTTACATGAGGAGTAAGTGCACAGTGACTCCTGTTGTTGACTTAACAAATTGACACTCTTGTTTATGGCATCAGTAATCACCTTAGGCTCTTGTCATGAGCTGCCAAGGCTATGGAAGCCTTTTGAGTTCACTAACTCTGATCATATTTAGACAAGGTCGTAGTCAGAGTGGAAGTTCTTTCCTCCCTTCAGAGAAAGGTACCTCCTTCTTTGATGGTCTGTTCTTTCCGCTGGGATCTCACTCACAGAGATCTTTCATTTAGGTGTTTTTTTTTTGTTTGTTTGTTTTTTTTGCCAGAGTGTCTTGGCTTTCCATGCCTGAAATACTCTCATGGGCTTTTCGGCCAGATCCGCATGCCTTAAGGGCTGATTCTGAGGCCAGAGTGCTGTTTAGGACATCTGGCATTCTATGGGTCTGCTGTGTATCTCGCTTCCCATATTGGATCATTCAATAGATTTAATTTTTAAAGAAGTTTTAGGTTCACAGCAATATTGAGTGATAAGTAGAGAGATTTCCCATACACCAGCTGCTTCCACATACACACACCCTTCCCACCTATCAAAATCTCACACTACAGTGGTACATTTGTTACAGCTGATTAATGTACATTGACCATCATCACCCAAAGTCCATAGTTTATATTGGAGTTCACTCTTGATGTACATTCTATAGATTTGGACAAATTGTTAATGACATACCATTATATTATCATACAGAGTATTTTCATTGCCCTAACAATCAATCTGCTCCACTTGTTCATCTCTCCCTCTTCCATAATCCCTGGCAACCACTGCTCCTTTTATTATATTCATAGTTTTAGGCCGGCGCCGTGGCTCACTAGGCTAATTCTCCGCCTAGCGGCACCGGCACACCGGGTTCTACTCCCGGTCGGGGCGCCGGATTCTGTCCCAGTTGCCCCTCTTCCAGGCCAGCCCTCTGCTGTGGCCAGGGAGTGCAGTGGAGGATGGCCCAGGTGCTTGGGCCCTGCACCCCATGGGAGACCAGGAAAAGCACCTGGCTCCTGGCTCCTGCCATCGGATCAGCGCGGTGCGCCGGCCGCAGCGCGCCAGCCGCGGCGGCCATTGGAGGGTGAACCAACGGCAAAGGAAGACCTTTCTCTCTGTCTCTCTCTCTCACTGTCCACTCTGCCTGTCAAAAAAAGAAAAAAAAAAAGAAAAAAAATATATTCATAGTTTTGCTTTTTCCCGGATGTCATATAGTTGGAATCATGTAGTATGTAGCCTTTTCAGATTGGCTTCTTTCACTTAGTAGTATGCATTTAAGATTCCTCCATCTATTTTTGTGGCTTGATAGTTCACTTATTTTTATTACTGAATAATATTCCATTGTTTGGATGTATCACTATTTACTTATCCATACACCTACTGAAGGACTTCTTTATTGCTTCCAATTTCTGACAATTATGAATTAATGCTTACATAAATATCTTTGTACAGAGTTTGTGTAGACATAAGCATTCAACTCACTTGGATACATACCAGGGAGCATAATTGCAAGGTCATATGGTAAGAGTATGTTTAATTTTTTGAGAAATTGCCAAGCTCTTTTCCAAAGTGACTGTACTCTTTTGCATTCCCACCAGCAATGAATGAGAGTTCCTATTGCTTCACATCTTCATCTATACTTGGTGTTAGTGTTTCGGGTTTTAGTCATTCTAATGTCTGATAGTTGTATTTCATTGGTCTTTTAATTTGCAATTCCCTAAAGACATATGATGTTAAGCATAATTTCACATGTATATTTGCTATTTGTATATCTTCTTTGGCAAAATATCTGTCAAATCTTTTACCTGTTTTTAAGTTGGGTTGTTTTTTTATTATTGAGTTTTAAGAGTATTTTGGGCTGGTGCTGCGGCTCACTAGGCTAATCCTCCGCCTGTGGAGCCGGCACTCCAGGTTCTAGTCCTGGTTGGGACGCCAGATTCTGTCCCGGTTGCTCCTCTTCCAGGCCAGCTCTCTGCTGTGGCCCATCCCCTTGGCTCAGCATAGAACAAGTAGGTGAAAAGCCCCCAGATCCCAGCTTCTCCATGAGCAGGAAAGGAGTTGGACAGAGCATACAATAACTGAAATTTTCTGGGGCCTGAGGAAGTGGCTTTAATATCATTTGCCTTGGAGTGCTGATGAGATCCAGTATGCTCTGGAAGCCTAAGACTGCTGAGGCCAAAGAACACATGTTGGACTAGTATGAAAGTTGGAGAAGGTGGGGCTGGCGCTGTGCTGCAGCAGGTTAATGCCCTGGCCTGAAGCGCCGGCATCCCATATGGTCACCGGTTCGAGACCCGGCTGTTCCACTTCCAATCCAGCTCTCTGCTATGGCCTGGGAAAGCAGTAGAAGATAGCCCAAGTCCTTGGGCCCCTGCACCCACATGGGAGACCTGGAAGAAGCTCCTGGCTCCTGGCTTCAGATCGGTGCAGCTCCGGCTGTTGTGGCCAAGTGGGGAGTGAACCAGCAGGTAGAAGACCTCTCTCTCTCTGCCTCTCCTCTCTCTGTGTAAATCTGGCTTTCAAATAAATAAATAAATATTTAAAAAAAGTTGGAGAGGGCCCCAGAACCTCTGGCTGTGTTCATCAGTGAAGTTCTCCTGAATGATGCCAGTCTATTAAGACTAAGAGTAGACATCAACACAGATTCACGGAAAATGAAGAGATACAAAAATGTGTTCCAAACAAAGGAACAAAGTAAATCTTCAGAAACTGACTTTAATGAAATGGAGTTAATATAATTTATTTCATAGAGGATTCCTTATTATTCATGAATTTTTTATTTTTCATGAATAACCATCAGAGATGTTCATCAAGGTCAGGAGACAAATGAAGTGAAAGTTGCAACAAATTCAACAAAGAAATAAAACGTATGTGTTTTTAAAATACCACATTTTGTAAATGGTTGCTTGGAACTGGCTACTAAGGAAGGATTGAGGATGAATTTTGAAGACATGCTTCATTTTGTATAGATGTTGTGAGTATTTTTAAAATACTGTTTTTTAAAAAATTTTTACTTATTAGAGAGAAAGAGTGAGTACTTCCTCTTTCTCTCCCATCTGCTGATTTGCTCTCCAAAGGCCTATAATGGTTGTGGGGGCGGGAGGGGGGGAGTCCAAAGTCAGGAGTGAGGAACTCTATCCAAGTTTTGCACATGAGTGGCAGAGAACTCAATTATTTGAGCCATCATCACTGGCCCCAGTGGCAGGAAGCTGGAGTCAGGAGCACTCTGATATAGGACGTGTGTGTCTCAACTGGTGACTTAACTCCTAAGCCAAAAGCTTGTGCCAACGATGAATATTTTGAATCTGCTGAAATGCTTTATCTTCCTCCTTTTCCATCAACACATGTCTGTGGGACTGGTTTCTCTAAAACAAGACAGAGAAGCAGGTTACTTAAGCATTATCCTTGTGAGTAGTGTTGCATTCAATCCAATCTTGATTAGATAATTTAAAAGTAAGAAACAAGATTATTTGTCACATTAAATGTTTTAAATATTGATATGTCTAGAATTTATTCAAAAGTGCATGTTGACATTTAATATGAATAATTACTATTTTAGTCATAAAATTTTGTTTAGTTACAACTGTGGAAAGAAAAGTCATGAGTACAATAGCTTTTCTCTCTATTAATTGTCAATGTGTACAGTTTTTATAAATCTTTTGCCTTATGTTATCTTTGTTCTAATTTTTATTGAAATGTAATTTTTTGTCAGTTGCATTAAATAATAAATAAATCAGGGTTTCAGGAAAAAAAGCACCAAACAGAAATCATGGAACTAAAGAATAAAATATCTGGACAGAAAAAAATCACAGGAGGGGTTTGTCATAATCTCTTTTCTGCTGCTAAAACAGAAAACCACAGACTGAGTAGATTATAAACAATAGTAATTTATTTGGCTCATGGTTCTGGAGACTTGCGTCCAAGATTGAAAGCCTGCATCTGGTGAGGGCCTTCTTGCATCCTAACATAGAGGAGGGCATTGTACAGGGAAAATTTGCCCAAGAGGGAACGGAAAAGTGGGGGCCAAGCTCATCCTTTTATCAGGAGTTCATGGCTATGATAACTAATCCAAGTCTACTCTGATGATAATGGCGTTAACCCATTCCCTGTCCTCATCATCTCTTTAAAAATATCTTGATTGGTTTGGAAGACAGAGTGGCAGAGAGGGGGGAGATGGGCAAGCAGGCAGATAGAGATCTTCCATTCACTGCTGCTTTATTTCCCAGATACCTGCAACAGCCGAGGCTGGGCCAGGCTGAAACCAGGATCTCCCATGGGGGTGGTAGAAACCCAAGTATTTGGGCCATCATCCTCTGCCTCTCAGGTACATTAGCAAGAAGTTGGATCAGAAATGCGGCATAGCCAAGACTCAAGCCAAACACTCTAACATGGGATGCAGGTGTTCTAAGCAGTGGTTAACCTGCTATGCCACAATACCATCCTATCCTAATAACATATTAATACCATCGCACTGGTGGTAAATTTCAGCATGAGTTTTGGAAGAGACTCAAACCATAGCAGGGTTCATCAAAGATAATGCAGAAGAAAAGAACTTAAAGTCAGGTCACTGAATGTTATTCAGTCCAAAGAACAAAAAGAAAAAAAAAAGGAATAAAAAAGGTAAAGAAAACGTAATGGACCTATGGAACAACATTAAATGGACTAACTATATATGACAGGAATTTAAGAAGCAGAAGGAAAAGAAAAAATATCAGAAAGCATACTCAAAGAAATAATGCATGAACACTTCCCAAATCTGGATATCCAGATCCAGAAGTCCAAAGAACCTCAAATAAAATGAAACTAAGGAAATCTATATCAAGATATATTATAATCTGTTGTCAGAGTTGAAGACAAAGAAGGAATATGAGAAACAACAAGAGGAAAGCCACTTGTAAATTTCCAGGGGAACCTCCATATCCAGCAGAAACCTTACAGGCCAGAAGGGCATGGGAAGATGCACTCAAAATGCTGAAAAGAAAAAACTTCCAATCAAGAATACTGTACTTAGAAAAACTGTTCTTTGAAAATGAAGGGCCAGCACTGTGGTGCAGCAGGTTAAGGTGCTGCCTGTGACACCAGCATCCCATATCAGAGCACCAGTTCAATTTCCAGCTGCTCTGCTTCTGATCCAGTTCCCTGATAATGTGCCTGAGAAGGCAGCATGGCCCAAGTGCTTGGGCCTCTCTCACTCATGTGGGACACCCAGATGGAGTTCCGGGATCCTGGTCCTGACTGTCACAGCCATTTCAGGAGTGAACAAGAAGATTCTTTGTCTCTGTCTCCACCCCCACCCCACCCCGCCCCACCCCACTCCGAAACTCTCTTTCATATAAATAAAATAAATCTTTTACAAAACAAAGGAGAAATGAAAGTTTCCCTGACCAACAAAAGCTTAAGGAATTCAGTGGTAGACATACCTTACAAGAAACATGAAAGAAGAGTTTTTCCCATTAAAGTGAAAGGACATTAAACAGTAACTTGATAACATAAGAAAATTTAAAACTAATTAGTATAGGTAAATACATAGACAAATACAGAATACTGTGCTATCACAATGTAGTGGGCAAATAACCTTTAATTTTAGGGTAAAAGATAAAAATATTTAAAAATACCTATAGCAAAAAAGTTAGGATGCACAGTATAAATGATACATTGTGACATTAATAACATAAAGTTTGTATGTTTGGATAAGTAGTAAAAGTGTAGAGTTGCTATGTGTAATTGAAGTTGTTATCAGCTTAAAACAGACTGTTGTAACTCTGATATTTTATGTAAGCCTCATGATGACCACAAAATAACTATAGAATTTACACAAAGAAGAAAGGAATCTAATCAGGTCAACAAGAATGTCAATAAAACATAAAAGAAGACAGTGGGAGTGGGCAAGAGGACTATCAGACAAAAATAATGAACAAAATGCCATTCCCTACCAATACTTATTTTAAATGTAAATGGATTAAACTCCCAATCAAAAGGCGTAGTGTTACTGGGTAAAGACCAAGAATCCAACTATATACTATCTACAAGGAACTCATTTTAGATTTAAAGACATACATAGGCTGAAGGGGAAGTGATAGAAAAATATATTACATGAAAATGGCAACCAAAGGAGAGCAGGTATGATTATACTTTCATAAGACAAAATGAATTTAAGGTGAAAAAATAATCACAGGAAACAAAGACATACAATGATAAAGGAGTCAACTGACCAGGAAGGCATAACAAAAATATAAATATACCACTGGGGGGGCACATATTTTACCCTAGCAATTAAAATGTCAGTTAAGATACTTTGGTCCTACATTGGAGTACTGGGTTCAATTTCTGGCTCTCATTCCAGTTCCTGGCTCCAACTTCCTGCTAATGCATACTCCAGAGGTAGTGGTGATAGCTCAGGCACTTGAGTTCCTGCCACCCACGTGGCAGACCTGGATGATCTTCCTGCCTCCCAAATTTGGCCCCAGCCCAGACTAGGACATTATGGGCATTTGGAGGAGTGAATTAGCAGATGGGAATATTCTGTCTCTATGTCTGTCCCTTAAATAAATAAATGAAATACACACACACACACACACACACACACTCAGAATTAGAGCACCTAAACATATAAAGCAAACACAGAAGTAAAGGAAAAAATAGACAATATAATGAAAGTAGGAGACTTCAATACTCATTTTTAGTAATGGATCAATCATCCAGACAGAAAATCAATAAGGAAATAGCAGACTTGAACAACACAATAGATCAAGTGGACCTAACAGACATACAGAACATTCTTCAGCAGAATACAAATTCTTCTCAAGCACACATAGAATATTTTCTAGGATAAAACACATAATAGATTACAAAAAAGTCACAAAAAGTTTAAGAAGATTGAAATGATACCAAATATCTTTGCAAACCAGAATAGAATGAAGCTAGAAATCACCAGCTGAAGGAAAACTAAAATTTTTAAAATGGGAAACTGAGTAACACATTTTTTATGTCTTTTTAAGAACATACTTTCTTAAGTATCATATAAACAAGTATGATGACAACCATGATAAGCATACTCCTTTGGTTGGCAACTTTGGTTTTGGCCATTTTCAGACTTATTTGAATTTCTGCTCAATAAACAATTCATATTCTCTCTCTCTCTCTCTCTCTCTCACACACACACACACACACACACATACACTCTATAAAGATTTTTTTTTATTTATTTGAAAGGCCAGGTTACAGAGGAGGGAGTGGAGAGGGAGATATGGAAAGATCTTCCATCCACTGGTTCACTCCCCAAATGGATACAATGGCCAGAGCTGGGCCAGACCAAAGCCAAGAGCCAGGAGCTCCATCTGGGTTTCAAACATGAGTACAAGGGCCCAAAGACTTGGGCCATCTTCCATGGCTTTCCAAAGAGCACTAGCTGGGAGCTGGATCAGAAGTGGAGCAGCTGGGTCTAAAACCAGTGCCCATATGGATGCTGGCATTTCAGGCAGCAGTTTAACCCATTTTTCCACAATGTCAGCCACAATAAATCAATTCTCATAATTACTCTCGTGAAGTATATCAATCCATGACATGTAGAGGAGAATATTTTTCTAGATACTATAAATAACCTCAGTATGTGAAACAAGACACTTTTGAAGAGCATAGGTCAAAGAAGAATTCAAAAGGAAAATTAGGGAATGAGAAAAGCAAAAATGGAAGCATAACATACCAAAATTTATGGCACACACCAAAACCAGCACTAAGAGAAAGCTTTTTAGTGGTATATGATAGAATTAAAAAGAAGAAAGACTCAATTTTATACCTTAAGAACTAGAAAAGGAACAACTAGGACCAAAGTTAGCAGAAAGAAATAATAAAGGTTAAAAAAGAAGGACAAGTGCTTGGTACAGCAGATAAGAGACCATTTGGGAAACCCACAAATTTCATATTGGAATGCCTGGATTTGAGTCCTGGCTCCACTTCTGATTCCAGCTTACTGTTAATGTACACCCTAGGAGGCAGCAGGTAGTGACTTAGGTAGTTGGGTTTTTGCCTCTCACTTGAGAGACCCAGATGGAATTCTTAGCTCATGGCTTCAGCCTGGTCCAGCCCTGGCTATTGCAGGCATTTAGGGAGTGAACCACTATGTGGGAGATCTATCTTTGTCTGTCTGTCTTTCAAAATAAATAAATAAAAATAAAAAATTAGAGTAGAAAAATTAGAGAAAAAAATAGACACAACAGATTAAGAATTGTATTTTTGAAAAAAAGACAAGCATTTAGTGAGACTAAATAAGGAAAAAACAATCCCATCGAGGTGGCATGTACCAATGCCATCTCACTAGTCCCAGTGATCAATTTCTGTTCACAATTGATCGTAATGATAGGACTAAGAACCAAAGAGATCACATAAACAAGAATAGTGTCTGCAAATACTAGCTGATACAATAAAAAAGGGAGAGAATGATCCAACATGGGAAGTGAGATACACAGCAGACCCATAGAATGGCAGATGTCCTAAACAGCACTCTGGCCTCAGAATCAGCCTTTAAGGCATTCAGATCCGGCTGAAATGCCCATGAGAGTATTTCAGGCATGGAAAGCCAAGACACTCTGGGGGGGGGGGACCTAAATGAAAGATCTCCGCGAGTGAGATCCCAGTGGAAAGAATGGGTCATCAAAGGAGGTACCTTTCTCTGAAGGGAGAACTTCCACTTTGACCATGGCCTTGTCTAAATATGATCAGAGTCAGTGAACTCAGGGGGCTTCCATAGCCTTGGTAGCTCATGACAAGAGCCTAGGGTGATTACTGATGCTATAAACAAGAGTGTCAATTTGTTAAGTCAACAACAGGAGTCACTGTGCACTTACTCCTCATGTAGGATCTTTGTCCTTAGTGTGCTGTACATTGAGATTTTTTTTAAACTTTTATTTAATGAATATAAATTTCCAAAGTACGACTTCTGGATTACAATGGCTTCCCCCCCATACCGTCCTTCCCACCCACAACCCTCCCCTTTCCCACTCCCTCTCCCCTTCCATTCACATCAAGATTCATTTTCGATTATCTTAATATACAGAAGATCAGCTTAGTATACATCAAGTATGGATTTCAACAGTTTGCTCCCACACAGAAACATAAAGTGAAAAATAATAGATGATTTTTTTTTAAATGATGATGAAATCAGAGCAGACCTATTGTCATGTTTAATCCCAGTGAGAGTCAAGTTGGGAATTGATAATTTCTTTTTTTTTTTTTTTTACAGAGGATCAGTTTAGTATGCATTAAGTAAGGATTTCAACAGTTTGCACCCCCATAGAAACACAAAGTGAAATATATTGTTTGAGTACTCGTTATAGCATTAAATCTCAATGTACAGCACATTAAGGATAGAGATCCTACATGAGGAGTAAGTGCACAGTGACTCCTGTTGTTGACTTTACCAATTGACACTCCTGTCTATGGCATCAGAAATCTCCCTATGCTCCAGTCATGAGTTTCCAAGGCTATGGAAGCCCTCTGAGTTCTCCGACTCTTATCTTGTTTAGACAAGGTCATAGTCAAAGTGGAGGTTCTCTCCTCCCTTCAGAGAAAGGTACCTCCTTCTTTGATGACCTGTTCTTTCCACTGGGATCTCACTCGCAGAGATCTTTTGCCAGAGTGTCTTGGCTTTCCATGCCTGAAATACTCTCATGAGCTTTTCAGCCAGATCTGAATGCCTTTAGGGCTGATTCTGAGGCCAGAGTGCTATTTAGGACATCTGCCATTCTATGAGTCTGCTGAGTATCTCACTTCCCATGTTGGATCACTCTCCCCTTTATTTACTCCATTGGTTAGCGTTAGCAGGTACTAGACTTGTCTATGTGCTCCCTTTGACTCCCAGTCCCTCCACCATGACCAACTGTGAACTGAAACTGATCACCTGGAACAGTGAGATGGCATTGGTACATGCCACTAACTAGTACTCAGACAGTATTTTTCACTTTATGTTTCTGTGTGGGAGCAAACTGTTGAAATCTTTAGTTAATGTATGCTAAACTGATCTTCTGTATATAAAGAGAATCGAAAATGAATCTTGATGTGAATGGAAGGGGAGAGGGAGTGGATAAGGGGAGGGTTGCGGGTGGAAGGGATGTTATGGGGGGGAAGCCATTATAATCCATATTCTGTACTTTGGAAATTTATATTCATTAAATAAAAGTTAAAAAAAAAAGACTCAAATTCAGAAATGAAAGAGGAGACATTTTAATTGATACTACAAAAATAAAAATGATCAGAAGATGAGGGCCGGCACTGTGTGTAATAGGTTAAGATGCTGCCTATAGTGTCAGCATCCCCTGTGGGCACCAGTTTGAATCCTGGATGCTCCACTTTGATCCAGCTGTCTGCTAATGCACCCAGGAAAGCAGCAGAAGATGGCCCAAGTATTTAAGCTCTTGTAACCATGTGGAAGACCTGGAAGAAGCCCGTGGGTCCTGACTTCAGCCTAACCCAGCCCAGCCCTGGCTGTTCTGGCCATTTGGGGAATAAACCAGCAGATGGAAGATTTCTCTGTCTTTTCCTATCTCTCTATAACTCTGCTTTTCAAATAATAAATAAATAAATCTTTTTAAAAAAAATGATCATTATACTACTATGAGTGATTATATGTCAGCAAACTGGGTAAAAAGCACAGGACTGGATGGCTTCAC
Organism: Oryctolagus cuniculus; assembly: GCF_051225735.1. Taxonomy (NCBI): domain Eukaryota; kingdom Metazoa; phylum Chordata; class Mammalia; order Lagomorpha; family Leporidae; genus Oryctolagus; species Oryctolagus cuniculus. The sequence continues at coordinate 91,730,904 of NC_142888.1, forward strand.
TAATGAATTCTGCCATTTAAGGAAAAATTAATGCTAGGCCTTCTCAAACTCTTCCTAAAATACTGAAGAAAAGGGAACCCTTCCAAACTCATTTTATGAGACTATTGCCCTGATGCCAAAGCCAGACAAAGATGCCACAGGAAAAGAAAACTGCTGGTTTATATCACTATTGAGTATAACTTCAAAAAAATATTCAACAAAATATTAGCAAGTTGAATTCTCTAGCACATTAAAAAGGTTACATGGAATGATCCAATGGAATTTATCCCTAGGTTGCAAGAGTAATTTAATATACACAAGTCAATAAATAATATAGGACATTAACAGAAGAAATATGATAATCTCAATAGATAAAAAAGCATTTGAAAAAATTGAACTCTTTTCATGATAAAAACCCTTAACAGGGTCCAGCTTTGTGGCCTAGTTGGTAAAGCCCCTGCCTGCAGTGCTGGCATCCCATATGGGCATCGGTTCATGTCCTGGCTGCTCCACTTCTGATCCAGCTCCCTGATAATGGCCTGGGAAAAGTAATGGAAAATAGCCCAAGTGTTTGTGCACCTGCCACCTATGTGGGAGACCAGATGAAGTTCCTGGCTCCTGGCTTCAGCCTGGCTTGGCCCTGGCCGTTGCAGTCATCTGGGAAGTGAACCAGCAGGTGGAAGGTGGAAGATCTCTCTCTGTCTCTCCCTCTTTCTGTAACTCTTTTAAAATAAATAAATCTTTTAAAAAACTAGACATACAACAACCCTACCTCAACATAATAAAGGTCGTATATGAAAATCTCACAGCTAACTTCATACTCAACAGTGAAAAATTAAAAGCTTTTCTGAGATCGGGAACAAGCAAGATGGCCACTCTTGCCAGTTCTGATAAACAGAGTATTAGAAATCCTCAGCAGTATTTAGGAAAGAAAAAGAATAGTATCTAAATTAGGAAGGAAGAAAAATTGTTCCTGTTTGCAGATTGCCTGATCTCATATATATAACTCCCTAAAGATTGCACAAAAAACTATTTAAACTAATAAACAAATTCAATAAAATTACAGGACACAAAATGAACAAAAAAGTTAGTTGTATTTTTGTACATTAACAATGAACTATTTGAAAATGAAATTAGGAAAAATCCCATTTAAATTAGCACTAAAAATAATATATTTAGGGACAAACTTAACTAACAAAGTCATAGACTTGTACACTGAAAGCTACAAAACATGAAAGAAATTCAAGAAGAAATGAACAAATGGAAAGACATCATCATTTTATGGATAGGAAGATTTAATTTTGTCATAATGTCATAGTACTTAAAGTCATGTGCAGATTCAGTGTAATCTCTCTCAAAATTCTCATGACTTTTTTTACAGAAATAGGAAAACAATACTAAAATTCATATGGAGCTAAAAAAGACCTGAATAATTCTGAAACAGTCTTGAGAAAGAACAAAGCTGCTGCCATCATATTTTCTCCTTTCAAAATACATCACAAAATTACAGTAACTAAATAATTTGGTACTGGCATAGAGACAGACATATAGATCAATGAAACAAAAAGCCAAGAAGTCAATCCACACATATAGAGTCAACTGATCTTCAATAAGGGTACCAGGAATGTATAATGGGAAAAGGATAGTCTCTTCACCAAATGGTGCTGGGAAACCTGATATCCACATGCAAATGAATGAAATAGAACTCTTGTCTTATACCATACACAAAAATTAACTTAAAATGGATGACAGTCTTAAACATAGGCATGAAATTGTAAAACTGCTGAAGGGAACCATAGGGAAACCATATCATAATACTTTATTTATAATATTTTATGGATATAACACCAAAAATAAAGACAACAAAAATTAAAATAGACAAGTGGGACTAAATCACACTAAACAGCCTGTACACAGCTAAGAAAACAATTGATATTGTGTCAAGGAAATCTATGAAGTCAGGGAAAAATATTTGCAAATTACAATGTGGGTTAATTTCTAAAATAAGAAAGTAGTTTCTATAACTCAATAGCAAAAAACCAAAACACCAATAATCATACAAAAAGGGACTTAAGACTTGTATTGAAATTTCTCCAACAAATGGCCAACAAGTATATGAGATGATGTTCTATCATCAGGGAAATCCAAATCAGAAACTCAGTAATATATCAGCTCATGTTTGTTAGGATGACTAATATAAAAACAAAAAAAAGTCTGCTCCCTCCCTAAACCAAGTATAAACAGTGTTTACAAAGATGTGGAGATTGAAACTCTTGTACAGTAAAGAGATTTGTCAAAAATGAAAAAAATGGAACTATCATATGATCCAGGATCTTGAAGAGATATTAGCACCTCCGTGTTCACTGCACCATTATTTACCATAGCCCAGATTTGTAAACAAACAATCTAAATGTCCATTGACCGATGCATGAATAATGAAACTATGGTATGTACATCCAATGGAATATTGTTCAGCCTTAAAAGGAAGAGAAATGGCCATATGACAATATGGGTGAATGTTGAGAACATGATGCTAAGTGAAATAAGCTAGTCAGAGAATGACAAATTCATAATGCATAGTTGCATTTATATCAGGTATTAAAAATAGTCAAGCTCACAGAATCAGAAAGTAGAATGGTTGCTAGGGGCTGGGGGAGAGTGAAATATCAAGTTGCTAATCAATGAGCAAAAAGTCTCAGTTATGCAAGATGGGTAAGTTCTAGAGATCTGTTGTATAATTTGAATGTGTCCCGTAAAGTTCACATGCTTGGTACTTAATCTTCAAGGTAACCATGTTGAGTGATGGGACCTCTGGGAGGTGAGTAGGTAATGATGGTTCTGTCCTATGAATGGATTGCAGAGTGGATTACTGATAAAATATTAGTTCAGCTCCCTTCCTTTTTCTTTCATGTGTACTCTCTGCTCTTCTACCTTTTGCCATGAGATGGGCCCAAAGAAGATCCATACCAGATGCAGTCTCTGGATCTTAGACTTCCCAGCCTTCACAGTCATAAGCCAAATAAGCTTCTTATAAATTCTTATAAATTACCCAGTCTTAGGTACTGTTATGACAACACAAAAATAGATTAAGATAACCATTGTCTATATAGTTAACAATACTGTATTATGCTTCTAAAAATGTGTTAAAAGGGTAGATCTCATGTTAAGTGTTCTTGCCACAATAAAATAAATTTAAAACAAAGGAAAAAACAAAGTATAGGGTCATTAATTCTTATCTATAACTCAAAAATTCATAGAACTCTGGAAAGGAAAGCTCTTTCATAACTTACTATGTTATAAATCCTGACCTAAACTAATACAAGTCTATTTAGATCTTTCCAACCCCATTCAATGAGAATATTCACAAATTTTGCTGATGAAATATTAAGGTGTTATGTAATAAATATTATTTATATTAAATTCTTGAAATTATAACAAATCCGAATTCTGACACTAGATTATAGCTTGACTTTGATACCTTATATTAAGAAAAAATCTCCCCATTAGTGCCTCTTCATTCCCTATGTCACTCTTTTATTGTCTATGACTGGATGTGAGTGTGAATCTGGATATCATCACATGAGTTAAAAGCTAGAAAACATTGATTGGTCAGGATATGGCTCTTAAGGAACTTGCATTTATTTCTTCTTTTTTTCTTTTCAAGAAAACAAGATGTAGTATTTCAGAACACAGGCTTTAGAGACAGACTGACTTGGGTTTGTATACCTACATTTTACTAGCTGTATGACTTTGGGCAAGCCATTTTGGTTTTCCAAAGCTCTGCTCTCCTTTCTGTGAAATAGGGATGAAAGCAAAATGTGTATCTCATAGAGTTGATGTAGAAACAATAGAGACCAGTGCTTGGTTTATTTATGAGGACATTTCAAAAGGTTCATGGACAACATCATGAAAAAATAATGAACATTTTCTAAAATTTTTTTGAAGACCTCCTGCACATTTTTAATAAATATTAGTTATCAAGATAAATAAATCTGTTCTAGAATCAAAACAGGGATGGAGGCATATAAAAGGTTATGTTAATGCATCTTGGATGAATAGAATTGCAATGCTGAGTAACCTCTAAAACTGTTTTCTAAAATATGTGTTTCTATGATTGCATTCTGAAACAAAAATTTGACTTTCCACTTTTTAACTGGTAGCACTCATACCTAAATTGTATACCATTTGGGGAGGCATATAGAGAGGTGGTACTGTGTAAGGTGATATCTCATTTTTTTTAAAGATTTATTTATTTGAGAGGCAGAGTTATAGACAGAAAGAGAGAGGGAGAGAGAGATCGATTTTCCATCTGCTGGTTCACTCCCCACATGGCCACAATTGCTGGAGCTGGGCTGATCTGAAGCCAGGAGCCAGGAGCTTCTTCCAGGTCTCCCACATGGTGCAGTGGCCCAAGCACTTGGCTTATCCTCTGCTGCTTTCTCTGGCCATTAGCAGGGAGCTAGATCAGAAATGGAGCAGCCAGGTCTCAATTTGGTGTCCATACATGATGCTGGCACATGGCTTAACCTTTTATACCACAGCACCAACCCCAACATTGTAGTTTTTAAAATATTTATTTTTTGCCTATTTAAAAGACAGAATGAGAGAAAGACCTTATATCTGCTGGTTCACTCCCCAGATGCCTTCAATAGCCATGACTGGGCCAAAGCCAAGAGCCAATAACTCCATCTGGGTCTCCCACATGGGTGGCATGTGCACAAGTACTTGAGCCATCATCTTCTGTCTTCCCAGGTACATCAGCAAGGATCTGGATCAGAAGCAGAGAAGCTGAGACTTGAACTGGTGTTCTAATATGGGATGAGGGCAAACCAAATGATGTCTTAACCTGCTGTACTACACCACCCATTCCGCATTGTGGCTTATTGATTTGCCTTTCCCTGCAGATTAGTGACATTAAACATTTTTGTCTTATAACTGTTGGCCGTTTGTTTGTCTTCTTTTGAGAAATGTCTTTTCAGTTTCTTTGTCCATTTTTGAGTTATTTATTTTTACTTTTCCATTAATTTGTGTGAGTTCCTTATATAATTTTGAGATGAACTCCTTATCAACTATGTGTTTTTTAAAAATTTATTTTATTTATTTGAAAGAGTTACAGAGAGAGAGGAGAGGCAGAGAGAGAGAGAGAGTTTTCCATCTGCTGGTTCACTCCCCAGATGGATGCAATGGCCAGAGCTGCACCAATCTGAAGCCAGAAGCCAGGAGCTTCCTCCAGATCTCCCACGTGGGTGCAGGAGCCCAAACACTTGGACCATCTTCTACTGCTTTCCCAGGCCATAGCAGAGAGCTGGATTGGAAGAGGGGCAGCTGGGACTAGAACCGGCGCCCATATGGGGTGCCGGCACTTCAGGCCAGGGCATTAACCCACTGCACCACATCATCGGCCCCTCAACTATGTGATTTGCAAGTAGTTTCTCACACTCAATAGGCTGCCTTTTCATTGTGTTGATTGTTTTTCCTTGCTGTACAGAAGCTTTTAAGGTTAGTGTAGTCCCACTTTTTATTTTTCTTTTGTTGCCTGAACTTTTGGTGTAATATAAAAAAAAGTCATTACCAAAGCCTATGTCAGGTAACTTGTTGCCTATGTTTTCTTCTTGGAATTTTAACAGTTTCCGATCTCATGTTTATATATTTAATCCTTTTTGACTTGATTTTTGTGTCTGATATAAGATAGGGGGTCTAATTTCATTCTTTTGCATGTGGCAATTCAGTTTTCTTGACACCATTTGATGAGACTGTATTTTTCCCAGAGATCGGTAGACTATAAATGTGTGGATTTATTTCTGGGATCTTTTTTTTTTTGGTCCATTGGTTTGTATGTCTATTTTTATGCCAGTATCATACTATTTTGTTCAGGATGACTATTATTACATATATAAGAGGTAAATGTTGGCAAGAGTATGGGGTAAAAAAAAACCTTTGCACACTATTGGTAGGAAGATAAATGGGTACAAACATTATGAAAATAGTATGGAGTTTCCTCAAAAATGAAAAATGGGACTACAGTATGACCACTGTAGTCATACTATGGTGTATCCTGTTGGGTGTATACCCAAAGGGAATGAAATCAACACCTTGTAGGGATATCTGCACTCTTGTGCTCTTTATGACAGTGTTTACAATAGTCAAAATATGGAAACAACCTAAGTGTCCATCAACAGATGGACAAATTTATACACACACACACATGCACACACACATGTATATATACACATACAATAGAATATTATTCATCCTTAAGAAAGGAAAAGGGTGGAAATTTTGCACAACAGTTAAGATGCTACTTGTGGGGGCCAGTGCTTTGGCATGATGGGTGAAGCCGCCACCTGCAGTGCCATCATCCCATATGGGCGCCTATTCAATTCCTGGCTGCTCCACTTTCAATCCAACTCTCTGCTATGGCCTGGGAAAGCAGTAGAAGATGGCCCAAGTGCTTGGGCCCCTGCACCCTCATGGGAGACCCAGAGGAAGCCCCTGGCTTCAGATTGGCCCAGCTCCAGCTGTTGCAGCCATCTGGGGAATGAACCAGTAGATGGAAGACCTCCCTCCCAATCTCTCTCTCTCTCTCCTCTCTCCTCTCTCTCTCTCCTTCTCTCTCTCCCTCTCCTCCCTCTCTCTCTCTCTTCCTCTCTCCTTCTCTCTCTCCCTCTCCTCTCTCTCTCTCCCTCTTTCCTTCTCTCTCTCCTTCTCTCTCTCCCTCTCTCCTTCTCTTTCTCCCTCTCTCCTTCTCTTTCTCCCTCTCTCCTTCTCTCTCTCTCCCTCCCTCCATCTGAGAGTTCTGCCTTTCAGATTAATAAACAAAATCTTAAAAAATCAGCTTGGGATGCTTACATCCCATACTGTGCCTAGGTTCAAGTTCCAGCTCTATTCTCAATTCTAGCTTCCTAATAATGCACATCCTGGGAGGCAACAAGTGATGGCTCAAATGGTTGGGTCCTTGCCACTCATGGGAGCTCCAGATAGAATTCCAGGTAAGCCTGGAAGACATTATGTTACATGAAATAAGCTCGGACAGCAAGCCAAGTAAGGGTGGTCTCACTTGTATGTGAAATCTAAAATGAAAGTCAAATACATTGATATAAAGACTATGATAGTGGTTACTAGAGGCTGAGAAGGGAGGAAAACAGGGAGACATAGAAAAAAGCGTGCAAACTTGCAGTTATGGGAGCTGAATAAGTCTAGAAATCTAATGTACAGCATGAGGACTAGAGTTAATATTGTATAATGAAAATTGCTAAGAGTGTAGATCTCAGTTATCTTACCATACACACATAAAAGGAGGTAAAACTTGTTGAATATGTTAATTTGGTTACCTACAATAATCATTTCACTATACACACACATCTATAAGCATCATGTTGTAAACCTTAAATATATTCTATACAATAAAAATTAATTTTAAGAAGGTGGTGATGACTCTATGAATCCCAACTACTGCTGAGTAAGAGCAACTGGTAGAGAACTCAGGCCATTCTCTGTAATGATTTTAAATTCAAAATCTCTGAACACCACAAATTACCCCAATCTCTGGCTATGTTTAAAGTGAATTATAGTAAAAGTAGCGCGTTCTTTTCACAAAGCTGACAAAGTTGTCACAATTTTCAGTGAGAAAAATCAGATGAGAATTAAACAAACCACTTACTGAGAAATTCATTCATAGGTTTATTGACTCTATGAAGACCACATAGACTATCACTTTACAGATAGAGTCAACAAGAACAAAAGATGTTATTTAATTTACCTAATATGACTGAAGTAATAAGTAGCAGAAACATGCCTAATTAGTTTTCTAATTCATTTCCCACCCTTTCTATGGTAAAACTCAAAGTGTATTTTTTCAAGATTGTGTGCCAGTTCTTTCAAATTAGTAGGAAGATAATGTCTCATTCTAAGAATAAAATAAATGATATTATTTGAAAAAATGTGTTTTTGTTCTTTATTTTTTTCATGGGATGATGTTCTTTTTATTAATGCAATAATTTCTTAGCCCTTTGAGAATATTCATTGTAGCTTTTGAAAAGACTTTTTGGAAATCTTTCCTCTTTCTCAGGGAAGGAGAGAGAGAGAGGGAGAGAGAGAGAATTCATTGTAGAGGTGCAATGTGAAGTTAATTTATAAGAATATTTTTATTATATACTAGCAATTCATTAAAAGATACAATGGGATGCAGGCGTTCTGGCTCAGCAGGTTGGACTACCACTTGAGTGTTCCATACCAGAGTGCCAGTTGGAGTCCTGTTTCTCTGCTTCCCATTCAGCTTCCTGATAATGACCCAAGAACATGGTCCCCTACCACCCACATGGGAGACCTGGATGGAATTCCTGGTTCCTGGCATCTGCCTGGCCCAGCCCTGGATGTTGAAGCCATTTATGGAGTGAACCAGTGGATGAAAGATCTCTGTCAATATGCCTTTCAAGTAAATAAATAAATAAGTAAATATTTTTAAAATAAGATACATTGGAAGAGAAGACCTTATTTACAATAGCATCAAAAAAGACAAAAACACATAACAATCAATATGTAAACATATGAGGAAAAACAAAACAATGAAAATATATACTTGAAAACAAAAATATGCTTAAACAAATGGAAAGATACTGTATTCTTAGGAAGAAGCTCTTCAAAAATATATTATCTAATTTATAAATTTGTTGCAATTATAATAAACCATCAATCTTTTTTCTAGAAGAGAATTCCAATATTTTTATGAAAAAATAAAAAAACTAAGAATCTTTGGAAACAAATTTTAAAAATTAATTTTTCAAATTTATTATAAAACTTTAAAAGTAAAAAGAATGTGATATTGGTGAATAAATGGACAGGCAGATTTAACAGAATAGAAAGCCCATAAGTAGACCCAAATAGATATGGGAACTCAGTATAGGGCATCTCAAATCAATATGGTAAAAAATGGACTTTGTAGTAATGATGTTTGCAAAGATAAAGTTGAATCCATATCTCCTGTCAAGGAGATAATATCCAACTGGATTAGTGACTTAAATTTAAAAGGAAATGAAACCATAAAAGAATTGGAAGAAAATATAGGCGAGTTCTTTTATATTCTAGGAGTAGGAGGAAATCCCATTCACAATAACAACCCAAAAAATCAAACATTAGAAATAACTTTAACCAAAGAAGTGAAAGATCTCTACAATGAAAATTATAAAATGCTGATCAAAGAAATCATCAAGGACACATACAAAAGAAAGATACTCCTTGCTCATGGATTGAAAGAATCAAGATTGAAAGAATCAATATAATTAAAATGTCTATACTACCTAAAACAGATTCAATACAATTCCTATCAAAATATCACTGACATTCTTTATAGAATTATACTTGATTGTAGCCAAAAGGCAATCTTTACAGAATTAGAATCAATTTCTGTTCACAATTGATCATAATGATAGGACTAAGAACCAAAGGGATCACATAAACAAGAATAGTGTCTGCAAATACTAGCTGATACAATAAAAAAGGGAGAGAACGATCCATCATGGGAAGTGAGATACACAGCAGACCCATAGAATGGCAGATGTCCTAAACAGCACTCTGGCCTCGGAATCAGCCCTTAAGGCATGCGGATCTGGCTGAAAAGCCCATGAGAGTATTTCAGGCATGGAAAGCCAAGACACTCTGGCAAAAAAAAAAAAAAAAAAAAAAAAAAAAAAAAAAAAAAAAAAAACAACAACAACAAAAAAAAACAAAAACAAAAAAAAAACCAACAACAACAACAACAAACAAACAAAAAAACACCAAACACCTAAATGAAAGATCTCCACGAGTGAGATCCCAGTGGAAAGAATGGGTCATCAAAGAAGGAGGTACCTTTCTCTGGAGGGAGGAGAGAACTTCCACTTTGACCATGGCCTTGTCTAAATATGATCAGAGTCAGTGAACTCAGGGGGCTTCCATAGCCTTGGAAACTCATGACAAGAGGCTAGGGTGATTACTGATGCCATAAACAAGAGTGTCAATTTGTTAAGTCAACAACAGGAGTCACTGTGCACTTACTCCTCATGTAGGATCTTTGTCCTTAGTGTGCTGTACATTGAGATTTAATGCTATAACTAGTACTCAAACAGTATTTTTCACTTTATGTTTCTGTGTGGGAGCAAACTGTTGAAATCTTTACTTAATGTATGCTAAACTGATCTTCTGTATATAAAGAGAATCGAAAATGAATCTTGATGTGAGTGGAAGGGGAGAGGGACTGGGAAAGGGGAGGGTTGCGGGTGGAAGGGATGTTATGGGGGGGAAGCCATTGTAATCTATAAGCTGTACTTTGGAAATTATATTCATTAAATAAAAGTTAAAAAGAAAAAAGAAAAACAATGCTAAAATTCGTATGGGAACACAAAAGACTCAGAATAGCCAAAGTGATCCTGACCAAAACAAACAACCAAAAAAACAAAAAAATCCACCAACCAAACAAAAAAAACAAGCTGTAGGCATCACAATACTTGAATCTAAAGCATACTGCAAAGATATAGTAATTAAAGTACCATGGTAGAGGCATAAAAACTGACACATAAATCAATGGAATAGAACAGAAAACCCAGCAATCAATCTGTATACATGCAGCCAATTGAAATTTGACAAGGTGTCAAGAACATACATTTGATAGAGGATAGTCTTCAATAAGTGGTGCTGTCAAATCTAGACATACATATGTAGAAGAATGAAATTAGATCCCTACCTCTCTCAATATACCCCCCCCAGAAAAAAAAACAATTAGCTGAAGATGGAGCAAAAACCTAAATGTAAGACCTGAAACTATGAAGTTGCTAACAGGAAACATAGAGAAAACACTTCAAGATATGCATAGAAATGGATGTATGCATTTCAACACAAAAGTTCTTACAGGGTTCATTGTAGTTAGGAGTAACCCCCACTCCCCCAACCACAGAGCCTTTACCATACCCCATGGCCACCACAGCAGCACTGTAAAAGCAATACTCAAGGGAGTTTGAACAAAGTTGTGTTCAGAACATTGTCTCACAAGTACTTGACCCAGGAGAAAGACAAAAATTTACTGTTAGTGTTGACTTTATCATGTTAAAGAAAGCAAAATGATACTACTGAATTTACTTCTTAATTACTGATGCCATAAACAAGAGTGTCAATTTGTTAAGTCAACAACAGGAGTCACTGTGCACTTACTCTCCATGTAGGATCTCTGTCCTTAATGTGCTGTACATTGTGATTTAATGCTATAACTAGTACTCTAACAGTATTTTTCACTTTGTGTTTCTATATGGGTGCAAACTGTTGAAATCTTTACTTAATATATGCTAAACTGATCTTCTGTATATAAAGAGAATTGAAAATGAATCTTGATGTGAATGGAAGGGGGGAGGGAGAGGGAAAGGGGAGGGTTGCTGGTGGGAGGGAAGTTATGGGGGGGGAAGCCATTGTAATCCATCAACTGTACTTTGGAAATTTATATTCATTAAATAAAAGTTAAAAAAAAAGATATTGATATAAGCAAATAATTTTTAAATAAAGCTCCCAAAACACAGGCAATGAAAGCAAAGCTAAACAAATGGGACTATATCAAACTCGGAAGATTCTATACAGCAAAGTAAACAACAGGGTGAAGACACATCCAACAGAATGGGAGAAAATGTGCAAGGTACTCATCTGATGAAGGATTAATATCCGGAATATATCAGCAACTCAAACAATTAACAACAAAAAAACAACCAATCAAGAAATGGACAAAGGATCTGAAGCAGTAGTTCTCAAAAGAAGAAATATAAATGGCCAACAAATATATTTTGAAGGTTTTTTAAAATGAATACAAATTTCATATGTATAGCTTTGAGGAATATGGTGTTTCTTCCCCCTGTTCCCACCCTCCTATCCCACTCCCATCCCCACTCCCATCCCACCTCCTACTCCCTCTCCCATTCCATTTTCCATTCAGATTTGTTTTTAATTGACTTTATATACAGAAGACCAACTCTATCCTAAGTAGAGATTTCAGTTGTTTGCACCCACACAGACACACGAAGTATAAAGTACAGTTTGAAGACAAGTGTTACCGTTAATTCTCATAGTACACCTCATTAAGGACAGAGGTCCAACATGGGGAGCAAGTGCACAGTGACTCCTGTTGTTGATTTAACAATTAGCACCCTTATGTATGATGTCAGTGACCACCCAAGGCTCTTGACATGAGCTTCCAAGGCTATGGAAGCCTTTTGAGTCCAGAGACTCCATTGATAATTAGGAATGTATGCAAAGTCAAAGTTCTGTCCTCCCTTCAGAGAAAAGTAAATCCTTCTTTGATGGTCCTTTTTTTTCTGCTGGGGTCTCATTCACAGAGATGTTTCGTGCAGAACTGTTTTTGCCACAGTGTCTTGGCTTTCCATGCCTGAAATGCTCTCATGGGATTTTCAGTTAGATCCAAATGCTTTAGGTGCTAACAAATATATTTTTTTAAAAAATGTTCAACATCACTAGTCATTAGGGTAATGCAAAGCAAAACCACGATGGTGATTATCAAAAAGACAGAAAGTAATAAATGCTGTGAGTATGCAGATAAAGGAGAACTCTTAAACACTGTTGGTGGAAATATAAATTTGCACAACCACTAAGGAAAACAGTGTGGAGATTTCTTAAAAAACTAGAACTATAACTACCATATGATCCAACAATGCCACTATTGGGTATAATACAAAAGATGTGAAATCATAGTATCAAAGAGATACCTGCTCTACAATGTTTACTGTGGCACTGTTAATAATAACCAAGACATTGAATCAACCATCAGGTGAATGGATAAATAAAATGTGATATATATATATGTATATATATATATACATATTTACATACACACAATGTAATATCATTCAGCCATAAGAAAGAATGAAATCCTGTGATTTGTGCCAAAATGGGTGAATATGTTAAGTGAAATAAGTCAAACACAGGAAGACAAATACCTCATGTTCTCTCTCATATATGGAAGGTTAAAAAAAACTCGATCTGAAAATCTGAACACAGAATATTGATTATTAGAGGCTGGGAGGGTTGAGAGGGATTAGAAGGAGTTTGCATAAAAAATAGGGGAGGCACCAAGATGGTGGAATGGGAGGGAGCTTACTCTTCTAGTCTAGGGGAAGATTGTTAAAAAAATGTGGACAGAGTGGAATCTCAGGGAAGAGTTAGGGAGAAAATGGCAGAGGAAAGTCCATGCAAATTAGAGGGACACTGCGGATCTACATAGAGGGTGTAGACACACAAAACTCAGGACCCCAGAAGCTGAGAGCCTCAGCACCAGCTTTGGAGAGTGAGATGAGACCAGACTGCAGCAGCCCAAGTCACTAGTGATAAAGCTGAGGGAAGAGCCTGGCATGAGTCTGGCTTGGAGCCCTTTGAGGGACAGTGTACCTGCCAACCTAGAGGGAAAAGGGGGGCACATTTCTATCTCCCCAACCATCCAACACCGGTGTCCTGTAACCAGCTGAGAGGAGGCAGGCCCCATTTTGGACATATGTAATAGCTGCACCAGCTTGTCTCTGTGCTCCTAGCAACCAGCCTAGAGAAGATGCCTGAGTCTGGATGGGAGAATTGACAGGGGGCTTGGCTCTCGTAACTGTGGGAGACTTGTGTGCTGGGACTATGAAAACACTGTGGCTGTGTGGGAGGGTACAGGACATGTCTGGGTCTTTGGGCAATCACTGTGGGTGGCTCTACACGCTCAGGGCTCCCTGATTTCCTGATGAGGGTCATTGCTGCAGGATCTGTGCTCACAACAAGGACTGCATGGATCCTTTGTGTAGTTCTTGTAGTAGCACAGATGAAATTGTACCCACTGAGGATAGCGCCCAGGCATTGGTCTCCTTGCAAAAGAGGTGGTGAGTGTGAGACTACACCGACAGAGCTGAACAAACCTCCCCTCTGAATAAAAAAAAGGAGATTTACCACATCCAACTTGGGTGTCATCTTAGACATTCCTCCCACGCTGGAGCACTGAACAGAGCTCCCTGGCCACGACTGCACATGCTTCAGGGTATTCAGTGAAAGAGCAGACACCCCGTTAAGCCACAGAAGCATAGTTCAAAAAAGAAAAGCCATCACAGGGGAAAAAATAAACCAACAAGTATCTCCACTTATGCCTAAAAATAAATGCAGCAATTCAAGAAACAAGAATAAGGAAGATAGCATGACATCCCCAAAGGAACACAGCAACACTTCAATACTAGAATGTAAAAACAAAGAGATTGAAGAAATGCCAGAAACAGAACTCAAAAAATTTATTATTGGATTACTTAGAAGTAATCAGAAGCAAATCCACAAGCTAAAGAAATCTGTACATCAGGGATGGCACTGTGGCATAGTAGGCTAAGCTTCTGCCCATGGCACTGGCATTCCACATGGGTGCTGGTTCAAGTCCCAGCTGCTGCTCTTCTGATCCAACTCTCTGCTATGGCCTGGGAAAGCAGTAGAGGATGCCCCAAGTGCTTGGCCCCTGAACCTGCATTGGAGACCTGAAGAATCTCCTGGCTCCTGGCTTCAGATCAGCTCAGTTCTCACCATTGTGGCCATTTTAGGAGTGAACCAGCAGATGGAAGACCTTTCTCTGTCTCTCCCTCTATCTGTAACTCTCAAATAAATAAAATCCTTAAAGAAAAAGAAATCCGTACATAACATGAAAGAAAGTTTTCTCGTGAAATTGAGATTTTAAAGAGAATTGAGATTTTAAAGAGAAATAAAAACAAAATATTGGAAATGAAGAATTCAGTAAAACAAATAAAAAGTGAAATGGAAAGCCATAACAGCAGATTTGGTGAGGCAGAAGAAAGAATAGTTACGATTAGAAGCCAAATCTCTGGAAATTGTACAGTCTGACAAAAAAAAAAAAAAAAAAGATGTAAAGAAAACTAAGAAACAGTGTTGGAGATCTATGGGATACTATTAAACGACCCAACATACAGTTCTTAGGAATTCCTGAAGGCATGGAAAGAGAGACTGAATTAGAAGGCCTTTTTAGCAAAATAATTACAGAAAGCTTACCTAATTTGGAGAAAGAAAGGGACGTCCAAGTACAGGAAGCACATAAAGCTCCTAATAGACATGACTAGAAAAGATCTACACCACGACACACTGTAGTCAAACTCTGCACAGTAAAACAAAGTATTTTAAAACATGCATGAGAGAAATATTACTTTCAGAGGATCTCCAATTAGACTTATAGCTGACTTTTTATCAGAAATCCTACATGCTAGGAGAGAATGATGAGATATAGTGAGATATATTCCAAGTCTTAAGAGAAAAAAAACCTGTCAGCCCAGAATACTGTACCCTGCAAAGCTCTCATTATGAATGAAGGTGAAATAAAGACCTTCTATAACGAAAAAATTCAAAGAATTTGTCACTCTTCATCCAGCCTTACAAAAGACACTTAAGGATGTGTTACACATAGAAATACAGAAACATGGTCACTATGAAAGAAGGTGAAGGCTGATAATCTCCTAGTAAAAGTACAAAGGAAATCTAAAGTAAACAATAGGGACATTTATGGGAAAATGGCAGGACCAAGTTATTACCTACCAATAGTCACCTTGAATGTAAATGGCCTCAACTCTCCAGTTAAAAGATACAGACTGGTTGAATGAAAAAAAAAAACAAAAACACAAAACATGCTGCCTACAAGAACCTCATCAACAAAGATACATGCAGACTGAAAGTGAAATGACAGAATAAGATATTCCATGCTAACAGAAACCAAAAAAGAGCTGGTATAGATATCCTAATATCAAACAAAATAGACTTTAACACAAAAACTCTTAAAAGAGACAGAGAAGGGCACTATGTAATGAATAAGGGATAAATTCAACAGGAAGATATGGCTATAATACATGTATACATACCTAATTACAGGACATCTGGCCATTTAAAAGAAATGTTAATGGATCTAAAGGGAAATATTGACTCCAATACAATAGTAGTGGGGGACTTGAATACCCCATGATCAGCAATGGACCGATCAACCAGACAGAAAATCAGCAAGGAAACAACAGTTAATTGACACTATAGACCAAATGGACCTAACCAGATATCTATAGAACTTTTCATCCTATAGTTGCAGAATACTCATTCTTACCAGTGCATGGAACTTCCTCTAGGATAAACAACAGGCCAGGCCATAAAGGAAGTCTCAGAAAATTAAAAAAAAATAAAAATCATGCCATGCATCTTCTCTGACCACAATGGAGTGAAGCTGGAAATCAGCAACTCAAGAATCTAGAACATATGTAAACACATAGAGACTGAACAACATACTCCTGAATGAATAGTGGGTCATAGAAGAAATCAAAAGAGAAATAAAAAAACTGTTGAGGAACAGTTTTTTATACTATTTGTTGAAGTCTTTACTTAGAGTATAGAGTTAATATTCTGTGTATAAAGTTAATTGAAAATAGACCTTAGTAAAAAATAAGAATGGGAGTAGGAGAGGGAGGAGGAAGAGGAGTGGGAGTAGGGGTGGGAGGGTGGGTACAGTGGGAAGAATCACTATCGTTATGTCCCTAAAGTTGTATTTATGAAATGCATGAAGTTTATATACCTTAAATAAAAGATTTCTGGGGGAAAATAGGGGAAGTTGAGTGTGGTTCATTAATTGTGACAAATATACTAATATGATCTATTAATAATAGGAGGAACTGGGTGTGGTTATAGATTGTGATGAATATACTAGTATAAGATATTAACAATTTGGGAAGCTGAGTTTGAAATATATGGGAATTCTTTGTACTACTTTACATTTTTAGTTTTGTAAATTTAAAATGACTCTGAAATATAAAAAAGCTTTTTAAAAATTCAGAAGTTATTAAGAAAAAGGATTGATACATTTTATTGCATCAAAAAAACCTTCATGGCAAAAAAGCATCATAAGTAAAGCAAGAAAAGGAAAAACAGAAAATACTTGTGGTTTGTAGCATAAAGAACTACTGTATTACATAAAGTAAGAAGGAAAAGGCAGATAATCCTATAGAAATATTGGGATATGACACGAGCAGACAATTCAAAGAAATACAAAGTTTCCTTAAAAATATGAAAGGATACCCAACCTCATTCACAATTGAAAAATTCAAGTTAAAAGTTTTGTGAAATACCAACTCTTACCTACTAACTTCGAAACAGTACAAAGGTTTGACAATATATTCTGCTGATGAGACTTCAGGGAGAAAGGAAACAACTCTAATAGAGGCAAATCTGTGAATATATATCATAATTAGAGATCTGTTTTGTTTGACCTAACAATCCCTCTTTTGGGGATCTATCCTGTAGATATCCTATAAATATGTATGTACAAATTTCCATATGTACCATGACATGCATACAAAATATGTTCTTTCAGGAAAAAAACAGGCACCAAACAAAAATCCAGATGCAAAAGAATCAAAACCTAAATTGCAACAAAAATGAACATCACCATGTATGATATGGAGAGATCACCTGTATAGATTTTTAGTGGAAAAGTTTAATGTGAGAACAGTATATACTCTATTTGATAGTATAAATTGGGGGAAATAAAAAATATATTCATATTTTCTTGTATTTGCCTACAGATATATATATAAAATAAAAACAAGCTAATATAATTATTCCTTGTTGGGGAGAATGGATGGTATGAATGTGACTGGGAGTTGGGTAGCAATGAGACTTCTCAGTATATCTCTATTTATATTATTTTGACTTTTGAACCTTGTCAGTATATTATTGATTGAGAAAATAAAGATGAAAATCGTTTACTTTTGGTGTCTCTGCTTCCTCCTGTTTCTTGTCATTGTTTGCCTATTTGATCTTTTTGTATCCTAGTGATATCACTGAGTGATCCAAGAATACCAGACTCTGAAGGACGCATCATAGGCCCTTCAATTTCTCAAGAGGAAAATTAATCTTGGGATCAGAGACATGAATCAGAAATAGAGCAGCCAGGACTCGACCCAGTGCCCATATGAGATGCCAGCACTGCAGGTGAAGGCTTTACCCATGACATCACAGTGTTGGCCTCCACTTCATATACAGATTTTCAACAGTGAATCACCCTGTGTTGCCTCAACCTGGTTTTCTCGGGTGTTGGATATCTGCAAGCCCTGGTTCTGTGAGGGTTCTTCAGAGTGAATCAACCTTTTTCTTTTTTCTTTTTCTCCTCCTCTTTCCACTTCCCTTCCTCTTCCCCTTCCCTTTGTCTTCATATCTTCCTCCTGCCTGCCCCCACCTTTATTGTGGCAAAATATACCTAACATAAAATTCATTATTTTTAACAATTTTAGGTTATAGTTCTGAGGTATCATGTACCTTCACACTGAAGTGCAATTACCACCACCACCCATTTCCAGAAGTTGTTCATCTTCACAAAAAGAACCTCTGTACCCATTATATGGTAACTCTTCATTACCCATTTTCCCTAGTCCTTGACAACTACCCTTCTACCTCCTGTCTCTGAATTTCACTGTTCTAGTAGTGCTTCTAAGTGCCTCTTGTAAGTGGAATCATACAATACATGCCCTTTGGTGTCTGCCATATTTCACTTAGTTCAGTGTCTTTAAGGTTCATCCATGTTGTAGCATTATCAGAATTTCCTTCCTTTTTAAGGTTGAATAATATTCCACTGTATACCACATTTTCTTTATTCATCCACCAAGGGACATTTGGGTTGTTTCTACCTTTTGGCTATTGTGAATATTGATATTGTGACTATTGGTAGATGAATATCTATTTGAGATACTTTTTAAAACTTTTGTGTATATATATATCCAGTAATGGAACTGCTACATCATGGGAAAATTCTATGTTTAATTTTTTGAGAAATGACCGTGCTGTTTGCTACAGCAGCTGTACCATTTAAAATTCACATCAACAATGCATAACAGCCCCAATTTCTCCATATCTTCACAAACACATGTTGTATTCTGTTTTGCTTTAAAGCAAAAACAGCAATTATCTGTGGTATCTCACTGTGATTTGATTTGTATTTCACTAATTAGTGGTATTGAGTTATTTGTGTTTTTATCTATCTCTCTGTATTCATTCGTTTGAAAGACAAAGTCCCAGAAAAGGGAGACACAGACACAGACCTGGACACAGACACATTCACAGACACACGAGAGAGAGAGAGAGAGAGAGAGAGGTGGTGTCTTAACCCTCTGTGCTGCAATGTTGGACCCTGTCTGTACATCTTCTCTGGAAAAATATTTATTCAAATCTCTGGCTCATTTTTTAATTGGGCAATTGGATTGTTTGGAATTTGTTGTTGTCGTTGAGTTAAAAACTCCATTTGGGATACAGATTGTCCTATAATTAGGATATAAATGCCTTATCATATATTTGCAAATATTTTCTTCCATTTTATAGATTTGCTTTTTTACTGTGTTGATAGTGCCCTTTGATGCTCAAAAACGTTTAATTTTAATGAACACCAATTTATCTTTTTTATTTTGTTGTCTTTGTTTTTAGTATCATGTCTAAGGAATCATTGCCAAAACCAATGTAATGAAGCTTCCCTCCTAAGTTCTTTATAGTTTTACCTCTTACATTTAGGTATTTGATCAATTTTGGGTTAATTTTTGTATTCAGTGTAAGTTAAGGGTCAACTTCATTACTTTGCATGTGGATATCCCTTTTTTCAGCACCATTTGTGGAAAAGACTGTCTTTTCCTCACAGAATGGGCTTGCCACACTTATGAAAATCATTTCATCATATATGCAAGGGTTTATTTCTGGAATTTTAATTTTACTCCATTGAGCTAGCTGTATGTCTGTCATTATGTCAGCACCATGCTGTTTGTTTTACTATAGCTTTGTGTAAGTTTTAAAACCAGGAAGTGTGAAGCCTCTAACTTTAGTCTTTTCAGGATTGGGTTGACTATTTATGGTCTCTTGAGATTCTATATGAATTTTAGGATGGAGTTTGCTGTTTCTTTAAAAAGATCTCATTGAAATCTTGATAAGGATTGCATTGAATCTATAGATAATTTAGATATTGATATCTTAAAAATATTAAATCTATAAATCTATGGATAAGGATTTAAATCTATGGATACAGATCTTACCACTAATTTGTGTCTTTTAAAATTTCAGAGATATTTCATAGTTTTCAGTATACAAATTTTTTCACCTCACTAGTTAATTTTATTCCTAAGTATTTTATTCTTTTCAATACTGTTATAAATGGAATTGCTTTCTTAATTTTCTTTTCATATTTTTCATTGTTAGTATAAAGAAAAATTAGTACTACTTTTGAGTTGATTTTATATCCTGCAACTTGGCTGAGTTCATTCAGATTTCTAGGTAGTTGAACTTCAGCATGTTACTTAATCTTTTCTGCATCATTTTCTTCATCTGTAAAATGAGTTTAATTATAGTGTCTAATTAATAGACATGAGGTGAGGATTATATGAGATAATCAATATACTTATAACAGTACTCATAATTGCCTCATAGTATTCCTTTATTAAATGTAAGCTATCATTATATTCTCATATTTTAAGTGTTATAGAAGAAATAGAACCAACATCTAAAACTATAACTTCATAAGCATCATTGCTTCAGATGAGGCCAAATAAAAATGAATCTATTTAAAGAAAATATTAGGTGAACTAAAGTACAGGTTTTATTTGAACATAGCAAAAATTTGAAAGATGATAGAGAACTGAAGTTTGGGGAAACATGACCTCTTCCAAAGAACCTTCTCTCTTGAAATTCAGTCAATTAAGACATACTTAGACAAAGAGTTCTTGGAAAAGACCCTGGAAGCACAGCCAATTAAAGCCAAAATCGACAAATGGGATTACATCAAATTGAGTAGCTTCTGCACTGCAAAAGAAACAGTCAGCAAAGTGAAGACACAACTGACAGAATGGGAGAAAATATTTGCAAACTATACAACTGATAAGGGATTAATAACCAGAATATATAAAAAGATCAAGAAACTCAACAACAGCAAAACAAGTTAAGAAATGGGTAAAGGTCTTAAAAAGACATTTTTCAAAAGAGGAAATCCAAATGGCCAACAGACACATGAAAAAATGCTCACGATTGCTTGCCATCAGAGAAATGCAGATCAAAACCACAATGAGATTTCATGGTTTTCATACAGAAATCAACAAACAACAAATGCCGGGGAGGATGGGGGAAAAAAGGTACCCTAATCCACTGTTGGTGGGAATGTAAACTGGTAAAGTCACTATGGAAGACAGTGTGGATATACCCCAGAGATCAGAATATGGACCGACCATATGATCCAGCCATCCCACTCCTGGAAATCTTCCCAAGGGAAATGAAATCAGCATATGAAAGAGCTATCTGTACCTCCGTGTTTATCACAGCTCAATTCAGAATAGCAAAGACATGGAATCTAACCAAATGCCTGTCAACTGAAGACTGAAAAAAAGAAATTAGGGGATATGTACTTTATGGAATACTACACAGTAGTTAAAAATGAAATCTGGTCCTTTACAACAAAATGGATGAAACTGGAAAGCATCATACTTAGTGCAACAAGCCAGCCCCAAAAGGACAAATTCTGCATGTTCTCTCTGACCTGTGATAACTAACAGAGCATCTTAAATACAACATGTAGAAATGAAATAGGGACTTTGAGAAGCAATGGTTTGGAACAGCTCTTTTCTCGACTGTTGAACAGCTTCTTTTTTCTATAATTTTATTTATCTTTTCCTTTATAATAATTTTCTTTTTATATTTCATACAATTCACTGAATGCTATACTTAACAGAGTTAAACATATATGCATAAAGTTAAATGTAAACAGATCTTTGTGAAGAATAAGAGCGAGGATAAGAAAGGGAAAAGGGAGGGGTGGGAGTGAGGGTGGGATGGCAGGAACAGTGGTAAGAATTACCAAGATCCTAAAGTTGTAGTTGTGAAATGTATGAAGTTTGCAAATGTAAAGCAATATAGTCCTACATGCATTCCTACAAACTCACTTCCAAGGGTACATCTTGACAATTAGCCATAGGACCCCAAAATTCCTTAAGCTGGCTGACAAAAATAGAAGCCCAAGTGTTATAAAGATCAAATGGATAGGAACAAATGGTAAAGGGACCATATAGATAGGATCAAGCGTTAAAGTGATTATATAAATAGGACTAGGTGTTTAGGAACAACAGTGGACAATTAAAAAGAAGTGAATGCTCCAATGTGGGAAGCAGTCCATACAGCAGACTCATAGAATTACAGTAGCTTTAAGTAGCGCTCCGACCTCAGAATCAGCCCTAAAGGCAATCCAATCTGGCTGAAAAGCCCAGGAGGAGCATTTCAGGCATGGAAATCCAAGACACTCTGGGAAAAAAAAGGTCCTACATAAAGGACCCCTGTGGGTGAGACCCCAGTGGAAAGAAATGGCCACAAAAGAATGATGTATTTTTCTCTGAAGGGAAGAGAGAACTTCCACCTTGCTATGGCCTTGTCACGCCAGTGCATCCAAAAGGCTTCCATAGCCAAGGCAGCTCATGTCAAGGGCCTTGGGTGATCATTGATGTCATGCATAAGAGTGTTATTTGCTAAATAAACAACAAAATTCACTGTGTACTGACTTCCCATGCAGTACCTCTCTGTTCCCCAAAAAGTTGTATCATGAGGCTTAATAGTAAAACTTTTTCTCAAGAATCACCTCCATTTACTATGTCTCATAAGTTGGTTATGTTTAAGAGCTCACAAGAGATGTACTATTCTTGGGTTTTTCTTTAAAGACAATTTACCCAAAGGAAATCAGCATATGTAAGAGTGATCTGTAGCCCTGTGTTCATTACAGCTCAATTCACAATAGGTAAGATATAGAATCAACCCAGATGTCCATTAACTGAAGACCGGATAAAGAAATTATGGTATGTGTATACTATGGAATACTATATAGCAGTAAAAAAATCTTGTGTTTTGCAACAAAGTGGGTGCAACTGGTAACCATTATACTTAGTGAAATAAGCCAGCCTAAAAAGACAGATATGAAATGTTTTACCTGAGCTGGGGTAACTAATAGAGTACCTAAAATGTAATGTATTGAAGTAAAATGGATATTTTGAAATTTGATAATTGTTTACAGCCCTTGTCTCTAGTGTTGAGGAACAGTATTTTTTTTCTTCATACTATTTGTTGAACTTTTTAATTAGTGTAGGGTTAACCTTATGAGTATAAAGTAAACTGAAGATAGATCTTTGTAAATATTAAGAGTGGCAGTAGGAGAGGGAGGAAGAAGAAGGGTAGGCTCATGGACAAGAGGGAGAGTAGAGTGGGAAGTATTACTATGCTCCTGAATCTGTATATAGGAGATACATGGAATTTGTATACCTTAAATTAAATTTTAAAGAAAATCAGTCAATTGCAAAGCTTTTAAAAAACTTGGAGAGCTTTCCCCCTTTCCTCCTCTTTCAGTGTTTCTGAGGGCTTAGGGCTAAGCTTTCATGAGAATATCCATTTTCTCCTTTAATTGAAGTCAGAACTACTTACTGGAAAGACATCTGAATTGAGAATAAAGACAGAAGCCCATGATTATGCCTGACTCTGCACTATTCACCACACACACATACACACACATAACACACACACATGTGCCTGCTCTGAGAGGGTGGAGGTGTTTTGCTGCTCTGATATTAGGGGTGGTCTCTGTTGAGTCTTTTGAAGTACTCCTGGCCTCTAGCCTGCATTCCTATAGAAAGTGGAATAGGGCCAAGCATTCAAGAAACAAAAGTAAAAATGTAGGGGAGGTAGGGTGTGTTTAGAGTAGAGAAATATACAGTGATATACAGAGTAGATGAGAGATGACACAATTCATTCCTAATTATTTTTAAAAGATTTATTTTATTTATTTGAAAGGCAGAAAGAGAGAGAGAGAGAGACAGAGAGAGAGAGAGAGAGAATCTTCCACTCCCTAAAATGCTGCATCAGCTAGGGCTAGGCCAGGTCCAAGCCAAGAGCCAGGAGCTTCATCTGGGACTCCCACATAAGCACTTGGGCCGTCCTCCATTGCTTTCCCGGGCGCATTAGCAGGAAGCTGGATTGGAAGTGGAACAGCTGGGACATAAACTGGTGCCTATATAGGATGCCAGTGTTACAGTCTGTGGCTTAACCCATTATGCCACAATACTGGCCCCCCTAATTATTTTTATAAGGCTTTTCCCCAAGGATAAACAACCTTTCTTTTCTTATTTTCTTAATTTTTAAAAAGTATTTAAAGTTTTAAATTTTCATTTGTGTTTTAAAGATGGAGAGTCAGAGAGAGAGAGCACGTGAGTGAGAGTGCGTCTCTCCTCTGGTTCACTCCCCAGACGTCTACAAAAGCCAGAGCCAGGCCAGGTCGAAGGCAGGAGCAGGGACTCAGTCTAGGTCTCCCACATGGGTGGCATAGACCCAAGTACTTGCGCCATCACCTGCTGCCTCCCAGGGTGTCTATTAGCAGGAAGTTGGGCTGGAGGCAGAGCTGAGATTCCAACCAGGCACTCAGAAACAGGATTTAGGCTTCATAAGTGATGTTTAGCCACTCAGCCAAATGCTTGCTTCCCCTAATTATATTTAACTATTCATTCCTGGAAAATAATAGTGTATGAAAAGTTGGGATCTATTCCGTATTTGTGATATGAAAGGGTCTGTCCCATTGTGAATGCAAGGTTTTGATATTCTGCTCAACACATCTATGGCTACTGGATGTCAACTTTTGAGAGTGCCTGAAGTTTGTACCTGGCACCTTTATGCTAGTGCAGTGATTCCTAAATCAGAGTAATTTCTGAGCCAAAGTTATAACTTTTGCCATATGTGCCTAGTCTGTCTGCACAAAAATCACATTTTCTTGAATTTTTAAGATTTATTTATTTATTTGAAAGGCAGAGTTACAGAGAGGCAGAGGCAGAGAGAGAAGTCTTCCATCTGCTGGTTCACTCCCCAAATGGCTGCAATGGCTCGAGCTGCACCAATCTGAAGCTGAGAGCCAGGAGTTTCTTCCAGGTCTCCCACATGGGTGCAGGGGCCCAAGCTTTCCCTGGCCATAGTGGAGAGCTAGATCAGATGTGGAGCAGCTGGGTCTTGAACTGGCGCCCATATCGGATGTCAGCCCTGCAGGTAGCAGCTTTCCCCACTACGCCACAGCGCCGGCCCCTTCTTTAAGTTAATTTTAAATCAACTCACTTCTAAAATTTTGCATTAAGCTATAGTAAACTTTGGTTAATCAGTTGGTAAATAGACCCATAACTGAGACAGAAATTGAAACAGTAATAAAGGCCCTCCCAACAAAGAAAAGCCCAGGACCAGATGGATTCACTGCTGAATTCTGCCAGACATTTAAAGAAGAACTAACTCCATTTCTTCTCAAACTATCCAGAACAATCGAAAAAGATGGAATCCTCCCAAATTCTTTCTATGAAGCCAGCATCACCTTAATCCCTAAGCCAGAGAAAGATGCAGCATTGAAAGAAAATTACAAACCAATATCCCTGATGAACATAGACGCAAAAATCCTCAATAAAATTCTCGCCAATAGAATACAACAACACATCAGAAAAATCATCCACCCAGACCAAGTGAGATTTATCCCTGGTATGCAGGGATGGTTTAATGTTTGCAAATCAATCAATGTGATACACCACATCAACAAACTGCAGAAGAAAAACCATATGATTATCTCAATAGATGCAGAAAGCATTCGATAAAATTCAGCACCCTTTCATGATGAAAACTCTAAGCAAACTGGGTATAGAAGGAACATTCCTCAATATAATCAGATGAATTTATGAAAAACCCACGGCCAGCATCCTATTGAATGGGGAAAAGTTGGAAGCATTTCCACTGAGATCTGGTACCAGACAGGGATGCCCACTCTCACCACTGCTATTCAACATAGTTCTGGAAGTCTTAGCCAGAGCCATCAGGCAAGAAAAAGAAATTAAAGGGATACAAATTGGTAAGGAAGAAGTCAAACTAACCCTCTTTGCAGATGATATGATTCTTTAGAGGATCCAAAGAACTCTA
The DNA here is from genome assembly GCF_051225735.1 of Oryctolagus cuniculus. Taxonomy (NCBI): domain Eukaryota; kingdom Metazoa; phylum Chordata; class Mammalia; order Lagomorpha; family Leporidae; genus Oryctolagus; species Oryctolagus cuniculus. The sequence continues at coordinate 91,756,890 of NC_142888.1, forward strand.
CTAAGATTCTATTGGAACTCATAGAGGAGTTTGGCAAAGTAGCAGGGTATAAAATCAATGCACAAAAATCAACAGCCTTTGTATACACAGGCAGTTCCATGGCTGAGAAAGAAGTGCTAAGATCAATCCCATTCACAATAGCTACAAAAACAATCAAATACCTTGGAATAAACTTAACCAAGGACGTTAAAGATCTCTATGATGAGAATTACAAAATCTTAAAGAAAGAAATAGAAGAGGATACCAAAAAATGGAAAAGCCTTCCATGCTCATGGATTGGAAGAATCAACATCATCAAAATGTCCATTCTCCCAAAAGCAATTTATAGATTCAATGCAATCCCAATCAAGATACCAAAGACATTCTTCTCAGATCTAGAAAAAATGATGCTGAAATTCATATGGAGACGCAGGAGACCTCAAATAGCTAAAGCAATTTTGTACAACAAAAACAAAGCCAGAGGCATCACAATACCAGATTTCAGGACATACTACAGGGCAGTTGTAATCAAAACAGCATGGTACTGGTACAGAAACAGATGGATAGACCAATGGAACAGAATTGAAACACCAGAAATCAACCCAAACATCTACAGCCAACTTATATTTGATCAAGGATCTAAAACTAATTCCTGGAGCAAGGACAGTCTATTCAATAAATGGTGCTGGGAAAATTGGATTTCCACGTGCAGAATCATGAAGCAAGACCCCTACCTTACACCTTACACAAAAATCCACTCAGCATGGATTAAAGACCTAAATCTATGACTGGACACCATCAAATTATTAGAGAACATTGGAGAAACCCTGCAAGATATTGGCACCGGCAAAAACTTCCTGGAAAAGACCCTAGAGTTGGTAATATTTTAATATGCATTAAAATATATACTTGTTAAAATAATCATAAATTACCAAAAGTTAGTATACTATCAGTAGTATGGGTACCACTTTTAAGAAATACTGTGTTAGTCCTCAGGATCAAGGAGACTGATGTAGCTAATCACAGGGAATTCTCATTATCTAGGACACACTAGTGCTGGAAAAGGATACGTAAAGCTATATGAGAGAGGAAATATTTCCTGATAAAACATGGGAAAATATGAAGTTTCATGAAGATTTTAGTCTTAAAGTGAAACAATTATGAAAAGAAGTTTACCTCACATTTAACATAGGTTCTACTTCATTAGTTTTCAATTCTTAAGGAAAAATTATTGCTTTTGGAGGTGTAATTTTCTGACAAGCTTATGTGATAGCATGATTGCACTATCCTTCCCTTCACTTTTGACTTTCATTAGAGGGTCATTTTTGCAAAAATGTTTGAGATCTGCATCATTTTTTTTCTCCAAGAACCTCTCTTAAACTTTTATTATTAAAATAATTATTTTTTGACATGTCAATGCTGTCATCATCCTTGCCCATTTTCTCTTCTTCAATTTTTAACTTCTCTAACTTTGCCAGGTCATCATTTGCCAATGATTTTGTAAGTTAGCAGAGCAGTTCTTTAAGATCTTTTATCTTATTCATACTTCTGCATCTTTTTCAAAATTTTCAATATAATTTTGTGGATTTGCATTGCACTTTATTAGATATTTACAGGCAAGAAATACCATTGCTGCAATAGCCAGTACTAGTTAGTAAAAGATGAATATTTAAATGGGGATTAATTTTACTTGATTAATTAATTGATGAATATTTTTTGTGTTATAGTAACTTTTCTTCCCTGTAGGAACCTACTGTGTAGTTTCTGAAAATGAATATATGTATAATAATAACCCCTTTGTGCATCTGAATAAATTCCATCTTTATTTAATTAAGACTCCTTAACTGTAGGCAATAGTCAATGATTTCAGTGATTTATTATTGTTGTTCAGTATTCCAGTGATGACCTTGATATTTTTAAAGCAGTGGATGTTAACATTGCATGTCTTAAAAATTTACGCGAAATAATACTTATCAATGAGCCAGACTGTGCAAAGGCTTTGACTCAAACTGAAACAGATCAGGCCTCACTCAGAACCATCATAAAATGTGCTTACATTGGTTGATTAATAAAGAAAATACTCAGGAAAACACTTGTTGTGGAATGTATCAAGAATAGTGAAGAGTCTCAGATTTTACTCTCGTTGCATGTCAGTTTCATGGTGTTGTCAGAAGATCTAAAACTTACTGCATCAGAGACCAAGGATTTTCTTACTCATTGTACAGCAGACAGCATGAGTTTCTTTTTTATGTCAGCTCTCCTAATCCCTCCCTCCCTCCTCTAATTCCCACAGAGTCTTGCAGATGGGATCAGGAGGAAGCAATGAACATAATGAATTTGCATCACAGTTCAGGAACCCTGAATTTAGGGAACCTGAACATTTCATCATGAGCTGCATATAAATCTGTTTACCCTCTGCTCTAGAAGGAAACAATATTATACAGGATGTCTTACTCATCTGCTAGTTAGTTATTCCATGGATGAGAAGGGGCTTCCCACTCCTGGGTTATTAGTATGCCCAAATATACAACACCAACACTGGACAGATGAGATCCACAGCAATTTATTAGTCATATATATTCACAGCCCAAGGGAAAAAGGACACCACATGTCATGCAGGGCCATATAAGATTGCACTCAGGAACTGAATTAACAACCAGGGGCTAAGAGAGGCAAGCTTTGAAGTGTCAGGAGGGTGAAGTGCCCTTTGGTTCCTGTGGGAGAATGTAATTAGTGTGTTTTAATAATTCTGCAAGATGGCAAGAAACTGAAACCAACTACTTAGGGATACGCAGGAATTATATTCCTTGTGCCCTTGAGAAAGAGAGTTGTTTGGACAGGAAACTTTATCTGCAGGAGCAGAGTGAGAAGTTTACACCTTACTGGACAATAAACAAGTCTGCCCTTTGCCCCAGAGAGAGACATTATCTCTATCTTTCATGGCTCTTTGCTATATAAACATTCTTGAAAATACATTTAGTGCCTCTGTTTGCAAGGCATGCAGAAATGTGAGATCAATGGAGAGTTGTCTCCCAACACAATGTCAATAGGATTGAAGAACAAGCACATTTTGATTACTATAGTAATATAACTAGAGTCACAACAAGTAAAAACGAATATGATCATTCAGTATATGATCATTCAATAATTTTGACAGTTCTTCATACTGTGGATAAGGTCAAACTAAAAAAGTGAGCCTTCTCAATTGCATAAAAAGCTGGGATAGAATTTCAGGGGAAGGCACATTGGAGTCTCTGGATTCTGAATAGCTGACCATTAACAGATGTTAGGTCTGATGTGGTAACTAACTTTCTAGTTAAATAAAATCTTAACTGTAAGGATAAAAAGAATAAGAAAAACAGAAACAGAATCATAAATAGAGTAGACATAAGAGGCATCTCCTTGCAAAAAAAAAAATACTGTGTTTTCAATGAGGCATAACAACCCAATATGACAACTCCTGGCATATTTCCACTCCTAGCCTCAATACCAACTCTTTTGGGAAATCTTTCTCATTTTCCTGGCTAAGACTAATCTCCTCATCTCTGGATTCAAAGGTTTTTGCTTATAACAGTTATTATAGTAGCCATCATATTCCTTTGTGCTGTAGTAATTTTCCAATATCTTCTACCAGATACGGTTTCTGCCTCCAAGTAGCTTACAATCAGTTCAATAAACTATTTAATTTTTTTATTTCACTTTTGCATTTCTCATAGTTCTCTTTAGGATTCGGTCAATACATGCTTGCTGAATATAACATGTTCCTATTGGAGTATGTGATAAGGTTGTTTGAATAATTTTGCACCCACAGTTCATACCCAAAATGCCCACAGTGGCTGAAGCTGGGAGCTGAGAACTCAATCCAGGTCTCCCATTTGGGTGGCAGGGACTCAAGTACTTGAGCTTACTCCCAAGGTGTAGAAATTATATAAATAAGAGAAGGGCAGGTGTTGTGGTGCTGCAGGACACGTGCAACCTTATCTGAGTGCTTGGAATCAAGTCACACCTACACTTCCGATCCAGCTTCCTGCTAATGCACCTGGAAGGCAGCAGATGATGGCTCAAGTACTTGAGTCCTTGCCACCCAAATGGGAGACCCACATGGGGTTCCTGGATTCTGGCTTAGGCCTGGCCCAGTCCTATTTGTTGTGCACATGTGGAGATGAACGATACCTCTTTCTTTCTCTTGGTCACTCTGCCTTCAAATAAATAAAAATGAATAAATAAACATTTAAAAAAAGCAAAGAGGGGGCCTGCACTGTGGCATAGTGGGTAAAACCACCACCTGCAGTGCCTGCATCCAATTGGTTTGAGTTCCAGCTGCTTCATTTCTGACCCTGCTTTGGCCTGGGAAAGCAGTTGAAGATGGCCCAAGTCCTTGGGCCACTGCACCCACATGGAAGATTCAAAAGAGGCTCCAGGCTCCTGGCTTTGGATCGGCCCAGCTCCGCCATTGTGGCCATTTGGGGAGTGAACCAGTGGATGGAGGACCTCTCTCTCTCTCTCTCTGCCTCTACCTCTGTAACCCTGCCTTTCAAATAAGTAAATAAGTATTTTTTTTAAAAAAGCAAAGAAGCAAGCCACAAATTGGGAGAAAATATTTACAAATCATGTGTATGACAAGGGAAGAGTTCACAGAATATATCAGGAACTCTTAATAATTAAAAAAAAACACTCAAAGAGCAAAGCCTTGATTAGAATTTTTCCAGAGAAGAAGTACAAGTGGCCAATAGTACATAAAAATATGCTCAACATCATTAGTCATTACAGAGATGCAAATTAAAGCCACAAATTACGCCACTTAATAATAGAATGTTATAATAGAAAAGACAGAAAACAGCAAGTGTTGGTGAAAATGTGGAGAAATTAGAACCCTTATATGTTGCTGGTAAGTATGTAAAATGATTCAACCTCTGTGGAAAGCAGTTTGGCAGGTTTTGCAAAAATTAAATATACTAGAACCATCAGAACCAGAAATTATACTTCTAGTTATCTACCCAAAAAATGAAAACATATGTTTACATAGAAATTTTCACATTAATTTTTATAGGAGACTTATTCATTACAATTGAAAACAAGCCAAATTTTCATCAACTTGTGGATAACCAATTTTTTTAAATTATTGAGAGTTCTTTATATTCAGCTATAAAAATGAATAGATTACTGATACATACTATAACATGAGTGAAACTTGAAAATATTGTTAAGTGCAAAGCCAGAGGCATCACAATACCAAATTTCAAGACACACTACAGGACAGCTATTGAAACAGCCTGGTACTGGCACAAAAATAGACATGTAGACCAATGGAACAGAATAGAAACTCCAGAATCAATCCACAATCTACAACCAACTTATCTTTGACAAAGAAGCTAAAATCAACCCCTAGAACAATGACACTCTCTTCAACAAATGGTGCTGGAAAAACTGGATCTTCACATGCAGAGTATGAAACAAGACCCCTACCTTACACCTCATACAAAAATCCACTCAAAATGGGTCAAAGTCCTAAACCTACAACCTGATACCATCAAATTACTAGAGACTATTGGAGAAACCCTGCAAGACATTGGCATAGGCAAAGACTTCTTGGAGAAGACCCCAGAAGCACAGGCAATCAAAGCCAAAATTTGCAAATGGGATTACATCAAGATGAGAAACTTCTGCACTGCAAAAGAAACACTTAATGAAGTGAAGGGGCAACCTACAGAATGGGAGAAAATATTTGCCAGCTATGTAACTGATAAAGGATTTTTTTTTTGACAGGCAGAGTGGATAGTGAGAGAGAGAGACAGAGAGAAAGGTCTTCCTTTTGCCCTTGGCTCACCCTCCAATGGCCGCCACGGCTGGCGTGCTGTGGCCGGTGCACCACGCTGATCCGATGGCAGGAGCCAGGTGCTTCTCCTGGTCTCCCATGGGGTGCAGGGCCCAAGCAGTTGGGCCATCCTCCACTGCCTTCCCGGGCCACAGCAGAGAGCTGGCCTGGAAGAGGGGTAACTGGGAAAGAATCCAGCACCCCGACTGGGACTAGAACCTGGTGTGCCGGCACCGCTAGGTAGAGGATTAGCCTATTGAGCTGCGGCACCAGGCCGATAAAGGATTAATATCCAGAATCAATAAAGAGCTTAAGAAACTCAACAACAACAAAACAATCCAGTTAAGAAATGGGCAAAGGACTTGAACAGGCATTTTTCAAAAGAGGAAATCCAAATGTCCAACAGACACATGAAAAAGTGCTTAAGATCACTAGTCTTTAGGGAAATGCAAATCAAAGCTACAGTGAGGCTTCACCTCACCACTGTTAGAATGGTTTTCATACAGAAATCAACAAACAACAAATGCTGGTGAGGGTGTGAGTGAAAAGGTCCCATATCCACTGTTGGTGGGAATGTAAACTAATGCAGCCATTGTGGAAGTACAATATAGAGATACCTCAGAAATCTGAAAATAGACCTACCATATGACCCAGATATCCCGCTTCTGGGAATTTACACAAACGAAATGAAATCAGCATATGAAAGAGTGATTTGTACCCCATGTTCATTGCAGCTCAATTTACAATAGCTAAGATATGGAATCAACCCAGATGTATAACAACTGATGGCTGGATAAAAAAATACAATATTATGAAAAAAAAGGAAATCCTATCTTTTGCAACAAAATGGATGCAAGTGGAAACCATTATACTTAGTGAAATAAGCCAGTCCCCAAAATGCAAATATCGTATGTTCTCCCTGATCTGTGGTAACTATTACCTAATCTATAGAAGTGGACACTTTGAAATGCGATGATTTTTAAAAATTTTTTAGGATTATTTTATGTATTTGAAAGGCAGAGTTACAGAGAGGCAGAGGGAGAGAAGGAGTGAGGGGGAGAGAGGGAGAGAGAGAGAACGAGAGAGAGAGAGAGAGGTGTTCTGTTGCTGGTTTAGTCCCCAGATGGCCTCAATGACCGGATCTGTGCTGATCCAAAGCCAGGAGCATCTTCCGGATCTCCCACGTGTGTGTGTGTAAGAGCCCAAAGACTTGGGCCATCTTCTGCTTTCCCAGGCCATAGCATAGTTATGGATCGGAAGTGGAGCAGTCGGGACTGGACTGGAACCAGCACCCATGAGGGATGCCAGCGCTGTAGGCAGTGGTTTTACCTGCTATGTCACAGTGTTGGCCCCAAGCAATGTTTTTTTAACAGCTCTTGTCTCTACTGCTGAGGAACAGTGGTTTATTTGTTTGTTTTCTTTTGTTTTGTTTTTTTTTTTTTCATACTATTTGTTGAACTCTGTACTTAGTGTAGGGCAAATCTTATGAGTATAAATTTAACTGAAAATAGATCTTTGTACCAAATAAGATATGAGAATAGGAGAGGGAGGAAGAAGAAGGGTGGGAGTGTGGGCAGGAGGGAGGGTAGGGCGGGAAGAATCACTGTGTTCCTAAATTTGTATCTATGAAATGCATGAAATTTGTATACCTTAAATAAAAAGTTTCTAGGTAAATAAATAAACTTAAAAAAGGAAAATATTGTTAAGTGAAAGAAGTCACAAGAGACTACAAACTATTTGATCCTATTTATATTAAATTTCACAATAAGTAAAGTCATAGAGACAAATAGTAGTTTACTGGTAACCTGTGACTTGGGATGGAAATGAAAGGGTAGGAATGGACTTTCTTTGAGATGATTAAAATGTCTTAAGATTAGATTATGATGCTGGCTGCACTGCTCTCTATAATAGACTAAAATCATGGAATTGTACACTTTAAATAGATGAAAAAAATTTTTTTTGACAGGCAGAGTGGACAGTGAGAGAGAGAGAGAGAGACAGAGAGGAAGGTCTTCCTTTGCCGTTGGTTCACCCTCCAATGGCCGCCGCGGCCAGCGCACCGCGCTGATCCAATGGCAGGAGCCAGGTACTTATCCTGGTCTCCCATGGGGTGCAGGGCCCAAGTACCTGGGCCATCCTCCACTGCACTCCCGGGCCACAGCAGAGAGCTGGCCTGGTAGAGGGGCAACCGGGACAGAATCCGGTGTGCCGGCGCCACAAGGCGGAGGATTAGCCTAGTGAGCCGCAGCGCCGGCCTTGAAATTTATGGTGTAGTATTTCTATCGTTAAACCTGTTAAAATGGTGTCATACATTGCATGTTTTCTATAAATGGATTTCCTCAATTGTCAGTTTATTAATATATTTATGCTAACAAATGCATTTCTATATCATTTAAAGAATCTTTTCTTCCTACTAATTGCTGAAGTAATAAATTTTCGTTAGAAAAAATATAAAAGGATATAGAAGTGTCTAACAGAAAATCGAAGTTTTCACATATTACTTAACATGTTTAGTGGCTGCTTAATATTGTGCTTTATGTTTATGCTATAATTTTCTGAGTTCATTCCATTATTTTTATTTACCAATAGATTTGAAACAACCTGCAACAAATCATACCACTATGAACATCTTTGTGCATGCATTATGGTGTAATGGCCCAATTATCATGTTAGAATAAATTCTTACATGTGCATTTGCTAAAGTACATGCGTATTTTTAAGATTTTTAAAGTAATGTACTGCTAAATTTTTGCTAGAAATACATGATAACTTGTATTCTAATCGGCGTTGTTTGTGGAGTATCTGTTTTCCCTCATCTTTTTCCAACCCTTATTATTATTTCTTTTTCCTAAAATACCTTCATCAGCTTGGTATATGAAAATAATGTCATTTTAATTTGAGACTTTTTATTACTTGTTAAGTTGAATTCTTTTCTCATGAACCTTTGGTCATTTGTATTCCATGAATTGCCATTTAAGCCCTTTTCTCATTTTTAACATAATTGTTCATTCATGGAAAGAATGGAATAATATTGTAGCCAATAAAATGTGTTATAAAAAGTTTTATATGCATTGCTTATTTTCAATATTAAATGAAAAAAGGATGGAATATTATATTTATCCTACCAGAAGCTCGATTATGTGAAGTAGGTTATTGTATTAGGAAAGAATAAAATATTTTAGAGTAATCAACGTTAGAAGGTGGTTTTAGATACATTTTATTTTCTTTAAACTTTATCTTTTTTGCAATGAATATGTGTTACTTTTATAATTAAACACTTTATTTCTCTTTTTCCTTCAAATCACAGAGGTAGTTTGTAGCTATCCAAGACCAGACTCTCATTGCCCTTCCTACCTCCTCCACCTTATTCCTCTAAAAGCTGAGGTCAGAGGTGGAAGAAGAATCAAGGGAAGGCAAAGGTTTCAAGAAGGAGGATGTTCTCATTCTTAGGATACTTGCATCCTAGGAAACGTATCCTGTGTGTGTGTGTGTGTGTGTGTGTTTTTTTTTTTTTTTTACAGTGCCATGATATCTGGAAGAGGGAGGGAGGGAGGGAGGGAGGGAGAAAGAGAGAGAGAGAGAGAGAGAGAGAGAGAGATGAAAGCAAGAGAAGAGAAAGAAAGGACTAGGAGAAAGGGAAAGAGGGATGGAGGCAATATGGTAAAATGTCAACTGGTGAATCTAAGAAGATATGTGATGCTCTTTTTTTTTAAAGATTTATTGATTTGAAAGGCAGAGAGATAAAGAAAGAGAGAGAGAGAGAGAGAGGTCTTTCATCTGCTGGTCTACTCCCCAGATGGCTGCAATGGCCAGAGCTGCACCAATCCAAAGCCAAGAACCAGGAACCTCCTCTGGGTTTCCTATGCAGGTGCATGGGCCCAAGGACTTGGGCCATCTTCTACTGCTTTCTCAGGCCATAGCAGAGAGCTGGATCAGAAGTGGAACATCCGGGACTTGAACCAGCGCCCATGTGGGATGCCGACACTGCAGGTGGTGGCTTTACCTGCTATGCCATAGCACCCGCCCCTGTGATGCTATTTTAGTAGTCTTTCAACTTTTCACGGGTTTAAAATTTCAAAATAAGAATTTGGGAAAAATGTGAGGGATAAAAAAAGGTGTTGTTGGTAATCACCTTACAAATGTTTCAGAAGAATGGATCAGGATGAACCCAAAGAAGAGGCAGTTGGGTCTAGAGATTAGGTGATCACAGGAGACCTTAGAGAAAATAATTTTAGAAAGTTTGAGTGGTGTGAAGGGCAAAGTTAGATTGCAAGGGGTTGGAAAGTGAGTTGGAGTTGAGGCAGAATCATCAGTGGTGTGGACTGAGAATTTGAACAATAGGAAAAAGGAGAGACAGGAAGGTGACCCAAGAAGTAATAGAATTTTGGATTTTTTTGTGTTATTAATTTTTACCTCATGTGGATTACTATTAATATAAAATTAATATTTGATATTACATCTCTCCTCCATGCACATGTGCCTTTCCTCATGTGTAAAATGATGACTTAGAAAATCAAAAATAAAAGAATTGAATGCACAATGCTACCATCTAGAGTATCTACTGAAAATTACACTCAGTGTTTGCCATCAATGCAGATGACTGGCTCAGAGACTGGTTTAGGGCCTCTAGGTTTCTGTGTATGTCTGTTAGTTTCATGCTTTGTGTGAGCCATGGAGGAGGGTGAGCAATATTCTTGGTGCTGGTGCAACCAAGTATTTGGGGACCATTATTTTGATCCCTGAATGCAACATTTCAAATTTTGATGCAATCCTAGCATTTTGGCAATGCTTTACCTCAACAACATATTTCCAAAATAACTGAAACACTTAAGAGAAAAGGAGGTCATGAACAACCCTAAGTATTAGCATTAAGGGGGTTATTGAGTTTAGCTACCTCCTATTATGCTTGAAGTTTCTTTCCTTTTCAACCTCAGAAAGCTTCATCAGTGTTTTCAGCTCGTCGGAAACCGACTGTTACTGGATAATGGTGAAGGTGCGCGTGTGGGAATGCACTCCCAGGGAACGGGAGACAGATTAATTGAGGGTAGGCAGGAACTGGCTCGCGAAGGGTGTGGAGGGTTTCAACAGTTGAAGATGGGATGGACAACAAAAGTTCCAGGCAGAGAGAACATTGAGAACAAAGGCAGGAAAGCACAGGGCACGTCTGGGAAGCAGATATCAGTTGTGTTGTGGCCAGAGTGGGAAACACGTTAGGAGAAAGAGTGGGAGAGAAGGTGGGAAAGGTGGATTGACCCTGTATGCCTGTCCTCTTTCCCCCAACCAGGGAATTCGTTCTTGAGAATCAGGATGCAGGGGGAGGATTTCATGTTTTGTTTCCAAGGGCCTAACACTTGGCTAAGTTAATAAATGCTTAAAAAACTCTGGGTAATTGCATCACCAGCTTATACCGATGTACACTTGTATGTCTTAGGAATTTGTCCGAACTAGGAATGAGGATAGATGCTAGGGCTAGTTGCTAGAGGCACGGCCTGGTGCCTGAAGTCAGGCAGGTACAGCTCCCAACTACCAATCATCACAGCATCTCTCACACTTTACTGTGAATCACCTGGAGATCTTGTTCGCATGCAGATTCTTACTCAGTAGGTGTAGGGTGGGGCCTGTGGTCCTGCGTTTCTGATATTCTCCCAGTGATGCTATGTTACTAGTCTGGGGATCACACACTGGGTAGCGAGGATTGAAAGGATGTCTGCGCCCTACTCCCTGAACTTCGCAGATGCCAGGCTCCAAAACAACTGGGCACAAGTAATGGGTTTTCATGTAGTGTATGTGTGGGGAAATGACATAATGTTGCTCTTGCAACATTTCATTAACATAGTTCACTCAGTATAGCTCATGAAACACTCAAATGAGATAAACTATCTTGTGAAGACTTCCTGCCACTAGTGTTGTTAAGGTGCCCTTGGACTGGCGGCCTCCAACCTGTACCACCTCTCTTGGCTTTTCTTAGGAGAGTATGTGTCTAGTTAGTTGGACTGGGAGCATAATCTAGTCTTTTTTTTTTTTTTCAAAAAAAAAAAGATTTATTTATGGGCATCTTAACTGCTAGGCCAAATGGCTGCCTCTCACATTTTTTAAAAAGATTTATATTATGTATTTGAAAAACAGAGTCACAGAGGGAAAGGTAGAGACATACAGAGAGAGCTGTCTTCCATCTGCTGGTTCACTCCTCAAATGGCTGCAACAGCCACAGCTGAGCCAATCTGAAGCCAGGAGCCAGGAGCTTCTTCTGGGGCTCCCATTTGGGTGAGGAGGCCCAAGGACTTGGACCATCCTCTGCTGCTTTCCCAGGGGCATTAGAGGGGAGCTGGATTGGAAGTGGAAAAGCCAGGACTCTAACTGGCGCCCAAATGGGATGTTGGTGCTGCAGGCTGAGGCTTTAACCCACTGTACCACAGTGTCAAGTCCTCCTTCAGATTTTTAAAAGATATGTATTTATTTATTTGAAATGCAGAGTTAGATATTGATCTTTGGTCTGCTGGTTCACTTAACAAATTGCCACAATGGCCAAGACTTGGCCAGGTTGAAGCCAGGAGTCTATAACTCTGTCAGGGTCTCCCTCGTGGGTGACAGGACCCAAGTAGTTTTTTTTTTTTTTAATTTCCCCTCCCTCAGATTTTAATATGCATATCCAAAGACATACATTAAGATATATAAATTGTTTTTGGATTACAAAACTCGAATGTTTTACACACTTTTCTGTAGTTTTCATTTATCAATATATCATGGATACCTTTTTTAAAAAAAGATTTATTTTATTTATATGAAATGCAGGCTTACAGAGAGAGAGAAGGGGAGGAAGAGGGACCCTCCATCTGCTGGTTCACTCCCCGAATGGCCACAATGGCCAGGCCTGGACCAGGCCGAACCTGATTGGAAGTAGAGCAGTTGGGACTCCAACCGGATGGTGTGCCTATAAGGGATGCTGGCATTGCAGGCTTAAACCATTATGCCTCATGGATACTTTTTCATGTAAATTAAGTACACATAATTGTTCTCATTCCATGATTCTATAGTACTTCATTGTCCTAATCTATTAAATCATTCCCTCATTAACAAAAATGCCATTTATTCTATTTTTTTTCTATGTGAATTATGCTACAGCCAATATACTTGGACAACACAGGCTCCTTTTTTTTGGTAGTGTAAATTCTTAGAAATGGAGATTGCGGATCAAAGTGTGTTCACATTTAAATGTTTTAAAATTTTGTCAACTTTGCTTTTAAAAGGCCTATACCAATCTATTTTTTTAAAGATTTATTTTATTTATTTAAAAGACAGAGTTAGAGAGAGAGGTAGAGAGAGAGAGAGAGGTCTTCTATCCACTGGTTCACTCCCCAGATGGCCGCAATGGCCAGGGCTACGCTGATCCGAAGCCAGGAGCCAGAAGCTTCTTCCTGGTCTCCCACATGGGTGCAGGGGCCCAAAGACTTGGGCCATCTTCTGCTGCTATCCCAGGCCATAGCAGAGAGCTGGATGGTAAGAGGAGCAGCCTGGGCTAGAACCGGTGCCCATATGGGATGCCAGTGCCTCAGGCAGGGCTTTAACCCACTGCGCCACAGTGCCGGCCCCAGACTATAGCAATTTAAACTCCAGTGTATAAACCAACATATAAAAGGACCTGTTTCATAGACCCCGTACCAGTACTGGGTATTTCAGTCCTTTAATATTTTTTGCCTGTTTGAGAAATAGTATTTTTGTACTGTTTTGATGTATATTTATTTCATTCCTAAATGGTAATGCTGAACATCATGCCACATGTTTGATGGGCAGTCACGTCCATTCTTTTGAAGGACCTACCTCCATGAGGAATTATATAGAGGATAAGCATGCCAGCTTTTGTGGTGTAGTGCTGACTCGGATGAAAGCAAAAGGCAAGTGTTTCCTTTTGTTAGTCATGCGGATATGCTCCTTTAAGTGATAAAGGCTGTAAAAAAGTAGAATGTGTCACTTTGTTAAGGATATGGAGACTGGCCTCAAAGTATAACTCTGAGACACTATAGCAAACTAATAAAGGAAATCATGGAATAATAAGGCTGCCAGAGAAGCTAGTAGTGTAATTCTAGCCATCCAACTATCCATTCACTATTTGAAAAAATTCTATGACTCTTTTTGAATACTACAGTGTGCTAGTCACTGGGTATCTGATGGTGAACAAAGATCCTTGTCTGTAAAGGTGGACTAATTGGGTTTGAATTCTGCTTCCATCTCTTACATCTGTTTGATCTTGTGCAAGTTGCTTAATGTCTCTGTGCTACAGTTTCCTCATCTGTGAAATGGGAGTAATAGTAGTATGTACTTCATAGAATTACTGAGAGGATTCAGTTAAATAATGCAAATAAGGTTCTGTGCACAGGATAAGCATCTAACAAGAATTACATGTACAATTCCTCACAAATTGGTTGCTGTGTTCCTCCCGAGAATCAATTCTAGAGAAGCTGTAGAAGTCAGAAGGCAACACAGATTCTTGAAAGAACAGCAGCAGCAGCAGCAACACTGCCACCATTGTGAAAAATCCCTGGGGATACCAAGAGCTGCTTTGAAGCATGCGTGGAAGGTGGGTGATTATATCTTAATGCAGAAGATCAAGAAGTAACGGTGATAGAATAGCCCAGAAAGTTTCCAGAGCTCTACTCCTGCCTGTGTAGCCTTGGATAATTACTCTTGCTTCATTCACTGCAATAACCAATTGTAATAGTCCAGAAAACCTGTGTAGGCAGACTCATGAGTGATGGGCCACCCAAAAGTCTCCCTGGGGTGAGCAGTTCACAAGCATAGGGACAGACTAGCTGCTCTCTCTAGCATTCATTCCTCTATCACTTCCCCACCAACTCTTTTTTTTTAAGATTTGCTTATTTTCATTTGAAAGGCAGAATTACACAGAGAGAGACAGAGATAGAGACAGAAAGAGAGAGATCTTCCATCTGCTGGTTCACACCCCAAATGGCTGCAATGGCCAGAGCTGGGCCAATATGAAACCAGGAGCCAGGAGCTTCTAACTGGTCTCCCATGTGGGTGGCAGGGACCCAAACACGTTAGCCATCCTCCACTGCTTTTCCAGGCATATTAATAGGGAGCTGTATCAGAAGTGGAGCAGCCAGGATTTGAACTGGCACCCATATGGGATGCCAGCACTGCAGGCAGTGGCTTTACTTGCTATGCCACAATGCCAGCCCCATCCTACCAACTCTAACATCTGACAGATTTTAACTCAAAATTATTAACCAGAAGAGTTGCTTCATGAGGTTCAAGGAAGTAGGAATAATAATAGTTCTGTGAGGTCTAGCGCCCTCCTCTAGTGCTAAAGTAGGACCCGGCCTTTAGTCCTTCCTTGATATATATTATTAGATATAGTATCTGATACCCCCACAGAAAATAAGCATTAACAAACCTACAATTTTGAGAAGGATTAATGACTACTGTAAAACAACAGCAACAAATAACATACACTATCCAACACAGAATTATTGGAACAGATAGGCTAGTAGTTTAAAATATGTATTGTAAATTTACTTAAGATAAGGAAAGAAATTGATAGGATGAAATAATACAAGAAAAGTTCTGGGCAGGCATTTGGTCTAGTGGTTAAGACACTGGTTAAGAGAACTCAATTCTCACATTGGAGTTCTAGGTTTGACTCTTGGCTCTGGCTCCTAAACCAGCCTTCTGTTAATGCAGACCCTAGGAAGCAGCAATGAGGGATGAATTAATTGGGTTATTGCCACCCATGTGGAAGACCTGGATTGCATTTCCACCTCCCAGCTTTCAGTCCATTAAAGGACTGAAATACCCAGTACTGGTACGGGGTCTATGAAACAGGTCCTTTTATATGTTGGTTTATACACTGGAGTTTAAATTGCTATAGTCTGGGGCTGGCACTGTGGCGCAGTGGGTTAAAGCCCTGCCTGAGGCACTGGCATCCCATATGGGCACCGGTTCTAGCCCCGGCTGCTCCTCTTACCATCCAGCTCTCTGCTATGGCCTGGGATTGCAGTAGATATACATATCCTGGCCTATTGCAGGCATTTGGGGAGGGAACTAGTGGATGTGAGCACTCTCTCTCCCCATCTCAAATAAATAAATAAAAATTTAAACAAGAAAAATTTAAAAGGACCAAATGGAAAATATTAGCCACAAAAATATACATTTGCCTCCACACTTCAGATTTGTGTAGACATCAATTTCCATCTAATATCATTTTACTTTAGCCTGAAAAAAATCCTTCATCATTTATTTTTAGGATAGATCTATATTTACAAAAGAAAGTCAAAGATAGTTCAAAGTTTTCCTTATACCCTGCACCCTGTGTCTTTTTGTCAACATCTTAGTTTAGTATAGTACATTTGTTATAAATAATGGACCAATATTGCTCCATTATTTTAACTGAAGTCCATACTTTAATTTCCTAGTGTCTTTTTTCCTGTCCCAGAATCACATCCAAGATACCATATTACATTTACTTGTCATGTCTGTGTAGGTTGCTTGTCTGTGCCAGATTTTGTTTTTCAGAACTTTGACCATTTTGAGGATTAGTAGTGCTCTTTTTTAGACTATCCTCCACTTGGGTTTCTGTGACATTTTTCTTATGATTGCACTGAAGCTATGTGTTCTTGGGGGGAAGACCACAGAGATAAAGTGCTGTTCTCAACATATCAATGGTACATGACATCAGCGTGACCTGTCATTGGTGATATAGACCTTGATCACCTGGTTGAGGTAGTGCTTGCCAGGTCTCTCCACTGTAAAGTTTTTCGTTTTCCCTTTTCCTACATGTGGTCTTTAGAAGGAAATCATTATGTACAGCCCACATTTGAGGAGTGTGGAGTTATACTCTACCTACTTGAGAGGAGAGTATCTACATAAATTATTTGGAATTATTTTGTGTGGGAGGTTTATCCTTTAATAAAGATTTATTTATTTATTTGAAAGGCAGAGCATCAGGGAGGGAGGGAGGGAGAGAGAAAGAGAGAGAGAGAGAGAGAATCAATTTTCCTTCTGCTGGTTCACTCAGCAAACGGCCACAATGGCCAGGTCTGTGCCAGCCAGGCTGAAGCCATGATCCCATAACTGCATCCTGGTCTCCCACAGGGGTGGCAGAACCCAATCACTTTAGCCATCTTCCACTGCCTTCAAAGGTGCATTAGCAGGGAACTGGATCAGAAGTGGAGCAGCCAGGACTCGAAACTGTGCTCATATGGGATGCCAGCGACACAGGTGGTAGCTTAAGCTACTACACTACAATGCCAGCTCCTGAGGCTTACTTATTCTCCCTGATTTATTTGTTTACTAAACCATACATATATATCAGTAAGAACTTGAGGATTTTTATCTTACACTTTGGGTTACAATCCAATACTATATCTTATTTTCTTGTTCAGATTAATTCAACTTTGGCCATTGGAAGCTCTTTCAGTTGACTGTTTTGTCCCGTTGATATACTCCCATCAATTCTTTGCTTTTAACTTTTAGCATTTCCTTACTTTCTAGTACTGCAGAGTGTTAGAGGCTTATCTTGTATATTCTGGGACATAGCCCTAGAGTCAGTCATTTCTCCAAGGAATTTTGATTCCTTGTGTTGTAGAATGATGTTAGAAACCACAATCTTAGCACTGGATATAGCATTTTTGTGTGTGAGTGGGTTTGCTGGTTAAAAATTCTCACAGCTTTGATTTTCCTGACAAAGTATATATTTAGTATTTATTTAGGGAGATTTATCTTTCCTCCTTTGGATATAGAATACTAGGTTAACATTTTTTGTCAGCACTTTATTGTCTCTCCATTATTTCCCAGCTTACATTATTTTTGATGAGAAGTCACTGTTAATCCTTATCTTTGTTCCCTTATATGTCTTATGGTCTTTATCTTCCTCTAGTTGCATTTTTATGATATTTCTTGGGGCTGGCATTGTGGCATAGTGGATTAAACCACTACCTGCAGTGCTGGCATCCCATATGGGTGCTGGTTCAAGTCCTGGCTGCTCCACTTCTGATCCAGCTCTCTGCTATGGCCTCAGAAAGCAGTAGAAGATGGCCCAAGTCCTTGTGCCCCTGCACCCATGTGGGAGATCTGGAAGAAGCTCCTGGCTCCTGGCTTCAGATTGGCTTAGCTCCGGCCATTGCAGCCAATTGGGGAGTGAAACAGTGGATAGGAGATCTCTCCCTCTCTCTCTCTGTAACTCTCCTTTCAAATAAATAAATAAATATTTTTTTAAAAAAGAAAGAGCTACAGAGAAGCAGAGGGAGGTAGAAGGTGAGAGAGAGGGAGACAGTGAGGGGAGGGGAAGAGGAAGGTCAAGGACGAGGGCAAGGGCAATCTTCCATCTACTGGTTCATTCCCCAGTCGCAACGGTTGGGTCTGGGCCAGGCTGAAACCAGGAACCCAGAACTCCATCTGGGTCTCCCTTGTGGGTGGCAGGGGCTCAAGCACCTTGGCCATCTTCTGCTGCCTTCCCTGCATTAGCAGGGAGCTGATTCAGAAGTGGAGCAGCCAGGACTTGAGATGGCACTCATTTGGGTCACAGACTTCACAGGTAGCCACTTAACCCACTATACCATAATGCTAGCCCCTTCTTTGTGTTTATACTGTTGGGGATTTGTTGAGCTTTTTGGATCTATGAATTTATAATTATAAAATTTGGAAAACTTTGAGCCATTAGTTCTTCAAATGTTTTCTCTGAATCCCTATTGTAAGACCCTAACTACATATGTGTTAGATATTTGATACTGTTCCATGTGTCACTGAGGCTTTATTCTTTTTTCACTTTCTTTTCCCTCTTAGTGTTTCAACTTGGATAGTTTCTATTGCTATGTAGTTTCTATTGTTATGTCTTCAAGTTGACTCATTTTCTGCAGTGTCTAATCTGTTGTTAATCTCATTTAGTGGAATTTCCATTTCAGATATATTTTCCAGTTCTAATAGTTTCATTTAGTTCTTTTAAAATAATTTGCATTTTCTCATTATGTTCATGTTTTGCTTTAAACTCTTAAACATATTTTAATAGCCATTCTAAATATTTTGTTTGCTAATTCTGTCCTCTATAATTCTTGTGGCTTTTTTTCCTGTTGTTTGATATTTCTCCTGGTTATAGGTCATATTCTCCTGCTTTGTGTGTCTTGTTTTTTTTTTTTTTACTAGATGCTGGATATTGTGAATGCTTTGTTGTTGTATCTGGATTTTGTTGTCTTGCTTTTAAGAATATTGAAGTTTGTTTCGGCAGGCAGTTAAGTCACCTCCAGGTGAGCTTCAAGCTTTTAAGTAGCCTTTATGATTAGGTTAACCATACTACTAAGAGTGATCATTGTGGAGTTTCTCCTCAAGTTCCTGCTGCTTAACATTTTTCCATGCTGGCGGATTGGAACTTAATCCTTTCCCTGCCCTGGATGAACTCTGGAATTGTTCAGAAGCTGTACTCTGCCTGCCCTCATAGGGGTTTCACTCTGTGTATGCACAGCTCAGTATTCAGCAGGTCTCATGTAAACTCCTATGAAGTTTCTGGAATTCTTTCTTTGCATAGCTCCCTCCTTTCCTGTATCCTGCCCCACAAATTATAATTGCCTCAGCCTTTCTGGAGTCAGAACAAATAATTAAACCTTGCATTTGTGTTATATTTCATGCATTTCAAATTGCTTTCATATTTATTGCCACATTTGAACTTTATGTGACATTTTCTCTGTGTACAGACAAGAAAACGGAGACCCCATTAAGATCATGCTACCAGTCAGTGACAGAGCCAGACCCAGTGCCCTAAGTTTCTAACTCTCACATTTCTTTCAACGAGTGAAGTACCATGAAAGCTCAGGTGAGCTGGGTAGATCATGAACTTACTTCTACAGTGACCTTACTTTGAACCATCTTTTGGCTAGAGGTGGGCATTCTCAAGTAAAAAGTTAACTGAGGGAGCCAGTGCTGTGGCAGAGCAGGTTAAACAGCCACCTGTGATGCTGGCATCTGGTATGGGAACTGATTCAAGTGCTGGCTGCTCCACTTCTGATCCAGCTCTCTGCTAAAGTGTCTGGGAAAGAAGCAGAGGATGGCCCAAGTCCTTGGACTCCTGCGAACCATGTAGGATAACCGGGTGGAGTTCTAGGCTCCTAACTTTGGACTGGCTCAGCCCTGACCATTGTAGCCATTTTGGGAGTGAACCAGCAGATGGAACA
This sequence comes from Oryctolagus cuniculus, assembly GCF_051225735.1. NCBI lineage: Eukaryota > Metazoa > Chordata > Mammalia > Lagomorpha > Leporidae > Oryctolagus > Oryctolagus cuniculus. The sequence continues at coordinate 91,776,858 of NC_142888.1, forward strand.
TCTCTCTGACTCTCTCTCTCTCCTTCTCTCTCTCTCTCTGTAACTCCACCTTTCAAATAAATAACTCTTTAAAAATAAAGTAAAAGTTGACCATGTCACCCCTGAGGGGCTGTATTGGCTTTTGCACATAATGTCCTCAGCTCTGAGATATGATTCAATAATGAAAAAGAATCTCTTTTCCCTCTTGGAGTTTTTTTCCCCAAAGAAACCTTTTATTTAAGGAGTACAAATTTCATAAGTACAACTTTAGGAATATAGTGATTCTTCCTACTATACCTACCCTCCCACCCCACCCACCACCTCCTCCCTCTCCCATTCCCAGTCTCATTCCCTCTTGGAGTTTTTGTTAGTCATTTATGTGGATAATGTTTTGTTGGGATAATTATTGTAAATATAGCACACATGAAGGGTGACTCTAATTGTATTTTTTTAGCTCATAAATGTATGATAATGGTTTTCATGGCAACTCACACAAGCCTCCTTTTCCTGATGCTACCAGCAGAAGAGACATTTCTATCTGTCAGAGAAATGAGATAGGAAGAAACCCCTTCTCTCAGTTTCCCTTCTTCAAATATGAACTGTCTCATTCCCATGGAGTTCATAAAAACCCATCATGCTGTCAGCTGTACATAAGCATTCTTTTTACCAACTACCCAAGGCTCTAAAAGACCCAGTGAAGGGAACAAAAAGAGCACATTCATTCCAAGGGACTGGCTGAATGCTACAGGCCCAGTATAGCCTAATCAGAGGGAACAGAGTTATGAGAGCAAGCGCACATCTGGGCTGGCGCCGTGGCTCACTTGGTTAATCCTTTGCCTGTGGCTCCGGCATCCCATGTGGGCGCCGGGTTCTGGTCCCGGTTGCTCTTCCTCCAGTCTGGCTCTCTGCTATGGCCCCAGAGAGCAGTGGAGGATGGCCCAAGTGCTTGGGCCCCTGCACCCGCATGGGAGACTGGGAGGAGGCACCTGGCTCCTGGCTTTGGATTGGCGTAGCTCCGGCCATGGTGGCCATTTGGGGGTGAGCCAGCGGAGGGAAGACCTCTCTCTCTCTGTCTCTCTCTCTAACTCTATCTGTCAAAAAAAAAAAAAAAAAACAAAAACAAAAAACAAAAAAAACCAAAAAAACAAAAAAGAGCGCATCTGCCCCATGGCTAGTCTCCCCTTTGCCAGGGCAAGAAGCTTTAGAGAACCTATCAATGCAGGCTGTGGTCTCAGTCTTGAAAGATGCACTCTGTAAGGTTACAGAGACCCCTGTCTCCACCACACACACACTCACACTCACACTCACACACATAAACCCTTTCCAGTAGAATGAACCTACATGCCATGAATGTATAAATCCTTGCCCAGCCCACTGAAAATCAAGATACATATAAAGATGGATGGAGCCTGATCCACACATGTGGAAATTTCAAAGCTTCATGCATCAAAATTGTCAACAAAACAAATCCAAAACTTGATCTGATAGTGAACTCCAATATGGAGCTCCCAATGTGAAAGATGGTTGAAATGGGCCAGAGAAAATGAACTACATGTACCAGTGAATTGAAAATCTTTTAGGAATAGCTAATTGATATGTTAATGCCGTTTGCAATTTTTAGGTTAGTAATTCTGCTTTAGACTTGAAGCACTGTTTTTATTTTAGTCTGAACCCTTTGGATATATATTTTATTGCTGCAGTCAAAAGAAAATGTAAAACACTTGTAAACTGTTACTGGCACCAGCTGCATTTGATGTCTTCCTCTTTAGACCCATAGCTGCTGACTTAAGTTGCAGGCTGAATTGCCTTTGGTAAGATGGCTTAGTTGGCAAAGGTCACCTTTGGAGCCCTGGGCCTCCTTGCTTTGTCTTCTGTTTTCTTTGTCCCCTCCTCCCACACTTCCCACTCCCTCTCCCTCAAAACTTCCAGCACTGCTGATTCCTCTCCATCTTTTTCTTCTTTTCAGTTAAAACCTGCCCAGGGGAGTGGCTCTAATGTTAGTCATTTATGACTCAGTATGGATTTAAATCAGCCTTCTCCCTCTCACAGGGAGCTTTCCTTTAAGCCCTGGTTCCAATTACAGAATTAAAGACTTTGTCCCTTATTAGAGGGATTTGGGGCATTGGTGAGCTTGTGGGAGAGGTGGATTTTTGGCCAAGTGGACCTTAATGGCATCTCAAAAGCTGATGGGTGGTTGTGGCACCCACAATGCTTAGCACAGTGGCTAGCACACCTAGTGGCAGTTCAGTGAGGATTTGCTAATTGGATAAGTGGTTCTTTACTCCTCCTTCCAATAAGGCTTTGGCTGTGAAGGTTTTTCCTTGGCTTGTCAGTGTCTCCCAGGTGGATACTGTGGCACTTGAGCACATTGTGGATCTTAATATTACACTGGCTTGATAATGAAAAGGGTTGCAATATTTGAGAAGATTGAATCTTGAAGAATAATTCATTGAGCAGTTGCATGAGAAAATCAGAAAGTTAAACAGACATATATGAATGTTCCAGAATCGAAAACTGTTGAAATTGCTGGAAGATTAGATCATATTAGTCATTTGCTATAAACCTGCTCTGGCTGCACCTTCAAAGAAGGGTTGATTTCCTGACTGTCAGTCAACTGTGGCCTGATTAGAGGGAGCAGGATCTGAGGAGGTCAGAGTCTGGCTCTGGAGCCCTTTCTGATGAGCTTTTCTTACCCTCAGAACACAGCAGGAAAAGTGAGTGCAAGGTGGAGAAGAGATTTACATTTTTCCCCTTATTGCTCATATGAAGCTTATATTTCCATTAAAAATCTTTTCATGGAAAGCTCTTGGAAAAATTGACAACCCCCCCCCCCCCCGCGCAAGCTAACATTATTTGGAGAGTTTGGGACGTGGCTTTCTGGCAAGGTGTAGGTTTGAATGTGATTAGCAGACAAGCCCTGTGCTAGGCCTCTTGGCCCCTGCTGGCTGTCGTTCATATGCACACCCCAGCCTGTCCTGCTTCTGCTACTGCTAGAAACGTCCCAGCTACTGTTCGGACATTCTCCGTTTCATGCTTGAACCCTCCTTCATTGTCATCTGGGAGTGGGCTGCACAGAAATCAATAATTGTAATTTTCCCCAGGATATCCTGGGAGGAGACAACAGTGATTGAGCTGAGACAGGGACACCTTTGTCCTAATCTCCAAATCCAACCTATTAAATTAATGACAACTTCTACCAGCTCTATAGGAGGATATGAAAAGAAAATAGCGGTGCTTTGCTTACCTCTTGACAAAAGCATTCACCTTCATGACCAGGCAACTTTACACTTTTCACCCTCCATTTCCCTATTTCTAAGACTCCTCCCTACCCCGCCCCAGTTGCTCTTTTTTGGCATAGCAAGGGCTTTTAATCCAGGGCTGTCAAAGTAGCCCTTTTCAAGTCTGCAAAAATTTGTTTAGCAATTAAAATAAAAGAGATATGAGATTTCACACATATACATAAGTGACGTTTTCTTTCATGTTTTTGCCTGGCTATAACTTGAGATGCTTTTTAACCACAAGCTTTTCATTAAGTAGAAAATGTAATTATTCTCTTAGTGACTAAGGGCCAAACACTCCCACTGACCTGTCTAAAAAATCACTTTAACTAATGACAGCTTCTCTCAAACTAAAGGAAGAATTGTACTGATTCAGAACAATCCGACAGCAGGACAATAAAATCAGGAAAATTTTAAAAATAACATCACTGACCTAATAAGTAGTTTTTGGCTGTAAAATGCTTGTAAGCACTTTATTAAGTATATATTTGGAAATATTAAAAAAATAGCATTCTAGGCTCAATAAGGCAAAATGATAATGGGAACTATCTTTAATGATCTCTCAGTAACAAAGCATATACTTAAGAAGTTTGAAACATTATTTGAAATAAACTTTTGTATAATAAAGTTCAAAATCTCATTACAATGAACTTCAAATAAGTATCTATGTGATTAATACAACTTTCTTAAGCGAGCAAACCTTTTAATGAATAGTATTTTGGCACAAAGAGGTGTACGATAAGATAACCATCTTATAGGTTCTTGAGTTTATTCTTAACAGCGTTTCTAGTGCTTTGTGGGTTCACTATGGGTTAAACATAATATCTTCAGTCTTTTGCAACATTACTAGTCTGGACAGATGGCATTGATGATTGGAAAGATGACTCTAAGACCCAGCAATATCTATAATCTTCAAATATTGAATTTTGTTCACTAATGTAACTTACTATACTGTACCCACTAAGGCAGGAAATTGGACTCATAGGATTTTCAGTCATAAATTTTGAAAAATAATAGGGTTTTTAGTTTAACCCCCAGTTATCCAGGCACAATACTCTGTTCTCAGCTCCTGTGAAGACAAGATTGACCATGTTGATGTGTCATTGTATTGAATACAGAAAAAATGATTGCCTGTGGTTTGCAAATAGTTTTGTTTTATAGTAAATTTGTGATACTGTAAATTGACCGGGGACATTTGTTATTATTCACTGTATAGGAGGGCCCTTCAAATAATTCATGGAAAATGCATAATATGAAGAAACTATGCGTGGATTTTTCAAAAAGTTTTGAATGCCAATATGCTTATCTTTTAACTCCAATTTTGCAAGAACATTTTCAGTTACCTTCTTATAGCCACCCAGAACAGTGTCTGACACATGATGGGTGCTTAAAATTTTTTTTTCTTGGGACCTGCACTATGTTGCAACAGGTTAAAGTTCTGGCCTGCAGCAGCATCATCCCATGTAGGTGCCAGTTCCAGTCCCGGCTGCTCCACTTCCCATCCAGCTCTCTGCTATGACACGGGAAATCAGTAGAAGATGTGTTTGGGCCTCTGCATCCACATGGGAGACCCAGAGGAAGCTCTTGGCTCCTGGCTTTGGATCAGCTCAGCTCTGGCTGTTGCGGTCATTTGGGGAGTGAAACAGTGGATGGAAGACCTCTCTCTCTCTCTCTCTACCTTTCTCTAAAACTCTATTTTCAAAAAACAATTTTCTTGTTTAAAAGAAGAATGAAAATATTACCTATATATATTTTTGAGACAGTAAATTAATTTTTGTTGTCATTTGGTCCTAATAACCTCTTTTTCCTTGTTGTCCTGCACTCCTGCTATTCATTAAATCAATTATTGGTTCAGGGGAAGACAGATATGACATAGAACAAATAGATCATCGCTTTGGTCTGAGTTTCAAATTGTAATTTCTCAAATGAATAGTGAGGGCATACTTTCAAGAGCCCAGCTTTGCTGAGGGTAAAGATCCCTTTTATGTACCAAGAGCAAAATGTGGTGGTCTGAAAATACTACATCACCATCAGCCATTGTATAGAGAGAACAGTAGATAGTAACATAAGGGAAGTTTCTGCCACTCAAGAAATGGAAAACTGTTTTGCTCTCGGAGAAGCTTGGAGTTATTTGGGAAGGAATGTGCCTAGACTTAAGATGTGGACTCTATACCCTGGACCATAGAAAAGACTGACATTGTCCGTTTCATTTATAACTTGTGGTGGGCATCATTTCACATGGTATCCTGTATTAAGACAGAGTAGCCACCATTGAGGAGAAATGGCACCATGGTGGCATGATAAAATAGAGGACTAGGGGACTATGTACTTGGTCCTGAAGGGTTATAAAGGATGGCTTCAGTTACTTTGTGGGGAATGCAGGACTGAAGAGAGGACTGGTGCATAACAAGAGGCCTGGGGTCAGGAAGAGGAGAGAACTGAGTACAGGAACCTTACCATCAGAGTCATGGTCATTAATGATGTCTTCTTCCATGATTCCCCCAAAACCAAGTGAAGCTGAACTACTCTACAGTGGATATCTTTGAGGGCTCATGATGAGCATGGCTGGTTAGGGACGTTTTATCAGAGGTTAGAGAGGAACCAGAGACCAACATGCAGCACAAATGCCCCTTGTCCAAGCAGGTTGGAACCATACAAGCTTCCATGTGAATCCTGTTGCCACCTTGGGGAAGGAGGAGAAAAAGCATTTTGGAAAGACAGAGGCAGCCCTAACAGAAAGTCTGAACTTTGAATCGACTAAAAAATAGATATTGGGGGAATTTGGGCTCCAGAAAAAGACAAAGAAACAGAAAATCAAGTTGCTTTTTTTTGGTACTCCCTTCAGCAAATACATCCCTTAATATTTTATAGACTAAGATAAGGCTCATCAGCCATTTCAGCTCAGCACCAAATCTTCACATTTAATTATTCGGAAAGTCTAAAGGGGAGTGAGATGACAAGGGAGAAGGTCTCTCTCCATTAAAATGCAGGTTCCCCTGGAAGGAAGCTGCATCTTAAAATGGTACCAGTTAGTATGAAATTATCAGTTAACAATTTAGTTGTCTATTAACACCTCAGCAGGAGTTTATGGGAAAAGAGAATAAAGTCTAAGCACTTTGGAAAGGTGGCTAAGGAGGATTTAAGAAGTGGGTGTAGGACATTTGGTGCAGTGGTTAAGACGCCACTTGGGATGCCTGTATTCAGTATCAAAGTGCCTGTATTTGAGCCCTAACTCGACTCTTAATTCCAGTTTACTACTAATGTGCACCCTGGGAGACAGTATATGATGGCTTAAGTACCTGGGGTCCCTGCCACTAACATGGGAGACCGAGAAGGAGTTCCTGGCTCCTGGCTTTGGCCTGGTCCTACCCTGGCTATCACAGGCATTTGGAGCATGAACCAGAAGATGAAAGAGTGCACACTGTCTCACTCTCTTTCTCTCTCAAAATAAATAAAAACTTTTTAAAAGAAATGAGTGTAGCTTTCCTTACATATCTGCAGCTGTTGGACAATATTTATCTCCTGGTTCTTTTCCCTTTTATTAACCTGCTGGGACACATGAAAGTACTGCTTTATATTTCTGGTTTTTTGTTTGTTTGTTTTAAGAAAAAATAATTTTTATTGTTTTTGTTTTAAGAACAGCTTATTATATTTTAAGAAATTTATTAATATATTAGATTCTCAGGGTTACAGCAAATGCATGATGATTTTTACAATGCAATTCCCATCAATTCTCATGTCAATGTCTACAAAATATATGGAATAGGAGGGCTGGCGCTATGGCATAGCAAGTGAAGCTGCCGCATGCAGTGCCAGCATCCCATGTGGGTGCCAGTTCATGTCCCGGCTGCTCCACTTCCCATCCAGCTCTCCGCTATGGCTTGGGAAAGCAGTAGAAGACGGCCCAAGTGCTTGGGCCCCTGAACCTGCATGGGAGACCCGGAAGAAGCTCTTGGATCCTGGCTTCCACTCAGCGCAGCTCCAGCCATTGCAGCCAGCTGGGGAGTGAACCAGCTGATGGAAGTCCTCTCTCTCTCTCTGCCTCTCCTTCTCTCTGTATAACTCTGACTTTCAAATAAATTAAATATATATATATACATATGGGATAGATATAATGCTAAAATATAATACTTCCCCTCCTCCTTCCCTGTCTTTCTCTTTCTTTTTTTTTAACTTTTACTTAATAAATATAAATTTCCAATTCAAATACTAGCTCTGTCATCTGGGTTCAAATACTACCTGTGTTATTTTGAGCAAGTGATCTAATCCATTTTGACCTTGTTTTTTCTTATCTGTAAAAAGGGAGAAATAATATGTACCACAAAGGTATATTGTGAGGAATGAATGCAATGTGAAAACTTCTAAGGATAATATCTATACAGAAGTGCTGGTTCCCTTCCCCTTGTCAAATTGAGCTGAATATCTCCCCTTTGCCTCTCCAGACCCATTCTCCACCCTTTTCTATCCTATTTTTGTTCTGGAAGATTGACCTTTGTAGACTCCACCAGGCTTCCTTGTCCTTTGGCTTCCTGGTGGATTAGCACAATAGGAAGGGAGCACTAACAGGAGATCAGAGGAAGAACAGTGAAGTTGAGATATTTATTCCCCAGCTTTCTCGCTGCAAGGTGTCATGGGCTGATTGGAACCCTCAGTGAAAGGTCACAGCCCAGGCTGGCATGGTGGGTTCAGCTATCCCTTGCTAAGCTGCCCCTGTGATGCATCCCACACGAACACTGGTTCAAATCCCAGCTGCTCCATTTCTGATCCAGCTCCCTGCTAATGCACCTGGGAAAGCAGCAGAAGATGCCCCAAGTGCTTTGACCTCTGCTGCCCACAAGGGAGACAAGGATGGAGTTCCAGGCTCCTGGCCCAACCTCAGCCTTTGTGGCCATTTGGGCAGTAAGCTCACAGATGGAAGAGCTCTCTCTCTCTCTCTCTCTCTCTTCCCACTCTCTGTAACTTTGCATTTCACATAAAATAAATATTAACAAAAGGAAGGGCACAGTCCCCTGGAAGCCCTCTCCATGTAGCTTCTAGAAGCTACCTCATTTTTTATTTTTAGTTATTTATTTATTTTATGTATTTGAAAATCGAGTTACAGAGGGAGAGATGGAGATATAGGGATGGGGTGGAAATATTCCTTCTGCTAGTTCACTCACCTAGATGGCCTCAATGGCCAATGCTGGGCCAGGCTGAAGCCAGGAACCAAGAGCTTCATCTGGGTCTCCCATACGAGTAGCAGGGGCCCAAACATTTGGGCCATCTTCCACTGTTTCTCTCAGGCCATTTAGCAGGGAGCTGGATTGGAAGTGGAATAGCTGGGACATGAACCACTGCTCATATGGCATGCCAGTGTCACAGATGGTGGCTTTACCTGGTGTGGCAGGTATACCAGAATGCTGGCCCCAGAAGCTACCTCCTATTACCCTTTCCAGTCTGAGGTGGTAACTGTCTCCTCGCCTCTCCCAGAATTCCGTGATCTATTCTTATGCTTTATTACACCTTTGTAAATAGCCATCTTCTTAAACTCTCCTCAGATTACTTAATTTGAGTGTCCCTGCCTGTTTCCTGCTGGGACCACTTTTCAATATCTATGAGAAACTAAAAGAAGGCACATGCATTCTTTACTTGATTCAGTTTCTCTAGAAAGGCCTGAAATACTTGCCCTCATCCTTGCTTTGAGATGCTCAGTTCCAATGAGGAGACAGAGTGATCTAATGCAATGAATACTAAGCTAAGGGTCAGAAGGCTTGGGGCTTTGTTCTGCTACTGCCACCAACTCTGTGGGCTTGGGCAAGTGACACTACTCTTCTGTGGGTCTTGGTTCTTTTGTAAAACAAGGGATTGAATTAGATGACTTCCATAGTACCTTTTAGTGCTTACTCCACAGTGACTAAAGTTTTCCCTGGTTCATTTGTAGCAGACATTCCTTTGATGTTAACTCACTTAGCTTTCCATACAGGAAAGGACACTGATGCATCTCCCAATCTTTCTTAAGAGAGAAAGTAAGAAAAAAAAAAAGAAAAAGATTAAATCCTTAAAAATGGTAAGTGAAGCTTTTAGAACCTTCCAATCAATCTCTCTGCCTCAGATTGGCAGATTAGGGCTCTTGACATCTGAATGATTTATTATGACTTAAAGTCTTTACTTACAGTGCTTCAGCTTGATTCCTTCACAACAACAGGGGGCAATAGAAGGAGACAGATGATAGGCATGAAGTAACAGACAAGCCACTAAAGAAATGAGAGTTTAAGTGGTGATTCTTCCACATGACTGTGGCAGGCATCAGAATTTTTTGTTGTTGCTGTAATTGTTTGGTTTGGATAGTTTGCGAGAGTGGGGTGAACAGAGATGGAAGAGGATATTTGGACACACCTGGTCGACAAAAGGAAGAACCATTGAGGGATATGGAGAGGGATATAATAGCAAGTGGGTGGTTAGGGAAGGAGTAAGTCTGTGGGTTGGATTTTATTTCTTCTAGTCCTTCATATTGAAACTTTATGCATGTTACAGTATTTAATCATCACAACAACTATATATGAGAGTATGATATTCTTACAGGAGAGGAGACAGGATTAGAGAAGTTGATAAACTTGCCTAAGGTCACCAGTTTTTTTTTTGCAAGGTCAATGATTAGGATTTGAACCTACAAGGGTGCCTCAAAATTTTTGTGGAAAAATGAAATTAATATACATGTGTTTTCCATGAATTTTTAAAAGGCCCTTTAAAATATTTAGCTTTTTTCAAATTCATGCTTTTCAGAGACTGCTAAAAAGTGATGCCATGAATTGCATCTGGCAACTTCAGATCGTACTGTTATGGGTAAAATGGTGGTGAAGAAAGGCGACCTTGGTTCATGTCTCACATGAAGGAAGAATTTCCACACCAACTAGGCAGTGAGCAAGGCAAGATTTATTTAAGTCAGAAACCTCCTATTGCAGCAGCCAAGCAGAAGCCTCTAAGAGAGGCAGACCTGAAAAACTGTGATGGTACACTCTTTTTTTAAAACTTTTATTTAATAAATATAAATTTCCAAAGTACAACTTTTGAATTATAGCAGCTTTTCCCCCATAACCTTCCTCCCACCTGCAACCATCCCATCTCCCACTCCCTCTCCCATCCCATTCACATCAAGATTCAATTTCAATTACCTTTATATACAGAAGATCTACTTAGTATTTACTAAGTAAAGATTTCAACAGAATGCACCCACACAGACACACAAAGTATAGAGTACTGTTTGAGTAGCAGTTTTACCATTAATTCACATAGTACAACACATTAAGGACAGAGATCCTACATGGGGAGCAGGTGCACAGTGACTCCCATTGTTGATTTAACAATTGACATTCTTATTTATGACGTCAGTAATCACCCAAGGCTCTTGTTATGAGCTGCCAAGGCTATGGAAGCCTTTTGAGTTCACCGACTCTGATCATATTTAGACAAGGCCATATTCAAAGTGGAAGTTCTCTCCTCCCTTCAGAAAAAGGTACCTCCTTCTTTGATGGTCTGTTCTTTCCGCTGGGATCTCACTCAGAGATCTTTCATTTAGGTCATTTTTTTTTTTTTTGCCATGATGTCTTGGCTTTCCATGCCTGAAATACTCTCATGGGCTTTTTTAGCCGGATTCGAATGCCTTAAGGGCTGATTCTGAGGCCAGAGTGCTGTTTAGGGCTTTTGCCATTCTGAGTCTGCTGTGTATCTCACTTCCCATGTAGGATCATTCTCTCTTTTTTAATTCTATCAATTATTTGCAGACACTGGTCTTATTTATGTAATCCCTTTGACACTTAATCCTATCTTTTTGATCAATTATGAACTGAAACTGATCACTTTGACTAGTAAGATGGCATTGGTACATGCCACCTTGATGGGATTGAATTAGTATCCCCTGGCACGTTTCTAGCTCTACCATTAGGGGTAAAGGTGGACTCTTTTAAGCACAATTTGGAGGGTGAGAACAGACCAGCAGCTAACAATAAGAGGATGGGAACAAAACCCATCAAAAGGCTAGGTTTGTAATCCTGTCTGTCCTGTGTAGCTTGCTCATGATAAAACAAAGCCATCAGAAAGGTGTGATTGGTAACTTCTTTCTATGCTCATGAAAAACCAACACGCAGAAGGGTGGAATCACTTGCTATCCTTGTGATAAAACTGGCAACTTGAGAGTGGGATTCAGCACTTTTATCTTGCTAAAAGTAGCTTCTGGGAGAGAAGTAAACATTTTTCACCCTCTTAAAGAGATTTACCCTTTCCTCATTCTGACTGGGGACCTAACTACCTATTAATCCATCTACCTCATCATAATGCAGATAGTTTAAAGTTATTCATTCATGGTAGGCAGGCAGGTGGTGTGTGTGTGGGGGGGGTGGCAGTTGGTCTAGTAGTTATGATGTCACTGAGGCTATCTGTGTCCCACATCAGAATAGCTGGGTTAGACTCCTGTCTTTGGTTCCTGGCTTCAGTTTCCTGCTATTGTAGACCCTGGGAGACAGCGATGATGTCCCAAGTAGTTGGGCTTTTGCCACTCACTCAATTGTGTTCCCTGCTACCAGCTTTGGGCCATTTCAAGGCATTTGTGGAATGAATTTTTGGGTGGGAGCTTGCTCTCTCTCTCTCTCACTCCCCCCCATATCTTTGCCTTTCAAATAAATAAATTTTGAAAAATTATTCATATTTTCATTCAAGAAATACTTATTATGTATCTGCTGTGTGTCAAGCAATGTCCTATATACTGAGACACCATGGTGAACAAATGAGATGTATAGTTTACTGCCTAGCAGGGGAGAAAAATAATCAGCAACTATGTAAGTAATCTTTGGGATAGCCATGAGTGTTTCAAAGGAGATAAAATTAGTAGAAATTGATTAGGAGATGGTTTGAGGTAGCTTCTCTGAGGAAGTGACATCTAAGATGAGTCCAGAATGACTCAGGAGCTGGCCTGAAAAGATTAGGAAGACAGAGCATCTAGAGTAGAAAGAGTACAAGGAATAAGAGGGAAGCCAGTGTGGAGAGGGAACGTGAGAGAAGAGTGTGGGAGAGCTTGTGAGCAGATCTTGTAGATCCCTATAGGTCATAAAGAAATGAAAGGTTTAGATTTTATTTTAAGGATGATGTTGGGGCCAGCACTGTGGCGCAGCAGGTTAACGCCCTGGCCTGAAGTGCTGGCATCCTATATGGGCGTCGGTTCCAGACCTGGCTGTTCCACTTCCGATCCAGCTCTCTGCTATGGCCTGGGAAAACAGTAGAAGATGGTCCAGTGGTTGGGCCCGTGCACCCGCGTGGAAGATGTGCAAGAAGCTCCTGGCTCCTGGCTTTGGATTGGCACAGCTCCGTCCATTGTGGCCATCTGGGGAGTGAACCAGCAGATGGAGGACCTCTCTCTCTCTCTGCCTCTCCTCTCTCTGTGTAACTCTGACTTTCAAGTAAATAAATAAATCTTAAAAAAAAAGGATGATGGTGAGCCATTAGTGCCCTGAACTACTTTCTCCACCCAAATCTTTTTTTTAAAGATTTCATTTCTTTTTTAAAAAGATTTGTTTATTTATTTGAAAGGCAGAGGCAGAGAGAGAGAATCTTCCATCCACTGGTTCACTCCCCAATTGGCTGCAATGGCTAGAGCTGTGCCGATCCAATGCCAGGAGCCAGGAGCTTCTTCTGGGTCTCCCACACGAGTGTGGGGGCCCAAGGACTTGGGCCATCTTCCACTGCCTTCCCAGGTGCATCAGCAGGGAGCTGGATCAAAAGTGAAGCAGCTGGGACTTGAACCAGTGCCCATATTGTTGTGTCCATATTTCCCAATCAATGCACAAGGCACAGTCGATGGATGCAAAAGCAGAGGTTTATTTGTTACCAGAAGGCTGGGACCCCCTACCTGCACACAGCCCTTTAGCACTGGCAAAGGCCCCTTCGTTTGCATGAGAGAGGTTTTTATAGCCTCACACTTGCAAGGGTGCAGGTCATCTCCTATGTAGGTTACCTCCTTACTCTCTATATGGCAAGGTATTGAGACCCAACATGTTCATTGGTTCATTTAAACATATGGCCTATATACATTATGTGGCGGGAAGGCCACACATAGGGGATGGCACAGGGAGGCACTGGCAGGAAGGCCACACAAAGGAGATGGCACGGGGAGGCACTGGTGGGAAGCATTGGGCCATAAATTCCAGGGGAGCTGGTGAGGAGCAGAAGGTCATACATTCCAGGAGAGCTTACTTTCTTTGTTCTCAAGGACCTGGCCTGCCTCCTTCCTGGTCCAGAATGAGGCCTGTCATGGCCTTACAGCTGGCAAGCTAGCAAGCCAGAGTGAGAAACCGACATTTAGCAAGTTAGAGACTCCAATCCCTACAATGTGAGATGCTGGCACTGCAGATGGCAGCTTTACCTACTACCCCACAGTATCAGCCCCTTTTATTTCTTTTTAAAGGCAGAGTTACAGGGAGAGAGAGGGAGAGACAGAGAGATCTTCTATCCAATGGTTAACTCCCCAAATGGCCATAACAGCTGGGGCTGAGTAAGGCTGAAGCCAGGAGCCAGGAGTTTCTTCCAGGTCTCCCACATGGGTGCAGGGGCCCAAGCACTTGGACCATCTTCCTTTACTTTCCCAGGCACATCAGCAGGGAACTGGATTAGAAGTGGAGCAGCCGGGACTCTAACTGGTGCGCATATGTGCTGCCAGCACTGTAGGTGGCAACTTAACCTCCTACGCCACAGCCCCAGTCCCTCCACCCAAGTCTTAATGGAAGGATTTTCTGAGATTAAACTTGGTGACTGAGGATTTCATTTTGAAACTTGCGTTACCACTGAGTTTGATAGAGTTTAAATCTTCAATATCATTTGTTATGAAAGCACTTATTAAATTTTCATCTGTATATAAGACAAGGCTTGAGTTCAGCAGTTGCTACCCCATCTGGGAGGGCTGTGTGTGTTGAGTGTAGGGTGTCAGGGTAGGGGTCACAGGTATGACTGCAAGATCTAGAAGGTCAAGGAAGTGGATGTGACTACCCATAAACTTCAGCGGCCCTCCACCCCACTGCCTCTCCAGATTCTTCTCCTTGGTGCTTCAGGCTATTTCCTGGTCAGCTGGCTGGTGTACCCCTGAATGAACTGCAGCTTCCAATGAAAATGAAGGGGCGAGGTTTGCATTGCTTTGAATTTGGCATAGGCAATTCCAGTGAATGCAAGGGATATATTTACATGAGGCTAGAAGCATTTACATGATGCTTGAATTGCATAGCTTGTCCAGAGGAGATTGTTTATTCAAACGAAGACTGAGAGAGCTGATTTGGTTTCCTAATTCAACTCGAGATTATGTCATGATGGGACATGTAAATCATTTGCTCACTGGTGGAAGGTTTTTTCTATTAAAAAAAGAAGAAAATAGAGAGTAGTATCTGAAAGGGAGCACCAGAGGCTTCTGCTACGAAGGTAATTGATTTGGGTGCTGGTGACATGGGAGTGTTCTATTTGTCAAAAATTCTCCGGGCTGTACTCTACCAATTTGTGCAGTTGTCTCTTTATGTTATATCTCAATAAAAACCTACAAAAGGTGAAGTAAATAAGGTGCAACCGTAAAGACATTTTCAATATTATAAAGCTGGGCTAACTATAGAGTACTGGAATGAGAGTTTGGAGACTTAGGTTCAGAATGAGTGTTCCACTAATTCACATGAATTAGCAATAAAAATATATAGGTTTAAGGTAGTCCAATAAATAACACCCTTTCTTCCCCCAGTTCTGAACTGACTGAGAGAGTCAAACAAGTAAAGAGGTAGACATCAAGAGAGCTTTATTTTCGAGGGAAATGCTAGAGAAAGTGGCTTAGGTGTGTTTGCAAAGTGGGTTAAAACTGAGAATTAGACAGAGATACCCACTTAGAGGAAATGCAAGTAACCTATCAGTCTAGCCCACATTGGGGATTTTATAACAGTGAGTAGACCAGAGCTTATTCTTTTTAAAAGCAGATAGATCCCGGAGCTGGCACTGTGGTGCAGCAGGTTAAAGCCCCAGCCTGCAGAATGGGTTCAAATCCCAGCTGCTCCTCTTCCAATCCAGCTCTCTGCTATGGCCTGGGAAAGCAGTAGAAGATGGCCCAAGTTCTTGGGCCCCGGTACCTGCATGGGAGACCCAGAAGAAGCTCCTGGCTCCTGGCTTCGGATCAACTCAGCTCTAGCTGTTGTAGTCATTTGGGGAGTGAGCCAATGGAATGGAAGACTCTCTCTCTGGCTCGACCTCTCTCTGTAACTCTGTCTTTCAAATAAATAAAATAAATCTTAAAAAAAAGCAAATAGATCTCTAATGGCTGCACATGGCCCATAGCTGCTCCTAAACTTATGAGCCAAAATTCCCTCTTCCTGAGGAGGGGGAAATGAGAGGCTGAAGAGTGGTGAGTAGTATTATGCTAATTGATGTTTCTCCACTTGGGACCATGAAACCAAGGAAAACAATGTCCACCAGCCTTCCTCATGTCACAACAGAAACAACTTTGGTTGTGACATGGCAGTACCTGCTACTTACTGAACATTTATGGTGGGTGCTTACCCATATGTGTTCTCACATAGAGTATCTAATTGCATTCTCACAATACCCCCAGGAAATAGGTACTGTTATCACCTCCATCTTATAGATAGAATAACCTACCCCAGGACACATAAAAATCCATACCCTCTGTAGCATCATGAAGAGTACAGATAGTATTGGGATGCCAGGGTTTAAAAATAATAGAAGCAGAGCCTCATGGGATACCTGCATTTCATATCAAAGTGCCAGTTTGAGTTCCAGCTGCTCGATTTCTGATCCAGGCCCCTGCGACTTTGTTTTCCTTACAACTTCACTAGCTATTGCAGGCATTGAGGAGTGAACTATGAGATGGAAGAGCGATCTCTCCTCCCCCGCCCTCTCTCTCTCTCTGTGTGTGTGTGTGTGTGTGTGTGTGTATGTGTGTGATTTTCCCTTTCAAAATAACTGAATAAAGCTTTTTAAAAACCCATCGATCAAGGTGATCCTAATATTTACTTCTAGCTCTGCCATTTGAATCTCATGCCTCAATGTTTGCAGTTTCTTTTTTTTTCTCCTTCTTAAAGATATATTTAGGGGCCAGCATTGTGGCGTAGGGGGCTAAGCCTCTGCCTGTGGTGGTTGCATCCTATATGGGTGCTGGTTCATGTTCGTCCAATCCAGCTCTTTGCTATGACCTGGGAAAGCAGTAGAAGATGAACCAAGAGATTGGACCCCTGCACCCTTGTGGGAGACCTGGAGGAAGCTCCTGGCTCCTGGCTTCAGATCGGCACAGCTCTGGCAATTGTGGCCAACTGGGGAGTGAACCAGTAGATGGAAGACCTTTCTCTCTGTCTCTCCCTCTGTAAATTTACCTCTCAAATAAAAAAAACAGTTAAGTCACTGCTTTTTCAGCCCTTCTGACTTCCCTGGTCTTCCGTTTTCTGCCTCTGCCCCTACCCCTGGCCCTTAGATGACCTGGGTATTCTGACTTCCCATATCAGCCAGAGGAGTTGTCAGATAGGCCTGGGACCTGAGAAAAAACAGCAGGCTAGGGCTGAAATTCGGAGCAGTGGAAGGGCACCTTAAAAAACACCTTTATATTATATGGCAGTGGATAAAGTCCTCATTCACACCTCAACACAGCCAAAGGATAATATTCAGTAATTATGTGAAAGAGCTTTTACAAGTGATAGAAATAGAGGGTATTATTATTATGAAGAGTGCTGAATTAGACCCTTGGGCAAACCATGAGTTTCCAATAGGCCAATGTAAGGGTTTACAGATGTCTACACAGTGTGATTTGAGGCATGTCATTTAACATCTTAGCACAGATTAATTTATCTGATAACTAGCTGTTACCTTGGTAATCCAAGCAGGGCCCTGACAGTATGGAACGTAGGATAGGAAAGTTTTGCCTGGATGCTAAGGATAAGGGCAGGAAGCCCAGAGGGAACTTCAGGGATTAAATTATATACCATGTGTAAAGTACCTAGTGCAGTACCTGGCAGGGAGAAAGTACTTAATAAAAAAAAAAAAACAAATTAAGGTCGGAGTGTCTGGAAAAGTTGGGAGTATGGGAGAGCAGTTCAGAGGGGGATTGGGATTCTGAGTGCGTGGTGGCTTAGGATATGTTGGGAAGGGGAGGGAGAGGAAGGGGTTGCAAAGGAGTGAGGGGAAGTAAGTCTACTTGGCTGACCTGTTGAGGAATGTAAGGGCTGTTCGAAGACCCTTGGCATCCTCCCACCAAGAGGCCTAGGAAGGCAATGAAAAATGGGCTGGTTTGTTTGGCAGTGAAGGAGACTATTTTTAAAACTTTTGAATTTCACTCTAAGCTGCTTTGGAACTGTCTGTGCCACACGGAAATCATGCAGGTCGGTAACCTGTTGGCATGAGAAATCACATTCTTTTCTCTGGGCCTTCCTGACAGAGTAATAATACATTACAGTAAAATCAAGAGAATTAACATGACTCATGTAGCTTGCTTTCTTTTAACTGTGCTGAGTTGTATTACAGAAACAAGACAGGCGGATGCTTCCCTTGGGAAACCGGATGAAGGCTCTGTCAGTGTGTGACGTGGGTAGCTCATGAACCAGTTCCAGGTGTACCTTTCTTCTCCAGAGAGCAGATGGTTTCTAAGGTGCTGTCTTGGATTTCCAAATCTTTGGTACTCAGTAAGCTTGTGTACTTCCTCTGTTCTTCCCTCCCTGGCCCTCAACTCCTCTGGCTGTTTTCAGAAAGCAAGGGGCTGCTCTAAAGTTTGCATACAGATGGTAATCATGAATGCATAAAAAGCAAGGCAGGCCCCAAACACCAGTTATCATCATCATCAAACCCTGCCACATCCAAGGGAAATAGAACAAGGACTCCAGGAAGGAATTATGTCCTGATTCTAGATACCAAAATGTCACAATGCATTGGCCAATTCCTGCAGATGTTGTCAAGCAAGTGGTGTCATGAGACATTAAAAATTCTCTTTGTGAGCTTAGAGTGCCATACATCAGGCTTGCCTCTCTCCAGAGTCACAAGCTGGGCTGCAGGCCGGCCCCTTCCTTTCCCCCTTCAACTCTTTGATGTGGACCGAGGCCAAGGGCAGGTTCCTTGGTCCACTAGCAGTCTCATTTGACCCATCACTGACTCTTTGAGAAATGTCTCTACCAAGTTACAAATGCAGCACGGTGGCTTGTTCTTCTCAGTGGGCTGCCTGCAAGGCAAATGTGATTCAAAGTGGAATGCTTGAAGTGATTGCTAGGACTTTCTCTCAGAAACTGCATCAAAGTGGTTTAATTGGAGTTTTAAATTCATTTTATATTTCTTCTGCTTCCAGCTCACTACCTTTTTTCTTCCTGTTTTTAAGTCAGCAGCAATTCCCTTTCCCACCCCTTGGGCTCCCTAGTTTCCTCTCTGGATTCCTCCCTGTCTTGACCAACAAGACACTTAGAGATCAGCACGTGTTAAGAATGCCTTCTTCACGTCCTGCCTTTTCCTCATGACCACCATCCTATCCAGAGCTCCTGCCACTTCCACCTCTCTTCACATACATTTGAAACATCTTTGGGATTCTGGGAGCATCACTGTGCTCACATGATGTATGTGAGAGCCATTTGTTTTTAAAATGTATTTATTTATTTGAAGTGCAAAGAGAGAGAAGGAGAGACAGAGAGTGAGTCCTTCCATCTTCTGGTTCCCTCCCTAGATGGCTGCAATGGCCAGGGCTGGCTCTGGCTGAAGCCAGGAGCCTGGATCTTCATGAGTCTCCCATGTGGGTGGCAGTTGAGCCATCTTCCACTACTTTCTCTGGCACATTAGCAAGGAGCTGGTTTGGAAGTAGAGCAGCCAGGACTTGAATTGGTGCCCATATGGTATGTCGACATCTCAGGTGGAGACTTAACAGCCTGTACCACAATGCCAGCTCCATGAAAGCCATTTTAGCATGAAGAACAAGGTTCAAAGGTCCCTGAATTGATTGTGATTGGGCTGATGAGCCCCTGTAGAGTGCCTGGCACATAAGTACTCAGTGAACGTCAGCTGCCCCCAGTGGTGCATAAGAGCAGGAACAAAGCCAGTACAAGAGAGTTTATTCAAAGATTCCAAGAGGAAGGGAAGATATCTGAGCTGAGCTTTGCAGAAATAGTAGATACAGTGGTCAGCTAGGTTGAGAAAGAAGGCAGCTGGGGGTGGCATTCCAGTTACAGGAAAACACATAAAAATGCTGTTTTCTTTTTTTCCCCAAAGAACAAAATCTTTCATTATTATTTTTTAATGTACAGGTTTCTTTAGAGGAAGTTGAAGATCAAAAGAGCTGTTATCTAGATCTAGGTCCCTGTGACTAATTTCCATGACATGAGGGTAAATTCCAAGGTGATAAGCAGTTATAGGATTGCTGCTCATGTCACCGATCACTTTCAGGATATGCTGGAAGCACGTTCAGATGTCTTGGGTACCTGCTACCACAGCCCACACCAATCAATATTACAAACAATAAATAATGATGACTTCCCCCAAAAGACTAAAAACAACAATAACAACAAGAAAACCTGTAATACAGTCCTTTTTAGTGTCAATTTTCTGATTTCTTTTCATTATAAACCTGAATTGCCTAACTTTCACCTTAGTGTCACTGTCCTTGGGATCTTAGACAGTGAAACATTTTCTCACCACTTTACTTGGGATTTTTTTTTTTTTTGTTAATATTGAATAGTTTTCTATCCAGGGCACACAAAACTCAACAGGACTGAACTTACAAAGCTGCTTACTCAAAAAGTGAAACAAGAAAGACTGCAAATCATCTTGCATCTTTACTATTATTTTCAGGAGCTTGATGATCCCAATATCTAGCCAACAAACAGTTGTGGCCAATGCACACTGCTTAAATACTTCCTACGGGTGTCTCCCCAACTGTGGAACTGGACCTCGGCTCTGTGGTCCAGAAACTCACAATTCTAACTAGAGAGGAGATTGGCCTCGGTACCTCCTGCTTCTCACTCATACTGAGACCTCTCCTATCTTGGTATTCCCATACCACAATTACGATACTGGACACTCTACTCCCCCAGTACCAGATTGCTGATGTATTTTGAGTTGTACTTTCCAGTTTAAGGATTTCCCAAAGTCAGTGCATTTATAGGATTTCTAGTTAATATGAATTTTCTCATGTTTAATAATAAGATTTGATCTGATGGTGAAGGGCTTTCCATACTCAGGACATATATATGGTTTCTCTCTGGTGTGGATTTCTTAATGAAAGACTTTCCACAGTCATTGCATTCATAGGATTTCTCTCCAGTACGAATTTCTTCTATGTCTATATAAGTGTGACTTCTGGATGAAGGACTTTCCACATTCAGCACAAATATAAGGTTTCTCTCCAGTGTGAATTCTCTCATGTGTAATAAAATAGGATTTGTGGAAGAAGGCCTTCCCACGTTCACTGCAAACGGGGGGCTTTTCTCCTCTATGAGTTCTCTGGTGCATATTTAGTGTCGATTTCTGAATGAATGTGTTCCCCCTTTGCTACATTCATAATGTCTCTCTCCAATATGACATTTCTGATATATCTTGAGACGTGACTTCCAAGTGAATGATTTTCCACAGTCACTGCATCTATAGGGTTTCTCTCCAGTATGAATTTTTTAGTGTTTAATGAGATTTGACCTGTCTGTAAAGGCCTTCTCACACTCAGTGTAGATATAGGGCCTCTCTCCAGTGTGAGTTTTCTAGTGTATGATGAGATTTGTCTCGTGAGTGAAGACCTTGCCATATTCTGAAAATATAAGGGGATTAGGGGCCGGCACCGTGGCTCACTTGGTTAATTCTCCGCCTGCGACACTGGCATCCCATATGGGTGCCGGGTTCTAGTCCCGGTTGCTCCTCTTCCAGTCCAGCTCTCTGCTGTGGCCCGGGAGGGCAGTGGAGGAGGGCCCAAGTGCTTGGGCCCTGCACCTGTATGGGAGACCAGGAGAAGCACCTGGCTCCTGGCTTCAGATCGGCACAGCGCTGGCCATAGCGGCCATTTGGGGGGTGAACCAACGGAGGGAAGACCTTTATCTCTGTCTCTCTCTCACTGTCTGTAACTCTACCTGTCAAATATAAAAAAAAAGAAAATATAAGGGGATTGTCTCCTGTGTGAATTCACTCATGCACGTGGAGTTGTGACTTCTTAATAAAGGATTTCCTACAGTCACTACACTCATAGGGTTTCTCTCCAGTGTGAATTCTTTCATGTGTGATAAAATGAGACTTCTGGATGAAGGCTTTCCCACATTCAGTACAGACGTAGGGCTTTTCTCCTGTGTGAATGTTCCGGTGCACACTTAGTGTTCATTTCCTTGTGAAGGCTTTTCCACATTCAGTACATTCAGTGTTTCCCTCCACTGTGATGTTTTTTATGTGCATTGAGGCTTGAGTTCTGAGAGAAGTTTTTCCCACATCTTGACTTCTGGATAGCAGTATTTCCATATGCACTACATTTGTAGTAATACAACTCGTCACATGTTTTCTGATGATTTGAGGTGAGGGAGAAATCCTTCCCAAATTCAGTGCATATAAAGAGTTTCTCCCCTGCATAAACTCTCTGATGTACAGCAAGTTGGGACTTCTGAGTGACGACTGTCCCGTATTTGCTGCCTTCTTGCTGGTTTTCCACTGATGTGTGCAGTGGGGTGATTTCTGGGTGAAACTTTTTACATAGTCAGAAAACAAGTGGAGGTTCTAAGCACTTGTTGGTGACTCGGAAGTTGCCTACACTGATTACACTCACAAGCACTCGCTTCTGTATGAGAAGTCACGTGAGCAAAAAATATCCCCATATCTGATAATCTAATCAAGATGGCCTACTGTGCTGTTTCCGTTGCAATTACGTAAGCTTACAACAGGCTTCAAACTCTTTTCTACTGAGTCACAGTTATGAAGTCTTTTGCTTGAAGGAAAAAGGTGTGTATTCTCATGAGCTCCTTTTCCTGCATCCGTATATGCACAGTCCATCTCATCAACCAGCGTTTCCTGGCTGGTGATAGCAAAGTGACCTAAAGCTCTGCTCTGCTTGGCCTCATAGTCCCTATCTGTTTATTATTCTTCCACAATTTTTCTAAGATGGAATACAGGGCCCATCTTGTGAACAGACTAAATCTCCCAGACAGGAGAGAAACTTCTTTAGATAGTCCCTGTTGTGAAGTTTCAATATCCCCCTCTGAGCAGCTGTGACTTGAGACTTCACCAGCCAACACACGTGGCCCTTCTCCTGCCTCCAAGTTGAAGACAACTTCTGGTTTGGGAACATGGCACCCTATTGAGATCAGGTTGAAATAGTTCTCCAGTATCACATCTCTGTACAGGCTTTTTTACACAAGGTCCAATTGTTGCCACTCCTCTCTGCTGAAGTCTACAGTTACATCCTTGAAAGACACTGATTCCAGGGACTCATTCATTTTTGGCTCTTCTGGGAAAGGGGTAGAGATCTGACTGTCACCCATGTTGCTTCATTTGCCTCAGGAGGCGACTACCAAAAATGCTATTTTCTGGTCAGTCTCTTTCAGGCTCATCAGCCCGATCACAGTCAATTCAGCACCTAACACTGTAATTCCCATTTTACAGATGAGAAAACCAAGGCTCCAATAACTTAAATAATTTACCCAGTTACACAGTTAAGAAGTGGCAGGGCTAGAATTCAAACCCAGGCATTCAGACTCTAAAACCTACATTCTACTACCTCTCCTTTTCTGGCATAGCTAATGCAACATTCATTGCCGCTAATCTAATTATCCAATTACACATCTGTATTCACAACTAGATGAAAAAGTGTACAGGGAAGGGATAGTGTCTTGTTTATTTCCATATCCAAGAACCTGGCACAGTGTATGGTGCAAATTAGATGCTCAATAAGTGTTTAATGTTTTTGCCAAACAAGAAAATACAAAGCTTTTGGAATCAGAAGACCTGAGTTTGAAGCCCGGTTGTGCCTGTGTGATCTTGATACAGTTGCATAATTTTTGAGCCTCAGTTTACCTCTTTCGTGAAATGGGAATAGAAGATATTACAAAATCTTATCTTAAGGATTAAATATGATGAGGTTTTTTTAAAGCACCTAGCACAGTTAAGGTGCTCAGTACATGGTTTCAATTATTTAATTCTCCTGTCCCTTAATTCATTAATTCATTCGATGAATAATTATTGAGCACCTGCTGTATACTAGGAACTATATTTGTTGGGTATACACTGTGAACAAAATAGAGTTCCTAACTTGTAGAGTTACATTCTAGTGTGTGAAGGAGACAAAATCATCAAGTAACCAAGTTAAAAATATATCACATTTATGGAGTAAATAGAGAGTAATTAGAGGACCACTTTATTTAATAGGATGGTCAGGAGAGGCTTTGGAGGAATGATGCTGGCTTTGAGATTTAAAGGATGAGGAGGAGCCAGCTACATGAAAAGTCACGGGATTATCATTACAAGAAGAGGTAATAGGGCCTTGAATTTAGAAATAGATAGAAGTATTCAATGAAGAAAAAGGAGTAGAGGGGTAGGAAATGAGGTTGAAGAGACAGGTAGAGGCCAGGTCATCAGTGGTGTTCTAGTCCCTATAAGAAAGTTTTAGATTAGGGGCTGGTGCTGTGGCTCAGTATATTAAAGCCCGGCCTGCAGCCCCAGCATCCCATATGGGCGCCGGTTCTAGTCCTGGCCGCTCTACTGCTGATCCAGCTCTCTGCTATGGCCCGGGAAAGCAGTAGAAGATGGTCCAAGTCCTTGGGCCCCTGCACCTCTGTGGGAGACCCAGAGGAAGCTCCTGGCTCCTGGTTTTGGATCAGCTCAGTTCTGGCCATTGCTGTCATTTGGGGAATGAACCAATGGAATGGAAGACCTCTCTCTGGCTTTACCTCTCTCTCTAACTCTGTCTTTCAAATAAATAAAATAAATCTTTAAAAAATATTTTGGGTTAATCAAAATGCAATAGGAAGCTATAGCTAAGTTTGATGTGAAGGGGTGGCATAATATGACTTATATTTTAACAGCTCACTATGGCTGTTGTGTTGTGTGTAGGTTTTTAAGGGGCAGGAACAGAAAAAGGAAAGCCTGGTAACAGATTATCAAAGTAGTCCAGGTGAGAAACTACAGTGGGTGGACTAGGGTGATAGTAGTGAAAATGGAGAGAAATAGTCATATTTGAGGTATATTTTAGAGATAGAACTGTCATAACTGACTAATTTAGATATTGGGAATGGCAAAAAAGAACAAATTGTAACTTTGGGTTTGAACTTGGTGGATGGTGGTATATTTATTGAAATAGGGGTGGCTGGGAAAGGAGCAGACTCAGGAGAGAAACTGAATTACATCTAAAACATGTTAAGTTTGACATGCCTACTACATGTTTCAAGAAATAGCAAATAGACTGTTGGATATATGAGTTTTGAAATTGTGATGGTTAATTTTATGTATTAACTTGTCTGTGTTGAGGGATGCTTAGACAGCTGGCAAAACATCATTTCTGAGTGTGTCTGAGACGGTGTTTCCAAAAGATATTAGTGTTTGAGTCAGTAGACTAATAAAGAAGATCTGCCCTCACCCAATATAAGCAGGCATCATCCAACACGTTGTGGGCCTGGATAGAACAAAAAGGTAAAGGAATTGTGAATCTGCTCTCTCTCTGTCTCGGATCTTCTTCTGCCCTTGGACATTGGAGCTCCTGGTTCCTAGACTTTGGCTTCAGAGGAAGAATTACACCACCGGCTTCCTTGCTTCTCAGACCTTCAGACAGACTCAGACTTCCCAGATCACTAGCTTGTAGATGACATTTTGGGGGATTTTTGGACCTCTATAATCATGAGCTAATTCCCATTAAAGATCCCCTCTTTTCCTCTCTCTCTCTCTCTCTCTCTCTCTTTCACTCTCTCTCTCTCTCTCTCTTTCTTTGTTTTATTGGCTCTGTTTCTCT
This sequence comes from Oryctolagus cuniculus, assembly GCF_051225735.1. Lineage (NCBI taxonomy): Eukaryota > Metazoa > Chordata > Mammalia > Lagomorpha > Leporidae > Oryctolagus > Oryctolagus cuniculus. The sequence continues at coordinate 91,802,046 of NC_142888.1, forward strand.
GGAGAACTCTAATACAAGGTTTTAGGCCAGGTCAGAGTTGGAGTTGGAAGAAATTGATGTTGGGATCATTTCCTTATGAATGGAATTTAAGATTATGAGAGCAGGGGCTGGTGCTGTGGTGCAGTGGATTAAAGCCCCAGCCTGTAGCGTCAGCATCCCATATGGGTGCCGGTTTGAGTCCCGGCTGCTCCTCTTCCGATCCATCTCTCTGCTATGGCCTGGGAAGGCTGTGGAAGATAGTCCAAGTCCTTGGGCCCCTGCACTCATGTGGGGGACCTGGAAGAAGCTCCTGGCTCCTGGCTTTAGATCAGCTCAGCTCTGGCCATTGCGGTCATTTGGGGAGTGAACCAGCGGAATGGAAGTCCTCTCTCTCTCTCTGGCTCTACCTTTCTCTGTAACTATGTCTTTCAAATTAATAAAATAATTCTTAAAAAAAAGATTCTGAGAGAAAGAATATAGAGAAGAGAATAGTGATAATGATAATTGTGATGACAATGATTATAATGATGGTAATAATAACAAACATGTATATAGCCCTTAATACGTGACAGACACTATCCTGGGTGCTTCATGTACAGTAACTCATTTAATCTTTACCATAGCCCCTTGAAGTATATGCTATTAATTCTCACTTTATAGATGAGGAAGTTGAGGCACGGATAGCTTATTCAGATTGCCCAATTTCACACTAAGTAAGTAGCAGATAGGCTTCAAAACCAGGCAGTTTGGTTTCCAAGCCCATTCGTTTAACTACTACAGTGCTATTACCTCTCAAGAGAAGAGAGTTCAACATTAAGTCCCAGGGATTTATCACATTTAGAAGGCTAGAAGAAAAAGACCCAGCAAAGGAGATTAATAAAGAGTAACTAGTAGGGTGGTATCACATAAGCCGCACAAGTAAAAGTCGTCAATAAAGAGGAAGTGTTGAAGTATGTTGAAAGTTTTTGAGTTGTTAAGGAAGAAGATGGAGAGGGTGCTACTGGATTAGCCCATATGGAGATTGCTGTGTCCTAACAGGAGAGGTTCTTTCCTTGTTAGTATTTGTCATTTTCCGAAAGACTCCCCTTTTCAGTCTTCAGTCTCTACCTTCCTTTGTCAACCTTGATGATTTCCTTTAGTGGTGTAATTGGTCTCTTTGGCCATGGATTTCACATGCCACTAGCTATGTGAGATTAGATCACTTCTGTTTCTCATGGGATGTGTTCTGAGTGACATTTTATATTTGCACTTTTCTCACTGCATTATTTTAGGGTGACTTTTAATATTTCTTCTGGGGGCTGGTGCTGTGGTGTAGTGGGTAAAGCTGCCACCTGCATATGGGCACCAGTTCGAGTCCCAGCTAGCTCCACTTCCCATCCAGCTCTCTGCTATGGCCTGGAAAAGCAGTAGAAGATGGCCCAAGTCCTTAGGCCCCTGCACCCATGTGGAGGAACAGGAAGAAGCTCCTGGCTGCTGGCTCCTGGCTTCTGATTGGCACAGCTTCAGCCGTTGTGGCCATCTGGGGAGTGAACAAGAGCATGGAAGACTTCTCTCTCTCTGCCTCTGCCTCTCTGTAACTCTTCCTATCAAATAAAGAAGTAAATCATCAAAAAATTTCTTCTGGAGATATTTTCTCAAGTCATAAAAGGAGTTACCTAACAGGTTTTTTTTGGACAGGCAGAGTGGACAGTGAGAGAGAGAGAGACAGAGAGAAAGGTCTTCCTTTACTGTTGGTTCACCCTCCAATGGCCGCTGCGGTCAGCGCGCTGTGGCCGGCGAACCGCGCTGGTCCGATGGCAGGAGCCAAGTGCTTTTCCTGGTCTCCCATGGGGTTCAGGGACCAAGGACTTGGGCCATCCTCCACTGCACTCCCTGGCCACAGCAGAGAGCTGGCCTGGAAGAGGGGCAACCAGGACAGAATCCGGCACCCCTACCGGGACTAGAACCCGGTGTGCTGGCGCCACAGGTGGAGGATTAACCTATTGAGCCACGGCGCCAGCCTAACATGCTTTTTCCTTAGTCCCACTGTTCCCACTTCCTTGACTGGTTGGTTCAGGGAGGATTAGGGAACAAGATTCCTGAATGTTTCTGTATGGCAAACTCAGGAGCTGTGTCACTAGACAATTCAGATGTATAGCAGTCCCTCCCTACCATTTCTGTACTTGAATAACCAAGAGACAGTATTTCAAGGCTAACTCTCCTTTCAGCAAGGAAGATGGTTACTACTAGGCAATTTAGAGTAAGGATAGGTCACATGACTAGTGCCTCTAATTAGCCCCTTGGCCTGTTCTAATCTAGATTCCTTATTTAGGGCTCATTGGTACTTAGAAAGAGTGTGATTCATTTCTGCCAGTGTTTCTGAACATATGTGGATACTCATTGATGTAAAACATCAATGGATACTCATTTCTGGATGGATTCCTCTTGAACAGTGCTGCCTGGGGAGGATGAACAGTGGTACAGCTCAACTTAGCAGGACAAGGTACCCAGAGAGGGAGCTTCTTCTTGGTCTCTGATGACAGAAAGCAATGCCCTGGATAGGATGTCATAAGCTCATAGATTCTTTCTCAAGCTCAGGTGAACAGATGGCATGAGAATAACAAAGGATTGACAAATGCTTATCACCACTTCTCACTAACTTTCTCAAAACATGTCAACATTGGCCTTCCCTGGAGATCTCGGTCAAGGCTGTGCCTTAAAGGGGATCATTTGCAGAGCTGAATTCATGAGGAATTCACAGAGCCATTCATGGAGCTGAGTTCTTCACTTCTATTTGCCAGTCCATGTGGCGTTTGGAGCTCTTAGGAGTAACAGAGTCAAGGCCATTGGCCTCTCTTCACAAAAATGTCTTATACCCGTAGACATGGTTCATGTTTAATAGTACCCCCAAGCACTGACTACTTAATTTTCTCTGCATTTTTCTATTCCTTCAGAATAATGAAAATCTCTTCGCATAGGTAGAGAAGGGGCTATCATTGGTGTTGAAAACACCAGTGGAAAGGAATGAGCTATAGGAGGACCTGCGATCCTGGAATAGTAGAATTGATATACAGGCTGATGAGATGAGATTAAGTATGGAGAGGGAAAGATCTTAAAAGCAACTAGAGAAAGGAAAATTGTAATAGCGAGGAGAGTTGTGGGCCAAATCACTTTCCAGGAGCAGAGATGAGGCAGAGGGAAAACGGGCTGTGAGATGATGAAGGACCACATGAATAAGAACAGTAAGGCTTTTGCTCTTCACTCATCTCCCGCCTGCGAGTCTAGAGGTGGGCAAGCAGAGAGCCTCTAGACTTTCATTTCGCCCAGTCGTGCACAAAGGGAACAGAAAGAAAGGCAGAGGGGCCTTTCCATTACATCAGAAATGGAAACATTTGAAACTTTCCACTGGAAAAACTTGGCAGGAGCAGACCCTCGTGGGACCTTAAAGGAATCTCAATTTAACTCTTCTTGGCCTGCATAGTACAAGGGTGTGGTGTGCTTGGAAGAGCTTGTAGTCCTAGGAGAGAAACATGACCATGAAAAGTTTCTTTCCTATGTGGGAGTTGAAGATGGAATATCTCCCTCCCTCCCTCTCTTCCTTCCTTCCTTCCTTCCTTCCTTCCTTCCTTCCTTCCTTCCTTCCTTTCTCTCTCTCTCCCTCTTTCTGTCTCTCTCTACTTCAGACATGCTGGAAACTTGCAATCATGGTGAAACTTGTCTCAAGGTTTGCTCTTCACCTCAACCAAGTCCCACCTTGTCAGTGATGACTTTACCTTCCTTTGAATTTCCAGAGAGAATATATTTTTAATGCCAAGCCATCCATTTTTATGAGTCTTTGCCTGGAATTTAAGTTTAAAGTTAGATTCTTTACAATAAGGACAGTTTATTGGCCAAAGTTAAACCCTAGTCATAACCAATGAATTAGCCAGTGTAACAGTTTCAAATTGATGAACACAAGGGGCAGCTGACCATGAGTTTCCAGAACTCCATCAGAACTTGAGGCTCCCCCAGAAGGAAGTGGGTGATGACATACTGCTGGATCAGTTTGTCTGAGTCCTGGAGGTTTTGTGCCTGAAGGATTAGCTCAGGCCTCAAAATCTGCTGTAGCCGGAAAAGTAGAGGCCCACAGGGTAGAATTTCACAGGTCAAATTCCTAAAAATAAATCACTTCCCCAACCTGCTGGCAGATGACTAAACTTATTTTAGAAGGGGACACAGCCTTGCATTCCCTAATCCTTCTTTGATTCCCAAACTTCCTGACAAGGGCCATGATTGCAGTTCCATGGAAGTGTTAGATCCTTTTTGAGAGCAGGTTTTCTTAGCAGAAAGGAAGGCTAGAGCACAAGAATAGTGCCTTCTTGAAGTGGGAGTGGCAGGCACTGGGAGGGTGAAAAAGGAGAGGCTAGAAATGCGAAATCCAAATGACTGATTTACAGTTTTGCTAAGCATTAGCCCAATTCAAGCAGGCTTTTTAGGAAAATTCACTCCAAGGTGAAGGTGAGATTCTTCTTCAAACAGCTCCTGCTGTCAGCTCTCGGACATGTCAGCAGCAAGCTTCTGGGAAGTACTTGGAAAGCTGCAGCTTTTGTGCAGACGGTATTTTTGACTTAGTGGTTCTGTTGACCTTCCCTGCAAGTCTGATGAACCATAGAATATTTTTCTTGTTGCAAAAATGCCAATTTCTGATCAGCCTGCTTTGCTCAGATGGTCCTTTATCCACACTACTGAATTATGTTCAATAATCCATAGATTATTTTTTTAAAAAATCTATTCTGGGTAAGTTATCTTGTGCATAAAAAACCTTGGCATTCCCATTGAGGGGATAAGGGTTACAGCAAAGGACAACCGATCTGCAGCTTCAGTGTGTAGCACGTGCTGGTCTCTCGGGGGCCATCCATCTGAGCTCGTCCTCAGCCTTGGCAGCAAGGATTTGCTGCTGCAGCTGGGCAGTGGCCTTTCTCTGCAGCAGAACAGCAGTCCCACAATTAAGTGCAAGCTAGAGAGGTGTCTGAAGTTCTCCTTGTGCAAGCAGACACCACAGCCACCCTTCATCCTCCCCTTTCCAACTTGTTTAGCCAAGAGAGAGCTTTGTCACTTTTCATTTCAACCGACCTGGAGTGGACCTGCAGCCATAGGTAGAGGATCAGCAGATGGCTGGTCACAGAGTTCAAATGGGTGCAGGGAAAATCAGGGGATGTTTGTGGTCTTTCTACACTGTGGGGCGTGCCTATGGGGGGAAACATATGCTGAAAGCAGTGAGACTTTCGAGCTCTTTTCCAAGTACAATGCTCTCAGTCTATGTGGCATTCTACTAATGGGCTTTATAGTATGGCCAGCATTGCAGACAGATGTGCCACTGCCAAAAGCCCATCCCCGGCTCCCAGAAGGTACCTGGCATTCCTGTACCATCTTTTTTATTAACTTGTAAACAGCCTTAACTGTTAGCTGAATTATAATAGCAACAAGAAAAGGAGCTGGAGGCCAATAGCCAGGAGACTATTAGGTTGCATATATACCCATTACCAGCCATGCTTCCTCCTGTCCTTTGGCAGAATGACCGCTTCAAGGATACATTGAGCTGAAGAACAAACTCAAGATGAAGCATTCTAGATTGTAGCATTTGAGGTAGCTGATCCCCAAAAGCCTTGTACACAGCTGAGGCTCAAGTTTCAATGATTAGTTTATTAAACACGGGAAAGTGTGAACATTTAGAGATAAAGAGCTAGGTTAAAAATCATGTCATGTTTTCACTGAAATAAAACATGATTACATTGAAGGAAGCGTTTTCAAACAAAGGAGCAAAATATCCACAAGCCCTGTAATACAACAGCTATTTCACTTTAGAATTTCCCTTTCGGGGCCAACACTGTGGCATAGTGGGTTAAATCCCCAGCCTGCAGTGTGGGCATCACATATGGGCACCAGTTTAAGTCCTGGATACTCCACTTCTGATCCAGCTCCCTGCCGATGTGCCTGAGAAAGCAGTGGAGGGTGATCCAAGTGCTTGGACCCCTGTACCCATGTGGCAGACCCAGAAGAAGCTCCTGGTTCCTGGCTTTGTATTGGCTTAGCTCCAGCCACTGCAGCCATTTGGGGAGTGAACCAGTGGATAGAAGACCTCTCTCTCTCTCCCCCCCTCTCCCCTCTTCCTCTCTCAGTAACTCTGTCTTTCAAATAAATAAAATAAATCTTTAAAAAAATTTCCAGGGGCTGGCGCTGTGGTGCAGCAGGTAAAGCCACCTCCTGCAGTGCCGGCATCTCATTTGGGCACCAGTTGAAGTCCCGACTGCTCCACTTCCAGTTCAGCTCTCTGCTATGACCTGGGAAAGCAGTAAAAGGGGCCCAAATCCTTGAGCCCTTGCAACTGCGTCGGAGACCCTGAAGAAGCTCCTGGCTCCTGCCTTCAGATCGGCCCAGCTCCAGCTGTCTAGGGTGTGAATCAGCGGAAGGAAGACCTCTCTCTCTCTCTCTACCTCTGCCTCTCTGTAACTCTGCCTTTCAAGAAAAATAAATTTTAAAAAAGAAAAAAAGAATTTCCCTTTCTAGTCTGCATCCAAATGCAGACTTTTTATTTTTATATACTTGCAACCAAATTGAACATAGACTTTGAAGTCTGAATTTTTTTCTCATTAGTATCAGATCCTAAACATTGTCAATGTCTCCATCTGAAAATCTGCAGTCTTTTTCAAATTTTCATTTGACATTTTATGATTATAAGATTGTTATAATTATTATGGGTATGATTATAATATTAGGCTTATTGTAGAAAGTAAAAACTTAATCAAGAAAAGACCACCCATAATTTCAGTATCCAAAGGCAAGTATCAAAAACATATTGGTGGGTCTGGCACTGTGATGCAGCAGGTTAAAGCCCTGGCCTGCAGCACCAGCATCCCATATGGGCAACCAGTTGAGTCCTGGCTGCTCCACTTCTGATCCAGCTCTCTGCTATGGCCTGGGAAAGCAGTGGAAGATGGTCCAAGTGCTTGGGCCCCTGAACCCACGTGGGAGTCCTGGAAGAAGCTCCTGGCTGCTGGCATCGGATCAGCCCAGCTCTGGCCATTGCAGCCATTTGAGGAATGAACCAGTGGATGGAAGACCACTCTCTCTACCTCTCTCTGTAACTCTGTCTTTCAAATAAATAAAATAAATCTTGAAAAAATATTGGCCTACTTACTTCTAGTCTTTTTATAATTAATGTCTTTTCCTTTACATAATTGAGATTATACTGTATATATGTATCCTGGTTTGTTTTATTAACATTATGTAATGCACATTTCCTTATGCCCTTATGAATTACTATAAAGATACTTTATGAGGACTGCATCATTTTCCATTTTTTGGAAGTTCCCTAATGTGAGATTGTTTTGCTATTTCCCTGATATTAATGATGCTTTGATGAACATTGCATTAGTGTGGATAATGCCAACTGCTGTAACAAATAGACTTCCTAAAATGTAATGTCTAAAATCAGGGAGAAATTTGTTTCTCTTTCAAGTAATGGAATGAATTCTGAGTCAGGTCATGGTTCTACTTAATATATTCATTCAAGAATGTAAATTTTTTTCTGTCTTTTTCTAACAGTCCCAATGAAAACTGTCACTTGAACATCTATGCTCAGTCTCACAGGGAAAGCAAAGAGAGCATGGTAGAGTTGTATACCTACTTCTTAAGAGCCCTAGCCAAATAGCATATACTTTTTGCTTGTATTTCTTAGTCACACTGATACACAAGCAAGTGAAACTCAAAGCTAGTATAATTGGGCAGCCGTGTTCTTGGCATGTCTATTACTGTGGGTGAAGGAGAATTAGGGAGACCATTAGACATCTCTGCCACAAGCATTTAAAAGAAAATTTATTTTTAAAAAGCATTTAATATTTTATTTGAAAAACAGAATTACACAGAGGCAGAGAGAGGGAGAGAGAGAGAGAGAGAGAGAGAGAGAAAGGGGTCTTCCATCCTTTGGTTCACTCCCCAGATGGCCGCAACAGCCGGAGCTGCAACAATCCGAAGCCAGGAGCTTCTTCCAGGTCTCCAATGCAGGTGCGGGGGCTCAAGGACCTGGGCCATCTTCCACTGCTTTCCCAGGCCATAGCAGACAGCTGGATTGGAAGTGGAGCAGTGGGGACTCGAACCACCGCCCATATGGGATGCCAGCATTGCAGGCGGCGGCTTTACCCGCTATACCACAGCACCGACCCCTATTTATTTTTTAAAGATTTGTTTATTTATTTGAATGACAGAGCTACAGAGAGAGAAGAGACAGATCTTCTATCCACTGGTTCACTCCCCAAATGGCTGCAATGGCCAGGGCTGGGCCAGGCTGAAGCCAGGAGCCCAGAGCTTCCTCTGGGTCTCCCGCATGGGTGCAGAGGCCCAAGCACTTGAGCCATCTTCTTCTGCTTTCCCAGGCACATTAGCATGGAGCTGGATTGGAAGCAGAGCAGCCACGACTTGAACTGGTGCTCATATGGGATGCTGGTACTGCAGACAGCAGCTTAACCTGCCTCACCACAGTGCTGGCCCTTGTCCTTTATCCTTTCTATCAAATGGTTTCTCTGCATCTGTTGAGATAATCATATGGTTTTTATTCTTCAGTTTGTTAATATGATGTATCACATTGATTTGTGAATGTTGAACCATCCCTGAATACCAGGGATAAATCCCACTTGGTCTGGGTGAATGATTTTTCTGATTTTTTATTGGACTCGATTAGCTAATATTTTGTTGAGGATTTTTGCATCTATGTTCATCAGGAATATCGGTCTATAGTTTTCTTTCTCTGTTGCATCATTTTCAGATTTAGGATGCTGGTGTTGCAGGCGGAGGCTTAACCCACTACACCACAACGCTGGCCCCAGAAAATTTATTTATTTATTTTTATTTGAAACAGATAGGCAGAGACAGAGATATCATCCATCTGCTGGCTTACTCCCCAAATATCATATGACTGACAGGTATCCAAATACTCGAGCCATTACCGACTGCCTCCCAAAGTGCTCATTAGGAGGAAGCTTTAATTAGGAGCCAAGCCTTGGACCCAAAAACTCTGACATGGGATGTGGTAGTCCTAAGTGGCATCTTAAACTGCTGTGCCAAACACCCACCCCCCACAAAACATTTTTGTGTGCAAATATTTTTTCACCTTTCAGTATTTTTTCCTTAGAATATTTTCTTAGAACAAGACTGTTACTCCTTTTAAAACAACTGATTTGGAGCCAGCATTGTGGCATTGTGGGTAAAGCCACCGCCTGCAATACCAGCATCCCATGTGGGTACAAGTTCATATCCTGGCTGCTCCACTTCTAATAACTCCCTGCTAATGGCCTGGGAAAAGCAGCAGAAGATTACCCAAGTGCTGTGGCCCCTGCCACCCACATGGGAGACCTGGATGAAACTCCTGGCTCCTGGCTTTGGCCTAGTTCAGCCCCAGGTATTGTAACCACCTGGGGAATGAACCAGCGGATGGAAGAGCGTGCGCGCGCTCTCTCTCTCTGTAAATATGACTTTCAAATGATAAATAAATCTTTAAAAAACAACTCACTACTGCTTCATTTTTGCTCTCTTATTTTTAATTCATTTCTTAATTAACCTGAATGTCCTAAACAGTTTCTTTCAACAAGAACCAGTAAGTAATGTATTTCCTGAGCCCTTACTTAAAATTTTTTTAGTGCCTTAACCTATATAAGGCAATTTCTCTAAGGATAGAATTCTTGACTTACAAACTTTCTCCCTTAATACTTAATACCATTGTCTTCTAGCATTCATTAATTAAACAAATACATATTGAGCACCTATATATGCCAAGGATTTCTGTAGCTTCTAGGAAATATAGCTGTGTATGAAATAGTTACAAAGCCCTTTCCCTCCCAGAGACTAATGGGCTGCACTGGGTTTTCTCTGTTGCCTAACCTTGAGCCATTCCTGACCTGCTCTGGGCCTTTAAAGACTGACTTCTATAGACTGGTTTTCCTAGCTCCCCTTGTTAGCTGGTTTCCTTTTTTTTTCCTTTACTGGGCAACACTGGTAAGAAATTTGAAGGCAAGAGGGAAAAAACTGCAGTATTTCCTATCTTTGCCTTTTCTGCTTTTGCAGATCAACACTCAAGACTAGTTGGAGTTATTGCCATAGAGCTCTAAACCTGAATACACTTGCCTGACACATAGAAAGCTAATCACTGTCATCATAATTGTGAAAGAAGGTAGGTATTTATTGTAAAGCACAAAGCAAGAAGCTGGGGAACTATTGCTTAATTCCCAGACTCCCCAAGGAATTAGGAATGAAGGTTCTTATAGATTGAAATTGGGACTGAGAGGTGCCTAATCAGCTCATGTCCAAGTTCCTGGTTGGTCAGTGGTGCTCATGACCTTCCTTCGATTAGTTAGTGACGCTGTGCTCTTTAAGGAATCTTTAAGATGGCCAGTTGGGCTTCTGTTGATCTTTTTATGTAAATTGTAGTTACCTTCTGCCCCAGACCTGGAATTTTCCTACCTGGATGTGGAATTCCCCTACCAGAGGTGGAAAACCTTTCTTCTGCAAAGGACCATTTGGATATTTATAACATCACTTGTGGGCCATGCAAAGTTATCAACTTAAATTAGCCCGTTATAGATTTATTGAATTTGGAGTCCCTGCATTCAGTTGCCTTGGCAGGGCCTGACCAAATGATTTCATAAGTCTTACATGGCTTGTAGGCTGGATGCTCCCCACCCCTGCCAAACCCCTCCGGATAATACTGGCCAACAAGATTGTATGTATTGGAGGGCCAAATGACTTCTTGAGTCTGGTGATTAGAACCTTGTAGAGCCAATTGTGCAATGATCAATTCACTGAATTCCTTTTGATAAAGGACAGGCAAGACACTTTGAGCTAAGCGAGACAGACAAGAGGCTGGGTCCTATTTTTACATTAAAAGGGTTTGGTCTCACTACTTCTGCAGTGTATCTCTGACAGTAGCTGCATCCTTCCAGAAATATAGCTCCTTCTAGGTGGCCTATCTTCCACAGTTCCATTTTTCTCACAGGCTATTTCTGATTTTTTTTGCATGATGCTGTCATGGGTGTAATAGAAATAGATGGTATACTCAAACGGTGTTGATTTTTGTATATGATGTGATATAAGAGTCTCTTTTCATTCTGTTGTGTGTGGATATCTAGTTTTCGCAGCATCATTTATTGAAGAGACTGTCATTTTTTCCATTGTGTCTTCTTGAGCTCTTTGTCAAAAATCACTTGAGTGTAAATTCATGGTTTATTTCTGGGCTTTCCATACCATTCCATTGGTCAACACATCTTTTTTTTTTTTTTTTGACAGAATTCCCATTCTTGCCTCTTTTATTCATTATAGTACTAGAAGTCCTAGCCAGAACAATTAAGCAAGAAAAAGAAATAATAGACATCCAAAAAGGGAAGTATTATTATGTTCCTGAATCATGTATAGGAAATACAAGAAATTTTTATACCTTAAATAAAATTTTAAAAATGTACAATGGTAAAAACCAATTTAACAAAAAGGAAATTGTTCCTATTGGCTGATGAAATGATCTTACAAAGGGTTATTCAAACAGTTCATGAAAAATGAAATTTAAAATAATTTTGTACAAAATAATTTTGAAATTTATGCATACTTTTTTCATAATATGCATTGTCAATGAACTTTTTCAAGATCCCTCATTGTAGGAAACCCTAAAGACTCCACCGAAAACCTGTTAGAATTAACAAATTCAGAAAGGTAATAGGATACAAAACCAATAGACAAAGATCAGTCATATTTCTATACACTAACAGCAAACTGTCCAAAAAAAGGAATTAAGAAAACAATTCAATTTCGAATAGCATCAAAAATAATGAAAATACTTGGGAGCAAATTGAACAATTAAGTAGAAGATCTGTAAGCTGAAAGCTGTAAAACAATGATGAAAGAAATTGAGGATGACACAAATAAATGGAAAGATATCCTCTGCTGATGGATTAGGAGAATTAATGCTGTTAAAATGTCCATATTACCTGAAGAAATCTAAAGATTCAATGCAATCCTTGTTAGAATTTTGTAATTTTTCACAGAAATAGAAAAAAAACTTCTAAAAACCGTGCGGAATCACAAAGGCCTTGAATAGCCAAGGTAATCTTGAACAAAAAGAACAAAACTAGAGGCATCACACTGCCTAATTTCAACATATATTACAAAGCTGTAGTAATCAAAACATTACGATACTGAAATTTGTTGTTTTGAAATGAACCTATGTTTTTGTTTTGCTGTTTATAGGGTTTCTTTTTTCTTTAAATTATAAACTGCTAAATTTTAAAGTGATATTCCCTCAAATACAGCAAACTCTTTCAATATTCAGATTTCCTTTTTGGTTTTGGTGTTTTGTTTTTAGCTCAGCCTGATAAGCAGTTAGATAGGCATATTCAGATGTGGAGAATTTTAAATGATACTTTTTAAAATCAGGGAGTGAACTGGAGTCTGTGGCCAGAGATCAGGAAGCTGGGTAGACTGTGGTAGCAGAATGTCTCTAAAGTATGGTACAATTATAGCAATTATGAACATTTCTGAATATTTAAGGACCGAGGACTTGGGTAAGTGCTTTATACATATTGGCTTAATGCTCATAAAACCCTCATGAATTAGGTGCTATTGTTTTTATTATTTAATGGATTGACAGACTGGATTTCAGGAAATTTAAGTAATTTGTTCAAGGTCCCACAGTTGGTAAGGGATCATTGGGTTGCTGATGTTTTCAAGGTTGTATTTCTACTAACGTTGTCCTCAGTCTGTAGAAGTTGCCATTCCCAGGCGAGATAGTTGAATTTAGCTGGGTCAAACTTTGAGAAGAAGCGAAAGAGGGGAGGTAAATTATGTTGTGGATATTTCTGTGTCAGGATGGCCCTCAATGTGATGTTGGAAGTGATTGAGAGCACCGCTTTTTAGTCAGATTGATCAGAATTAGAAATCTGGCTTTGCTACCTACTAGCTCTATAATCTTGGGAAAGTTATTTAATCTTTGTTTCTAAGTTTACTTACCTCCAAAATTAGGATTTTTATATAGGATTATTTTGAGGATTAAAGAATAACCCAATATATAGTAAGTGCTAACAAATCACTGTTATTGATACTATGTGACTGGGTGCTGGCGATGTGGCACAGCAGGTTAATGCCCTGGCCTGAAGCGCCGGCATCCCATATGGGTGCCAGTTCGAGACCCGGCTGCTCCACTTCCGATCCAGCTCTCTGCTATGGCCTGGGATAGCAGAAGATGGCCCAAGTCCTTGGGCCCCTGCACCTGTGCGGGAGACCCAGAAGAAGCTCCTGGCTCCTGGCTTTGGATCGGCAGAACTCCAGCCGTTGCGGCCAACTGGGGAGTGAACCATCATATGGAAGACCTCTCTCTCTTCCTCTCTCTCTCTCTCTTTCTCTCTCTCTCTCTCTCTGCCTCTCCTCTCCTCTGTGTAACTCTGACTTTCGAATAAATAAATAAATCTTTAAAAAAAAGAAAAAAATACTATGTGACTGGGTTGCGTCAGAATAAGTCAGTGCTGGAGAGAAATCAAAAATTGTTTAACATTTGGAATGTTGTAGCATCAAGGAACAGGATACATCCCCAAGGAAGCTGACTACTGGAATAATCTAGAAGGAAAAAGTGGACATAATTTACTGAACTCCTTCTAGTATAAGCTCATGGGGTCCCCTTGGAAGGACAAAATGTGACTCAGACATTTCTCAAACGATGTAGTAAAATAACTGAGTATCATTACTAAGTAGGTTTTATCCTAGGAAGGTATGAAGAGTTCAACATTGCAATCTCTATAAATGTAATTCAATCCATATTAAAGGAGAAAACCCATCATTTCAACAGGTGTAGAAAAGACTTTAGTTAAAATTCAATGCTCACTCTATATTTAAATGAATAGATATATAACTCTTAGAGTAGGAAGAGAAAGAAATTTCTCTGTTTAAGAGTTTCTACTAAAAACGTATCACATATAATGATGAAATATTAGACACGTTCTCATTAAAGTCAGAAAGCATAGATACTTTTTTTTTTGACAGGCAGAGTGGACAGTGAGAGAGAGACAGAGAGAAAGGTCTTCCTTTGCCGTTGGTTCACCCTCCAATGGCCACCACGGCTGGTGCGCTGCGGCCGGCGCACCGCGCTGATCCGATGGCAGGAGCCAGGTACTTATCCTGGTCTCCCATGGGTTGCAGGGCCCAAGTACTTGGGCCATCCTCCACTGCACTCCCTGGCCACAACAGAGAGCTATCCTGGAAGAGGGGCAACCGGGATAGAATCCGGCGCCCCGACCGGGACTAGAACCCGGTGTGCCGGCGCCGCAAGGCGGAGGATTTGCCTAGTGAGCCACGGCGCCGGCCAGATACTTACTTTCACATTAACTGTTCAACATTGTTGTGGTAGACCTACCCAATGAAATTTGAATGGAAGAAGGAGAAAGAGAAAGAGGAGGTAGGTTGGAAGAGAAGAACAACAGAAGAAGGGGAAAGAAAGAAAATTAGGAAGTGCAAGTATTAGAAAGAATGAAACTGTCAGTAATTGCAGATAATAAGATCATGTGTGTAGAAAATCCATGAGAATCAACTGACAAGCTATTAGAATAATAGCACAGTGGTAGATTTACAATCAATATATGAAAGTCACTATCTTTTCTATCAAAACCAATTAGAAAAGATCATCAGTAAAAAGAGTAATTGACTTTAGTAATAAAATAACTCAAAATAAACCCTAACAAGATACGTAATAATTCTACCTGGTGATACCTATTAAAAGTAACTAAAGGACTGGGCATTTGGTACAGTGGTTGGGATACTGCACAAGATGCCGCATCTCATATTGGAGTGCCTGAGTTTGAGTCCCAGCTTGGCTTTCTATTTTGTCTTCCTGTTAATGAACATCTTGGAAGGCAGCACAGCCTCAAATATTACAAGCATTTGGGGAGTGAACCAGCAAATGGGAGATCTCTCTATCTATGTGCATCTCTCTGCATTTCACAATAAATTAACAAATAATTTTGAAAAAGACTTAATGGCTTTAAAACCTATTGAAAAAATAAAGCAGGAAGTAATTTCCAAGGACATTTTGGAAAATGAAGAAATCTCATAAATGACTCTCCCTTGTAGATATCAAAACATAGTATAGACTTATAATAATTACAACAGTCTGAAATAGTTTAGAAATAGATTAGGAAGCTAATATAATAAAATTCCATAATGTAATAATTTAAAAAGTTGAAATATAGCATGTAAGTATGACATTTTATTTTTAAATTTATTTATTCATTTATTTATTTATGTTTGAAAGGCAGAGAAAGAGAGATCAGTCCTCCATCATCTGGTTTACTCTCCAAATGCCTGCAACAGCCAAGGCTAGACCAGGCTGAAGCCAAGAGCGAGGAACTCCATTCACTCTATCAGGGTCTTCCATAAGGGTGGTAGGGACCCACGTACTTGAGCCACCACCTGCTGCCTCCTAGGTTGCACATTAGCAGGAAGGTGGATTGGAAGCAGAGGTGAGACTCAAACTCCAGTCACTGATATGAGATGAAAGCATCCAAAGCAGTGGCTTAACCACTGCACCCCAACATCACTCCTGTTTGATATTTTAAATTGGTAGAACGTGATAAACTCTTCAATAGAAGGCGCTAGAGACAAAAAATAATAATTTAATACAGCAATTTCTCTATCAATCTCTAGTAAATTCCAGGTGGGTTGAAGAAATGAACATAAATATATCTATACAATTCCTAGACTAAATTATGAGAGACTAAGACCTTAATAAGCAAGATACTAAAGTAAACCTAAAAGCTACAATGGAAAATGTTGACAAATTCAGCAACATAAAATAGAAAAGTAAAAAAAATCAACAAAAACCCACTAAAATCTAGATTTCAGACTTGTGCCCCATACATGCAAGATTCTTTGTCTTTCATGGTGTGCTTTAAAATTTTTTTTGAGATGTTAAAAACCTTAGGTGGATATTATTGCCTATTTTCTTATTCTCTTACACCTGGTGAACATTATGTAATTATATCACTTCCCTGGCCTGTGTAATTGATTTGTGGCCTGTGAAACAAAATGAAAATAAATATTTGCAATGTATATAAAAGACAAACAGTTAACATCCATATATACCAAGTGCTTCTACAAATCATGAGAAAGTGCCAAATAACTCATTAGATTAAATGAGTAAAGGCAATGAGCATATGAAAAGATCTTCATTGTTCAATGCAAAATGAACCAAAAAATATATATCTCATTAGATTGCTAAAAGATGAAAAAGATGCATAGTATGTAGTATTGATTAGGGTGTGGGAAACTGATAATGTTGCACATTATTGGTAGGAATGTAAATCCACATAGCCATTCCACTGAGTAATTTGGCACCATTATATTAATTTTTAAAATGCAAATATACTTTGATACAGAAAATTCACTTATAAAGTTGCTTGTATATCTGTACAAGGAGACTTGCACAAGGATTTTTATAGTTTCAGAAGATTGTAAACAACCCAGTGGTCCATCTGTAATCCATACTACTTGGTATGAAATACTACTCTGCAGTTGTGAAAAAAAAAATGAAGTAGAACTAGCTATACTAGAGAGATCTTTAAGGCATATTTTTAGGTGAAAACATACAAGTAGAATAAAAGCATATAAGTTAGAGCCAATTTTTATTTTAATAAAGCACCCCAAAATCTATGTATATGTTGCACATGTTAGGAAAAATTCTGGAAGGATACACACAAAACTGTTAGCATTGGGGTTACCTTTGGGGAGTAGTAGAGAATGGAGGGTGATGGTGAAGAAGTCTTACACTTTTACTTTATATACTTCCGTATGGTTGACATCTCATAATGAGAATCTATTCATGTATTATTTGAATAATGAAAACATTTTTTAAAGAGTAAAGATAAAGGAATGGAATTGAAAGCTTTTCATGGTAGATGTGAAAATGCAGACAAGAGAGACAAGAAGAGCAGGAAGTGAGAGTAAGGAAAGATGAGAGCCTAAGTACCCTGACACCATATATATTTAAATAACCAATGATGGCTCAATTTAAAAGTCTGTGAAGGGGGCCAGCACTGTCAGCGCTGTGGTGCAGCAGGTTAACGCCCTGGCCTGGAGCGCCAGCATCCCCTATGGGCACTGGTTCGAGCTCCAGCTGCTCCTCTTCCAATCCAGCTCTCTGCTATGGCCTGGGAAAGCAGTAGAAGACGGTCCAAGTCCTTGGGCCCCTGCACCCACGTGGGAAACCAGGAAGAAGCTCCCGGCTCCTGGCTTCGGATCGGCACAGCTCCGGCTGTTGCAGCCAATTGGGGAGTGACCCAGCAGATGGAAGACCTCTCTCTCTTTCTCTGCCTCTCCTCTCTCTGTGTAACTCTGACTTTCAAATAAATAAATAAATCTTTAAAAAAAAAGTTTGTGAAGTATCTTATATCAGTCATGGTTCACTTACAAGGACAGGGTTTTTTTTAATACATTTGTAATGTATTTAATACATTTATAATACATTTGTTATAAGAATTAAATATCTTAAAATTGTGGGAGAGGCATCTTGCAGAAGGGAAATAAAGATCTGAAAAGAGGAGCTCAAAAATTACCAGAAAGGTCACTAATCAGCTCTGGAGCAAGTTCGAACTTAGAAGAAAATCTGGAAGCTAGGCATACAAGCCTGCTGGAATTGGACCTCGAAGTGGGATTGATGTAGAAGACTATACACGTGGTTGTTTGCTTTGTCTGTCTGTACTGTCTCTGTGAGGTTATAGTGAAGCATCTGGTGGTAGCCCTGAAGATGCTGTTGGTCAGCGGGGTCAGAAGTAGGAAAGAAAAGCTGGATATAGAGCAGAGAAAGTAAGGGCATACTGGAACCTGTCCACATCTCTGTGTCTGCCTCTCATTGCTTCGAACCAAAGATGACATTTTTAGAGTAATGACTGTTGCTTTCCTTTTGCCTCCCTCATCTTGCGCAACTTCACTTTTGGCCAACTGTAAGCAAGTACCATCAAAGGAAGAGGATTGTGGGAAATGTAGCTCCCAATGCACTCAAGTTGACAAGGGGACAAACTACTGCAGACCCTGTTCAATGATCACTAGAAGATAATAGGGGCACTGCATAAGCTGAAAGATGCATCTTCACATTGAGGTTGGATTGAAAAAGAAGTCCCCATTTTGTAGCCTTCTTTGTGTTAGGCCTGATCATAAGTCTCTTTGGTTTAGCTTCATAAATTTCTGGGCTGTAGAGTTATTTCTAGAAGTCAAGGGTTACCAAGAAGTGATCCATAACGATAATTCACTCATGTCATTTAGTCAGTGAATATTTTATAGGGTTCTCAACTATGTGACTGCCACTGGGCTAATGCTTGGGATATAGAATGAACAAAATTATGCATGATCTCTGCCCTTTATAGTTGCCATTATTGTGGTTGAATCACAAACAGGGGGGATGTACATTTTTAAGCAAATGTAATAGTTGTAATTTTGGTTAGTACGGTGAATGAGCATGTTACAATGGAGTGTGGGGGTAGATTAGAGAAATCAGGGAAAAGTTGTCTCAGCTGTGATTGAAGGACAAGTAGGTGTTAACTAGGTGATAAGCAATGCTGGCGGTCATAGTGGAAAGAAACATGCAGAGTGCATTTTTTTTTGACAGGCAGAGTGGACAGTGAGACAGAGAGACAGAAGAAAGGTCTTCCTTTTCCGTTGGTTCATCCCTCAGTGGCCGCTGCGGCCAACGTGCTGTGGCCGGTGCACCGCGCTGATCCGAAGCCCGGAGCCAGGTGCTTCTCCTGGTTTCCCATATGGGTGCAGGGCCCAAGGACCTGGGCCATCCTTCACTGCACTCCCAGACCACAGCAGAGAGCTGCACTGGAAGAGGAGCAACCGGGACAGAATACGACGCCCCGACCGGGACTAGAACCCGGTGTGCTGGTGCTGCAGGCAGAGGATTAGCCTAGTGAGCCACGGCACCGGCCAGAGTGCATTTTTTTTAAAGATTTATTTTTTTATTTGAAAGGGAGGGAGGGAGGGAAGGAGGGAAGAGAAAGAGAGAGAGAGAGAGAGAGAGAGAGAGAGAATCTTCCATTCGCTGGTTCACACCCCAAATGGCTGAAATGGCCAGGGCTGGGTCAGACCAAAGCTAGGAGCCTGGAACTCCATCTGGGTCTCCTACATGGGTCTCAAGGGCACAAGGGCGCAAGGGCTTGGGCCATCTTCCGTTGCTGTCCCAGGCACATAAGCAGGGAGCTGGACTGGAAGTGGAGCAGCCAGGTCTTGAATGGGTGCTCATATGGGACCCTGCACCATAGCGACAGACCCCAACATGTAATTTTCCATGCAAATGCATCGATCTTTAAAGAACAGAGACCGAGAATAGTAAGAAAATGGGTTTGTAATGGTTGGCAACTACAGCTCGATGGAAGTTTGTACTCGATGGGTTAGTAGAGTACACAGAACTACCAGAGGGTGTTAAGATTGGCAGGTAATTTTTGTTGCATTAAAAATTGCACTTTTTTGGAATTAAAAGATAAGTTTATTTAGGTACAAACTATTTTTGAAATCTATGCATACCTTTTATAGTATACATTTTTATGAACTTTTTGAAGACTCCTTGTATGCATGGGTTTCCAAAATTTTTTGCAGTCAGGTAAGCTTATCTTTAATTCCATTGGCCATGAACTTTTTTTTCCCACAGATAAACCTTTTATTTAAGGAGTATAAATTCCATAAGTACAACTTTAGGAATATAGTGATTCTTCCCACCATACCCGCCCTCCCACCCCACCTCCTCCTCCCTCTCCCATTCCCAGTCCCAAGGAATTGCAATTTTTTAAAAACTTTTATTTAATAAATATAAATTTCCAAAGTAGAGCTTTTGGATTACAGTGGCTTTTTACCCCCCATAACCTCCCTCCCACCCACAACCATCCCATCTCCCACTCTCTCTCCCATCCCATTCACATCAAGATTCATTTTCAATTATCTTTATATACAGAAGATCAATTTAGTATATACTAAGTAAAGATTTCAACAGTTTGCACCCACACAGAAACACAAAGTGTAAAGTACTGTTTGAGTACTAGTTATACCGTTAATTCACTTAGTACAACACATTAAGGACAGAGAACCTACATAGGGAGTAAGTGCACAGTGACTCCTGTTGTTGATTTAACAATTGACACTCTTGTTTATGACATCAGTAATCACCCGAGGATCTTGTCATGAGTTGCCAAGGCTATGGAGGCCTTTTGAGTTCGCCAACTCTGATCTTATTCAGACAAGGTCATAGTCAAAGTGGAAGTTCACGCCTCCCTTCAGAGAAAGGTACCTCCTTTGATGGCCCGTTCTTTCCACTGGAATCTCACAGAGATCTTTCATTTAGGTGTGTGTGTTTTTTTGGCCACAATGTCTTGGCTTTCCATGCCTAAAATACTCTCATGGGCTTTTTAGCTGCATTCAAATGCCTTAAGGGCTGATTCTAAGGCCAGAGTGCTGTTTAGGACATCTGTCATTCTATGAGTCTGCTGTGTATCCCACTTCCCATGTTGGATCATTCTCTCCTTTTTAATTCTATCAATTATTTGCAGACACTGGTCTTGTTTATGTGATCCCTTTGACACTTAGTCCTATCATTATGATCAATTATGAACTGAAACTAATCACTTGGACTAGTGAGATGGCATTGGTACATGCCACCTTGATGGGATTGAATTGGAATCCCCTGGCATGTTTCTAACTCTACTGTTTGGGGCAAGTCCGATTGAGCATGTGTCAAACTGTACATCTCCTCCCTCTCCTATTCCCACTCTTAAATTTAACAGAGATAACTTTTCAGTTAAATTTAAACACCTAAGAATAAATGTGTGTTAATTAAAAAGTTCAACCAATGGTATTAAGTAGAACAAAAAAATACTAAAAGGGATAAAGTATTAAGTTGTTCCTCGACAGTCAGGACAAGGGCTGATGAAGTCATTGTTTCTCATAGTGTCCATTTCACTTCAACAGGTTTCCTCTTTGGTGCTCAGTTAGTTGTCATCGATCAGGAAGAACATATGATATTTGTCCCTTTGGGACTGGCTTAATTCACTCTGTTTTCCAGATTCCTCCATTTTGTTATAAATGACTGGATTTCATTGTTTTTTTTACTGCTGTATACTATTCTATAGAGTACATATCCCATCATTTCTTTATCCAGTCTACTGTTGATGGGCATTTAGGTTGATGGCTAGATCATATGATAGGTCTATATTCAGATTTCTAAGGTATCTCCATACTGTCTTCCGCAGTGGCTGCACCAGTTTACATTCCCACCAACAATGGATTAGGGTACCTTTTCCCCCCATATCCTCACCAGCATTTGTTGTTTGTTTATTTCTGTATGAGAGCCATTCTCACTGGGGTAAATACTTTGGAATAAATTTAACAAGGATGTCAAAGATCTCTAGGATGAAAATTACAAAAAATTAAAGAAATAAATAGAAAAAGGCACCAAAGAAAGAAAAAAATCTTCCATGTTCATGGATTGGAGGAATCAATATAATCAAAATGACCAAATTACCAAAATCAATTACAGATTCAATGAGATCCCAATCAAAATACCAATAACATTTTTCTCAGATCTTTTTTCTCAGAAAAACTTATGCTAAAATTCATATGGAAACACGAGACTCTTAATAGCTAAAGCAATCTTATGCAACCAAAACAAAACTGAAGACATCACAATACCAGATTTCAAGACACATAAACAGGACAGTTATCATCAAAACAGCCTGTTACTGGTGCAAAAATAGTCATGTAGACCAATGGAAAGGAATAGAAGCTCCAGAAATCAGTCCATGCATCTACAACCAACTTATCTTTGACAAAGGAGCTAAAATCAATCCCCGGAGTAAGGACAGTCTCTTTGACAAATGGTGCTGGGAAAACTGAACTTCTGCATGTAGAAGTATGAAACAAGAGCCCTACCTCACACCTTACACAAAAATCCACTCAAAATGGATCAAAGACCTAAATCTATGACCCAATACCATCAAATTACTAGAGAACATTGGGGAAACTACAAAATATTGGTATATGCAAAGACTTCTTAGAAAAGAGCCCAGAAGCACAATCAAAGCCAAAATTGACAAATGGGATTACCTCAAGCTGAGAAGCTTCTGCACTGCAAAAGAAACACTTAGCAAAGTGAAGAGGCAGCCAACAGAATGGGAGAAAATATTTGCAAGCTATGCAACTGATAAAAGATTAATATCCAGAATCTATAAAGAGCTCAAGGAATTCAAGAACAACAGAACAAACAATCCAATTAAGAAATGAGCAAAGGATTTGACAAAGCATTTTTCAAGAGAGGAGATCCAAATGGCCAATAGACAGATGAAAAAATGCTCAGGAACACTAGCCATCAAGGAAATGCAAATAAAGAATTGCACTTTTTGGTCCAGGAATTGGCTAATAGTGAGACAACCCCCTCCCCCATCTACATTTCCGTGAGAACTCAGAATGTCTCCCTCTCCTGTGACTGAAGATTGAGATGTAGATCAAAGCTCAAACATTTACACATTTTAAAACAAATCAAGACATTCTGGAGTGGCTGGCATGGCATTTAGCCACCTGCACAGCAGAGCACATAAAAAGTGTGTTATAGCTATGTTCCTATTCCAGTATCAACTTGAGAAGGTCTTAGAGGCAGGGGGTGTGAGATTTCCAGCTACATGTCTAACTTCACACATGAATCTGCTGGTTTGTGACCTTGGGTGGTTAACAGGATTTCATTGAAACCATGGGCTCTGTGCAGATGCTATCAAACCCTCTGTCTCTGTTGAGGACTCTGTTTAAAGGCTAGATTAGGATCCATGGAGCCAGGGTACAACTAGAGCTGCCAAAACTAAAAATGTGTTCAAAAGAAAGCCACATTCCCAAAGCAAGGAAAGGAGTCTGGAGAGTTACCAAAGGCCCAAGTCAGGTATGTATGTCAGTCTGCTGAATCAGGAATCTGGGACTTATGATGTGGTGTCAGAGAACTAGTGGCTGAGTCAGCAGTGGAGGTGTTAAGGCAAGTCTGTGACACCTCTCTGGAAAGACAGATGCTGTCTTCCAGGTGATCTTTCTTAATGGGTGGGGAGGGCAGGTGCTTATGGCACATCCAGTTACAAATGTCTTTGCTACTCAATATGTGTCTGCATTCTCTTAGCTGCTGATGTGCGACCAGATGAGAAGCTGAGCTAGATTGTAAACCAAATATTTTATTCCACAAAGTATTTATTTCAGTTATTTTTTATATAGAAGGACCTATATAGAAGGAGGTGGGATGTTGATTTACATCTTT
Source organism: Oryctolagus cuniculus (assembly GCF_051225735.1). NCBI lineage: Eukaryota > Metazoa > Chordata > Mammalia > Lagomorpha > Leporidae > Oryctolagus > Oryctolagus cuniculus. The sequence continues at coordinate 91,825,336 of NC_142888.1, forward strand.
CTGGCTAAGCGCTTGAATAGCCCCAGAGATGGCTCTGGGCTAGAGTGAAATCCAAGGAGTCACTGACATATAGGTACTTCAAAAGTTAGTGGAAAATGTAATTAAAAGGTAAGTTTATTTTGGTTCAAAAATTTTTGGAATCAATGTATATGAGGGTTCTTCAAAAGGTTGATAAGAAATGTGTGTTATAAAAACCTATACATGGATTTTTATATATAAAAATGAACTCACATTTTTCAAAAATTATTTAAATTTTTTATTAACATGTAATAATTTTATATTTTTATGGGCTAAGTGCAATGCCTCAATACATATACACAAAGTAAACTGATCAAACCACACAACTAGTCTTTCCATTTCCTTATCTTTCCTTTCTGTTTGGAGCCTTCCAGCTTTTTCTGTTCTTTATACAATTCTATTTTTTTCCTTGAACTTTTTGAAATCCCCTTATATTTGTGGTATTCAAAACTGTGGAGTAGTTAAGCTTCTCTAGAAAGCATTCAAAGTCCCATTTTATGTAGGAGAAAATCAAGGCTTCCGGTTACACAGATAGGAAGTGACAGAGCTGGGAATCTAACCCAAACTCTTTGACTCCAGACCTGTGCTCTTAATTGTTAAGATCTACCAGGGAGCTGGCTGGAAAGAAAAGACTCCAGGGCCTCTTTCTTCCTTCTTCAAGAGAGAGTGTTCTGCTAGAGAATGAGATTGGTGATCAACAATGGCTTACTCAATGAAGGAGGTCTGAAAATAAAGACAATGAATGGGCTCAAGAGAGGCAAAGTCTTGGCATACACCAGGTTGTTGTTAATAAAAATGGGGTTTTTTAATGGGGTGGATTTGTTGCATGAATTCTCTTGACTCGTTTTTATTGATATGATAGGATGCCATGGCTTAAAGGGCCAGGAGTGGAATAGGTGGCTCCTGGAAGTTGGAAATATTTTGAACATGTCAAACTAGCTTGGTTGAAAAGATCAGAGATCTTCATTTGGGGCAGGACCCAGAAAAGAGCTTCTGGGATGTGTGAAGAACCGAGAGTATCCTGCAACTTCAGGGTATATTGTGATCTTTGTTCTGTAATGGAATGAGAAAGGTTTGGAGGTGGCCCATTCAACAAGAACAAGGAGTTTGGTCTTATGAAGAAAAGTAAGGGGCTGGCGCTGTGGTGTAGCAAGTTAAGCTGCTGCCTGCAGTGCCGGCATCCCATCTGGGCACCGGTTTGAGTCCCGGCTGCTCTACTTCCCATCCAGATCTCTGCTATGGCCTGGGAAAGAAGTAGAAAATGGTCCAAGTCCTTGTACCCACATAGGAGACCCAGAAGAAGCTCCTGGCTCCTGGCTTCAGATTGGCGCAGCTCCAGCCATTGTGGCTATTTGGGGAGTGAACCAAAGGATAGAAGATTCATTCATATTCTCTCTCTCTCTCTCTTTCTTCTCTCTCTTTGCCTCTCTGTAACTCTGCCTTTCAAATAAATAAATAAATCTTTATAAAAATGAAAAGTAAGCTGCAGTTTTGTACTATCTCAGTATGTAAGAGGGCATGTGATAAAGAAGCCATCATAGAGGCTGAGGCATTCCTGTGAACTCAGTACAATAGGCAGCAAACCCAACTTTCTTCAAACAGGAAAAAGAAACAGCAGTAATATGCAGCTAGTGACTGCAGTGCAGGCAAAGTGAATAAGACTCATCGCTGCTTTATTTTGTTCAAAACATAAATGAGTACATGATGCTATATTTTATATCATTTTTATATCAATTTAAAATCTATTACCACCATTCACCTGCCTTATACCATTAGAAACTCTTTGTGGTGGCAGGGACTTTATCTTGTTCCCAGTGCCTAACACATCATAGGCTTTCTATTTTTTTTAAGATTTATTTATTTATTTGAAAGTCAGAGTTACACAGAGAGAGAATGAGAGGCAGAGAGAGAGAGTCTTCCATCTGCTGGTTCACTCCCTAAATGCCCGCCATGGTCAGGAGCTTCTTCCAGGTCTCCCATGCAGGTGCAGGGACCCAAGGACTTGGGCCATCTTCTACTGCTTTCCCAGGCCATAGCAGAGAGCTGGATCGAAGTAGAGCAGCCAGGACTCGAACCAGCGCCCATATGGAATGTCAGCACTGCAGGTGGTGGCTTTACCCGCTATGCCACAACGCCGGACCCACATCATATTCTTTCAATAAATATCTGTTGAATGAATGAAAACAAAGATAAATAGATCACGGATGAGGGAAGAGGGACTATCTCTGTAACCACAAAAATACTCATGAGAAACAGAAAAGCTGTGAAAACCACAGAGTCTTGCAGTAGACTTCCTGGCTTCATACCTCATGCGACCTTGGTTAACTAATTGGTTAACTAATGCCTCAATTTCCTCATCTGGAAATGGAGATAATAACAGTATCTATATCATAAGTTTGTTGATAGGGTTGAATTAATAGGTATAAAGCACTTAGAATGTGCTTGGTACATAATGAAAACTATACAAATGTTTGCTATAATAATAATAAGTATTATAATTTCAGAAAGCTTAGCACAAGAAAATATGAAGTACAAAGGAGAGAGGTGAACATCTCCAAGCAGTTGCTATATGCCAGATACTTTTTTTCATGAATTTGTTGCACTATATTGAATCCTCACTATAACCTTGTCACACAGGTAAGATTCTTTTGCCACTTTACAGATGAAGTCACTGGGATACTTGTCCTAAATCATGCAGAGATGAAACTGAACCCTGGTACTGACCTCAAGCACTTTGCAAAACTCAAAAGTACTGAGAAACGGCCATGTTTGTTTTTATCTGTAATTTTATTCTCAGTCCTTAGCAAATAGTGGACACTTAAAATTAGTCCATGAAATTGAATGAATTAATTTTTTAAAGATGTATTTGTTTTATTTGAAATGCAGAGTTACAGAGAGGCAGAGAGAGAGAGAGAGAGAGAGAGAGGTCTTCCATCCACTGGTTCACTCCCCAAATGGCTGCAATGGCTGGAGCTGAGCCAATCCAAAGCCAGGAGCCAGGGGCCTCTTCTGGGTCTCCCACGCGGGTGCAGGGACCCAAGCACTTGGGCCATCTTCCACTGCTTTTCCAGGCCACAGCAGAGAGCTGGATCAGAAGTGGAGCAGCCAGGACTTGAACCGGCACCCATATGGTTCACGCTGCAGCTTTATTGACTATGCCACAGTGCCAGCCTATTAATGCTGTCTTTTAAGAGCAGCAGAAAACTCTAAAGACTAGGGAAGAGCCTAGGATGGCTATGGAGACTGCCAGTCAGATGGAGTCTGGATAAGAGCAGATGATTGGGAACTGTCAGAGCTAGACTGAGGATGGCCCCTGGTTGTTATAATACCATTCACAAGCCACTTTCTGTCTCTGGTCTAGGGTTTCAGGTTACAATTATGTTTTATAATTTAAGGGGAAAAATATATGTATATATTAAATACATTCTCATTAGAAAATCACAGTAAAGATGAACAACATTCTCTTTGACATACCTTTCACCACTAATTTGATGTGCATCTCCTCAGAAATCTTTTTATTTAAATATACATGTATCCGGGCCGGCGCTGTGGCATAGTGGGTAAAGCTGCTGCCTGCAGTGCCAGCATCCCATATGGGCACCTGTTTGAGTCCCGACCGCTCTGCTGCTAATCTAGCTCCATGTTAATAGCCTGGGAAAGCAGTGGAAGATAACCCAAGTCCTTGGGCCCCTGCACCCACGTGGGTGACCCGGAAGAGGCTCCAGGCTCTTGGCTTCAGATCGGCCCAGCTCCAGCCATTGCAGCCATTTGGGGAGTGACTCAGCGGATGGAAGACCTCTCTCTCTCTCTTTCTGCCTATGTCTCTCTGTAACTCTGCCTTTCAAATAAGTAAATCTTTCTAAAAGTTCTAGAAAAATATATATGTACATATTTAGATACACAAATAGAAATATATTGTTGAATTTCATGTGGTTTTCACATAAATAATATCCTACTTTTATTTTACAGCTTGCTTTTCCACTCAACAATATATGTTACAGCTCTTTCGATGTTAGTATAGACAGATCTTCTCCTTTTAAATGGTTGCACTATAGCCTACACAGTGTCCAACTGTTTGGATAAACCAGTGGATGTAAATGTTCCCCTTTTATGCTTTCTCCCATCTTCCTCCTTCCATCCCTTCCTGCTTTCCTCTTCCCCATCCTCATTCTTTCTTTTGAAATTACAAACAGAGCTGTAATGAGATTTCTTCTAAACTCTTCTATTCTGCTCATGTGCAAGAATTTCTCTGGCTAGAGACTTGGAAGTGGAATTTCTTGGCTGAAGAATATGCTCATGTAAAATTTAGTAGATAACTGCCAAGTTATATAATTAGGGCTTATAAAAATGGAGGCAAGAAATTAGTATTCTCTGAACTCATTGCCAATTTCAGTATTGTTTTTCCTTACCTTCTTTGTGTGGTCACTTTTCTTTCTTTCCTTTTTCAAAGATTTATTTATTTATTTGAAAGGCAGAGCTACAGCGAGGCAGAGGCAGAGGCACAGAGAGAGAGAGATCTTCCATCCACTGGAACACTCCCAAAATGACCACAACTGTGGGAGCTGGGCCGATCTGAAGCCAGAAGCCAGGAGCTCTTCTGGGTTTCCCACGTGGGTGCTGGGGCCCAAGCAGTTGGTCCATATACTGCTTTCCCAGGCCATACCAGAAAGCTGTATGGAAAGTGGAGCAGCCAAGTCTCAAACTGGCGCCCATATGCGATGCCGGCACTGTAGGTGGCAGCTTTACCCGCTACGCCACAGTGCCGGCCTCTGTGTGGTCACTTTTCAAAAGCTTTAGCCTGTCTCAGAAAAGTTAAGGAAAGAAAAATTTTTCTGGTTACACTAATTTCTATGAATTTAGCAGCCTCGAAGAATGCCCCTAGTGGTCATATGGCAACAATGCAACCCTGACTGTCTGGGCTCAGGTGGGGCACTGGATCTAGAGATGTGTTTGGGGAGAGGCAGGATGGCTATGGCATTTGACCTTTCTGGCTTAAAATGTGCCTACACACACTTTTCTTTCCTTTAGAGTATTGAAGATTTCATCATAGGTAATCCTTTATCCTCACCACACACCAATTCAAGAAAAAGGGAAGCCATACATTTTACAGAGAAATAAAACATTCTGAAGAACTAGTGCCATCTACAGTCCTAAAAAACTGCCTACAAATTTTCTTAAGTTTTCCACAGTTGTCGATTTACTATTTCATGTGCTTCACATTACACCTGCTTTTCCTAAAACCTTGATGGTCAAAATAATAGTAATAATAAATGAGTGATACCTGACTTATAATTCAGTAGTGTTTTCCTGTTAGGGTTTTAAGCCATTCCTTCAGCAATTCTGAGTTTTGGTAGTTTTCTTTGTATATGTCTGACTATATTAACATAGTCACAATTTACATATCCCTTAAAGTTTGCAAAGCACTTTTATATCCAACATTTTATTTGCTGCTTGTAGCAACCACTACTGTGTTTGATTTTATAGAAAATGAGACTCAGGGAAGTGAAGTTACTTACCTAAGGTCACATTGTTAGTGGCAAAGCCATACTCAAACTCAGTTCTATTTGGATCCGTTTTCTTTGGCCATTATATTACAATATATTGTATTCAGGGTTTGTGAATTAATTAGACCTTTTGTTTTTTTGGCCTGTGAATATAAAACATGTTGTGGCCATTTGGTAAGTGAACCAGTGGATGGAAGATTTCTCTCTCCCCATTTGCTCTCTGTCACTCAGCCATTCAAATAAATAAATAAATCTTTAAAAATAAAAAAGAATGTCCAAGACATGGCAAAAAAAGCAGAAATGGAGCAGTAATAGTGACTTTTTGGCTTGAATACTATCTTTTTAACAATGGACAAATGGCTTCCAAACACAGATTTGTATATGAATTTTGGAGTCTCCCAATTCTTTTAAAAAAAGCTTTATTTATCTATTTATTTATTTGAAATGCAGAGTTAGAAGGAGACACACACACACACACACACAGAGAGAGAGAGAGAGAGAGAGAGAGAGAGAGAGAAGAGAGAGAGAGAGGTCTTCTATCCGCTGGTTCACTCCCCAAAGGGCCACAGCAGCTGGGACTGGGCCAGGCTGCGGCCAGGAGCCAGGAATTCTGTCCAGGTCTCCCACATGGGTGGCAGGTGTTCTAAGCACTTGGGTCATCTTCTGCTATGTTGCTAGGTGCATTATCGGGGGTGGGGTGGGGGTCTGGATTGGAATTGGAGCAGCCAGGACTTGAACTGGCACTCATGTGGGATGCAGGCATTGTAAACTGTGGTTTAACCTACTGCACCACAATGCTGGCCCCATTCGGGTCTCCCAGATTTGGATTCAAATCTCAGCTCTGCCTTTTCTCCATTCCTTGGTTTCATTATCTGTAAAATGAAGATAATAATAATAATAGCCATGTTGATAGGGTGATTGTGAAATATAAATGAATTTGGACATGTAAAGGATTAGAACTCGTCTTGGCCCTTAGATACAGTTATGTAATAAGGCTCTGCTGTGAAGATAGAAGAGAAATTTAGATATTTGTTTTTTCTTTGACTCATTGGGCACAGAGGAACACTGGAATGCTGACACTGTTGCCTACCTGAAAGGAATTGCTATTCACTCATGCCTATTGAGGCAACAGCAGTATATTTGCAGCTATCCCTTGTCTGTTTGGTGTCGCCCTCATCTACCCTCCTCAAGCGCTCTTCTTCCCCTTTGTGCCTTATCTGCCCGCTGTGCCTGTGGAGGGAGCCAAATACTCCTCACTCTTTGACTGATGAAACTTTGTGCAGTTGCTGGCATGTGTACTGAGCACTAAATACTCAATTAAATTCATAGTGGCATTTTAAGCATTAAATCAGTGAGCATTACTTAGTTCAGGCTACCATGACAAAATAATATTAATAATGATAATAATAATAAAGAATAGGTGGCTTAAACAACACAGATTTATTTTTTATAGTTACAGAGGCTGAAAAGTCCAAGATCAAGGTGCTAGCCAGTTCATTTCCTGGTGAGGGCTCTCCATGGTTTGCAAACAAGCTGTTGTCTTACCGTATCTTCACACAGTAAAAATATCACCCTTGCTGTCTCCTCCTCTAATCATAATCACTAAGGTCCCACTCTCATAAAACCCTCTAAGCCCGATTATATGCTAAATGCTCCATCTTCAAATAGCATCATGTTGGAGCTTAGGGTTTGGATATATGAGTCTGGTGCTGGTGACGGGGTAGGGTGGGGGACACAACTCAGTCCATAGAAGGTCAAAAAAGAGGCCAGCACTGCAGCTCAGTAGGCTAATACTCCACCTTGCGGCGCCGGCACACCGGGTTCTAGTCCCAGTCGGGGCGCTGGATTCTGTCCCGGTTGCCCCTCTTCCAGGCGAGCTCTCCGCTGTGGCCTGGGAGTGCAGTGGAGGATGGCCCAAGTGCTTGGGCTCTGCACCCCATGGGAGACCAGGCGAAGCACCTGGCTCCTGCCTTCGGATAGGCGCGGTGGCCACTGGAGAGTGAACCAACGGCAAAGGAAGACCTTTCTCTCTGTCTCTCTGTCTCACTGTCCACTCTGCCTGCCAAAAAAAAAAAGAAGGTCAAAAAAGAAATGTTTGAACCTCAGGGCCTTCGGATACCACTGAAACCACAGCAAATTGCGAATAAGCCAAGTCTCTCTACCCCAGGCCTCTGCATGGTGCAGAGTGGGCATATTCTATGAGGTCCCCAAGAACCGTCCTCTCATGTGTTGTAAAGTGGGGAGAGTCTCCCGCTTATGTATAGATATGGTTCAGGAGTCAGGTTTTAGAAACACAGGCTAATGCACATTATCAGGCCGTCAAGAGAATGAGATTCTGTTTGGCTTAATGATTGTTTTCTTTTATTAACTTTTTAGTGAAATTTTTCCCTTCGTTGTAATTAGACTTAGTGATTAGAATCTCAAGAGTTTGCTCTTTAAGTACCAGCAAGTGTTAAGGTGCCTACCACGATGAAGAAAACTTCAGTGTGAATTGTTGGTGCAAAGGGAAGGTTTGAGCAAGCTCCAGCCTCTAGGGCTGTTGATTTAGAACCAGCATTAGGTGCCCAGAGAGACTTGGGAGAAAAGGTGTTTATAGAGACCATTAATGAATCCATAGGGGAGACTGAATTATTTCTCTAATAACGTGGTCCATTTATTTTTAAGATCATTTGTGGGTTCCTTATATCTTCTAGCTTGTGGTGGAAAGAGAGAAAAAATATTTCTGTCCTTTTCCCTCTTTGGATTCTGAAAAACTTTGCCCTGATGAAGACATTAAGACTCCAGAGAAATACAATAATACTGTAAGTGGGCAGATGCCTTTCAAAGGTAAGTCTTTGTGATAGACAAATGTTTGATATTATATTACTACATAAACATCTCTTACATATTAATAAAAAATAAAAACATTACAACAGACAAAAAGACAAAAGGGATAAATGGACAATTTACATACCAAAAAGACAGAGGGGTGGGTTTTAGTCTAGTTGGGTTAAGACTTCTGCATCCAGGCTTGTGGTTTTATGGTAGGGACTCTCAGGGATCAAAGTGGAAGTTAAGGACCTGCCCAGAACAAAGGGAAGGAAACCATTATCAGTATCCTCCTATGTATACACAACCCTGTAGCATTAGAGCATCCAATCAGAATGCATTTTACCATATAAGGGAGACAAAGGGACTGAAGGGGAACTAACAAAGGAGCTACAAGACAACATTCCTCTGTGTTAGGGGCTCAGTCTATGGATGTGAATCTGCTGAGCCAGGGCTGACAGGAATAAACATTGCTTGCTGCTGAAAGCCCTGGTGTCCCGCCCCTCTGTGAATCCCACTACAGTTCAGCATGTTAAGCCAACCATATTGGAGTGCCAGTTCGAGTCCCAATTACTCTACTTCTGATCTAGCTTTATGCTAATACATCTAGGAAGGCAATAGACATGACTCAAGTACTTAGGTCCCTGCCACCCACAAGGGAGACCAAGATGGCACCTGACTTCAGCCTCACCCAGACCTGGCTGTTGTAGCCATTTGGGGAGTGAATCAGCACAGGGAAGTGCTCGCTCCCCTCCCCCCTTACTCTGCGTTTCAAATAAATCAATTAATCTCTTCAGAAATAAAGGTGCCTGCATCCCATATCAGAGTTCATGTGTTTGATACCCACCTCTAGCTCCTGACTCCAGCATTCTGCTAATGCGTGGCTCAAGTACTTGAGTGTCTGCCACCCACACAGGAGACCTGAATTTAGTTCCTGGTCTTTGGCTTTGGCCTGGCCTAGCCTCTGCCATTGTGTGCATTTGGGTAATAAGCCAACATATAGATGGGTACACTCTCTTGCTCTCTCTCTGTCTTTGTCAGCGTGCCTCTCAAATACATAAATAAGTAAAACACAAGAAATGAATGAAAAATGGCCAATACACATAACTTAAAATAACAATGTACTCATATTTCATTAATGTCTGACACATTAACAGTTGCTAAAAATTTTAAAGCAAAAGATCAAAGGCAGTGTTGGCCAGGTTGAGGCAGAAACAGGCACTTCAGTAATTTCTGTGGAGGTACAAATTGGTGTAACCTTTCTGAAGGGTAATTTGAGAATACAAACCAAAAACTTTAATATGTGCATATCTTTTGACCCAGCATTTCTACTCTTAGGTATTTATCCCAAGGAAATAATTAAGGATGTGCAAAAAGATTTAGCTACAAGAACAATGGTTGCTGCAAAATTTGGAAGCAACTAAATACTCTAAAATTGGAAACTGGTTAAATAAATTACAGTATAGGCATAGGATAGAAAATTATGAAGCCATTAAAAATCATGTTTTCAAATGAGAAAATGCTCATGGTATCATAATATTAAAATAAGAAAGTAAGATATGAAATTGTGTATACAGAGTGTGCCTTCCGTTTCATAAACAAAAGTAGATTAAAAGACTAGAGAAAATACACTTAAATGTTAGCTATGATTATCTCTGGGTGGTGGGATGACAAATAATCTTTACTTTCTTCTTTTTAGGCTTTTATGTCTTTTCCAAATTTCATACAGTGAATATGTGCTACTTTTATAATTAGAAAAAACAACAGCAACACAGAAACTATTAAAAAAAGACATTTAAGCTTGTTTCTGAAAGCTAATCTTTGATTTAATTTTTTTCTCTTCAAATTTAAACACAGCCATTTCCTTTAGGAAATGAGGAAAACATTTTAACTGTCTAGTGGGAGAAATTAGATAAAGGCAAAGTTTTTCTGAGGTATGTAGAGAATATCCCAAGATAAATAGTGTTCCAGTGGAATGTATATATTGCACACTGACCCTCCTTTGGAAGGTTTTATGTTACGTTTTTTAAAAACTGCTTTATCAAGGTGGAATTCCTGCACCATAAAATTTACCCATTTGATGTGTACAAGTCAATGTCTTTTAGTGAATTACAGGGTCTTGCAGTCATCACCACCATCTAATTCCAGAGGATTTTTCATCACCCTAAAAAGAAAATCCATGCCCATTAGTAGTCACTCTACATTCCCTTCCTTTTTCCCAGCTCCTGGCAACCACTAATATACTTTCTGTCTTTATAGATTTGCCTATTGTGGACATTGCACAAAAATGCAATCACATAATATGTGAGCTTCTGCGGGCTTTCGCTTATTCTAATGTTTCTGAGCTTCATCCATGCACTGGCATGAAACAGTACTTCATTTCTTTTTATGCCTGAGGAATATTACATTGTCTGCAGAATGAAATTGTATGTGTATATAAAGTGTATTTTGCTTACCCATTTATCAGTTGAGGGACATAGTTGGTTTATACTTTTTGGCTTTTATAATAATGCTGGAATGAATATATTTGTGTACAAGTTTTTGCCTGAAAATATATTTTAATTTCTCTTGGATGCATACCTGGAAGTGGGGCTGCTGGATCAAGTGGTAGCTGTATGATTAACTGTTTGAAGAAACACCAAGCCATTTTCTGAAGTGGCTGCACCATGTGCATTCCCATGTTACTTTTCATCCAGTAATTCATGTACCCTAGGAAATATGTACAAGGATGGCCATTTGTAATAACAAAAACTAAAAACAGCCAAATGTACATGAATAGGGGACAAGTTAAATATGCTGTGGTAATTTAGATTATTAAATACTATGTAGCTGCCACAAAGAATAGAATGTTATATATATTCTTACTGGGAAAGAGATCTAAGATATATTAAGTTGAAAAGCAAATTGTAAATAGTATGTATGGTATTATTTATGTGTGTATAATACAGTTTTTTATATATATAGCGATTTCCGAAAGGAAATAGTGGTGGCTGGGAGGGTGTTTGGCACGGTGGTTAATATTCTGGCTTGGGATGCTGACATCCCATATAGGAGTACCTGGCATGAGTCCCGACTCCTTAATTTGGATCCATCTTCCTGCTAATACTGACCCTGAGAAGCAGGCACCTTGGGAGGCAGCAGATAATGGCTCAAGTACTTGGGTTCCTTCCGTCACTTGGGAAATTGAGATGGAGTTCCTGGCTCCTGGCTTTGGCCTGCCCCAGCCCTGGCTGTTGAGGCCATCTTGGGAGTGAACCAGCTGTTGAAGATCTCTTTGTCATTCTACCTTTCAAATAAATAAATCTAAAAAAAAAAAAAAAACAGTAGTTACTGCTGGAGGTTGGGACTGGTATGTATTAGTGCTAGTCTGAGGTGTGCTGTGGGGAGAGAAGTTGGTTTTCAACTTAAAGCCTTCTGCATATTTTAAGTAATGTGTATTATTTTTCCATAATAAAATATCGTAAGAAAGCTTGCATTATTAAGACTTAGCTTTTTCATTGGTATAGACAGCTTTTCATTATGCAAGCAAGTACAGCAGGAAGGAAGTGCGTATTTAATAGTCTCAGTAGCACCCTGTTATAGTACACAGCCTCTTCTTCAGTAGCCCAGGATTCTTTAATCACTCATAGATATTGGGCCAACATTTAGAATGAACCCCTTTGTTTTTTTCTTCCTGATGGTTAAATTGATGTCATCAAGAAACATGTTTCCAGGCAAGATTTATGGTTTGCAAACACTTCAGTAATGGGACAGTTTGTTGTAAGTGTGACAGAAATTTCTAAAGTCATTTCTGGATTAGAAAAAAAAATACCTGAACAGTATCAGACCATGTGACTACACAGGATTTCATCATCTTAAAATGAGTCAGTTGTTGACTGCGGACACGCAAGAGTTCTGCTTTCTGAAAAACTTTGCATTAAAAGCCCCTGTGATGTGAACTCCAGTAATGGGGAGAGGGTAGGCAGGAGGGCTTGGTGCAGTCACCTTTTCTGATAATAGGTAAAAAGTGGGCCTGAGTTCTCACATTAACAGAGCCACATGAGATCAACAGCTTGATACCCTAGGTGGAGTCAGGATATAACTTGCTCCTTTAAATATCTTTACAATGGATTACCTCCATTAATTCCTTTACACATCCTTTTCAATTCAATTATAACAAACTCAATCAAGTACCTACTGGGTGCCAGGCACTATGTTAATCCCTGCGGTGGGTTCAACTATGAATGAGACTAGGTTCCCACCTGGAAGGAACTGATTGGGGGGGGGGCTATTTTCAGCTAATTTACGTTTTTCCTTTCTATTTTAAGACACATCTTTTATGTACATTGCCAGTTCTGTTTTTCTCAAGCTTTTAAAGGCTTAAGTGGCAAATAGAACACTAATTAAGTGGCCTAATTCATCTCAGAGAAGCTGTGGAAGTCACTTGGGGAGTGGTCCGGTGTGGAGCTGAAGCATGTTGTGTTACGCTGAGGGCAGAAGAATTGCAGGCTGTGTTCATCATCGGCCTCTGATTTTCCTTTCCTAAAACCTGGACTCCCCTAAACTCTAGAATAGCCATGTTTCACCAAAGTTTTCTAAAAGTGAACTTTTATGAAAGGAATCCTATGTTCCATCGACCCCTGTCTGCAAACTGTCAAACAAATGAAATACAGTCAGCTCTTAGTATCTGTGGAGTTTGCTTCCAGGGCTCCCCTCAGATACCTAAATCCACACATGCTCTAGTCTCTTATGTCAAGTAGCATTGTATTTACATTTGACCTAAGCATATCCTCTTGTATACTTTAATCATCTCTTGATTATCCATAGATGCTCCAGTTCCTTATATAAAATGGCCTAATATTTGTCAATGACCTGGGAACATTCTCCTGTGTACTTTCAATCATCTCTAGATTGCTTCTAATGCCTTATACAATGTAAATTACATGGAAATGATCATTGCTTGTATTGTTTAGGGAATAATGACAAAGAAAAAATTTGTACATATTCAGTACAGTTGTTTTTTGAACATTTTCTCTTTTAAAAACTTAGTAACAATGAGAAGTATGTATTTTTGGATAGGCCACAGGAAATGCACAGGAATTGGAGAATTTTAAAATGTATTTCTTTATTTGAGAGGCAGAGAGAGAGGGGGAGAGGAAGAGGGAGAGGGAGAGGGAGAGGGAGAAGGAGAGGGGGAGAGAGAGAGAGAGATTGATCTTCCATCCACTGGATAATTCCCCAAATGCCCAGACCGCTGTGGGGGGGCAAGGTGTGGGTGTGGCAGGGACTCAACTAGTTTGAGTCATCTCTGCTGCCTCCCAAGATCTGCATTAGCAGGAAGCTGGCATCATGAGCTGGAGCCAGGAATGAAACTCAGGTACTGTGGTGTGGCACATGGGCATCTTCACTGTCATCTTAACCACTAGACCAAATGCCCACCCCTTTTTGAACATTTTTAGTCCTCAGTTGGGAAGATCAATGGGTGCAGAACCTGGCTGTCTGGAGATCCAACTTACATGTATTTTGATGGAAATAAATTGACCCTCCTTTCGACTATAATCAGAATAAAGGAATTAATGCACCTCCCCACACCATGTTAACAGTTCTACCAGCTGGGCTGCAAATCAATTTCATTGAATAATCAACAACAACAACCCATCGGTAGAGATAATATATAATCAAGAAGGACTTTATTACTCCTCCACCCTCTTTTGCTTCACACAGTTCCTGCTAGAGGAAGATCAGTCTCAAAAACTTTAACACATAGGTTGATTTCACCAGCCCTGAACCTTCTCAGCATTTCTAAATATACATCCAAGAGGAGTCTATTATTAATTCTCTCACCTTTCACATCCCTTGAATGCAAAGGCCTCTTTTCAAACATTTGCAGGTAACTCCTGTACAGTCAATTACAGTCTCCTTGACTGAGAGAAACTACCAGCTGACCCTCTCTTCTTAGGCAGAGGTCGCTCCAGTTGCAGTTTCTGCTGGGAGAGGGTCCCACGTTCTGTGGTAACACCGCGTTAGCTAGCTGCCTTTTGAGGACGGGCACATGCAGCATCTCCTGGCCATGGTTAGTTAATTGGCATATTTCAAGAGTCATAAAGATGGATTTAGCCTTTGTTTTGGGGGACACAGCCAGCTGAAATCAAAATGGAAGAATTAATACAAGTAAGCACATTGACTTGAAACTGAGAAATAAACCCTCATAGCCATTCTATAGATATTGTGTGCCTTATAGAGGTAATTTTGGTCTAGGGGTCATGGTCAATGGCAATGCAACTTTTGGTAATCAAATTGAGATGAAAATAATCTGGGGAAGGGAATAGTGAATGGAGAACAATTTTCATGCCAAAGAATTGTTTTCTCCAGGCTTGGCCCTTGCAAAGTATGTAAATTTGCGTGAGTTATCTGTCTTTTCCAGGCCTCAGTTTCCTCAATTGTGCAGTGAAAGTAATCTCTTTCTTGTAGATTTGCTTTTGGGACACTATTTTTGGGGCCAAAATGTTTTAAATCCGTACTTTTTTTTTCATAAATTTTTTCCTATGAACTTTGTGAAGACCCTTCTATTTGAGACTGTGATATAGTAATCAAGCTTTGCGCAGTGGCAGTATCGTAGCCAATGAGATTTATCCAAGGCACGATTATTGCTAATTGAAAACTTTTCCCGGCCGGCGCCGCGGCTCACTAGGCTAATCCTCTGCCTGCGGCGCCGGCACCTTGGGTTCTAGTCCCTGTTGGGGCAGCGGATTCTGTCCCGATTGCTCCTCTTCCAGTCTAGCTCTCTGCTGTGGCCTGGGAGTGCAGTGGAGGATGGCCCAAGTGCTTGGGCCCTGCACCTGCATGGGAGACCAGGAGGAAGCACCTGGCTCCTGGCTTCGGATCAGCGTAGTGCTGGCTGCAATGTGCTAGCCGTAGTGGCCACTTGGGGGGTGAACCAATGGAAAAAGGAAGACCTTTCTCTCTGTCTCTCTCTCTCACTGTCTAACTCTACCTGTCAAAAAAATAGTAAAGTAATCAGAGACAGAGCTTGGGTGCAATGATATTACTAGGGATCAACAATTGTGAAAAGAAGAGGTAGGAAGCACTTTTTAGTTACACCTCATACTGTAACCAAGAAAAGGAGGTTTGAGTCCTTAACATTTGCTGTTCCCTTTGCTGAAATGCTGTTTGCTAAAGCACTCCATACCTGTGATAAGGACCATGAAGAAAATAAAACGGTAGTGCGTTTACCTTTCAACCCCTATCTTATTTTGTAAAAATCACCATTCATTGCTTTCCCTAGGAAAAGTCTCCTTAAATTCCAAGTTTCTTTTTTTGAAAATATTTATTTATTTATTTTTATTTGAAAAGGGGAGAGACAGGGAGAGAGGGAGAAAGAGATATCTTCTATCTACTGGTTCATTCCCCAAATGCCTGCCAACAGCTAGGGCTAGGTCAGACCAAGGCCAGGAACTTAGAATTTCACCCTGGTCTCTCATGTAAGTAACAGAGACTGGAGTACTTGAGTCATCACTTGGTGTCTCCCAGAGTGTCCTTTAGCAGGAAGATGGACCAGAAATGAAGTAGCTGGGATTGTTGAACCAGGCACTGGGATATGGAATGCAAATGTCTCAAGCAGCAAGCAGAGGCCTACCTTCCTTTTCTTGACATGACCAATTTATTATTTACATTTAATTTATTTGATAGGAGAGGGAGAGGGAGAGGGAGAGGGAGAGGGAGAGGGAGAGGGAGAGGGAGAGGGAGAGGGAGAGGGATAGAGGGAGAGGGATAGAGGGAGAGGGATAGAGGGAGAGGGAGAGAGAGAGAGAGAGAGAGATCCCGTTAACTCCCCAAACGTCCCCAGTGGGTCAGGGAGCACAATCCAGGTCTGTCACATGGCTTTCAGGAACCCAGTTACTGAAATCATCATTTCTGCCCCCCCCCCCCCCAGTGTCTGCGTTAGTGAGAAGCTAGAGTCAGAAGCTGGAGGCCAGTATCAAACCCAGGCACTCTGATGTGGGATGTGAGCCCTCAGGGTAACCATAAGCCCCAGTCCCAAACTTCTTAACCCCCTACTCAAGGATTTCTATGACCTTGGGCAGGCATTTGAGGCAATTAAGATGCTTTCTGGGATACCCAGATCCCATATCACAGAGTGCCTGCGTTCTACTTCTCACTCCAGCCTCCTGCTAGTGCATACCCTGGGGAACAGCAGGTGAGAACTTAAGTAGTTGGGTTCTGCCACTCACGTGGGAGACTCAGCTGGAGTTCTGGGCTAGTGGTTTCACCTATCCCAGAACCACTGTTGTGGGCATTTGGGGAGTAATTAATGGATGGAAGATCTCTTTCTATCTCTGCCTTTGAAATGAAATGAAAATAAATAATAATAAAATGGTCTCTATGATCTGCCCAGAACTTTGCAATTCCAAATTTTGTATGCCACCAACCTCAAGCAGACTGGACTCTGCTATTCCTAGGACAAGACATTTTCATTCCTGTATTTGCCACCCTTCTTTACCCTCATGCCACTCATCGTGCTCTACTGGCTGCCCTTCACTCTTTCAAATGCTCCCCATTCCTGGAGGACTCAAGGATATGCCACTGATGTGTTACTGGCCTACTGGAGCACAGAGTCCTTGCTTTCTCTTCTGAATTTCTATGTCTTATGCTTGGACCTACTCATGTTATAAAACCTTGTAATGCCTCTTGTTTCATTGCCATGCGTTTTTATTACAGTCATTATGCGGTTATGTATTAAGCATCGTCTATGTTCCAGGCTCTGTTCAAGGGACCGATGATGCAGTAGTGAGCAAAGACAGGCAAGTTGCTGCTCTCAAGGAGAATATATTTCATTGTATAGAGAGAGACAGATAATAAACGAAGGAATAAATGAATAATTTAAGGTAGTGATAAGAACCATGAAAACATAAAACAGTAAAATAGGGGTTGGGAAGAAAGATGAACTACAGTTTTATTTTCCTCATGGTCACTGTCACAGGCTTGAAAGGTCTAGGGGAAAAGCATCTCTGGCAGAGAGAACAGAAAGCATTCGGGGGCCAGCACTGTGGTGTAGCAGGTAAAACTGCCGCCTGCCATGTCGGCATTCCAGGTGGACAATGGTTTGAGTCCTGGCTGCTCCACTTCCAATCCGGCTCCCTGCTAATGCACCTGGGAAAG
Organism: Oryctolagus cuniculus; assembly: GCF_051225735.1. Classification (NCBI taxonomy): domain Eukaryota; kingdom Metazoa; phylum Chordata; class Mammalia; order Lagomorpha; family Leporidae; genus Oryctolagus; species Oryctolagus cuniculus. The sequence goes on from NC_142888.1 coordinate 91,842,804, forward strand.
CAGTGGAAGACGTCCCAAGTCCTTGGGCCCCTGCTACCTGTGTGAGGGACCCAGAAGAAGCTCCAGGCTCCTGGCTGCAGAACAGCATGGAAGATTCTCTGTGTGTGTGTGTGGGGGGGGGGGTCTCTCTGTCTCTGTCTCTGTAACTCTGCCTTTCAAATAAATAAATAAATCTTAAGAAAAAGGAAGTGTTCAGTCTCCCTTTTTGGCTAAACTATGAGGTCTTGCTACTAAAGGGTTTATAAGGAAAAACACATGGAGAAGGATAACTACATATCTGTATATTGGAGTAACTGAATCTTATATTGATTGCTGTATAAATTGCTTCTTTTGTTTGCCTTATAATTAAAATGCTATACAAACAAGTTTCCAGGCCAGCGCCATGGCTCACTTGGCTAATCCTCTGCCTGTGGTGCTGGCACCCCAAGTTCTAGTCCCGGTTAGGGCGCTGGTTCTGTCCCGGTTGCTCCTCTTCCAGTCCAGCTCTGTGCTGTGGCCCAAGTGCTTGGGCCCTGCACCCACATGGGAGACCAGGAGGAAGTACCTGGCTCCTGGCTTCGGATCGGCACAGCGCCGGCTGTAGTGGCCATTAGGGGAGTGAACCAACGGAAAGAAGACCTTTGTCTCTCTCTCACTGTCTATAACTCTCTCTCTCTCTCTCTCTTCTCTCTCTTTCTCTCTCACTGTCTAACTCTGCCTGGCCAAAAAAAAAATCTATACAAACAAGTTTCCAAACCACAATTACCCTTCAGGTTTGTTAAATTAGGTATTGTTATCCCCCATTTTCTATGAGGAAACTGAGTATATAGATGACTTGTCCATAACCACATGCTTAACGTGTTTGTTGGGTAGGCCTCATTTTACCCACCAGCATAGAAATACCTCAAGGCCAGGACCTTAAAGTGAGAGTAATAGAACTCTAGAGGCAGCTGGATCAAAGTTTCGGTCCTGACTCTGCCTCTTACTATCTGTGGAAACTTGGGCAAGTTATTTCACTCCCATGCCTCAGTTTCCTTTGAAAAATGGTAATAATACTTCCTCAGGGGGGTGTTTTGCAGAATGAAAAAGATAATGCATGGAAAACCACTAACACAGTGTTTGACACATTGATAGGTGGTTCCATCTGTTATCATTTTAGTGACTATAATAAAAAGTATAATAAACAACAATAGCATCATTTGTCCTGAGATCATACTTCTCAGGGAGCTGTTCCCTCCATTTGTGTTATACATAAGACACCATTAGCTATTGGATGGTGTTCTTTCCTGTGTCTAAAATGACCTCCATTCTTTATTACACACCACATGATTTGAGACACAATGATTTTGTGATAGTTGGATGTGAATAGGACCTATAAAAGCACTTAGCAAAGAGCCTAGTATAAAGTAGATCCCCAATTAATGGTTGCTATTATTATATAAGCCATTATTTCTATCTTCCATTTCTATCTTCCTAGATTGCCTGGCATTGTGCTGAGTGCACAGGTGTTCAATTAGTATCGAATGAGTGAGTGAATAAATTAATATAAAATACAAAATGGTCTTGTTCAGTTGCAGCTATAACAGAGCCAAATGAATTAATATCGGCCTCTTCTCTTGTTGTTTCCTGGTATCCCTACTACCCTCTTAACCAACGTGAAGGGAGAAACCAGGCCTTTCCTTTCCTTTGTGTCCTGCCCCATTCCCATTTCCACCACTCACTGAGCTTAGTTCAATTCTTTGTACCAAGTGAACAATCAATAAATACATGCTAAATCAATTACCGGTTCACTTGTCTTGAGGCCCATTTCCAATAGATCAAATTCCATGACACCTCAATGACTTACACCTGCATTACTGTCATTTTTGAAGAGAAACTGAGTCTGAAGGCTCTGCAAATTTGATGATAGGACTTCACAACTCTGGTTTAAATTCAATACCTGTGACATATAGCAGGTACTCAATACAGAGTTGTTGGGGAAAAAAGAATGAATATTGAATGAGTGCGTTCTTCACCCTTGCTACTAGATTCTCGTCCATGTCTCCATGTGTCACAGCAGGAAAGGCCACATCCTTTCTTTGTTTTTCAAGTGCTGAGAGCCAAAGGCATCCCTGAGAGGCTCCCTTAGGCAATGGCATCCTAGTTGAATGCCATTAGGCAAGTCTCTCAACAGCAGCAATTTGGCCTTTGGGTCATCTGATGCCTCCTTTTCTGATGACTGTTCTGCCCAAGGCAGCAAGAAGTGGAATCTGCTCAGCCTTGACGGGAGTGGGTTTTTGTGCCCTTGGGGATAGCCTGCTTGACACCCAGCAGGGTGGGGCTACACTTCCACCTCCAGAAATAGTAGGCCTTGCAAGTGAGCTGTGACTGAAATTGAGATCTTCCTTGAACTAACAGTGGAAGCTGGTTAACCTCATTAGGGCTGCAGTTTGCGAACTATAAATAGGATTTTGGTCTTTCCATCTTAAAAAAAAAAAAGGCCATTTGTTTTCAGGATAACTATGTGTTAGTGGCCTGGATGAGGAGGAGGCAATTGTGTTTTAAGGATGTTAGGCATGATTTAAAGGATTTTCTATTGCTTATAATAAGTTTTCATTTTTGCTGATTAAATTTATTTGCTTCTGTGGCTGGTGTGCAAGCTCCTGGTTGGGGGTGGGTGTGTGTGACCTTTTTAACTTTGTAGCACTTTAATGCAAACAAAATTTAAGAAGTGGGGAGGGGGAAGCAAGCAAAACCAACCCAACGACAATGAAATCATTTTCTAAATATGTTTACAATCAAATATCTCCCTCGATAATTTGATTTGTAGGAAATGGCAGAGTGCAGCATTTTATACAGAAGCTTTTCAATAATTCATCTTCGTCTCATTGATGTGCAAGCCTTTGGCTAGGTTGGTGAGTGCAATAGGTGCTCTGGCACGGGGCGGGGGAGGGAATTCATTTGAGCCCTGAAATTGATGTACCCCCTGTTTGACCCACCCACCTAATGCTGCTCTGGCCTGTGACTTGAGGCTTTTCAATGTTATTAGGCTCCTGTTTGTAGTACCCCTTCCCGGTACCTGCAAATTGTGCTTTCTTGTTTTTTAATTTGTGGGTGAAGGGGAGGTTATAGTTGTACAATGCTGATTAAGTTGTCCAAATGATTAAGTTCTGCAGAAACTTCTGGAAAATTGACAGCCCCCAAATGTTAGCTTTTGAGAGAAAAGAAAAAGAGTGGGAAGTGGCAATTGAGGGAGGGACCTCCACTTGTTAAAAACATAAGCCTCTCATGGGGTCACAAGGCCAACTGAACTTGAATACACAAGTAACAAAGAAACCAAGAGGCACTTGAAACTAGGCAAGCTTGAGCCAGTGTTCAAAAGTGGTCTTTTCCCTGGGAACTCGTACTCTGGTAGTGGCTCCTCCAGGGCTTATGTGAGATGGATTCTCCCGGGCTTTTGGGTGGGGGTGGGGGAAATCCTTTTCAAACCAGTTCCTGAGCAGGAGGAAGCAGGAGAGGGTGGGGTGTGGAGGTGGGAGAAAATGGCATGGCACACTCAGCCATCTCAATTAGAGTTGCAGAGTCTTCAGGCAGTGGTGTGCTGCGGCTTTGGCACACAGAGAAGCCAGACAGTGATTACCTCCTTTGTAATAATAGACAGGAGACATGAAGTTTGCGATTGTGCTGCTGCTGCTGCTCTGAAACTTTGTGATGCCATTGATCTGACTTCAATGAACCATAATACTATCGATTCGGTGTCAGATCACTGGTAGGCACTTGACTGACAGCCTGAGTGGATGTGATGTTACATTTAAATTGTCCTTTTGTTTGCTTTCTGCTTGTCAAAACCTCTTGATAGAATGTGTACTACCAAGTGCCTGTACAGTCCTTATTAGAGTTCAAGTGCCAAAAGCATGTGCTGCATCATTAAACAAAATGGGTGGCTCTTGGCCAAATTCTATTGGCTAAAAATGCATAATATTTGGTGAGTTGGATTTTCTCTTTCTAGCTCAGAAGTGCACAGTGTTGTGCCATCTTAAGTTGAAGAGGGTAGAAGTAAGTCATCCTTTGTGTCCTGCCTCCTAACCTTCTGGTAACTGTTACTGTAACCATCTCAGCTGCATTCTCGGCTGTGCCAGGACCAAGCAAAGGTTTCACTAGGCAAGAAAACTCAGCAGCTTGAGAGTGCCTTCAGCCATCACAAGAGAAATGAGGAAAGAATCAACAGAATTAGTCCGACACCTTCTCCTAGGTTATAGTTCCGAACCAGGCCTAATATTAAGCATGATATGTGAATGGTGCCCCAATGGGGATGTGAAGTAGAACCACTGAGATGTGTGAACTAGTGGAGAACGCTCCTAGGTGGATTTCAATCAGTCATTGCTTTTATTTAGTGATTATGTATTGAGCACCCACTAGGTGCTGTGCATGGTGCTTACAGGGATACCATGTTGAATCGCAACAACATAAGGCACAGACTCCAAACACACTTTAGATGATAAGAACCAAATGAGTCTGTGAAGAATCCTAAATGCAATGCTGCCAAAGGGGAGGCAGTGTAATATGGTGGAAAGAACGGGGCCTCTGGAGTCTGGCAGATTTACAGTTAAATTTAAATTGGCTATTTGTTCTTGAACAAATTACTTATTTGAGTCTTAGTTTCCTCCACTGTAAGTAGTGATAATAATAATACATACCTCAAAGGGTTGTTGTCAGGATCACATGGGAATATGTATGTAAAGATCCTAGCCCAGTGCCTGACACTAGTAGATATTTAATTGTCGTAGGAAGGAAGTGTGGAATGGTGGTGGTGGAGGAAAGCTCAGCAGCAAAAATATGGAAGATCATGAACAAAGGCAAAGGTTCATGGCTACTCAGGAGACAGTGATACAAGTGAAAAATGATGGTAGCCAAGACTAGAGTGGTGAAGATGTGGATACAGAGGAATGGACAAATGCTTACGTTACAGAAGTAGGCTGGATAGAGATGGTAATGAAGAAGAAGCTAATCTTCATGTTTTGGACTATGATAATTGGATGGATAATGGTTGTCTTCATGGACTAAGCAATAAAAGAAGAGGTTTTAGGTTTTTATAAAATTTCTGTAGGACATTCAGGTGTGTATGACAGGCCTAGCAAGTATGCCATTGGATATTTAAGTGCAAAGCTCAGAGGAAAGGTGAGGCCCAGAGATCCAGATTTGCAAGTCATCTGCACAATGGTTGAAATTTTGGTTATGCAATATCTCATTGTCTTAGTCCAATAAAGCTGCTACAACAAAATATCTTAGACTGCCTAACGATGAAGATCACAAGTTTATTGCTTGCAGTTCTGAAGACCTGGAAATCCAAATTGAAGGCACAGGTATATTCAGTGTCTGTGAGGATTCATTCCTCATAAACAGTGCCTTCTTGCTTTGCCCTTACATGGTGGTCCTTATAAACTCCCTTAAACCTCATTTATTAGGACACTAATTCCATTTATGAGGGCTCAACCCTCATGAGCTAGTCACCACCTAAAGGCCCTGCCTCATAATACTATCACACTGAGGATTAGGCTTCAACAAATGAATTTTGAAGGGACATAAATATTCAGAATAGGACTTATGAAGAAAGAATGTGATGAGGAGAGAAGGGACTCAAGGACAGATTCGTAGGGGCACAATTTTGCAGGCTTCTCCTCCTACGTTCAGTACTCTTCCCACATTTCCAGAGAGGGATTTATGGGATTCTTTATGCCTTTCATAGAGTTTTTCTATTGTGTAACTGACTTACAGATCTCCTATGAAATGAGCAAATGGCTGGCATTTCAATATGTCTGTACTTTTAAAAAATAGCTGGGAACACAGAAATGGAGAGAACTCATGAAATTATCAAGGTCAGCCAGCCAGCACCAAACTCAGGACTCCTTTTTGCCCACCTGCCCATGTCAATTCCTTCTTCACAATCCTTTTTGAAATGGAACTGTCCAGTCTTTTGAGTCTGGTTAAGGATCGTGAATCACACACGCCTTGATCTCCTAGTCTATAATGGCATGGGTTGCTATTGAGAGCTGTTCATGGTGGGAGGGGAGGGCAAAAGGTAGGGAATGGGAGAGCTCTATTTTTGAGCATGAATTGTCACTGTAGACAGAGGAAACAAAAAGAAACCTGTGGGAGATGATGAAATGGTGCAGTTGGGAAGCGAAGAGGAGTCCAAGATAGGGGAGCTAAAAGAAGTGGATGTGTTGTTGGAGTAAAAAGGCACTGAGGAAAATCCTGTTCAAAGAACCCTGCGTGAAGTGAGAATCCCAGGAGGCAAGAGAAACAGTCAGAGACAAAAGTGGAGGAGGTTGTGAGTACACGTGTGCACGGCCAGAGGCCTGTTTATTTCCCCTTCAGTTTATTCAGGGGTTTGTTAATGAAGGCCCCGCAGCAGGAGATGTGCAGTCCATTTAGGAATGACAAGGACTGCTAATCCAGGATTTACCTATGCTTGCTGGAGGTGAAAGCCCCTGCTACTAAATTATTTCAAGTGAATGCACGGGTGCAAGGAGGGATCTAGTTGTCTGGCTGGGCCAAGTCTTTGAGTTAATGCTTCATCCCATGACAAGGCAAGTAAAAGCCTGAACTGGATTTCCATACTTGTCCAATATAGACTCGGGCAGGAGCCTGAGGTGGAGATTGAAGCCTGGGTTTGTTTAAAGAGGCATGCAGAATTTCAATGAGCTTCATTTCCATGATTGAGTGGCTGAAATGTGACCCCTAATCACATTGGGCGGTTGAATACGCTTTGTACTGGTTGGTATCAGGGGCAGAACCTTAACCTCTTTGGTGTTAGCCTGTATAGAACTCAGGCCTTACTCAGTCTGTACTTTTTCCATCATCCCCAGTGAGTCAAAAAAAAAATCTCAACTCCCAGCAACAGGAGGTTAAATACTGGTTGATGGGAGTGTTTGTTTGCTTGGTTTCTCTCTTAATCTCAACACTGGGAGCAGGTGCCTGCCTGGCAGTTCTGGAGCCCTGAACCATCTCAGAACAGCAACATTCGTGAGTCTCCAACCCACAGCCTCTCCACAGGGTCTTTCTGCTTGGCAGACCTGCCATGGCCTGGTAAACAGGGCTCACCAGCTAGCATCTGCTCTCTGGAAACTAGTCTGATAGTCTTGCCTCAATCCCCTACCTAACTTGCTGTAGACAGAAACAGAATTTTGGTAGGATCTATGAGAAAGAGCCTTTGTAGAAAAAAAATCATTCTACTCCAGATTTTCAAAACCTCTGCCTCCAGCATTCTTTATTTTTTTTTTTGCAGTGTCTTTTAATAATGCTCCCAAGCATCTCTTTACTGTGCACTTTAGTCCTGGAGAGATTAACACCTAGAGGTTCTAAGGACTGAAAACCTATTGTTTAGGGTTGACACTGTGTTGTAGCAGGTAAGGCTGCCACCTATGCTGCTGGCAATCCATATGGGTGCTGGTTTGAGACCAGGCTGCTCCACTTTTGATCCAGCTCCCTGATAATGACCTGGGAAAAGCAGCGGAACATGGCCCAAGTGCTTGGGCTCCTGCCACCCACGTGGGAGACCCAGATGAAACTCCTGGCCTTGGCTTGGCCCAGCCATAGCAGTTGAGGCCATTTGGGGAGTGAACTAGTGTACTAGATGTAGGATCTCTATCTTCCTCCCACCCACTCTGTAATTCTGACTTTTGAATAAATAAATAAATCTTTTAAAATTAAATAATTTTGGTAAATGTAGATACTCTGGCTATAGCTCAAGGCTGACCCTATCAGGATCAAGGTAGGGAGGCTGTTTCTGCAGACAGACCACATTCCAAAGCACAAAATCTCCTTTGCCAACCTGTTTTAGAGACTGTTCCAAACAAAAATCTCCTCTTCAGGTGCTCCAGTCTGACATTAGTAAGCCTATGTCATCATTCAAACAGGCCGTTTCTCTTATGGAAAGAACCAGAGAAATCCAATTGTAAACACTGGTCTAAATAGTCTGAGCTACCTGGTTCCTCTTAATGCTTAATCAGAGAAATAAATCCAGTTAATCAAAGAAGAGGATCATGCTGACACCCAAAAGTCATCAAATTCACATTTTCCTTGAAGGTGTGGCTTAATTCTTACCTGTTGTTCAAAACTTATAGCAGATTTTTTGCTTGGCTGCCTAATTTTCATATGAAGCAATTTTCCCTTTCCTTTGAGCAAAGCTATTACTGAAGTGTAGGTGGTTTGGGCGAAAAGAGAGGATGGATTTTCTCAGTCGTGTAGTGTGGCAGAACAATCCATCATTAAGTACACAGAAGGCCCAAGGGAAACTACTCAAGGATTAGCCCAAAGGGGTATTTCTTGATTTGTTCTCTGTGTTGCTTTTCTTTTCATTTTGGTGGAGGTAAAAGTATTGCTGATAGGAGGTACACCTCTTCCTACATGAGCACATGCAGTACCAACAACCAATTTCATGGAATCAAGTAGAAAGATACAAAGCCTCCAGCAGAAGGAAGCTATAACCAAGAACATTCTGTTTATTCAACTTAACATTAAAGCTTGTTGTTGATTAGCCTTAAATAATGATAAATTTATGGGTATACTTCCATTTACATATGATTCGGAGAAATTGAACAGTACTCACTATGCTGTGTATTCAGTGGCTCAATGAGTCATGAATTCACAGAGGGGTACTTGAAGTAGCCAGAGACTGAGCTTACCCTGGCTTGAATTTATGTCTAATCTATGGGTACTAAAAGGAGGTGTTTGGGTGAATTCTTGTTCTAGAAAAACACTTGACAATCTGTGTTTCAGTGATTGTGGCTCAGTAGGATTATTTCCATGTAAAGGACAGCACATTTTGTTTTTCAAAAATGATTACCTCTGACAAATCTTTTATTTATTTTAAATGTAAATAAATATTTTACATGTAGAATATGGATATATATACATAAATATATATATGATTGGCTTATGAAAACACAGCCTGTACTTTTGTAGCATGCAATGTTTTTGCTTTCTTTCTTGCAGCAAGCAAGCAACCACAAATATTGTGAATTGTTTTGAAAGGGGGAAAACACTACTTCCCCAACTTTCAAACTGATTCTGGAATCATAAATATGAGTACAAAATGTTAAAAGTACACATTGTTTTCTCCAAAAGAATGTTATAATTGTGTGATAGACATGGCCAAAGATGGAATCATCGACATCAGTTTACTGTTAAGGAAACTGAGGCCTGGACAGATTCAGTGACATTCCTGGGTGTGGTGGGTTGAATAGTGCCTTCACCCATTTGTGTCTATCCAGAACCTGTGACTTTTACCTTCTTTGGGAGAGGATCTTTACAAATGAAATCAAATTAGCATAAAGTTCTACAGGATTAGGGTAGGCCCTAAATCCAAAGATCAGTGTCTTTATAAGGAGGGGGGATATTTGGACACACAAAGACCTTGACCAGAGGGAAGAAGGCCATGTGATGGCAGAGGCAGGGATTAGAGGGATGCAGCTACAAGCCATGGAACACCAAGAGCTTTGCCTGTAAGCACTGACACATTAGAAAGAAAGCATGAAGAGTTTCTTCCCTAGGGTCTTCAGAGGGAGCATGGCCTTGTGGACAACTTGATTTCAGATTTCTTGCTTTCTGAACTGAGAGAGAATAAACTTCATTGTTTTAATAATATGACAATTTATTATTTGTAGTAATTTGTTAGAGCAGCTTCCCCCCTCCTGCCAGGGAGTTAATACACCAGGGTTGTACAGATATTGGATTGGGTTTGACTTTTCTGAACCCTAGCGCTGTGTTTTCTCCCCCCAGACTGCCTCAATACCTTCCTATGAGTACCCCTTATTCATATGCTCTCACTCTCTCCTGTAAAAAGGAAAAATTATTATCTTTATGATTTCTGGCATTTTGTGTTTCAGAAATGAAGAGGTAGTGGATAGATTAGAGTTTTAAAGGGACAGTAGTATAGAAATCCCATGGATGCTGTCCAGAGGCAAAACTTGCTGTATCAGGCAATCTATGTCATGTGGAGAACAGACTCTTTCTCTTTGGTTTCCCCCACTGAGACAGTCTCAAAACAGAGTTGTAATGAGCAGTAGCTATCTCTGCTGGCAACCTATGATACAATTATGATAATAATGATGGTAAACATTTATTAAGCACCCATAGTGCAAGGTGTTACTTGCTCAAAACACATAAAAGACCTGATCCCCACTGTCATGGGGATCATAGTATTGACACAGTATAGGAGTTTCACATTTTGTGGTCAGTTAATGCTTTGAGCTGATCTGGTTAGACAACAGACCATAATCCTTCATACTTCTGAATTCCTTCTGAGAACTCTTCTACTGTTCCAGTCCACGATGCTTTGGAGACCATAAGATTATGCACTCTGGAATATTCGGAATTACCATAATCATCACAATGTGTTTTTAAACCTTAATTCATTTGAGAGGCAGCGAGAGAGAAGAGAGAGCACCCATCTGCTGCTTCACTCTCCAAATGCTCCAATGGCCATGGCTGACCCAGGGCTAGAGCTGGGAATGCAACCCAGGTCTCTCACATGAGTGGCAGAAATTCAACTACTTGAGCCATTTCTGCTATCTCCCAGGATCTGCATTAGCAGGAAGCTGGAGTCATGAGTCAGAGCCAGGAACGGAACCCCCAGGCACCTGTATGTGGGATGCAGACATCTTATCTGTTAAGCCAAATCCTTGTTCCTACATAAAAATATTTTAAGTCTACTTTTCTCACCAACTTGTTACTAGGAAACTTAGGCATGGAGAAATTAAGTGATATTTCCGGGTGTAGAGATTGAATAGTATCCCCTCAATTCATGTCCACTCAGAAGATGTTAATTTGAATTTATTTGGAACTAGTCTAGGCCATACCAGAATAGATATGTTCTCTTTGTTGTTTTGAATTATTAGAGGATTTTTAAAAATTTCTCTGCTTCTAGATTCCCCTACTGTGGTTCCTTGAAGCTAGCAGCAGTCTTGTTATTGGGAATAGTTGGTGACTGTCTCAAAACCGTATGTCTCAGAGTTGGAAGGAACCTCAAGATATGATAAGCTGCATAGTGACAATAGCAACTAAGCTATTGTTATTTACATTTTATTTTTTAAAATTAAAAAAATATTTATTTATTTGAAAGTCAAGAGTTACACAGAGAAAAGAAGAGAGAGAGAGAGGTCTTCCATCCAGTGGTTCACTCCCCAACTAGCCGCAATGGCTGGAGCTGTGCTGATCTGAAGCCAGGAGCCAGGAGCTTCTTCTGGGTCTCCCATGCAGGTGCAGGGGCCCAAGGACTTGGGCCATCCTCCACTGCTTTCTCAGGCAACAGCAGAGAGCTGAATTGGAAGTGGAGCAGCTGGGTCTTGAACAGTGCCTATATGGGATGCTGGTGCTTCAGGCCAGGGTGTTAACCCACTGTACCACGGCACCAGACCCTTTTTAAAAATATTTATTTATTTTATTTTAAAGTCAGAGTTACAGAGAGAGAGGGGGAAAGACAAAGATCTTTCATTTGCTGGTTCATTCCCCAGATGGCCACATCAACCATGGCTGGGCCAAGAGCTCCTTCTGGGTCTTCCACATGGGTGGCCGGGAACCAAGCACTCAGGCCATCTTCCGCTGTTTTTCCCAGGCCATTAGCAGTGAGCTGGATCAGAAGTGGAGCAGCCACTGAACAAGAGCCCATATAAAATACCAGCATTGCAGGCAGCAGCTTTACCTCCTATGCCACAACAGTGGTGGTCCCATTATTTCCATCTTATAGGTGGAATAATTGAAGAGAATTTCAATGACTTAATAAACATAATACATTTGGTTAGTGGCAGATAATTTCAAATTTTGGGGTTACATTTTCTGTGTCAGCCATTGTGTTAAATGTTTAGGTATATAATGTATATAATCTCAATCATTTATGTATTTTATATATTATATATAAATCTCCTTCAATTTCTACAACAACCTTATGAGGAAGGCACTATTACCTGATTTAAAGATGAGAGAATTGAAACTGAAAAATTAACGAATTTCAATAAGGTAGTACTGCTAATGAATTATCAGAAGCAGGTATCTACACCTAAGTGTAGATAGGGTTGTGAGCTCCGGATAGTCTGATTCCCAAGGCTAAGAAGTAGTAAGCACATTGTTATTGTTTTGTGGTCAGAAGAAGAAGCAGGGTCCCCTGTCCTGGTGGTGTAGTGAAGTGGTTGCCAACCATTGTTCAGGGTCTCTGAGCCTGTGTATACTCCAAGCATTACCTGTAGACTAAAAAAAGATGTGTTCAACTAATATTACTAAATGAATATTAGTGCTTGAATAGATAGAACATAAATTCAAAGGATTATTGAATTAAGATTGACTTCTTGTCACGATTCATTTTATTAAATCCATGGCCACTAAAAGAACAACCATTCTTTTGTGGGAGTCTGAGACATCTTGATCTGAAAAGAGGTCCTTATATTCACGAAGATTGGGAGCCACAAGCTCTTAGTCAGTTTAGGAGGCTATAACAAAACAACGTAGACTGATGGCTTAAGCAAGAAACATGTTTTTCACAGTTCTGGAAGCTGGAAAGTCTTAGATCAAGGTGCTAGGAGATTTGCTATCTGGATGGGACCCTCTTTCGGGTTTACAGCTGGATGCCTTCTGGCTTTACCCTTCCATGGTGGAGAGAGATCAGCTCTCTCATGTCTGTCCTCCTAAGGGTACTAATCTCACCATGAGGGTTTCATCCTTATGACCGAATTACCTCCTAAAGTCTCTACTTCCAAATACCAATCACGTTAGGATTAGAGCTTCAGCATATGAAATTTGAGGGGACACAAGCATTCAGGTCGCGGGAATGGGTACAGTAGAAAGAGAGCTGGATTTGGTGTCAGACAGATCTGGGTTTAAGTTTTGGCTTGTTTACTGAGCTGAATGACCTTGGGCAGCTCCCTTAATCATCCGAGCTTCAGTTTCTTCATTGGTAAAATAATTATTCTGCAACTTATTTCACAGTGTTTGTGGGAGTCTCAGATGCAATAGTACATATGAAAATATTTTGTGAAAACTAGAATTTTCTAGGAATACAAAACTATAAAGGGATAATTATAATTCCCCTTTTGTACTTAAGGAATTGGGTTTAGGACTGAATATTTTGAAAAAGATTTATTTATTTATTTGAAAGAGTTAAACAGAAGGTGGGGAGACAGAGAGGGAAAGACGGAGAGACAGAGAGAGAGATATTCCATTTGCTGGTTCACTTCCCAAATGGCCACAACAGCCAGAGCTGGGCCAGGCTGAAGCCAAGAGCCAGGAACTTCATCCAGGTCTCCAACGTGGGTGGTAGCAGGGGCCCAAGCATTGGGCTGTCTTCTACTGCTTTGTTAGGCACATGAGCAGGGGAGTGGTTCAAAAGTGGAGCAGCTGGGACTCAAACTGGTGCCCATATGGGATGCTGGCACTGCAGGTAGCAGTTTACCCACTATGCCACAATGCCAGCCCCCTGAACTTTGCTTTTTAAAAGATGTTTTACTATTCTAATCTAATTGAAAAGTATATATATATGTAATTGAAAGATATATATATGTGTATATATATATGTGTGTGTGTATATATATATATATATATAGAGAGAGAGAGAGAGAGAGAGAGAATATATCTTGGGGCCGGCACTGTGGTGCAGCAGGTAAAGCCACCGCCTGCAGTGCCGGCATCCCATATAGGCACCAGTTGGAATCCTGGCTGCTCCACTTCTGATCCAGCTCACTGCTATGGCCTGGGAAAGTGGTAGAAGATGGCCCAAGTCCTTGGGTCCCTGCACCCACGTAGGAGAGCCAGAGGAAGCTCCTGGATGCTGGCTTTTGATTTGCTGCAGCTCCGGCCGTTGTGGTCATCTGGATAGTAAACCAGCGGGTGGAAGACTCCTCTCTCTCTGTCTCTCTCTGTCTCTCTCTTTCTCTCTCTCTGTCTCTGTCTCTCTCTCTGTCTCTTTTTATGTCTCTCTCTCTCTCTGCCTCTCTGCAACTCTGCCTTTCAAATAAATAAATAAATCTTTAAAAAAATAAAAATAATATATCTCTTCCATTGACTGGTTCACTACTGAAATGCCTGCAACAGCCAGAGCCGGATCAGGGTGAAGCTAGGAGACCAGCACTCTAGCCATGTGCTTTAAACCGTTTGCTAACTCCTGGACTGTGCATTAGCAGGGAGCTGGATGGTTAGTGGAACACCTGGGACTTGAGCCGGCACTCTGACATGAGATGCAGGCATTCCATGTGGCAGCTTTACCCGCTGTGCCACAACACCCACCTCCCTGAATGTTTTTTTTTTCTTTGACAGGCAGAGACAGTGAGAGAGAGAGACAGAGAGAAAGGTCTTCCCTCTGCTGGTTCACCCCACAAATGGACGCCATGGCGGGTGCTGCGCTGATCCGAAGCCAGGAGCCAGGTGCTTCCTCCTGGTCTCCCATGTGGGTGCAGGACCCAAGCACTTGGGCCATCTTCCACGGCCCTTCTGGGCCACAGCAGAGAGCTGGACTGGAAGAGGGGCAACCGGGACAGAATCCGGTGCCCCAACTGGGACTAGAACCCGGGATGCCGGCGCTGCAGGCAGAGGATTAGCCTAGTGAGCCAAGGCGCCGGCCCCCTGAATGTTTCTTATGTCAATTTTGCTGTGGCCTTTATCTAAACCTTTCTTTACCTTTATCACTGCTGTATTGCTAAGCTGGAAGGTCCTACCTCGTTTTGTTCTAGACTGAAAACTACATTTCTTTCCTTTCTCAGTTTTCCAGTCTGTGCTGGGGACAGTACTTTTTTTTTTTTTTTAAACACAGAAGCCTGTAAAAGAACACATCAGATCCAACTGCGGCCTTCCGAGTAGCATGAGAACATTCTGGGGCCTACTGCGTGCAGACATCATTGTGAAGTATTCCTGTCAGTGACTCCAGGGGCCTTGTAGAGTTGTCTGTGGATGCCAGCAGGGAGCAGCCCGAAGGCTCCTCGCAGTTACAGCAGCCCTGCTGGACTTGATCACGGGCTGTGACTTTCCATGTCTCCCTGGAGCCCAGCCATTTGTAACTGCTGTGCTGCTGCAAGGCTTAGCAGGAAATGGTTACCTCAGCTTCTGGAGCTGAAGCTGCGCCGCCACCACCTGGGGTTTCGGGGTACTTCATCAGGGATTGTCGTTCCCTCACTCGGAGCAGCCCACAGACAGGATGATGCATCTACTCTGCTGTCTGAGACAAATTCTTCTCTCTGCAAGCTTCCTGATTCTTTGGGAGGTACTTGATTATGGATTGGGGTTTGGTTTTGGGGCTTCTGAATGAAATTTGCAAGATTGTCAGTAATTAATCTTTAAACAGGCTTCTTGTAAGTCTTTAGCTGCCACAACTCTCCATTACGATTAATAAAACAGTGCATTAGTAACCTAGGTCTGACCAGTGGTAGGGCATGATTAATCTTGTGGCCCAACTGCACTCCAACTTCTTCTATTAATCTCTTGTCTAAAGACATACAGGTATCAAGAGAAACTGAGAGTTTCCTTGTTAATTACTCTAGGAACCCACAGTCAGTGCATTAAAAGATTTGGGAAGTATGGGAAAGCTGGTTGGCTGCCTTAGCTTCTTCTTATCATCAACATGTGCTGAGGGTTTTGCTGCTTACCTTTTTGCTTCCATCTGTACTGCTGGATCCTGATTTGGAGTCCGGATAGTCCATCCTCATGGCAGATTTGGTTGTGAGTCCCGACAGAAGATGAAAATGAACTTAGGTGAGGTGCTGGGTCTGTTACATTTCCTCAGGCTCAGGGAGAGAGTCAGAGTGGGGATTACCTTTTTATAAATAAGTGAAAGCTTATTTATAAAGTACGGGATGGGTAGGTCTTAGTTCGTTTATGCTGCTACAACAAAATCCCTGAGACCGGATAATTTATAAAACAACAAAAACATATTTCTCATAGATGGCTTAGAGACTGGAAGTCCAAGCTCAAGGCATTGGCAGGTTTGATGGTTGGTGAGGGCTGCTCTCTGTTTCCAAGTTGGTACTTGTTGTTGCATCCTCCAGAATGGATGGATACTGTGTCTTCATGTGATGGAAGGGATGGAAAGGCAATAAAAATGTAGGTAAATTAAAGACCTACATAGTTCCCTACAGTCCTTTTGGAGGGACACAAACACTCAAACTGTAACAGTCTTACAGAAAAGAATGGTCCTGGCAAGCATTTGGTGCAGTGGTTGAAATGCTGCTTTGGATGCCCACATCCAATTTCAGAGTGCCTGAGTTTGAGATCTGGCTCTGCTTCCAATTCCAGCTTCCTGTTAATATACACCCTGGGAGGCAGCAAATGATGGCTCAAGTACTTGAGTCCTTGTCATCCACGTGAGAGATCTAGATTGAATTCTCAGCTCCTGGCTTCAGGCTGATCCAGCTCTTGTGCGTGCTCTCTCTCTCTCTCTTTCTTGGTCATTCTGCTTGCAAATTAATAAAAACAAAATAAAGGGATCCTCTTTCTAACCCTATAAGACTGAACACCCTTTTTGAAGAAAAAAAGGAAAGGAATGGTCCTCTGAAATTTGGAGTTGACCCACATATCAGGCCTGACACAAGTGTGTGAATAGCACGAAGAGAGCATTTACTGGATCTACTCTTAAAGTCAGGCTTGCTTTGTATTCACATGGAAGAGGTTGGTTGTTAGTGTTGGTCTTCTGGCTGCTCTTAGACATACTGAATTTTCATTATGCCAAGGCAAGCCATAAAAAGAGGTAAGTAACAGACTTGGAACGCACGATACCTCTGGTGCAGTCAGTCATAAGTTCTGACAGAGGTGGAAATTGTGGGAGTACACAGGAGAGTTCTGTTTCAGAACCTTCAGTCCCCACGAGTTCACAGATCATCTCAATACATGCATTTATAGATGTATTGTTACGATTCTCAGAATTAATCATCTTCAGCTTTACCACTAGCACTATACTAACCTCTGCCTTCTAGTTGTAACCTTTTGGCAAAGCCCCTTATTGTTTTTATCAAACACCTTCCTGGTCTATTGCTAGCAGATATCTTGAGGAAACTCAGGGTTTTGGGACAGGCCATCTCATGGTATTTAGTAAATTCTTATTAGTGAATACTGATAAGATGGTCTTTAGATCTCATATTAACTGTTGCTTCCTCAGAGGGGGCCCTCCTGACCATCTGCTCTGAAGTTGCTTTCGCCAACCTTCTGTTTTGGTGTAGTGGTTAAGATATCATGCTCTGGAGCCAGAAATCCATTCCCTGGCTCTGCCTGCCATGATGTTACCCAAGGCAAATAACTCAGTTTCTCTCTCTCTCAGTTTCCTCATGTAGAAAATGGACATACCAATCATATGTACTTCAGAGCGTGGTCATGCACACTAGTTATAGTGCATAAAGGACTTAGAACAGACTTGGCTATCATCATCATCATTATTATTTTAGCCCATGGTGTGTCACTTATGTCACTTATTATGACTTGAAATTTTTATAGGTGTTAGTGTATCTGTTTTGGGGGTCTCTCCCTCACTGTTCTCAAAAATTTGTGGGGAAAGAAAAGGTTTTGTCCACTGTTTTTTTTTTTTTTTCCGAGTGCCTAGTACAGTGCCTAACACATAGAGTGCAATGAATACTTTCCAAATAAATAAATGATAAATTAGGAAAATTTCCATAAAGAGCTCAGATATTGTAAATCTCATTCCTCTAAGCTCCCATTACCATAAAATCTCTTTATAACAAAAAGACTCCCAGATCTCAATCAGTGGAGCATTTTATTTCAAGGAACATTTACTATAAACAAAATGCCAGGACAACACATTCTAAATGTCTTCTGTGTCAGCCCCTCTTTTTTACTATTGCCTTTGCCTTCTGCAGCTATTTCCAGAGAAATCTACTAATGAGAGCCACCTCTACACCTGGGCCGAGAGCCCAAGTCAATCATTCAAAGCACAACTAAGGCAGGGTGATTACAGTTTTAGTCTAGGGTACAAGAATGATGAAGGTACAATCACACTGAATAACTTAAGCGTGTTGGGAAAACCAAAAAGTTCCCTTACCACAGCATGAACTGTGTTAGAGATTAGTCCTGGGTGTTCATGTAGACTCCAAGACATGGATCCTGATCTCTGTGCCCTCTTTCACAGATGGCCAGATCTTCTGGGACCAGCAAAAGACTCTCTACTTGCACTTGTTACCTGGAATCATCTGCTGACATATCCTGTCCTTTGTTCCATGAAACATTTTGGGACTTGATGATTTCCTTGGACACAAGGCCTTGGCCATCCAGCTGCCATTGCTGATACAGCCTCCCCTACCTGGCAATGCCTCAGTCTCAGACTTGCTACCCATTCTCAGCTATCCTTGCTCCTGAACTCACTCTAGTTGTATTGGTTTGAGATAGGTAGTGTTGTAATGTGACCTAAGTAAGAATCAGTGAGTTATCCGAAAATGTGGACAAAGAAGACAAAGGTCAAGAAAGTCAATCTTATATTTTGAGGTAAGCCACAAATCATAAAAAACGATGTTAAGTTGTTCCCCAGCACAAAAGCCGTCAGTGATTCCACTGCCCTTCAGTATAAGGTTCTGATCATTCCTTCCAGCAATCAAGGCTCTGCCCAATTGCCTTCCATTTACCTTTCCAAGTTCTATTCCCATTCTTCTCTGCAATCCTTCTGTGACATCCTTGGGGGCAGAGGCTTTCTCTTCTTTGGTTGTATGACATCTTGAAGTGTGTCTGGCACACTGCGGTGCTCAGTAAATGTAACTGGTAGAAATAAGTCGGTTCTTTATTCTGTGCTAGGCATATAAAACATGAAATGCTTTATAGGTGTCATCTCATGTTACAGGCACCATCTTACAGAATCCCACAATTTTATGGAATATCTACTATATTAATTTGCCCACTATCACTCAACTAGGAAAATAGTAGAAGTAGAACTTCAACACCTATCTGTTTAGCCTCAGAGTTTGTGTCCTTAGTAGCTACACCATAGCACTTCAATGGTGTTTGTAAAATAAATGCTTAAGTCAGATTATACTCTCCATTGTTTCCCTAACACACTTTACTGCAGCTGTGTGCCTTCACAGAACATCTTTCCCCTCACTTGAAAGACTTTTCTACAGCTTCCGTGTCATTAGTCACCCCTTTGTCACTTGACGGTTATACCAATGCTGAGCACCGCTGTTATGATACCTAATGAATACATCCTTGTATTGGTAATGCTCTTTTTATAATATCCACTCCCAGACTCTGTCGTGGTGGCTCTGTCCAGGTTCTTGCCTCAGATGCAAGAAGGAATTTGAGGATGAGACAAAGGTGAAGGTCAGCAGAGAAGCAAGGGTTATTTGTATGCAAGGTGAAAGTACACACTGAAGAAGGAGTGTGAGCATGCTATAGAGACAGCTGCACTCAACAAGGTTTGGGGCCTTCCCTTTATATGAACTGGAGGCGTAGGCAGTGGTATCTGAAATGACTATTCATAAGGGGTGTGATTTTGGGTGTAGCATGGGTATTACTCATTTCCTTACCCTTTTTTGGAAATCTGGGAAATGTCATGGTATCAGGTCATGATGCGAGTAGGAATGGTGATTTTATTATTAATGACCTTGTAATAAGCAAAAGGGCATGGTGGGGTTGGGAACGCAGTCAGCAGCTCTGTTGGTTCTTTTTGGCCAGTGCCAGTTCTGAGCAGTGAAACAGTAGAAGCAGCAGTTTTCCACTGCACAAAAAGTAGAGGGTGGGTAGGTGGTGAAAGCACGGCTGCAGGGAGAGGTTGGTGATCTCAGCTCCTCCTTGCTGGCTATCTCCTTACCTACATAAACTCTAAGCACTTGCAGGGCATGATCTATGTCTCATACCATTATGTATTCTCAGTCTTAAGCAATCAATTAATATAGGCAATCAATTATATTTCCTGATGATGTTGGCTTAAAATAGAGACAAAAGAAACCCTTGAAGTGAGGTTCATGAATAATTACAATTGACAAGATATCTATATTACACACTGTATCAAACATGTAAGTCCTTTTATGTGCAAATATTACTTACTAGAGTGAAAAATTGAAGGATCGGGGAAGAAATACTTAGATATCATCATAACCATCATCCTTACAAATAAGTCTGATTCAGAGATTGAATGTTCTTGTTATGTCTATCATCTATTTTTTAGTATATTTATTTGTTTATTTTGAAAGGCAAAGTGACAGAGAGCAGATAGACAGAGAGGGAGATATCCTTCATCTACTGGTTTGCTCCCCAAATGCCTTCCACAGCCAGGGCTGGGCCAGGCTGAAGTCAGGAGCCTGAAACTCCATTTGGGTCTCCCACATGGTTGCAGGGAGCCAAGTATATGAGCCACCTTCTGCTGCCTTCCCAGGCACATTACTGGCACTCTGATACATGATGCATGTGTCTCAAGTGGCAGCTTAGCCTTCTGTGCCACAATGTTTGCCCCGCTTTCTGTTTATTTTAAACCAATCTATGGCATCTTCTAGCAATCAAAAATTAGTTGCCTAGACTGAACATAATTATTTTGCATTCATGCAGTAGTTTACATTTATAAACTCGCTTTACAACAATTTTAATGTTCACTGGAGATCAAAAGAGACTGAACAGGAAACCTGGGAGGGTCTTAAAAGGCTTCCTGATGACCAAGGGCTGCCTATGGTAGGAAATCTTTGGTTAAACTCCACGCAGAGCTTCTATTCTCAAGAGAGGATCAGATTTCATTGATCTCCATGTTCCAAAGCTGTTCGTGAACCCTGCTGTTCTGGATGTGTGACAGCTATTTATTTCTCAGGGAAAAGGGAACTAAATTAAGCATCTTTATTTTACTCTCCTTGGATAGAAACATCTAATGCTATATTGGAACAGGTTAATGGTCCACTAAGTAATATTCAGGGTCCTGAGTTATAAAGGAAGAGAGGTCTATGCGTGAATCTCCTGGAATGTACAAAAAGAGATGTGAAATTCAGAGTTGTGAATTTTCTTTTGACACTTGTAAGTGATCACCTCTGATGGAGTTTTAATTTGATAGTTTCATAGATTATGAGATCAAGTATGTTTCTTTACTAAAAAGAAATATATATATGTATGTATGTATATAATAGCACCGATTTTAATCTTCTCTACATTAGGAAGAGCGCTCTGGGAAAGATATCTTCATATACATTGCATTGAAGAAAAGCTCTAAATATTTTTTTTCAGATTTCCCTGATCTCTGCTGTGGAGCATGCAATTTGATTACCTTGCTAGTGTTCACTTATATTGCATGACCAACAAAATTATTAATAGCTATAAAATTATTCAGGTCCTTAAAGAGGCAGTTCACTATCCTCTCAATGGTCTCTCACAGCAGCAAATTCTAGGCTGATTAGAAGTTGTACGCCCATTTTAATCTTAACTTTGTTTTCTCTTAATTTAATGAAGGCCACTCTTGCTTCCCAGCAACTGGCATTAACAATCAGAAGGGCTTGCCTGTGTCTCCCACCACATCCTCCATGAATGGAAGAAATCAGGCCGGGTCTTTCTCACTTCTCCTCTTGTAGCTGAGTCTGTCTTTTCCACTTTACCGTTTCTCCCTGAGTGACCCTGTTCTTGACCCCCGGCATGCAATCTGAGAGCTGGCTGGGGGTGGAGTGTGGGGAGGATGTTCTGGAGCTCAGCAGATGGATCCCAAGAGCACAATGGCTTACCAGCCCTTCTGTGATTGTTGCCAAAATGCCTTCCTGTTTTCAAAAATGTCTCGCCCCTTGCTCCTTTGTTTTGTTCTGCTAGGAGACTGCAGTTCTGATTTTGCTAGGAACCAAATCTGTTGTTTCAAGGAAATGCAGCTGCTTGCTTTGGTGGGTGGCTTGAAAGAGAGAATTTTTCTACCCTCCCTCCCCAGCCTCCTTCCCACCCACCCCCATGTGAACTCCACTGGCTGGCACATCATCTCACGAAGCATTGATTTTAGAAGCTGACTATTTGCTTTTGATTGTTTGGCTGGGACTGCAACAAAGTCATTGATGGATCTCATTTTGAGCTATCATCCTGTCCACTCTTTTCGGTCAGCCTTCCAGAACTGATTGCCTGTTCCCCCAAATGAAATTGCACAGCCAGCCAGAGAGGCGTTCTCAAGTTCCCCCCATTTCCCAGGGCAGAGAACACACGCAGAGCTGTACGGGCCCCAAGCTGGGCCCATTCCCCTCTAAGACTGTTAGTTCCCCTACCAACCCATCATTAGGCACGAGGCTTAATTTGATCACTGCTGCCGAGGCTGCTATCTCTGAGTGGATATTGCCTGGTACTGATGTCGCTGCATTTTGTGATCTTTGCTGAAAGAGACCAGCCAAGCTCAGCCCAGCTGGTGTCTCCTGTGATACAGGACACTCCCTTACCCCTCCCTACTCCCAGCTTTTGGAAGAAAGCTCAGTGGTTCTCTATGGCCATTCTGGCTCTGGCTGGGGGCAGCAGACAAAAGTGAATGTGCTTCCCCTCCGAGCCTGGTGCACCAATATGCAAACTCTTAGACCCCAAGTCAGGTTGTTCCTCCAGCTGACAAGTCATTGTTTCCTTCTCATTCAAAAAAGGTACAGAACTTTCCTGCTGCTAAAATGATTTTTCCGTCACTTCTGCTCTATCTGTCCCCTTTGTGGTGCTCTCTCTGCCTCCTTCTGGGATCTCCCTCTTTCAGTTTACTCTCCACTGCCCCAGGGCTTGTCAACCTGAACAGATCCTGTGCATTGTGCTGTTAGTGGCATACGTGACATGCCTTTGGTACTTACATTGCTAGCCCAGGTAATGTAACTACAGCTGTCAAACTGGCAGTTCTTCATGTTTATTAGTTTTCTTTCTTTGCTTCTTAGCCAAGCACTAAGTTTCCTAATTCAGTGAAAAATCAGCTGGTGGAGCAGCTGGAACTCTCAGGGAGCTGCACAAGGCCTCTCCTGAGTTCTGGGAGAAGCCTTGGAGGAAAAAGAACAAATGTAGGTCCAGCCTGGTCTCCTAAACAAAACAGTGTATCACAGCTGTACCTGCTTGAGATCATCTTTTGCCCAAGACACCCAGAGAAGCTCAGAAGTCGGCTCATCAGCTCCAGCACCATATATCTCAAGGTCTTGAAGGATCTTGTTTCTTTTCTTCAGTCCTGTGGACATCCTTATAAGGAATTTGGCCTTATATGAGACCAGGCAATCAGATGGATTATTATTGTTGTTTAATTTGCAAAGCTGATATTCAAGGCCCATCCTGTAGGGCTGATGGTTTTGTCAGGGGTCTTTTAGCACCTTCAACCATTGCTTGCAGTGATTTCTCTGCCCCCTTTCTTGCCCCACTGGAACCACTCCAGAAATACCAGAAGAGACTGAGAGAAAAGGCTGGGCTGAGTGTCCGAAGCCAAGCCCTGGTCAGGAGCTCTAATGTGAGGGAGTCACACAAGGTCCCTGCAATCAAGATGCAGCATTAGAGGTTGGGGACAGTAATGGGAAAATAAATAAATAAATAGTTTGGCCTGAAAGATGGATGGCATCCCTCATCCGCTCATTTTCAAAAACCCTCTGTTTTTAATGTTGTGGCTCAAGTTTCAATTGGTGTTTGAGGTCTCTAATTTGGTGATAGTTTTGCTTTTCAAATTGGCAAGAAGACACTTGCTCAGGGGTTTGTGAAATGTGGCTCTTGCCCTCCTCCTTGGGATGAGAGGCAGCAGAGGAAAGGCTGTGCATGATCTGATCAGAGGGCCTTTGAAGGGAGAACTTTCTGTTTTCAGAAGTGGTGCTGGGGGAATAAATAATAACAGTTGGCATGAGGTGGCACTTAGGACACCAGCATTTGGGATCCACTTGGAGAGAATTCACTTGAAAAGATTGAGGCAGTAGTGCTGAGAGCCCAAATGGTGCTGTCAACACATCACAGGTGATCACCGCAGGGTAGTACAGAAGGTGTTAGAGAGCAGTGTCATTTATTGAAATGTATCTGCTGATTTAGCCTTTGCTAATTAAATGGTCCCCACAATGTGTGTTTATTTAGGGACAATTAGGAGCTGGGCAACAGCAGGGGCTTGGCCCTGTGGGAGGTACCATTCCCAAAGAGAGGGGATCTGACAACTTGTTGAGGGCTGTTGGCCTTGGCAAAGTGGGAAGACTCACGGTGATAAATAGCTTTCTCAGTCTCTTTTCCCCACTGTCTCCTACTTCCTTTGTGTTTCTTGGAAAAGGCAGGCGTCTGTCCGGGCCATGGCGGACAATTTTAGCACTTAAGAAACACTTTCTCTGTTTTGTTTATCTGCTGAGGCTCCCTGCTGTCATTGCTAGCCTCTGTTGCTGGGTGGGAATGGGGGCGGGGTTTGGGAGGAAGAGAGAGGAAAAAAAAAAAAAAAAAACGCAAGGGACCTCAAAGACTTTTCTTGGCCTCTTTCCCGAGTCTTCCTGGTATTTCAGAGGGATCAGAAACAGCATCCAGGATGCTGGCAACTGCACTCCACCCCTGGTCAGCAGGTCCAAATACCAGACTGTTGTTCTCCATGCCTTTCCTTATGCTGCCTGGGACAGTAGGGGGGAAGGGTGGGAGGACCAACTAGAAACCCGGCAGAAGGGAAACAGAATTTCAGGAAGCTGCCAGCATGATATAGTTCATCCTTGTTTCTCCTCTAGGATAATTTATAGGATGCACATTTATATGCTGTTATTAAATCAAGCAATTGAATTTTAATCTTCACAAGCGCGAGGTCCATCTTTAAAAAAATATCCTCAGTCCCTAACACAATGCTGGGCACACGGCCAGCACTTGTTGATTTCACAAGGGAAGTGGTTGAGTTTTGTGTAATGAGGTCATCTTGGCAAATCATTGAACTGCTCTGCAACTCCCCTTCCACATTTGCAAAATGTTTTTGCCTGCCAGGGACATCACGCACCTCCAATAAGATGATGACTTTAATAACGACGCTCGGCCTTTCCAGTTTTGTGCTGTTTCCTCCTTTTCGTTCTTTGAGTACCTCTACTCTAGGTGTTGTAACTGAAGTAAGGAGATCAGATTTGCAGGCAGAAACAGTTTAATTGACTTTGGCTAATTTTAAAATCACATCAGGCAGCTGGTCAAATTATTTGGGTGGAATGGGATGCTCGTGAGATGCAACAAAAGCTAAGCTAGAAGATGATCCATTTTTCTGCAGCGAGGGTAGGGAGAAGAGGAAGAAGTAAAAGAGAAGGGGGGGGGATTGTCTCGGGAGCTTAAAAGCAAACATTTTAGAAAGCACATCTCAGAAAACTGCCTTAAACTGCTTCGTCTCTCATATCCTGGCATTTCAGTTCCTACCATCAATTTTAACATTTCTGAACAAAAATCCTTTATCTTACCTTTTTCAATTTTGGACGGCAGCAAGAATTACTCTCACCCAGTGGCTTGATTTAAAAGTATGGATTTCTCCATTTTGGTGTTCTTCTATTGTCATTCTGTATTATTGTAGTGGCATAGCGGAAATGTTAAAAGACCAAAGCCAAATCTCATTACCACTTTTGATCCTGGCCGAAGTGGCCCAAGGAGCTGCTGTGTTTGGCAGAGCTGCAGCAGGCGGCAGAACCCCATTGTTAGTACCCAGGGCCCAGAGTTTCCCAGCCGCAGTTAGAGAAAAAATACTGAAGACGGTCACTAGATGGCCCTCTTGTGTCTCTAAAGAGGCTGAAGAGGCGGGGCTCCCGTCGGGATTGAAGTAAAAGGAAGCGAAAACGGAGAGAACTTTTTGTTTTTATTTTCTACATTCAGAATGGCTTTATCCAGTTAGCTAATAAATTCCTGATCTTGAAGGTGTTTGGGCCACCCATTTAGTCAATAGCATTGTTGGAATGCAATGATCAAGTGTGCTTATTAGAAAAAAAGAAATTCTAGGAGCAATGGGTGTTAGGATTATCTGTAGAAATAGACTGGGGGATGGAAAAGCTATTTTATGTGTGAGCGTGTGTGTGTGTGTGTGGGGGGGTGTAACTGTCACTTTGAGCTTGGGGGTGGGAGGTAATGGGAAAGAAGGAAAGCAGAGGCGAACGTCCCCTGCCTCCCTCAACCTTTCGTGTCTGTAAAAGCGGTTTGGTAGCTGGAAATACTTGGGTGCCCTGCCTAGAAGAGAGGGGCGCCTGAAGTGTGAACAGCGAGCAGGAAGCAGCGAGCCAGGTGCCATCGTCTTGGCAAAGAGCGTTTGTCTTTGCAAATGCAGAACATGTCTTTACAATGTGATTGCAATTACAAAGGTAATGACATTGTACATGAATTGAATTCTCCTATTTATCTTTAAAAGACAGCAGAATATAGACATTCTATTAGCACTCCCTAAGGTAAGAGGTCCACAGGCTTCTTATCTTGTTGTGTGCATCTTTTCAGATGCCACGGCAATGTTAATCATTTTACCTGAGTAATTCTTCCATTTCTTGTTACCTGGGGGATTGTTAATGGCCGAGACTACTTCTCAGACTCTTTGCTCCCGCTCAATCAAGCCGTGGAGGCGCCAGTTTACTTTTATTGATCAGCGGGTTCCTGACAGCCTTCGCCACAAGGAAGCAGCATCATCCCTTTTTAACTTAAAGGGGAACAGATCGCCTTAAAGTTTACAGCTAAAAGCTTCTAAGCATAGCATGCAAACATTTTAGCATGCTGCTAATTGTTCTGTTTAAATAGTCCAAGCAATATTTTAGAGAGCTGCCAAACACCGAGCTCACATCCCATGATCAGATAGGAAGCCCGTTTCAAATGCCTTCTTAGGCCTTTTTAATTAGACCAAGATGCACTTCATTCCCACTCGCTGACATCAAAGGTAAATAACTGTGATAAATCAAATGGAACCCTTGTTTTCGCAGAGCCCGCGAGGTGCGCGCGTGCTGCCTGCCATGTTGTCATTCTCTACTACTTGCCCATTTCTCCAAGGGTGTCCGCAGAGAGCAGGGCGGGACGCGGAGCTCCCTCAAGCCACCACTATGCTCTCCGTTGGCAGCTCTAAATGATCAAAATTAAATGATGCCCATTGCAGATGCCTCGGTTTTCTCCCTGATGTTCTGGGCTGAATTGCATCCTAATGGGAAAGAGTGAAACGACCGCCACGCCGAAGGCGTATCCAGCTCCTGGTGCTCTCCCCTCGGCCTCCGCTGTATGTTCAGGGGTTTGCAACCTCATTCGCAAAATAATTCCTTTCTGTAGGAGGAAGCTGTCTTTCTCTCCTCCCACCGCCAAGGTAAAGGTTGCTAAGTTAGCTTCTCCTTGAAAGAGAAATTGTAAGGGCTGTTATCTGTAAAAAGATGGCAGTTTTGAGAAAACCCATTATGTGTCCGAATTCCTTTTTTTCTTTTCTTGTTTAATGTTTCTTTAAAAGGCAAAATGAGACTCCTTCTAAGCCCACAAGCTCGGGTCTATGCCGGTGGGCTAGTTAAGAGTTTGCTCACCTCAGACTCCCGAATATCCGAGATGACTCATTCAGAAGGGAGATTTACTCTTCCAAGAACTGTGAATTGAGAATCTGTCCCCCACCCCCACTCTGTGTTCAGCGAGGGAGCTTTTATTCTATCCGCCAGTGACCTTAATTAAGAGTCTCCGATCAGGGAGTGGAGGAGACTCCCCTGTCCCCAGGGCGCCTTCGGTCCAGAAGTCAGGCTGAGCTTGATGTCAGCCGTGGCCACGTTGTCCTCCCACTTCCCAGCATTGGCACACGCCGCAGCCGCCACTGCCGCCCAAGCGGAGCTGGCAGCCCCCTGGGACAGAGGCCCCGCTGGAAGGCTGGGGCGCCCTGCACGCCAGCGCCGGCTCCCAGCTGCCGCTGACCTCCGCGGACGGCGCGCCCGCCCTACAGCTCCCTCCGGGCTCGGGGCTCTCCTGGCTTGGCTCCGCGCGACGCGGCGCGGCGCGGCGCGGCGGCGTCCGCTCCACTAGCTCTTCTCAAACGTACAGTTTATTTATAGGGAGCTAAATTCTTCTACAGCGTGGGGTGAGGGGCAGCGAATGTGCCCAACCCCTTCAGCGGCTCAGTCCCTGCGCTACAGATCCCATTTGATTATCAAGCACCAGACAAGAGCGAACCGAACCGGGCCAGGCGCCCTGCTGCTAGCGGTGGTGAGGAGTGCGGCATCTGGTCGGGGAGGAGAGATGGGGGTGACGGTCCGAGAGGATGGCGACCGTGGTTCTCGGCTGAAGTGAAGAGGCACTGGCCCAGAGCCGATTGGATGACCACCTCATGGGTGCTTCTTCCTTCCCTTTCTTCCTTTCACTACCCGAAAATCAAAAGAGAGGAAAACAGAAACAGACAAACCCAGGGCGAAGAGACAGAGACGAGAGAGAAAGAGAGAGAGAGAGAGAGAGAATTATTATATTCAAGATATGAAAATGTGTGAGGGAGATAAACATGCCAAGAGAATCAAATCCGCCTCCTCTTTCCTTCAATCTCTGCAAATATGAGAGGCGCGCAGTTCCCGGGGAGGCTCAGGCGCAGCATTAGCACACCCACTCCTCGTTCCATCGTGCCCTCTGGCCCCCGCCTGGCCCGCCCGGCGAGCCTCCTCGCACTCTGGCCCGAGCTCCGCAGGCCGGGGTACCGGTAGGTCCCGCCGGTGTGTAAGTTTCCGCCTGGCCCCGCCCCGCCCCGCCCCCATGCCTTGGCCACGCCCCAATGCCGGCGCCCACTGGGCGGCGCGCTGATTGGCCAGCGCCTGGCGTAGCCGGGCTCGGCAGCTCCGGCTCTCTCCAGCTCTCTCCAGACTCCACGGCCAGTAGTTTGCGGCATCGAGAGGAGCAGCAGCAGCAGTAGCGGCGGCGGCGGCTGGCGCAGGGGGGACACGGACGAGCGGGCGCAGACGGCAGCACATCCTCCTGCGCACCATGCCTGGCTTGCCCGGGGGGCACTGGCACCCGCGTCCCTAGTCTGGCGCGGGCCCTTGGCGTGTCGTGCTCCGCGGCATTCCAGCTGAACAGATTTATCGGGGATCCGAAGCCTTGCACCCGAAACCCATCGCCTCCTGCTCTCTCATAGCCCACGCGCACACTGCCCACACCACACGCTCACTCTTCCTCTCTCTCACACGTTCACACGCGGCCCGAAACAGCGAGACAGACCTCCTGAGTGCGCGAGCGCCCGGGAGGGAGGGAGCCCCAAGCAGCGCGGCCAGCGCCTCTCCGGGAGGATGGAAGCAAGACGCTCCTGCAAGTAAACTTTGGCGGCGACCAAACCGTCGACCGTGGTAGCTGCTAAGGCGGACCCCAGCGACATGCGACTGAGCTAGGAGGGCTTCCTCCCGCGGCGGCGGCGGCGGCGGTGGCAGCGGCGGCGGCGGCGGCGGCGGCGGCCCTCGGAGCGACTCCCCAGCCCAAAACGAGGGAGGAAGAAAAGCCCCCGTTACCCGCGGCGGCAGCCCCGCCTCTCCTGGCCGGTACAGTTGTCGCTTGCCTTCCCCTCCTCCCCATTCCCCGCCCTCCCACCCCCGGGCCACTGGAAAGACTGGGACTACGATTTTCCTGGACAGATTGCCATCTCCTCATTTTCACAAACTTGACGTGGAGGCTCGAGCTGCGTTGGTAACTTTGATTGCCAAAACGCAAACGCCCTTAGCCCCTCAATTACTTTGTGGGGGGGATTCCGGGCCCACCTCGGATCCTGGACAGACGCGTTCCCCAAGCCCCCCAAAGCCGTCCTCAGCGCAAAGGAGCGCGCTCTCGCCTCAGCAGCCTCTCTCCCCTCCCCCTTCCTCTGCCGGCCCGGGCACCGCCATCCAGCTCAGCCTGCGGCGCTTGCCAGCAACTCAGACTCCCGCCTGCGACCCTCTTTTCTCCCCAAGGGGCTTCGAAGAGCCCAGTGTGGCCCCCCCGGACCCCGGAGGGCGCGCTCCAGGCGGGTCCTGTCTCCGCAGTAAGCCCGGAGCGCTGCGGGGAGGTTCTTGCGCATGCCAGGTGCACAGACAACGCGCTCACCAGCCCCAGTGCCGGTGCGCTGCGGCGGGTCGGGCAGTGCCTGAAAGGCTGCGCCCCCGCCGCCCTCCGCGACTTCGCCCCAAGTGCGGACCGGACTCGGCTGCGCGTCGTCTGGACCGCACAGACGCCGCCCGACCCGCAGCCCTGCGCCGCTGCGGCCAGTTGCGCCTGGCTAACTTTGAAAGGGGAAAACTGAGTAGCCGGGCTGGAGGGAGGGGGCTCGGGGCCGCGCGGCGCTCCCTCGGCCCCCCGGAGCCCCCGGGCCCCCCGCGAGCCCCCTCCGAGTCCACCGCAACCTCAACGTTGGAGCCGGCGCGGGTGTCCCCCCCGCGCCGCCGGGCCGCCCTGGGCGGGACTCCTCCCGCGGCCTCCGGGGCCACGAGGCGCGCGCAACAGGCGGCCCGAGCCGGCGGGAAGCTGGAGCGCCGGCGGCGTCGACCTCGGAGGGGTGTGGAGAGGCGAGGCCAGGCAGAGCCCCGCGCAGCCATGGAGTCGCTCCTGCTGCCGGTGTTGCTGCTGCTGGCCGTTTTGTGGACGCAGGCGGCCGCTCTCATTAACCTCAAATACTCGGTAGAAGAGGAGCAGCGCGCCGGGACGGTGATAGCCAACGTGGCCAAGGACGCACGGGAGGCGGGCTTCGCGTTGGACCCCCGGCAGGCCTCGGCCTTCCGCGTGGTGTCCAACTCGGCTCCTCACCTGGTGGACATCAACCCCAGTTCCGGCCTGCTGGTCACTAAGCAGAAGATCGACCGAGACCTCCTGTGCCGCCAGAGTCCCAAGTGCATCATCTCGCTAGAGGTCATGTCCAGTTCAATGGAGATCTGCGTGATTAAGGTGGAGATCAAGGACTTGAACGACAACGCGCCCAGTTTCCCGGCGGCACAGATCGAGTTGGAGATCTCGGAGGCGGCCAGCCCCGGCACGCGCATCCCGCTGGACAGCGCCTATGATCCGGACTCGGGCAGTTTTGGCGTGCAGACTTACGAGCTCACGCCCAATGAGCTGTTCGGCCTGGAGATCAAGACGCGTGGCGACGGTTCACGCTTTGCCGAACTAGTGGTGGAGAAGAGCCTGGACCGTGAGACACAGTCTCACTACAGCTTTCGCATCACGGCACTCGACGGGGGCGACCCGCCGCACCTGGGCACTGTTGGCCTCAGCATCAAGGTGACCGACTCCAATGACAACAACCCGGTGTTCGGCGAGTCCACCTACGCGGTGAGTGTGCCAGAGAACTCGCCTCCGAACACACCTGTCATCCGCCTCAATGCCAGCGACCCAGATGAGGGCACCAACGGCCAGGTGGTGTACTCCTTCTATGGCTACGTGAATGACCGTACGCGGGAGCTTTTCCAGATTGACCCACATAGCGGCCTGGTCACTGTCACCGGTGCCCTAGACTACGAAGAGGGCCACGTGTATGAACTGGACGTGCAAGCCAAGGACCTGGGACCCAACTCCATCCCGGCACACTGCAAAGTCACCGTCAGCGTTCTGGACACGAACGACAACCCGCCGGTCATCAACCTGCTGTCTGTCAACAGTGAGCTTGTGGAGGTGAGCGAGAGCGCCCCCCCGGGCTACGTGATTGCACTAGTGCGGGTGTCTGATCGCGACTCCGGCCTCAATGGACGCGTACAGTGCCGTTTGCTGGGCAACGTGCCCTTTCGGCTGCAGGAGTACGAGAGTTTCTCCACTATCCTGGTGGACGGACGGCTGGATCGCGAGCAACACGATCAGTACAACCTCACGATTCAGGCCCGCGACGGCGGCGTGCCCATGCTGCAGAGTGCCAAGTCCTTTACCGTGCGTATCACTGACGAGAACGACAACCACCCCCACTTCTCCAAGCCTTACTACCAAGTCATCGTGCAGGAGAACAACACGCCCGGCGCTTATCTGCTCTCCGTGTCTGCCCGAGACCCCGACCTGGGGCTCAACGGCAGTGTCTCCTACCAGATTGTGCCGTCGCAGGTGCGGGATATGCCTGTCTTCACCTACGTCTCCATTAACCCCAACTCGGGTGATATCTACGCACTGCGATCCTTCAACCACGAGCAGACCAAGGCGTTCGAGTTCAAGGTGCTAGCCAAAGACGGCGGCCTGCCCTCGCTGCAGAGTAACGCCACAGTGCGAGTCATCATCCTCGACGTTAATGATAATACCCCGGTCATCACGGCCCCGCCCCTGATCAATGGCACTGCCGAGGTCTACATCCCCCGAAACTCCGGCATAGGCTACCTGGTGACCGTTGTCAAGGCAGACGACTACGACGAGGGCGAAAACGGCCGAGTCACCTATGACATGACCGAGGGTGACCGCGGCTTCTTTGAAATAGACCAAATCAATGGCGAAGTCAGAACCACCCGCACCTTCAGCGAGAGCTCCAAGGCTTCCTATGAGCTTATCGTGGTGGCCCACGACCATGGCAAGACATCTCTCTCTGCCTCTGCGCTGGTCCTTATCTACCTGTCACCTGCTCTCGATGCCCAAGAATCAATGGGCTCGGTGAACCTGTCGCTGATTTTCATTATAGCCCTGGGCTCCATTGCCGGCATCCTCTTTGTCACTATGATCTTCGTGGCAATCAAGTGCAAGCGAGACAACAAAGAGATCCGGACCTACAACTGCAGGTAGAGCCAACTTTTCTTTTTTCTGCTTTGTCTTGGATGAATAAGGTGTGTGTATCTGTCTCAGTGTGAAAACCCAGTGTTTTTGTTTCCTACTTAAATGCATGCAGCATACTCACGGCGCTTCTTTTTGGAGGGTGAAAAGTTTGTGACAGTCCAAGTTGATCAATTCTTTTGATCTGACAATTTGCTGGAAGACAATCATTTACTGTTCGAATGGATTCTGTCACATAATGATGATAAGCAGAAAAGCAATTATCATTTTAAAATTTGCACAGCTGTCTCCACAAAGTTATGGCAGGAGAGAGAGAGAGAGAGAGAGAGAGAGAGAGAGAGAGAGATTCATATTTGCAGCAAAACCAAGTACAACCTGATTTGTTGGGGGCAGGTACCGAGAAGAGGGGAGTGATGGCAGTTGGCCCATTCTGTTACACAGATAAACTCTGGAGAGATCCTGGGACTGGGAGCCTAAGGTGGAAAATAGAGTAGGGGAAAGAGAGAACCGGAGTATGTGGGAAAGCAGGTGATTGGTGTTTTTAGTCTTTTCTTGGCTTTTTTGGTAATCAGTGTCCAAACATCTGGCTACATAAAGTGACATTCTATCAGACATCTGTATGTTTTCAAATATCTGGTTGGTTGGTATGTAGCAACCAAATATCTCAATGAGGGACAAGACTTTGCATCCAGATGTTTTAGTAAAAATAGCAATCTTTTTGGGGTTGATGGTGCTTTCCTCTAAAGTGGAAGTGCTGTGGCATTAAAATCTTGTCGCTACCAGTGGATGTCACTATGTGCTATTGTGTTACAGTTTCTCTTGAAGCATGTGTGGAGAGAGAGAACAGAGAGGGGTAGGTGGCAGAGAGGATGAAGGGAGAGAAAGAGAAGGGAAACATGGAAACTCAAATGACAGGTAGTGTTTTTCCCCCAAAGGTTTCTTAATAAGCACATTGAAGGGTTGTACTGAAGCCCTTCCCTGTTACAATCTGATAGGCCAAATAAGTGTAAGCATTCCTGGGACCTAATTTAGGATAATACATGTATTTTTTTTCCAGCAGTGTCTCATCGAAACGGTTGAAATAAAAAGTTGTTTCTTTACTTTGCTGAAAACGAATGATGCTGCTATTTCCAACCAAGGTGTGTGTGTGCTTTTCACACACCTACACATCCAGTGTGTCTTCTGTGCCATCTGTGCTTGCATGTTAATCAATCGAAATATGTTCCTGAGGTCCGATTTGTAGTTGACACCGCCTGAAATGCACACTTCTCTGAATCAGAGCCCCCTGAATATGTAACAGCCATGCAATTATTGTTTCCCTTTTACTATTCTCTGCGTTACACAAGTTAGTAGACAAATGCTAACCACACATGAATATCAATCAGGTGCCATAAAAGAGCAGCTGCAATGCCTCATAAATGCTTTAATCCTGTTACTAGTGGAATGGCCGTGACTTTTCCTTCCTTCAGAACCAAGCCATTTCAGATGGGAGAAATGGAAATTAATATTGCTCTTACCTTTGAAACCTGTGACTGCCAGTAGCAATTTTTATAGGAAAAAAATTGGGGGTCAATAAAATTTTATTTATATGGAGATAATGGTAGAGGGGACTCTTTTTAAGCCATTTTCTCAGCATAAAGTAAATGCACAAGACCCTTTCCTTGATGAAAAAGAAATCAGCTTGAAATAAAGATATTGAAGGCTTTGCCACCTCTTGGTGATGTATGACTAGAAGTGAGAGCTCTTTCTGAGAGCTTGCCAGGGAGATCATTAAACAGGGAGGAGAGCATTTGAATTGAAAAAAAAAAAAAAAGAAG